>NC_057936.1:44360039-45095039 GCF_018555375.3 Anguilla rostrata | reverse complement strand
TCACCATCCAAAGGAAATGTCACTAAAGAGACAGGACTTCAGGTGTGGATGGAAGGGAAATGCTGGCAGTCAGATATAAATTGGAGAAAGGGTCAAAACAGTGCTTGTGGTTGCAGGCTTTATTCCTGGCTGAGGCAGAAGTTACACTCTTGAGCAGTGCAGTTATCCTAGATTGCTCCAAATAGCTATCTGTATGTTCATATTTTTTAAAAACATAAACGCTAGCTGCACGACTTTCCCTAGAAAAGAGCGCTAGTTATGCAAATAAAGCTTTTAGATGCTAACACAAACATGAAACTAAAACCTTTTAAAAGCGCCTGTGAATAATGAGACCACAGTATAGTTTCATTATGGAATAAGTTACATTTATGCCAGAACTATCATTGTGAACAATTACAGTATATTTCCTGAGGCTCTAAAAACAGGATACAATTTTGATCTGTATGGTGGGGGGAGGGTGGTTAGAGGGGGACGGGTGTAACTGAAAAGACTTTTGGCTTCCTCACCTGTTGTGGCCTGCCTTCCTTTGTGACAGTCTGTGCTACCCCTCTGTCAACTAGGCATTCTTAATCTGGTCCCCAAGGAGCGACATGCTATGTGTACAGTAAATCTAAATATCCCAGCGCGTACGATAAGCTTTCAGCATGGAGAATGGGGGTGGGGGGAGAGGGAGAGTTTTACCAAGACTAAAAAAAACTTTCCGAAGGCTGCAATAACTGGTCCCATGCCAAAATCGCAGCAGTGTTTTTACCTCACTGGATGGGCATGTGCCCAGGCAGCAGGCACATGATTGCACAACAGAAAGAACTGACATTATAGCGTACAGTAAGTCAAAAGATGAAATCTCCAGTGGGCTGCTGGGATTATGGGAAAGGCTCATGTTAAGTAGCGGGGTACCCTGAAATACATGGGGCTCACAGGGCGATGCCCATTTTATGAAGCGTCAAGAGTGGACAAGGCATTAGCAGGCCCAAAACGCAGTGCAAGAGAAAAAGGAGAACCATTTTTAATTCTTTATGGAAGTGTCTACGGTAGGTGTGAAAAGTGTGAAAGCTCCCAGACTGAACCTCTTTGCCTGACAAAGACGAGGTTCCTCTGTGGAGCGAGAGGGAGCCTTTTGGAACACTTTCTTCAGAGAGTGCATACTTCAGGACTGAATAAACTGCATCAGGTGCAGGTTTATCCATGTGAATCCCCTTGCATCTTTTAGTTAGCACAATTCCATGTCAGATCATGATCATATTACCTCTCTCAGTCATGTGTTAGCCAGGGCATGACAGCACCTTGGGCATGGCTAGCTTTGAAAGATTATAATTATCATTAATTAATTGGATGTCCTTAGATAGAGATAAAGCGACACAGAACACCTCTTAGCTGAACTTATTTAAAGCATGTGCCAAAAATAAAACTGAATAAATGATATCTATCTAAATGAATTGTTTTCTTTTTGGTAATGTAATTACCATATGGCCATTGCTTATGAATTTTACATTATTTTCATTTTAAAGCAAAAATAAAAAAGGCAGAAGTCTCTCTCTCTCTCTCTCAGTAACTGCATACTGTGTTAGGCAGTTAATCAATTTATTATGTAGCAAGTTTTACAGTTGTTTTTGGGGTTTTTTTCATGTTACTTTAAAAGGTTGTTGCTAGCTATCTAGCTTACTATCTATTTTAGCTGTACTTAGCAGTTGGAGTACCACATAAGACCACAAAGACTGGGAGCTATTAGCTTAATAGCAATCTAGTTAGTGAATACTAGGCTTATGACCACAATTCTCAGTTACCATAGAAATTGTTGCCAGTTCAGTTGATTGCTATGTTCAGAATTCTCAAGCAGTCGCAAAGCTTTTCTTATTTTAAGTTAATGAAGGCTGCTTAAAAAAGCTTCATAGTTTCAACAGTATACATACAGTAGCAACCTTCTATTACTGGCACTGAAGTAGGTTAAAATACCGTAGGCTTATATGAAAAAAATTTAATAACACTAATTACAAGGTATTTGCATGTCAAAAGTTAGTATTTCCAATAGAACTACAATATAGATGGTAGAATCAGTCAGCTAAGCCTATCTGCAAGAGAGAGATATTTCACTTTCTTTTTAGTTTTTAATCACCTGTTCCTTCTTTTCTTCAGCATCTCATATCAGCTAAAGTATGAAGATACCAACAGCAGTCCATCAGCTGCCCGACTAAACTTGACAATTTCTAATAATTCTCATAAAAATAAGTATGTGGAGTACTAGCTCTCTCAGTGCAGGCCTAAAACACCCCCTCTCCCACTGCCTAAGTCAGCTGTTTCTGCCTATAATGAGAGGATTGTCTTTCATATGGCAAACACAAAAATGGAATACAGAATGTTCTGACAGCTGACAATCTAGAATTGTGCCCACATCAAGGATTCTGAAATGTAGGCCTGTATCTGTGTCACTGCTGTTGCTCTGATGGGAAGTGAAAAACAATATGCTTCTCAGCATCTGACTCATATGCGCTATCACTGCCAAATCACAAATGTGCAACAGCAGGCTCCTAGATCAAACTGAGGATAATCTCAGTGAAAGCAGGCACCGAAGCCTGCTGTACCGTACCTAGAGGTACAGGTATGTAAAACATGTACAGAAGGTCTGAATATTCATTATTTTGTACAGTTACATCTTGTATACTTTATAATGTGGAGTACAGTATAATTATATACACACTGTATTAATAAAATATAGAATTAACTGGAGGGTATCAACAAAGTGACCAAGGCTGTTTCCTTTTAAACAAGAATCCCTCTGCAGTCTCTGAGCTCACCACCATCCACTAAAAACTCATCAACACATCAGACTCATAAATATTTTGCACTTCCTAAGATTTTGATCTCTGATATCATAGTTATGATCCAGGTTCACACAGTGATGTTGTTTCATTGACTCGTTTTATAGACTGAAGCTAATCAGATTTTGGCAAGAAACAAGTTGGTGCATGCCAGGAATGTTTTTTTTTCCTCATAAACTGGTGATCTCTGCTCTCATCCCTAATTAATGCTATTTACCGGGAGTACATTTTCCAACTCCAAGCCATATTGTGAAGTGTGTGAGTCGTCAGAATTACATCACTACTTTTATATTTAAAAAAGAAAGGGAAGACCGTGTGGTAAGTCTTACTGCTGAACACTTGTTTGTACAATCCCAATGGACTAAAAATCACCTGTCAAAGGGGTTAATATATAAAGGCAAACCAGCCCAAGGTTCACCTGGCAAACTGAGTAATGTAACAAGGAATATGTCACTTATTATGTTTGGCTTTCCATTATCTTTTAATGGGATTAATGGGTGTCACCATTGTCGTCCTAAAAAAATGAATAAATAAAACTTACTGCACATTTAGTTACACGCTATCAGAAAGTGTAACTTAGTAATAAACATGCGGGTGTGTGCACAGGGAATTATTTTGCATCCCATTAATCTTCTCCAGCACCTTGTCATAAAGCAGTGCTGGGCTTTTGGCCTGCTCTTTGGGAAATACAACACTGTATGACCTTTCCTCCTGGCCTCGCTGAGAAGCCCCCTACCATCAGCTCCTCAACAAGTTAGCAAACAGGACAAAGAATCTTTTTTTTTCTTTGCTTGGCATTCGATGTAAGATTGGAGAAGAATAATCTTGGAGAAGAACTGATGTGCTCGCTGCGATGGGATAGGATTTAACTCTGGATCAGTGGAAGTCAAACTGTAGTCCATACTATTTTATTACGTATTATGGGCGTTCTGCGTGTGTCAAAGTGCTTCAGTTATTATAGGTAGTGTGACTGCGGATAATTTCATAATGGGTCAGAGAGGAAAAGGGGAACTGCCCGGCTTACTATCCATCAAAGCTACAATAGCGCGGTATATCCGGGTGATCATAAATCCCCAGTACTAGAGCTACTGCAGAACTATGGAGCCCTAAAGGGACATGAGTGAGAGAAAAAAAAATTATATTATTGCCATCCCTCACAATACTGTTGCTTTCCCACCCAAAACAATAAACATAATTATATTATATATATATATATATATTAGGGCTGTCAATCAATTAAAAAAAAAAAAAAATTAATTAAAATTAATTACATGATATGCTGATTAATTAATCGAATTAATCGCATATATCAATATTTGCTTGGAAAAGCCCCCAAATGAAGATATTTCAACTCAAAAACATTACATTATTGTGGCACATGAGTAAAGCATTGAATGGAAATATCAAAAGGGGGCATTAGAAATCAATAAATTGCTTTATTTCCAATCATTTTTCCAAATACATGCTTTTTATCATTGAACATAAGCCTATCACTTAGCCTAAAATGTGGCTATAACAGTTTTTTAAATTTATTTTATTATTTAACATCACTTTAGATTATCACTTAAGCACCAATGTGGCCATAACAGTCTTTTCCCCTATGCTTTTCCCCTATGGGCTATGCATGGCAAATTGTGGTCACTCACTCACAGACGACCTGAGAGGGATGTTTGGTGGGACGCATGCCCACGTTTAGTAGGATAGTTCGAACAGCACAAGATTTTTAAGCACAGTTTATCGCCTAACGTTATTTTAGCTAACCCTAACATGTTAGCGTTTCACCTACTTTAGTTAAAGTTACAATCTTGAAGATTTCCGTTTCGTTCTCTTTGGCGGTACCAATGGTGAGAAGCGGTAATTGCAGGTGTGTTTTTGGACCTCACTTCCCATAAACCCAACCGGATCCAACCAGTGTCGCCTGTGTGACGTCAGTCGGTTGGCACCTGGGCCACGCCAACTATTACACTTATTATTTACTGAATAAAAAATGGTTGTTATACAATAACGTTATGTACATACTCATTCATTGTCTAACATTAGGCTAACTTAAGCTGTCTTCACACTGCCGAGCCGGGTTAAAATGCTGCAGCAGACCTGGGGTAGAATTAGTGATGATCAATTTCCACAAACGGTAGCATTGCATTCGAGAGACAGTTTGCGAGGTCGGTACCGGGCGGTAGCGTTAGCTAGTGTTTTTTCTAATTGTTTGCCGACATTAGATTGTGTTAATTACATTAGCTAGCTAGCTAACACAACATTACCTGATATGAGATGGATACTGTGCGCAAAATGTAATTAGTCTAAACTAATGTTGCCTTTATTGACATGGTCCGGTAGCTAGCGTTAGCTGTGCAAATAGCTATGTAATTTAGTAATGTTACATTGTCAAATGTAATACGAAATCTACATCAACAAATAATATGACCTCTCATGTTACACAAAAACTTATCAGGGTTCCATAACCCCCTCCCTTTCTCTGTTATTGTAACGCTAGCAGACACCGGAAAAAACAGTACGCCGCTCACACACAAGTGAGTTGAAGAGCAAGCCTGTTGCGTCCGCCTACCCTCTCTGGCGGACCAACCACTGATGGGTGACGGAAAACGCATCACTAACTATGCGCCGCTTGTGATTTTTTCCCGGGAATGTCGCCACAGACACCCAGTTCTATAATCATAAATTATTATAATAATAATAATATAAATTAATATAATAATAGGCTCAACCACCATTGTGTTACCTAATTCAGCGATAGATAGTGACTTAACAGACATTTATTTTAGTGAAAATCTTCGAGATTATTACTTTATCCTACTTAGTGCGTACCACCGATACAGATGTATGGACACACGGAGAACAACAAATCACCGTTACAGAGGTGAGGACATGCCATAGCTAGCTAGCTATATAGTTAGCCAAGTTTTACTCATGAGACTTTGTACAGGTGCGCCGTGGGTCTGCGCGGTTTCAGGCTTGTTCAACTATTTAACATACTATTTACATGCAGTCAGTGGCACTCTGAGTGCTCTCTTGTCGTTTAGAAATTAGCGCTGCTCTCAGAGGCTCAGAGCCACACCAACCGCTCCAGCTGAAGGGCCTGTTTGTCAGATTGTCTCAACACCATAATGGCTGACAGTGTGGCAAAATGCAACGGTTGGGTTATGTGGAACTATAGGTAATGTTAAATGGTACATGGACTGCATTTATATAGCGCTTCTATCCAAAGCGCTTTACAATTGATGCCTCTCATTCACCAGAGCAGTTAGGGGTTAGGTGTCTTGCTCAGGGACACTTCGACATGCCCAGGGCGGGGATCGAACCGGCAACCCTCCAAATGCCAGACAACCGCTTTTACCTCCTGAGCTATGTTGCCCCTTATTCAACAAGCAGTAACTTACAGTAACATCGGTACATCAATTAATTAACATAAACATTAAATAATACATGCGTTAATTTGCGTTATTTTTTTAACGTTATTATATAATGAATGAATTAATCGAGTAGATGCCCTAATTGACTTGCCAAAAGAAATGTATGGGAACATGAAATGTGCGGAGATGTGAGAAACTGAGTGAATATCTTTAGCCTAGGTGTATGTAAACTTTTGGCCTCAACTGTGTGTGTATATATATATATATATATATTAAGGCTGTCAATAGTGCCATGAAATTGAGTTCGAATATTAGCTTTTGTAATTAGTTAGAGTTCGAATATATTCGAATATCATTTGCATATAATTTACAAAAATAAGCTGCTTATTGTCGGGCGCAATATGCACGTGACGCTCCCTCTAAACTGACCTGCCGGTTATTTTCCACAAGCCGGCAGTAGAATACATCGGTGAACTTTCATACTAGGTTACTACATCTGGGACCTCGTTTATAAAACGTATTTTAGATCAACTGTGTGGCGCGTACGTAGAAAATCACGTCAAAGTAGTGATTTATAAAATTTTAACATGACTCGATTTGACCGTGGAAATGGTTGTGGCTCTACGTCAGGTCTTCACTTGACGTAGGCCTATGCACACGCAAGTTAATTTTATAAATGAGCCCCCTGCAGTTTCTATAGCCTAATGCACAAATGCATAAAGCACTTTCTCGTGGATGTAATTTGCCACAACTCGGCATTTATTAATCACAATAATAGGGGAATGATTGTTTATAGGAAATCCCTGTTTATTTCTTAACACAAAAACTATTCAAACGGCTAATACTTGTAGCCTAAAACAACATAAATTACTTACTCTGTTTAGTTTGTTTAACTTCTTTCATCATCCAATTTTATCAAAATCTTCATAACAGAAAGGAAACATAGCCTGCCATGGGAACATCAATTAGCCTAAATTGTTAGCTGACCAGATCTGTTGAACGAAGTGAAAAAAGGGACTGGCTCGCGAGGCTAGCTGACCAGTAACGTTAGATGTCCATGGAGATGAAAGTATCACCGGAGGTTATTGGCAAGGAAAACCAGATGATCCACTTGCTCTGGGTCCAGGGCAGAACGTTTTTTGTTGACAGAGGAAGTAACGTTAGCACAGGAAATGAACTTTGCGTGCATGAACATGATTCGTCGTATGAAACGCCTGTATATTCATGTTAATTACAAGACGCGGGATCCAAAACTAATATTCGAATGCTCAAATTTAGGTTCGAACTTAAAAAAAAAAAAAAAGATTTTCGAATATTTTTCGAACTTCCAATATTTTTTTGACAGCCCTAATATATATATATATATATATATATATATATATATATATATATATATATATATATATATATATATATATTTGTTGTGTGTGTATACGGATCAGCCACAACATTAAAACCTAATATTGCGTAGGTCCCCCTCGTGCCGCCAAAACACCTCTGACCCGTCGAGAGTTTTTAAAATCATGTGGAAATAATTCACCCTCTAACAATATCTTAGCTTTTTATAGCCCTGTAGCAACTAATAATGTAATAAACTACCAATAGTGTAATAACTCCCAATAATGTAATCCATTTCAATTTTTATGTAATAAAAACCAATAATGCAATAAGTAGTAGTAGTAGCAGCAGTAGTAGTAGTACTGTACTTCATTGATCCCGAGATACAAATATACAGTAGATACAAATATATACAGAAATCCAAATATACCAGAGGACACCTTCAGAAGTGGGAGTCCATGCCTTGACGGGTCAGAGCTGTTTTGGCGGCACGAGGGGGACCTACACAATATTACAGTATTAGATAGGTGGTTTTAATGTTGTGGCTGATCGGTGTGTGTGTATGTATGTATGTGTGTATATATATATACAAAACCTTTCATTGGGACATTGTTCAAATACAGAAATTACTGTACTTCAAAATAACAGAATAGGCAAGCAACAACAAGAAAAAAAAACTAACCCAATCAACCACCACAGGGAGAGAAGACAGAATAAATACAGAAAGGGAGGCAGAGGGAGGGAGAGAGAGAGAGAGCACTATAGTCTACAAAACCACTGTTTACAAATAAAATGACATTTTTGTACAGGCTTTACAGTTTCTAGCTAAATATAGCCTCGGCTACAAATTATTATGCTGCATATTCACACTCCCAGGCTGCTCCCAATTTCACCGAAAGCTGTCTCACGATGTCTAAGAAACGTAAACAACCCTGCACTTCTGAAATATTTCGTATAGTTTAAGTTTGGCAAATGTTACATTCATTATAACTATGTAACCAGATGTAAATATAATTCCTCACTACAAGCACAATATCCAGATAACAAAGCAATATTTTGTGTCAACTTAAAACTCACCTGTTCCAGGTGTTTCAGGAACCCATTTCAAAGGGCCAACCTGACGCATCTGAAAAGCCGTTTTGACTTCATGACAGCTATGGGTTTTTACGCCAGAAACTTTTACAAACAGCGCAACAGTTGCCAACATCCACCAAAGTTTAACGCGGGTAAATATTCCTCGGGACATTGCACCATCTCAGTGCACAGGTATCCAGGTGGGTGGTGCACTGATATGTATACGTTCCAGTTGCTAGAATTTAAAAAGTTTTTTAAAATTTTTTACATTTTTTTCCTTGCAATTAATACAAGAAAATATGGAGTTTTCGCCTTTGTCATAAATTACGGACTTTCACATTGTCGTGTTTGTGAAGACAGCCAGGAAGTTCTCAGAAGTTCATAAAATATATTAATATTTTTAAAAAATATACGGACTACAGGCGGCTGAATTCCCTCGCGATCAAACTAGCTCCCTTCTGTTCAGTCCGACCTCGTCCGCTTGTCTGTGTTCATTCTTCCTTTCTCCCGGTCTTTCACTCGTTGCCCTCTTGCGCTCTCTCGCCGCGCGCGCTGTCTCCTAAAGTTATTTGTATAGTAAGAGATGGATTATTAAGTTTCTCTATAATTAGATTGACTCGCCGTCAGTCAAGTTTCAAGAATACTTTTGAATGGCTTGAAACTGTGACATATTTGTTACTGCATATGTTTTTCCTGTAACAATATATTGTTTTGCTCAGGCATGCCATATGCCAACCATTTTCTTTAATTAGCTCATTGCTAAAACAAGAAAAGAAACATACAGGCTTGCACCATGTAAATGGTCGATAAATCAATAATTATTTATTTCAATCCGTCATGCACAAATATTTTATAGCAGGGAAACCCAATGTAGTTTAAATAACTACAACGTCACTGTCAATCCATTGTTGTATGTGACAGTATGGGATCTGTGTCTGATGACGCTGTGTCCTTTTACATTTCCTTTTACTTCAGTTTTCTTTAAAAAGCGATCAAATAGCCTGAACCAAGTTAAAAAGGTTACATTTTTTGCATTGTCCCTGTGACACAAACACAAAGCAGAATCACAACTGTGCGAGAAAATTAGCCTACACTTAATATTTTTGCATGGGTTATTGTATTTGTACGCATCAAACAATGGCTCACAAAACAGACAAATGCTTTAAATTTGCCAAATGTACCCTGAAAGTACAATAATGCTATATTGCGGTACTACTAAGAAAAAAGTAACGAATTCATTTTGTATTGTTGGGTAGGGGTACGATTGTATGTATCTATAGATAAGTCTGTACAGCCATGCCTTTTTTCAGAGAGCTTAGGAAATAAGTTTAGCTGATTTATCACATTCATATTGAAGTCCCTTTGGAGGACTAAATTAAATAAATAAATGTGGAATTAAATAAATAAATACATACATACATAAACAAATAAATGAATCATTAAATAAATAAACGTGGAATTAAATAAATAAATACTTCGTTTTATTTCGAAATAATTAAATAATTCCCACCTCATGTCTATTTAATAATTTCATGTTGTATTTCCGAATGGCTTTTTTTTTCCTAAGAAGGCCTAAAATAATTTAACGTTACGCGCTGCATAATTTAAAGTTGGACAGTAATGGGCCATTAACAAACATTAGGTCTGCGTCTGAAATCAGTAAAAGGAGTATCTTACACTTTGATAAGAAGAACCTAATCATACTTTTGAGCTGTGTTTTCCTTATGGGTGTTCTAGCGCAACATGTGGACTATCTGAAGAAATACGCTCAAGTGAAACTGATGTTGAAAGGACTCGGAGCAAGATGCTGTTGGAAGGGTAAATTATCTGTTTTAAAAATAATTTACGTGGATTAGGTCTGTGTAAATTAATAATTTAGTTATTTGCCAAATACAAAACTTTTCGATGTTTGACCTGGCGAATTGCAGCATACATCTTGACTATCTAGCTAGCTATGTATTCGAGGGAAGGCTGTTGTTGGCCTAGCTTTGGACTCACGTGAGCACTGCTGATATGACATCTTCCGTCGAGCAATAAACGTGTAATTAACCTATTGGTTGATTTATCTGTACAAGAGAATGGTAACGGAAGTAGGCCTAATTCAATTTTGGTACGTTGCTGAAGGTTATAAAGGCGTTGTTCCAATTGTAAATCAGACCTAAAAACAACACGTTTAGCATCCCAGTTCTCTAACCATAAGGCCCCATTGTTATCCTGCTGTGCTTAAAACAATCTTGAGCTGTGTTTCCACCGCAGGAACTTTACCCCGGAACTCTTTTGAGGAACTCAGTGCGTTTTGACCGCAGGAACTAGGGTCTAAATTTAGTTCCGGGGGCTTTATTTTACCCCAAAAAATCCTGCTCGGGGGGTAGTACTTTCCAAAAGTACCGGAACCTTTGGGGTGGGGCGCAAGCGCTGAAAATTTCTGATTGGTCGACTACTTGCAGTGTTATTTGTTTTATTTCAACCGCCATGTTTAAAAATCTGCAGCCGCAAACCAATTTATTTTCATAATAACTTGTATGTTATGCGGCGCAGTAGCCTAGTTTTGGTTATAGCCTTGGAATTATAACGTGTGCTCTTCTGTTCTTTTCTTGCTTTAGTATTCGTTTTATAAAATGCTAAGCATTCATGCTGGGACAGCATATTACGTACCAAAACATTCAAACGGATTAATTCGGTTGCTGAATATTTTCTTCCGGATTTTCTTTGTTAGCCCGTTGTAATTGACTCAAAACGCTTGATACAGTTATGTGAGGTATGCGGTAGTTCTGCGTAATTCACATTGGTGATACAGTAAAAGCAAACTTGAAATCACCTTCCGCACTTTTTGTCAGGGTAAAATAACAGGTTCATTCTAGTAATCGTCCCTTTAGCTTTTTCAGACTGCCGTAATTTTACTCTGCCATTCTTCAATTCCACAAAAAGACCAGGAAGACTATGGACTAATTTATGGTGCATGGTTTGCATCTGGAGGGCACACTTCGCTGCTCGGCTAGCAGTAACTTCGAAGGAAAGCAAACGGTGGCTGTACCACTGCTAATTTACATTTTCACGCAAGTCCGAGTTTTCGTTCTATTCTTGTCATTTTGCGATTAGCCTATATGGAATTGACGATGAGAAAGTAATCAAACAGCAAATTGTTTACAATGTGTGCATGTTTTCTGCTGTTGTTGCCAGTTATATTGGAAATGTGAATGCATTCTGTTGCCTCGGTTGTCAAGACATGAAAGTGAATGTTCCCATAAAAACATAATTAATGTGTTTGAGAGGATATATAAAACAGTTACAATCTGACTATTGGCCTGTTATATCCTATTTGTTGCATAACAACGGTCCAAGTTCAACTACCAATGACAGTTTTGCTTGACAACGGTAAAATATGCCCAAACGGCTGCAGAAGAATATTTCAATTCCAGGTGATTAAATCGATAAAAATCAATAAATACAAAAATAACCATATATAGTCATTGTTGGTAACCCGTTGTATATAAGTGGAATAAACCCCTCCGGGCTGTCCCGGTTATTAGAAAATAATGTAGGCTACTTCAGTGGTAGTATGGGGTTACAGAAGAAATCATAAGACAGATGGGCCGACGACAACGTCGCTTTTTCATACGTCAGTGGGCTAATTTGCAATGGGCTGAAGGAACCTTTTAGTTCTTGAAAAAAAGTTCCGGGTACTTTTGGTGGAAACGCGGATTTGCACTTGTACATGGGCTTCCCAAAGAAAAATGTCCTTTTACGACCACATTCAAGGCAACTGAATTTGATCCGCAACCAGTAGCATTCAAAAGGGCTCAGTAATGCCTCTA
This sequence comes from Anguilla rostrata, assembly GCF_018555375.3. Classification (NCBI taxonomy): domain Eukaryota; kingdom Metazoa; phylum Chordata; class Actinopteri; order Anguilliformes; family Anguillidae; genus Anguilla; species Anguilla rostrata. The sequence continues at coordinate 45,082,625 of NC_057936.1, read as the reverse complement.
CTGTCATCATTATGTAATTACAATGTGTTTTAACATCTGAACTGTGAGCTCACATTAAATAAAAACCAACGGGATTCTAAGAATGCATGACTTGTAAATTAAATGTAGAGGTTTCAGTGTTCCTCAATTTGGCTTGGGCATTGCTAGTACAAGAGTTGTTGATTTGGAAACTGGAAATAAATGGGCACTTCCCAAGACTGCTCTAAGGTTCCTGTCTGGAGATCCCAGCCTCAGTTTTCTTCAGTCTCAAGTCTTATTGCCCAGTGTGGAAATCCTGCCACTCTGTCTGCTTGGTTTTTTACATGAGCGTGGCAAGACGGGCAAGTATGAAAGGCCGGGCCCTCACACCTAGACCCACTAACCATTGGAAAAGACAGGGAATGTCGCCCGTGACTCTGTCCTGCTGAAAAAACGCAAGACTACGGGACATTGTGCAATGAAAACCAGATTTAGAATACCAATGACGCCATCACAGGCTACGCATGTTCATTGTATATTCAAGAACAATAAATAGTGTTTCTGTCACCATATATTTATTTTCAAGTTATTTTATTAACTGACAATGTTCATTTAAGGACAGTCGATAAGTTGATTGCTTGATGTCACAAAATTGTTTAAATCTAGTCATGTGCAGTAAACCTGTTTTAACAGAAGTCGATTAAGGCAATTTCCACAATGTGCAGGAAGGAACCTGTGCTTATGCCAGTGTCAAGAGTGTGTGAACATTCAGAAAAATCTGAGGCATTTTTTACATAAGCCATCACTTTTGTACTGGAATGTAAAGGTGGATGCAAACCCCACTCTACTGTAATGTAGAATTAATCCCCATAATTCAATCATAAAATCAATAGTTCCAGCAGGTCTATCTGCCATGTACAGTGGGCTCCAGAATAATTGGCACCCTCGATAAATATGCACAAAAAATGCTAAAAAAAACTCTAAACTAAAAAATAATACAGTTATTGAGATAAGCTTTATGTTCCAACATGTGTAAACTAGTGTGCTTGATTAATGATTCATTGGAATCAATCAAAGTCTTAAATATTTAAAGTATAAAAATAAAAAAACTATTTCCCCAAAAAACAGGTTCCACAATTATTGGCACCCCTGGTTTAATACTTTGTGAAAACACCCCTGGCAAATATGACAGCCACAAGTATTTTCCTATAATTTGTGATGAGGTTAGAGAACACATTTGGAGGGATTTTTGACCAATGCTCCATGTAGAACTTTTCAGAATCATTGATATCTTTGGGTTTGCGCTTATGGACCCCCCCCCCTTCAATTCAGACCACAGGTTTTTGATGGAATTTAAGTCTGGAGACTGAGATGGCCGTTGGAAAACATGGATGTTGATTTCACTTAAGCATTTCTGTTTAGATGTTGATGTATGCTTGGAGTCATTGTCCTGCTGCCAATCTACCTATGACCAAGTCCTAGCTTCTTAGCAGAGACAACCTAATTTTCTGCCAGAATTTCCTAGTACTTTGTTGAATTCATTGTGCCACTGATCTAAAATAGTGCCCCAGGACCACTGCCAACAAAACATCTCCAAAATATCAATGACCCACCTCCATATTTGACCGTAGGTATGAGGTGCTTCTCCTCTTTTGCCGTCAAACATTTCAATGGTGTGTATGGCCAAAACGTTGAATTTTGGCCTCATCTGACAATAGCACTCTCTTTCAGTCATAATTCCAATGAGGTTTGGCAAGCTCCAGATTCTTGGTTTTGTTTATTGTGCTCAGTAAGGGCTGTCTTCGTGCCACCCTTCCAAAGAGTTAGTTGGTATGGAGGTGCCATTTTATGTTTTTTTTAGACTTGTTGACCACAAGAAACAAACCAATCTCTGCAATTCTTAAACAGTGATCCTTGGGTTATTAATAGCCTCCCTCACCATCTTCCTCACCGTCCGTGGGGACACCATGCACTTGCTTCCTCTTCCTGGCAAATTTGCAACCATTCCATATGTTTTACACCTTTTTATTATTGCCCTTACAGTGCTAAGTGGTATGTTTAACCGTGTATGTCTTTTTTTGTACCCATTACCAGACTTGTGATGGTAAATTACCATATGTCTCTTCTGAATAGATCGTTATTTGGCTTTTCCCGTGCTGATGGATGACAAGGGGATTTTGTATGCTTGTTGCCTCATTTTTATTCTCTAGTGAAACTGGAAGTGATGGAATGACACAATATAGTTCCTTTAGACTGAGATGAACTAAATTAAGTAAAATGGTATTGCCAATTTCATTTTGTTTGATTTTACTTACAATAATTGTTAGGGGTGCCAATAATTATGGCACCTATGGTTTTCAGAAAAAATTAGATTACTTAATAAAAAAACATTGAAGCATGAGAGTAAATGTATTGAAATAAAAGTATACAGTTTTCCCATATGTTTGAACATAATATATAGATTATTATCTGTGTCATTTATTATATGCAGCCTTTTTTCTTCATTTTTATTAAGGGTGCCAATAATTCTGGAGCCCACTGTATGTACTGCAACCACAGCCCTTTATGCTATTATGACGTGGCATAGTGCTGGAATGGTATTGCACGTAAAAAAACAAATGCCCTGTGTGAGGATCAAATTCACAATTTTCAGAGCTTATGAGACAGACGCACTGCCAACTGCGCCCAAAATTGCCAAGTTACTCACACATACAAAGCGCTGTAAGTCAATAACACTTCCAAAATCTACACCTGTCATTAAAAGGACTTATATCAAAATTACGCCAAGTTACAATAAACAATATTGGCTACCCTAGCTAACACAGATTAAACATGCTGTATTTCCAAAGCAATGCTGCTACCTAATGCTTCCTACATTCTTTCAAGTAACTTGGCACTGTGTTCTCTCTTCTTACGATTTGAACACATTGTGCTCATTCAGCCTTTTCTGTGTCACATCAAAGTATCCTGAAGGAATTTTCAACGTACACAAATGCCAAGTTACTCACACATGCAAGACATACACCGTCTATAGCTCATTCATTCAGACTGCCAAAATCCAGCCTGCCATTAAAAGTATTGATATCAAAATGACGCCAAGTTACGGTACTACAAACAATATAGGCTATCTTGCCTCACCGAAATTAAATAAGATGTATTCCAAAGCAATGCTACCCAATATTTCCTCAGTTCTTTCAGGTCACTTGGCCCTGTGTTTTGTAATCTTACCATTTTACAATGTCATGCAAACTTTGTGTCAGATCAAAGTGTCAAATATTTTGAATTGCCTCATGGAACACGTTGACATTCATGCAGACAACTGCAGGTGAGTAACTACAGGAAGCATATTTCTCCAGAAAACATATGTTTATACTTGCTTCTGAACTGAATTTGAGTAAATGTACAAGTGATTGTATATTTGCTACATACAATAAATACTGAATGTAAAATACATCTTGTACATACATACATAGAGAACTTCTTTATCCCCATGGGGACATTTCCCTCGCAGCATGTTACATTCACATTTACGAACAGACATTTATACCAAGAAACATACAATCATTCACGCAACATAAAGGCTGGGCAGCGAAATACATACATACCAATACAAATTGGACATAATAGACGCCTATTCAATCAATCTTGACTGTGAGAAAACCATCCACACATATGTTTGGCCTCTCCATGTACGGCATGCTTATACGCACAGGGCCAAGTGACTTGAAAGAATTGAGGAAATATTGGGTAGCATTGCTTTGGAATACATCTTCTTTCATTTCGGTGAGGCAAGATAGCCTGTTGTTTGTAGTACAGTAACTTCACGTCATTCTGATATCAATACTTTTAATGGCAGTTTTAGATTTTGTCAGCTTGAATGAATGAGTTACAGTACTTTGTATGTGTGAGTAACTTGGCATTTTTGTACGTTGAAAACATGTTTTTTTCCGATATTTATTTTTTTCTGATATTTTAAGTGTTTGTTATGAGAAAGTGAGAACAGTAATGCATATAAATGTAGACTATGAGTATAAGTATGCGTACACATGCAAACATGCATACAGCGTAGGCAGTCCCGGATGTAGACTGGTTTGACTGGGAGGCAGAGTGAGATTTTGGGGGTACCAAATTGAGATGATTCGTGATGAGCAGTGGAGCAGACCTGGGTGTAAAAATGCGAAGTAACCCTTTAAGAATCAGTTGTGGATTATAGCTATCTTTTTGTGAATTTGTCTGATGAACGTGTACCGTTTAGCACTTTCGCTTTGCTATATGTAAAATAATGGCTGTGACAAAGGGTGCGGTGGCGTAAGTAAAGAGACTGGCAGCATCAGAAACGCAACAGAACTCCCCGGAGTGTAATGTAGGCTACTAACTGATTTGACGGCCATCCAAGGAGCGTTCATTGATGAAATGACGAGCAAGCTCGTTCATTTTGATTTACCGAAGTCGCAACTTGTGTAGCCTTCTGTCCTGCTCCGTTTTCTGTTATTTCGTCAGAGATACACTATTTGCGTGTGTATAAGGTTTATAAGGCATTTTGATACGCTTAGTTGAAGGTAGGACTCCTTTCTGCTGTTTTCCTTAACTAGATCACGATACAGTTGGAGAAGGACAACTAGGTAACAGTTGTGAGAAACAGTTGACAGTGGCCAATAGCATGCAGAGACAGTTCCCAGCAGCCTTTGCATATCCGAAAATAACAGTAGTACGAAAGAAATTACGAGAAATTATGAAATTCAGTAGTTGAAACAATATGTTTTTCAGCAGAATGGGGCTTTTAGGTGAAGTTTGACATGATCAGAGACTATAGTGCAAAGGAAATATACTGACCATGAGCGAGATTAGTTTCCTTTTTTAATGGTATATAAAACAGACGGTATTGCAAGTAGCCTGCTTATGTAGTTGTTCAAGGAACGCGTGAAATTTCTACGGAAAACTGCTATACAAACAGTGTTGGGGAAGCTATTTTGAAAGCATAGTTTTGCAAGCTACCAATCACTTCACACTGGAAGAAGTTGAACTACAGCAAAGCCACCCTAGGGAGAAAACTAGTTTGGTTAGCTCAAGCTACTTAGAAAAAGTAGTTCAAACTACGTAAAAAAAGATCATCAAATTGGCAATGTACATGTGATACAAAATTATAACAAGATATAATACAAAAAAGCCACATGCCAGCAAAAAATGTCACTCAATTGAGTTTATTGCAAAAAGTTCCCACTTGTTCACAGGTCATACATAAACCAAAAAAATAAAATACCACTCTATTCATGGGAAAGTGCAAGGAATGTCAGCTTTGGTTTTGTATGCAGTGTCCATCAGTCAGACACCTGCCTTCCAGAAACTAGAGTCCAGGTGGTGATATTGCACCAAGCAGGATTACTCAATTTGCCAGGTAACTGGTCAAAGGGGGTTCAATTACAGTAGAGGAGCAATGGTAAAATAAAAAAACATTCCTTTCCTTTTATGGCCCAAAATTGTTTGTAGTTTCAGTAGTTAACTACACAGAAAATGGCAAAAAAAAGTAATTTAACTACTTGAATCACTATGCTATACTATAGTTCAAAAACAAGTGACAGTTAGTTAGCAAATGTAAGTGTAAGATGTTAAGATATGAAAAGATCTGCCTGGTGGCAAGGCGGGTTTGCTCGTCCGACCTTATGCTTTCCAGTCAATGATATTACCAGTGCAAAATATGTCTAATGGGGAGATGTACTGTTTGTGGGCTTGCATTAAAATGATGTAATCTGGCAGGAAAAATAAGATGAAGGAGAAAACGCAAAATCCCGTGAATCTTGGGCTATATTGTGCAGGCGTGTGAAGTTGTTTGTGAATTCTGTCTATTGAAATTGGGTCAGAAGGTACAGAAATTAATGTTTTTAAGGGCTGAGAGTCTGTGGACATTGTGGTTATTTCTGTAGGAAACTCTGAAAAAGTGGCAAACTCTCTGTGCTGTATAGGTATGGGGATGCCGTCCCGCCAAGGCATAACTTGGCGGGATGGCATATACCTGCCATACCAATATACATTAAATATACAAAACACATTTAGTTGTGTTTTTAAATGATTTGATCTGACTTTGTTTAAGGTAAATGAAGTAGCCTACATTTGTGGCATTATAAGATGGAAATTGCCGGTGCTGCTTGCTAATATTTCACATAACGATTTTTATCATGCACTGACAATATTCTTTAATGTACTATCACCTTATGTAAACGTAAACATAGAAAGCTGATTATTGGAGAATAATCCCCAAAACAAAAGGTTAAGACATGTAGTTACAAGAGAATGCACAACGGGTAATGTAACAGTTGAGATAATACGAATGGCCAGGTCAGTCAGAAAGCACCCTGTTCAGACCTGTACTTTGTATCCAGATGTATCCAGATTGTGTCTAGATTCAGTCGAGACGGATGTCGTGCGGGCAATAACAGAGACCAGTCCTCTGACTGCTTCTCTCACCTGGGAATTCTGTTTAGAGCACGTTGGAAAAAATTGTAATGGGTAGTTATCTCTAGTGTACAGAGTAAGAATACATTGTCCATCCACAGAATTAGTTAATCAAATATGTTTAAAATTGATCCCAAACAAGTACCACAGAAAATACTTGTAGGTCTACCGTTTCTCTGATGCAGTTTACTGCCGGTTTAATTAGCGGAATGCATTACATGCAATTCCTCGCGACCACAGCCACCAGCCCCCCCGCCCGCCCCATTCGACAGCATCCAACAGCACCCCCACCCCCGTCAACAGCAGCAGCAGCAGCCCACCCTAATACAGCATTCGTGTACACTCTGCTAAAAGAATGTGGCCATATGCGACCCAGACCACCTTCGAATGTGGTCTGAGTGATCGGATCTCAATGCGTCTTGGGTGCATTCACACCTGTTGTGAAGGAGTGGCCCTTCACTAGTTGTTTAATTGACTGTATTGTTTAATTGATTTTGTTAATTGATTTAATTTGTAATTGAAACCCAGGTGCAACTGCTTGGCTCAGCCTATTTAAGTCCCTGTCAGTAGGGACAGAGAAGAGAGAAGGTGAGCCATGTCTATCATTTGTACTGTTGGTGGTTTTAAAATATATTATTCATCTTTTAAAGTCTTGTTTTACTCAGTTATTTTTAAGCCTTTTCACATTTGGTGTCAGAAGTGGGATTTAGCCCCTATCCATGTGTGGTGACCCACTTTTAAAAGGCTTTTAAAAATGTTTTTACACTGAGTTTTTAATGGACTTAGAAGATGGGGGGACCAGCAAAGGCCGAGAAGCAAAGCGTTGCATTTCAAATCAAAGAGGTCCGAAGGAAGATCCAGGTGGGGCTGAAGATGGACCGGGGAGACCCCAGACAGAGCAGCGGGTCCCACTAATGGGAGCAGCTGGTAAACCCCTTGATTCGCTGGGGAGCTGTGGCTGTCTCTGTTGGAAGGGGTAGTGGTCTGGAGCCCTGTGGGACAGCAACTCGGATAGCCAGTTGGAGGAGCCTATAGCCCATTGGGAGGTGGTGTCCTGGCCCTGCTCACCTGTTCATGCCAGAAGGAGGAGCTACCTGGTGTCCAATTGGGGGGCTGGTGGTGGTGGTGTATGTGCACCCACACTGGCCCTTTCTGGATAAGACTGGGGACCCCAGCTCTAAAACATGAAAAGCACCTAATTAAGAAAAATTAACAGCTTGTTAAAATTCTGGGATTGCTGTTGAGGTTGGAATGAAAACCAGCATACACAGAGGTCCCGCAGGACTGAGTTTCAGAACCACTGCCCTAGTGGACATCGGCTGCTTATTTTTTGTTTTCGGTTTGCAATAAAAATCTGAATGTCCAGTAGATGGAGGTGTTTCATCAGATGTCTGACCTGGCCATTCTTATTTTCTTTCAAAATAGAAAATGTATTTGCGGGTTGTGGGAAATGTAGGAAACACTGGTCTAATGTAATGTGTTGTACAGACCAATGAGTTAACCATTTAGTCAAGGGATTAGTCTGTTCAAAACATTAGACCAGTGTTTTCTACCTTTCCCACAACCCACTTAAGCAAATAGTTTCTGTGGTGGGGTTTCCATTAAAATGTGGCCTGCAGTGTGTTTAAAAATGGTATTAAACCCTTTTGTTAAAACAATGGCACAAGAGCTATTGCAACTCTGAAACTAGTGCAATATTTAATAGAAATGTCTAGGGAAGGTGTATAATATTTAGCACATTTCTTTTAAAATGTATGTTGCAACCCACATCAATTTCTCTCAAAATCAAACAGTGTTCCAAATCCAACAGCTTGGGAACCATTGTATTAAAGGGCGTGTAACTCACATCGGGAAGCTTGTGAATGACATGTATGTTTTGACCAAAGCAGTATGGTTTTGAATGTTCCACCTCATCAGGTGGGCTTGGCTGAAGAACACCAAAAAGCTAGAAAGCTGATGTGGCAAACATGGGATGTCTCATGCTAATGATGTTAAAACTTGCATCACACCTTGCTGCTGCTTTTGGCATGTTTTGTTTGGAGTTACAGCAGACTGGTGATTTAGTTTTACTTTTCGGATAATGTTTTTTTTTTTTTTTTTGATGTTGTTGGGACAGGTAATGGAACTCAGAACATGCAGGTGGTTGTGGTTGCTTCATGAAATGAATTATTCCAGTAGCTCCCGTCCCTTGCCAGGCATTTGGCATTGGCAGTGAACATGTCTTGGTTTTGCTTGTATACGAACCAAACTTAAGGAAGACCAGCTTTTTTAAACAAAGATATGTATTGTATTTGGCCCTTTGATGCTCCACAAGGGCTACACTTACAACTCTCAAATTCTCAAATAAAACAACACGTGGGTAATTACTCACTTCTGAAATAACATTTGCACTAGGTTTCTTTGTGGTGTAACCAGATGTCTCTTCCTCAGGCTAGAGAAGAGGTTACAGACCACCTGTGTCTGTCCCTGACTGTTTCAGGTCCAGATTGCTTCTATCAGTGGCACACGTCAGCTATCCTGAAACGTCCTTGACTGACCGTGTGTGTTTGGCCGGTGGTGCAGGATGAAACAAGAGCATTTCTGATAAGACTGTGCCTCACAGCCTGCCACGTTTTCAGGAAACGCAAAAACCCGAGCTTGCATTCAACCAGATTAACTAAAAAACGGCCGCCCTCCCCCGCCACCTGCCAAACAGCACAGTGTCGCTCCGCAGATCACAGAAAGCCAACATGTCCGGGCTGAACGTCTCCTTGGGCTTCATGTTGGCAGTGGTGGTGCTGGGCGCAGCCGGCAGGCTCCTGTCGAGGCAGCTGATCCTGCAAAGCTTTTCAGCAGAGTTCCTGGCGTCCTTCATGCTGGTGGCCTGCTGGATGGAGGTGCAGACCCTGATGGAGGTGGGCCAGTGGGCCGGGGGGTTCGGGCCAGATGTGGCCTTCACAATCCTGTTCCTCACCCTGGTGGTTCACGGCATGGTCTCCCAGGGCGCCACCGGGAACCCCACAGTTACCGCTATGAACTTCTTTACGCGTGACTCCGTGGTGTCCAGCACTCTGTTCGGGATCGCTGGTCAGTTTTTGGGCGCCCTCCTGGCTCGCCTCCTCACCTCTTACTACTGGTCCCTGGAGCTGACGGACATGCACATGATCAGGAACCTGATGTCACAGGAGTGCAGCCCTGCCTTGCGGTCATCTGTGATGCAGGGTGTGTTCACAGAGGGAGTCTGCGCTCTCACCTTCCACCTCCTTTACATAAACCTGCAGCACCACACTGCACTGCTGAGGGTCCCGCTCGTAGCGGCGGCGCTCACATTTCTTAACTTTGCAGGTGAGTGGGTGAAGCCGGCAGCTCTGCATCCTGAAATCCTTGTGTGGAGCAATGCCTTTACATTAACATAGGCCACCTGATAAAACATACAGCACATTAACATGCAAAAAATGTAATTTAATTCAGTAGCAAAAGTAATATTGCACATTCCAGACACTGGTTACTTTTATATTCTCAGTGTTTTAACTGTGCTGCTGTATGAATATTCTATCAGATATTTGGATGAATTTTTAGAGACTGACTGCAGGTTTTCTGGTTTGATGTGTTGCAGTTGGTGGGGGTTTTTTTTTTACACAATTCTCTGCACTCTCCCAGCTAATGGCTATACCTCTGGCTTTTTGAACCCCTCACTGGCTTATACACTTACCTTCAACTGCCCTGGGTTTACAATGGTGGAGTACATGACAGTGTACTGGCTTGGGCCCCTAGTTGGTAAGTTAAAATAAGCTAATAGATAAATAAGCAGTCATATGTGCATAATTACTTGGTCTTACGTTGGTATGATCATGTCAAGGTCACATTAGACCAGGAACCTGAACTACGAAGTTAGCAGACTTTTTGCTGTGATCTTTTTTTTAAAACATCAAAATGTTTTGAAATGTTTGTAAATGTTGTTCATTACGTGGAAAGTACGTTTTCACAAACAATGTATAGTGTGTGGTTTTAAGTGCATTATTTTATGACAATTATTATTCTTAGCATATGGTTTTAGAAGTATTGTTTGATGCTAGCACACCCCTATCCCCCTTGAAAAAACTTGAAATGGGTGAAATAGCTGGAGCATTACTGTGTAGTTCACAGATACAGATATCATGGCTGACTACGTTTTTCAGGAATGGTCCTGGCTGTGTTCCTGTGCCTGGGCCACATCCCCCGACTTTTCGCCCGTAATCTGCTCTACTCCAAAAAGGCCCGCGTCAGAGTCCCCAAGGGGAAGGGGATCCAGGACCAGGCCGAGGCAAAAAAAGGACAGGGAGAGAAGAAAGGCGACTGACAGCTGGTGCTCTTAGTCACACTCACTGAAACCAAAAGCAGTTACACCTGTACTGTGCATACTCACACACGAAAAGATATCCTTTCATTTTACAGGTACTGCAACCAAATTAATCTCCAAAGACCTGTTTGATTAAGGGCATGTTTGATTAGAGGAACAATGAAAGTGCATATATTGAAGTTCCTTTCCTTGAGTCTACCATTTATAAATGCAATTAAAACTTTACTCATGGACACATGTTTAATGTTGTTTGTGTATTGATCAATTAGTGAATCTTGTATATCATCAATTTTATACATTGTAAATCACAGTAAAAATAAATGTTCCAGATGCTCCTTCGCTTCGGAAAATTGTTTCACTGTTAAGGGGTACAAGCTAAAAATAACAAACACCTAACAAATAGCCAAACCAAACCTTACATTTTCTTGTTATTATATCTGGCACAGCAAAGCTGTGTACAGAGAACTGGAGCTGAAAGCCAAGGAAACCATACATCAGAGGCCTGAATCGTCTGACTGAGTCTTGAAGACCAAATACCCGCCACACGTCCCAACAGTCCTTCAACCACGCGTGCATGTGACTGGCAGCACCCACACCAATCAGTAGTACTGTAAATAATACCAGTAAACAAACTAAAAAAAATTGTTCTCAGATCTAATAAAAATGTTTCATTACGGTACATTCCCAGTTAATGCCCCTTCTCTTAAAAAAGGGCCAACAAAATAGTTAATATTTTCTCTCCACTCTCAAAAATTCACTGGTAGGTCAATACAGGCTGGTTTTTTGAAAGCACCACAATACAACAGAGAATCCATGATTTGTCACTGAACCTCAATAACAACCTATGAGTTCTTCTGGATGAGGGTGCTCTTCATTCAGTTCCCCCCCCCCCCCCAAAAAAAATTCCCATGCTTCCCGCACCACCACCTGTGCATTTTAGTGTTTTACATTCAAAAACACCTTCGGGATTGTTAGAATGTTCTTTGATTCTTGGAGCCTTTTTTTCTTCCAGTGGTAGTTTGGGAAGGTGTACTTGATTGGCACCAGTGATATTTTTGTGTACACGTCCCATTTTCTTGTGTTTCTGGAAGAATGCAGGAAGGCAGCAGCGATCAAGTCTTGGGCTTTGAGGCATGGCCCGGTTTCTGTGAGGTAGCATGCCCGCCGGCTTCTGCCCCTTTTAGCGCTGCTGTTGAGGAGCACCCTCGTTCTGCCAACACACAATAAACACCACTTCTGAGCATGCACATTCGCCTGCAGAGCAAACACACCACTGCACAGGTCAAATCAAAAATCCTTCCTTTAATTAGATCTCTGTGTCGACTGAGGAAGAGGCACTACTTGGCTGTGGCACTAAACATGCCAAGTGGCAGGCAGCCAACCAATCAACACAGTCTAACCTGACCAGGACACAAACTGGCGATCTTCGACCAGTCTCTCCACCGATTTTGCCAGCATATTTGTATGTCTGGCAAAGGATTCAGTGACTCTTGCTTCAAGCTGGGTCAACACCAGGGCATCAGATTTGTTACACAGGAGTAAGAATTTGTAATGACAAGGACAGTCCATACAGCACATCTAGGTTTGCCATTTACCCGCATTCTGAAGTACCCAGCGCTGCTTTAACTTGGGACTTAACACCCCACAAGGATCCTGCCTCCTTACACAACATGGCAGGTTGTTATATACACTGACAGCTCTCTGCAAATGTGATATTAGTGTGGAATTTACCCAGAACTAATTTCAAAACTAGCAATTTTGGCAAATGTTTCAAACCCTGGCATACCAAATTTCCCCACATGGGACAATAAAGATTGACTGACTGACTGATAAGAAAGTTGACAATTTGGCCATTATAATTCATTTTAATAAACGTAATATTTGTTCCCAACTTGTAAAAACTGTAATCCATGGTTAAAATTCCTCTCCTCATTGTGCTGTGCACTGAACAAAGTAAAACCTTATATCTGAAGTAGTTCAGTGGGAACTGTTACAAGAAAAGATATTTAGCCACATATCTTTTATTATTTATTGTTGTAGCTAAACCCATTGCTAACTAGTTGCTAGATTGAAACTACAACAACGGTCACACTCTGGCAGCTGCTACTCAAGTTTCATACTAGCCCACCTACATATGACAACTGTATATTGAAACTACAAAACTTCTGAGTTAGCCTACAAAAAGACATTACCACTGTAACACTATTGACATTCAGCCACAATCAGCATATCACCTGGCCGTGATTGGTTCTCCAGTTGGGCCTCGGGTTGGTCCACCCAGAGCCGGTGATGTGGATCGTTACGGAATCTCTTGGTCTGGCCACAGCTGACACACCTCACCAGTGTCGTACACTCCCGATTTCTGCTCCCTGAGAAATCAAAGATGTTAGAAGACTCCCCGATTCTAGGTGACTTCTCTTCCCTCACTGCCATATCATTGGCCAGTTTGACTTACTCCTCGCCGTGAAGTAATCCACTTTAGGCCTGTATTTCAGTTGATTAATTTAAAAAATAGCATCTGCTATATATGCATTCCCTCCGTTTACCTTTATCCAGGTACAAGAACTAGACATGGTTATGCAACACGTCAAGGGTTTTACAGGCTTGTGTCAACTACCTATTACATAAATTATGCACATTCTAATTCAGGAACAGAACGACTTTGGAAAGGCTTTTTTAAACTTCATGCTTCGCTTACGAAATATTACTGTATTTATATCAACAGTTAAATGACGTTGCCACTGGGACTACTTACTTCTCTGTCTTACAGTTGCAGTGATTCCAGGCACAAGCACAGAGTAGCATTTCTTGCATAATGTTCTTTTTACTGAGGGATCCCTGCCAAAAAAAACACCACAATTTCAACATAACATCAAACTTCCGCCTTTATGAAATGTAATTTGCTTAACTAAACTTAACTGGAATCAACAAAATAATGTTAACCAAACAGTTCATTAGGCCTAATATCATATTCAGAATTTATTTCAGGCACACCTAAGTTAATGCTCTTAGCATACAGAATAGTTTTGTAGTACTTGTGTGGTCTGTGAAGACCTGAGTGAATAATAACAATGTCAAAAAGCCCTGCAATCCAACATTCGAAAGGAATCATCTCAATCTTTTCGAAATTGTAAAGAGAACAATAAAACTCACTGTCTCAACACCAGACGCTTAGAAATAGTTTTCTGGGTAAAGCAGTAAAAGCGTGCCAGCTCCACGTTCTCCGGGTTCTGAGCCAAGACGCAGTGCGCTGCCTGAAAAAGACGCCCAAGGCACAATTAATGAGACTCTTGGCCAGGCAGTGTACCAGAATTTCACAGAAAACAACTTCTAAATGTTTATGTATGACAGCAAAATAAAACAAATAACTACACCTACCTGATAAAGAAAGTTTAGTCTCTGAAAAGCTTCTTTATCTTTAATATTTCCTGACATTGTTGGGCTGTGTCACCACGACGAACTTGCCTGAAAGATACAACGGTGTCATAAAATTTTTCCCAACCATGAAGAATGCCTTTCTTGTTTACATTTTGAACAGGTGTGGCTCAAGTAAATCTATCGTTGTTTCTGTCGCAGAACTTTCGACACAAGCAATATTGGAAGCGCTATCCTAAAAAACTCTTCTTACTGTGAAAAGTGCCTGACACGGAACCGTAGAAATGTTAACACGGCAGTACAATTACATCAAGAAATACAAGCGTTGGGGAAAAGGCTATATGTTGTAAATGCATTTAGATCAAACCTACTCATTACCTACGCTCAACCTCTTTATGGTACCATCATAGCGAGGAGTGTTTTAAACCATATAGCGCTGCACCCCTTTAGAAAAAAAGGGAAATAAAACGTGTAGGCTACATGTGAACTTTAAATATAGACCCACTAGCCTGACTTTGACAACTTGAGGATTAAACAGGCTCACATTTTACTTAATAAAACTCAAAAGTAACTTAACATCTAATCAGAACGTGGCTTAATAGCCTACTATTTCTGTAATTTAGCATAACTTTCTGGAGCCTACATGAGTATACTTCATGTACTAAAAGTTGTAAATTGTACAAGCATAATTCTTTTAAATACTTACTTAGAAATTATTTGAAATTCAGCATTTACACATACTGAGTATTTAAATTACACAATTTATTTGAAAATACATTTAAGGAGCATTTGCATGTATTTGCAATTACTTTAAAATATGTCTTTAAAAACCATTTAAAATACTGAATTTTCAAATACAAAGTATTTAATTTAATTGAATTATTTGAAAATACTTTCACAACATAAGGCCAGTGGTGCAACATGTACAATTGCACCAAGTTGTTGCAAGACTTGAAAAGCACTTGATATATGAGAACCTATCACCACTGAAAGTTTTGTCTAATTAGAGGACAGTATTTTGATGAGAACGCATCGAGTGACTGCTGACGGCCCCAGGCCACTTTCACCGATTTCCATTATTAATTGGTAGTGAATATGCACAGCTGATTTCTATTTTATCAGTGTGTAACCTTACAAAATGTAAAAGATAGAACTGTATATGGCTGTTGAACACTCTGACAACAGAAAAAGCGAGGAAATACAGGAAAAGGCCACTAAATTTAAAAATATTGCATGGGTATAAATAAACTGGCAAGTAGCTTATCAAGTAATCTGAGTTTTTCATATCCCCATGCAAAGACATGCATGGGCATTTAGGCTACTGTCTGTTAGAGGCAGTACATGGGTTGTGTAAAATTGTCAGTGTAGGCTACCCTTGCCTCTTAATCCAAATTCAACCCCTAGCCCCTAGTAGTTCTCCTGGAGTGCCCACCGTATTATAACTCGCTGACATCACATCGAGGGCCACAGTTTGTACAAAGAACACTGAGATACTCCCTTTAGTATGAAGCCTACATTGTTGCTGGCTCAGTCATTTCTGTTGTCTATCACTGGGGTCCAGAGTACACTAACACTGTAGTAAATCCAAAATCCAACAATCTAACCATCCAATTAATTCTAATTCATACACAAAGTATTGTTTTTTTTTTTTTTTAAGTTTGTTTAGCCAGCCTCTCTAACTGCTCAACCATTCTTAACACCACTTGGAGATTCAGTTTGCCCGCCGTCTCTGCAACCACCATCCTCTCCATTGACTGCATGTTTGGTTGGGGTATATAAAGCCAATTGACTTGATTGGCAAATTGACAACAGGTGTGAAACAGGGTCATTATTTTTGAAATCATGGCATCTGAACATAATACATGTTATAATTGCAAATCTTTAAGCTAAATATTCCTGCAGTATTCTGCATATGCTACTGACTGTATAAAATTCTGAGATAAATAAATCCTGGTGAGACAATGATAATAATAATTTAAATATTATACTTTATTTTTATAATGAATTATAATAATTAATTTTATCAAATAGTTTGGTATGTATTTGAAAAAATTCAAAATATTTTAAAATTATATTTGTATTTGAATGTATTTTTAAAAGGCTCTAAATACTAAAGGTATTTTGTTTCCCATGTAAGTACTGGTTTAAAGTAATGTATTTCTTAAATACTATTTGTGAAGGTATTTGGTTTCCTATTCAAATCATTTAAATAGATCAAATACAAAGTATTTAATGTGTGAATGAATTTGAAAATACTTCAAATATGTATTTAAATACATTTTAAAATACAGATAGAAATACGTATTTGTATTTGACCCAGGTTTGGTTAGTACATAAGAAAAGTGAAGTGAGTCTCAGCCATGTTCTTGGGTTCATGAAACTGTCTGTACAGGCAAACATGTTATTATTGAGAAATCACTGAACATTCATGGAAATAGGACAGTAACTTATTTCTGAACTTCCCTCAGTGCCAGAAACAACACAAAAATACATCCCAGTTCAACGCTTCATGTATTCATGTCTCTTTGTACATAAAGTTACCAATATGTCATTGCCCACTCCTAAATCTTTTGGATCTGCTCACGTGTATGAACCATTTGTATTGGTTGGGATGGATATTGCTGGGAAACTGACTGCAATTCCAAGAGGCAATATGTACATTTGCCTCATGGTTGACCACAAAACAAAGTGGGTTGAGGCATATCCAATAAAGTCTAAGCAAGCGGAGGATATAGCATAATGCATTGTGGATTTTGTCAATAGGATTGGGGCTCTTAAAAGAATTCTCACCGACTACTTTTGGACATGTATACACATGTAGGCTGCAGAAATAATACTAAAATACTTCAGTAGTAAGTCACTAGTGCTCAGTGGATGTTTAAGTTACTTTTAGTGTTACTAACTAAAACGAGAGCCAGTCCCAAAGTTGTCAAAGTCAGACTAGTGGGTCTATATTTTGTAGGGGTGGTTTTATGGTTTTAAACACTCTGCACTTTAACACTTTAAACACATGGTAGGTTTTATCTGAATGCATTTACAGAATATAGCGTTTTTTTCCAGACGGTATTTCTCAATATAATTGTGCCACCGTGTTAACACATTACTACGGTTGCGGGTCAGGCACTCTTCACGGTAAGAATAAATTTTAGGATAGCGCTTCCGATATTTCTTCTGTCGAAAGTGCTGCGACGGAAACGGCGATAGATTTACTCACCAGCCACATCTGTCCAAAATGTAAACAGGTCAGGCAGTTTTCACGGTCGTGAAAAATTACTTTATAACATTACCTGGCTAGCTAACTCACAGTATGACAAACAGACGAGTAGACTAGCTAATTAATGATACGTTACTGTACCCAATGTGCGCTGTCGTTAACCAGCAAAAATATATTAATCTGGCTAACAAGCTAACTATTGCTGTTTTTGTTGGTGTCTTCCTCTTACTTGAGTGGCGAATCAATGGGAGCTCCGTGCAAAAGAACCTGCTTGCCTGCAGCAAACTGGGGAATCTCCACTAGGAGGATCTCCACGGAGAGGACCGGAAGCACGTGACCTCCATCTTCTTTTTCTCTAAATTTAATGGCGGATCGTAAACAACCGCGTATAGGTGCATACCGCCACCTACTGTACTGGAGTGTGTAACTTCAGGGCTTCATATACTTCAGATTACATAAAAGAAGGAACAACAAAAAAGAAACCTATATTTTACGATCTAATCCTGTATCTTTAAGGAAAATAAAGAGAGTCTTGCAGCACTCCCACATTTTCTCTCCCACCCCTAAAAGCCCTTCCAAATTCCATCCCCGTCCTAGCTCATATCTTATCACGTAAATTGTTCCTCTCTGAATTATATTTACTACACCTCATTATGACATGCTCAACATTTTCGGGAACATTTACAAATATCACATTTATCTGAAATACACTTTACCATTAAATAACGAGTTGAATTTAATCCAGTATGTCCAAATCTTAACCTTGAAAAAACCACTTCCTCTCTTCTGCACTTCCCTTTGAAAGCCTTCACCTTAATGGATTTCTGTATGCTGTAATAGTGTCTCCCTTTGATATCTATGTCTCACTTCTTCTGTCACGAATCCTTCACTGCCTTTCTTATTAACAATTTGGCCTCACCTTTTCCAAAAGGAACTTTCATTATTTAATTGTCATTTAATTTCAATGCTCTCTTTGCAATCTCATCTGCTTTCTCATTTCCCTCCACACCAACATGAGCAGGAACCCAACAAAATTGTACATTAATTCCAACTCTTTGCATTCCTAGCATTATCGTAAATATTTTCATCAATAAATCATCTCTTATTGTTACTTTTGAATTTAAACTATTAAGTGCTGCAGTAGAGCCTGAACAAATGACAACTCTCTCAGGCCTTACCTCTTCTTCCCATTGTAATCCTAAGATTATAGCAACTATTTCTGCTGTAAATACAGATAATCTATCATTCATTCTTTTGCATATGACTACATCAAACTCAGGTATGTACACTCCTGTTCCTACATGTCCACTCCCTGGATCTTTAGATCCATCAGTGATTGACATATCGTTATAATAATTCATCTTCACATAATCTTGAACCAAATATCCAATGTTATCCACATCCTTTTCAATCCATTCTCTCTTCTGCTCCACAAGTTGCAAGTCCACATTGGGCACTGGTAATATCCATGGAGGAACATTACCCCACACAATATTTGACCCATATTCTAACCTATTTAAATCGTATTCTTTTGCTGTTGTATTAATATTCCAACCAAATCCTTTACCTTTAAATTGTGAATATTCCCAACAATTACACAGAACCTTTGTTGTAGGTTGTTCCTCTCCAGATCCATTTAACTTAACCCAATATGCCAATGACAACTTTGAACGTCTTAAATATAATGGTAGTTCATCAGCTTCCACCAGTAGTGCATTAGTAGGAGTTGTTTTAATTGCACCAATACTGAGTCTTAGAGCTCTGAACTGTATTCTGTCTAATTGTTCCAAAACACTCTTGGCTGCTGCTCCATACACCATACACCCATAATCAATACATGATTGTATTAAGGCCCTATAGATATCCAGTAATGACAGTTTATCTGCTCCCCATTCATAACCAGATACTGCTCTCATGAGATTCAGTACTTTTTTACATCTTGTTTCAATATGTTTAACATGAGTTCTCCACATACATTTCTCATCAAACCATAACCCTAGGTATTTGAACTCTGTAACCCTTTCCATACCTTGGCCATACAATTTAAGCTGCATATTACCTATCCTTCTCTTTCTGGTAAAGAATATGTAGCATGACTTTGCAACTGACATCTTAAATCTCCAGTCATATGACCATCTTTCAACATTCAATATAGCACTCTGAATGCTATTAGTCACATGTCTAATATTTTCCCTCTTTTCCATATAGCCCCATCATCTGCATAAAGCGATGACCCAATATCTCTACCAACATTCATAAAAATATAATTTATCATAATGTTAAACAGAATAAGGCTAATAGCACTACCTTGAGGAATACCATTTACAATATCACAATCATCTGAAACAGCATCATCAACTTTAACACGGAATGTCCGACTAGACAGGAAATCTAAAACCCAGTTGTATAGCCTTCCACCAATACCCATTTTACACATTTTAATCAATAGTCCTTCTCTCCACATGGAATCATAAGCTTTCTCAATATCAAAATACACTATAGCCATGACCTCTTTCATACTAATTGCTTTTTCTGCCTCATTACTAACTTTCTCTAAAGCATCTAGCGTAGATCTACCTTTATGGAATCCACTTTGACATGAGTTTAGCAATCCTCTTTGTTCTAAACAGTATGACGATCTACGAACAATTATCTTTTCCATCCATTTACACAAGTGAGATGTCAACGCTATAGGCCTGTAGTTTCCTGCATTAGCTGGGTCTTTGCCAGGCTTACCAAAAGGTAGAATCAAAGCACTATTCCAACCGCAAGGCATTACACCTTCTCTCCATATGTTATTAAACAGGTTTAATATAATTTTCAAGATTTCATCTGGTAATTGTCTAAACATAGCATAGCATAATTGGTCTTGTCCTGGAGCAGTATATCCACTTCCCTCCAAGGCCATTTTCAACTCAAGTAATGTAAAGTCCATATCAAGTGATGATCCATCACTATCCTTTTTCTTTGTTACATCAGCATTTGCTCTTAAAATGTCATCTTTTCGTTGTTTATGTATCTCATCTAAATGACTTCCACTATGTACACTTGCAAACTTCTTACCCAATAGATCAGCTTTTTCCTTATTTGTAATTGCCAGATATTCTCCATCTATCATCACTGGGATTTTAACAGATTTTCTTTTCCCACTCAATTCTATTGTCATTCTATTCAATGTCAATTCTATTCATCTGCCAATGGAGGAGCAGAATTGCCTCCATGCATTATTCTTGGATGATTTAATAATTTTCCATGCCACAGCTCTCTTCCTTTGATAATCAATCAGATTATCTTGACTCAAATGATTTCTTAATTTTCTGAATGCATGATTTCTTTCTTTCATAGCATTTTTACATTCATCATTCCACCATG
This sequence comes from Anguilla rostrata, assembly GCF_018555375.3. NCBI lineage: Eukaryota > Metazoa > Chordata > Actinopteri > Anguilliformes > Anguillidae > Anguilla > Anguilla rostrata. The sequence goes on along the minus strand of NC_057936.1, from coordinate 45,061,938 downwards.
GAACCGTTTTCTTTTTCACATTCACTGTGCTCTTAGGAATGCATATTGATGCAGCACTAATAATCATGGAAGTCACTGCTCCTGTGCAGCTATCTACATCACCCTCCATAGATATTCTTTCAGTGGACTCAATACAACATTCTCAAAAATTTTCCTAGTCAGCTTTAGGAAAACACCTTCTTTCAATTACGTTACCTTCCTGTACATACATATCAAAATTCAAAGAGCATAATATCGGAAAGTGATCACTCCTTATGTTAGAATCCTTCTTTACATTCCATTCACATGAATTACTCATATTTCCAGAGACTAAGGTATGATCTAGGTATGAAACTGAATTTCTTGTAACATCCGCCCTGGTACCTCTTCTATCATTGAGACAATAAGTGATCTCTCCTCGATTAGTTCTTCAACTACTTCTCCATTTGTGTCAGTATGTTCACTGCCACATAGACTATTGTGAGCATTAAAGTCCCCACACCATATTTCTCTTCAATCAACACTTTCTGAGATCTCATGAAATATTTTCATTGACAACTTCTTACAAGGATTATAAAAATGGACTAATTCGATATCTCCTCTGGGACTACACATTTCTATCACTATACATTCATACTCATTTGGGACATTTACTCTTCTATATGCTATAGTTTCCTTAATGAATGTTACACATCCTCCACTTTGTTTTCCTATTCTGTCACATCTATAACCTGTAACCTGACATGACAAAGTCCAAGTGAGGTCTTAACCACGTTTCTTGTATACAAATAACATCAGGTGCAACTTCCAGATCAGCTACAACCTTCTTAAACTCTTGTCTATTAGCAATTAAACTTCTGGCATTCCATTGGAGGATATGAAATACCATAAGGAAGCTAATAACCTTGAGGCAGTCCATCATAATTGGAAGGGTTCAACATCTCATGAATCAGATCAGCCTTAACTTCTTTAATCCCCAATATCTCTATAGCTGCCTCTACAAATGTCTTGATTCTGTCACTTTTTTTCTTTTGTTGCATTGCCACATTCACAGTCTTACAGATGAAAGCAACAAAGCTGATTTTATCCACAATCAATGCGTCCTCATTAATCTCCTTTATACATGGATTTATTTCTGTTTGTCTCTGACTTGGGGTGGAAGACGGAACCTCTGTTGGTCGTCTATTCTCAAACTCTCTTGCGCTATTTACCACATTACGCCTTGGCGGGGGCATGCCCCATACCTATACAGCACAGAGAGTTTGGCACTTTTCAGGGTTCCCCACAGAAATAACCACAAGAGCCACAGACACTCAGCCCTTAAAAACATTCAATTTTGTACATTCTCACCCCATTTCAACAGACAGAATTCATAAACAACTTCACATGTCCACACAATAAAGCCCCAAACTAAGGGGATTTTGCGTTTTCTCTTTCTTCTTCTCATTCTTCTTCTTCTTATTTTTCCTGCTGCCTATCCCACTAACAACAAAATACCCATACCTTTTTACTCTAAAACATTTCCAGTTTTAACAGCTAGTCTGCTGTGGCCTAGTGGGCAAGGTTACAGTCTTGGGAACATGGGGTACTAGGTTCAAGCCCAGCTAGGAACATGTTTTTTTAACCTGCTTTTACCCTCACTAATAATTGTCTACTACTTCTCAATTATTGCTTTTGCACCATATCTACCCGCCGTTCAGCGAACGTATACACTGCATTATGATGTACCGTCTGAACATTCAGTTATTAACCGGCTACAATATTGCAAAGCCATATGGATTCAACGGGAGCTCTTCTGTGCTTACTGGCCTGTGTTCTTCTTTAAAACCACGGACAGGTTTGCTAATGATATTTCACGCATTGCATAGCTATGTCATGGTGCTGCACTAACAAAGTCACAGACTGGTAAACCTCCGGTTGAACGATTGAATCCCTCCTCGCCCTCAGGCAGATAATTTCCTCTTTTACACTAACGTTTTCTTACGCTTATATTTGCTTTACCAAAACTCACTCAGGACCACCCATGTGCATTTCATGACGGCAAATGTATTCCTTTTATTAAAAAGTTACACCAGTTCACCACTGTGTAATTTCTACTAACTATATTTCTTCACTTGGCTACTGTACAAAACCTTCTTATGGGCAAACGCCACGTTTCTACATTCATGTTACCTCGCCCTGTTCTCTATCTAGCCACATGCAAACAATTACTACGTATGTACGTTCTGCAACTCCCCATATTATAATTACTCACTCATAATTATAACTACTAGTATTGAACATGAGAAAAGCACATCAGTGCAATAGATTTCACATGTTATTTAACCCTCCACTTTAACAACAAATGTTTCATACAGACTGTTATATATACCGTTCGATAAGGAAACTAAGCTCGCTCATGGTTACTTCATTTACTTCTCACTATAGTCTGTGATCACGTCATCCTTCACCTACATGCCCATTCTGCTGAAAACATAAAAGTGCATCTCCACGAAATAACAGACAACGGAGCAGGACAGAAGGTTACACAAGTTGCGACCTAGGGAGCTCTAATTCTATGGGCTTGCTGATTCTTTTGTCAATCAAGGCTCGTTGGATGGCCGTCAAATCCGTGAGTACGTACACTGGCCATATTTCACCTGCGTTTCTGACGCGTTTACGCCACCGCACCCTTTGTCACAGCCACTGTTTTACATATATAGCAAACAGAAACTGCTAAACGGTGTACGCTCATCAGACTGTACAAATTCGCACAAGGACAGCCATAATCCACAACTGTTTCTTACAGGGTCACTTCGCATTTCTCACTCTCATAAATGGTAAATGGACTGCATTTATATAGCGCTTTTATCCAAAGCGCTTTACAATTGATGCCTCTCATTCGCCAGAGCAGTTAAGGGTTAGGTGTCTTGCTCAAGGACACTTCGACACGCCCAGGGGTTTGAACCAGAAACCCACCGACTGCCAGACAATCACTCTTACCTTCTGAGCCATGTCGCCCCATAATAAAACGCTTTGCAAAAAGAAATGATATCTCATATAAAACACATTTTCAGCGTACACAAATCCCAAGTTACTCACACATACAAGACATACACCGTCTATAATTCTTGAAAGAATTGAGGAAATATTGGGTAGCATTGCTTTGGAATACATCTTATTTAATTTTGGTGAGGCAAGATAGCCTATATTGTTTGTAGTACCGTAACTTGGGGACATTTTGATATCAATACTTTTAATGGCAGGCCTGGATTTTGGCAGTCTGAATGAATGAGTTATAGACGGTGTATGTCTTGTATGTATGAGTAACTTGGCATTTGTGTACGTTGAAAACGTGTTTTTTTATGAGATGTGTTACACTGGATCTGGCTAGCTCACTTTACTTCACTTTTTTAGCTGCATCAGCATAAGATACCTGGTTTTTTACTTTATATTTCTGCACCTCTCTAGCTTGCCTTTGAACAGGGCATCCTCCAAAAGCAGCACTGTGTTCACCGCCACAGTTGCAACATTTGATTTTTACATCTTGACCACATTTTCCATATTCATGTTCACCCCCACATCTTGCACATCTTTGCTTTCCTTTACATTGTCCAGCAGTGTGTCCCATTCTTTGACACTTGAAACATCAAGTGCTGGGATAAACTCTTTGACATCATAACTCATATACCCCATTCTTACTTTCTTAGGCATAACATTTTCAAACTCAAGGACTACTGACAGGCTATCAGTTTTCACACCCTTCCTATGCGTTTGTAGTCTTGTAGCTTTCACCACCTTTCCTCCTTTCAATTCCTGGATTATCTCATCCATTGACATTGACAAAGGTACATCATAAATAATACTTCTAAGCTTTGCTGCATTCCCTGGGATATGAGAGCTGATCCTTTCTCCATTCAGTGTTTCCGCAATGAGAATCTTATCTCTTTGCCGTTAATCTGTAGCAAAAATCAAAAGCTGCCTGTTACTTAAATATTTAGCAAACTTGATCTTTACCATTTCTTTCTCAATTGCTTTCGTCAGTTTTAGTGGGTGAAAATGCCCTTCTTCTTTTCTGAATGTTACCATCACTTTCCATTCAGTTTGTCCATCCTCCTTCCTCATACTTGTCTTTGTAGCTCTCACTTTTTTGGCCACGCCGCCCAACTCCAAACCAGAACAGCCAGAACTGTCAATCCTATTTCTCCTCTTTCTAGATGCATCCTGCCATGGCATATTATCGCTATTATTGGGCTAGAACAGTGACAGTTAAATTTTGGCATTGAAAACAAAACCTGAACTGAAAAAGGAAAGATTGAAACACTTGTATTGGAAAAAGTTGTATTGGCACTGAAACAAGTATTGGCACTGAAAAAAGTTCCACTGAAAAATAAAACACAGGCATTAAAAAAATTACAATCTTACAATCTTATTTTATTTTGATATTTTTTGCGTTATGATGTGTTTTATAATGTCAATCTTCAGATTTTTTTCTTCCTGTCTGTCTTTTTTCAGTGAGTTTTTTTTTTTTTTTTTACGCTGTCATGGTGGCTAATATCACAAGACTAGTAGAGATGAATGCTGCTGAGACTAAAGATTGCAAAGTCAAGATACAATACCATGGAACAAGAAATGCCCCGTCTCATCAAGGAAAAGAAGGAGCTGAAAGAAAAAGTAACGGAGTTGGAGCGGTGCAAGAGACGCTGGCACCTCAAAATCCATGGTCTGAAAGAAAAAGACGACAAACACATCCGAGACATTGTCATAGATATCCTGTCCAAAATAGCACTGCAGTGGGCTACCTCGATGGAAACAGTGGTTGATACTGTTCACCGCCTCGGAAGGAGAGAAGAGGGGAGACACCGTCAGGTCATCCTGCAGTTTGCTATGAGATACCATCGGGATGCCATCTGGAAGCTGTCCAAAAACTCCAAGATCTGCAAAGACTTGGGGATTCACTTCAAGCAAGACTTCTGCAAAGCCGACAGAGAGGCTCACGTGGCTGCATGGCTGAGGATGGAGCAAGCCAGGGCGGCAGGAAAGAATGTGTACTACAGAGGACATGTGGGCTACATCAATGGAAACAGGGTTACTCCAGATTAGATAGCCTAAACGTAACAACGTGCCATTTATTTCGCACTCTCAGACGTTTGAGAGTCCTACCTCAGAGGTTCTATGTTAATACTCACATCTTAGATGTTCTCTTTTGAAACCGTAACAATGTCCTAGGATTTTTATTGTGTGTTGTAATTAAAAGAAGTTTTGTTATACCTATTAATAAGGCGAGGGAGATGGCATGGCAAAAAATAGCTGACAGACTAAATGTGTAAGTTATACAAGCCTACTACTATTGTTTCATGTTACATGTGTATTTCGCTTTGTAATCATCTTATTTCTCTATGCTCTTTTCTTTTATCTATTTTATGTAAAGTACTTTGAATTGCCTCTGTATGAAATGTGCTACACAAATAAACTTACCTTGCCTTGCCAATTATTAATAAATGAACATTCAGATCACTAGACTGTGTGGCTATATTATCAGTAGGCTAGATAATATCAGATGTATGTTTAAAATAATGGTGTAGGCCAACTTAGGAGAACCGACATAACTACAATGCATTTAGGCTGTTAATTAGCCCAATTGGGTGAGGTATGTGAACCCCACTGACCTAGTAACCCTTGTGTCATGGTCCTGTGTTCCTGTCTGTGTTTCCCTTGTTGGGCCGCCAGATGGCGGCACTTCTGTTGTGTCCTGCTCCCCTCCTGTTAATTGTATGATTGTTTCAATTGTCTCGTTATCCCATCATTGTTCCCACCTGTGTCTTATCCCCTCCTTCTGGTTTGATTGTTTTTTGAGTTCACCTGTGTCTTGTTACCCCTGTCTATTTAAGTTCTCTGTTCCCTTGACTCGGGTGCTGGTTCCTTGCGTTTGTTCTGCCTTGTGTTTGTTACCGATGTATGTTCAGTCCATTTATACCTGCCCGCGTTCTTTTACCTGTTAGTGTTTGTTCCCTGACTTACATGTACCTGCCTGCTTGTGTTTGTTTCCTGACTTGTTTTGTTCTTGACTTGTTTTGTTCTTGACTTGTTTTGTTCTTGACTTGTTTTGTTCTTGACTTGTTTTGTTCTTGACTTGTTTTGTTCTTGACTTGTTTAGTTCCTGATTTGTTTAGTTCCTGACTTGTTGATTTGCCCTTGTGTTCTGCCTGCCTGCGTTCTGCCCTGACTGTGTTCTGCCCTGCCCGTGTTTGAGTTCCTCTTGTTTTCTGTTTTATTTAGAGATTTTTTGAGTTCGTGTTTTTCCCTTTGTGGCCTTGCCTGTTCCTTGTTTGTTCACCTTGTGTTAGTAAAGTCTTTGTTAATTTTCCCTTTTGAGTTTGTGTTTTTTTTTTCCCTCTGCGTTTGGGTCCCCCCTACCCGGACCGTCACAGAAGGAACCAGCCAGTGTGGGACCCAGCAGAGGTGTTTTTTTTTTTTTTTTTTTTTTTTTTTTTTTTTTTTTTGGTTGTTCGTTGTTTGTGTTTGTTTATCATGCCACCGGGGTGGTGGAGTGACCCGGAGGACTCGCCACCCAGCGACTGGGAGTCCCTCGCCCTTGAGCTTCCCAGTGCCCGGGGTGGGCGGTCACGGAGGCGCCGTGGTCGGGCTGCCTCCCGGTCGGCCAGACCTTCAGCTGCCCAGCCAGCGGTTCCCGGCCCTGCGTCATTCGAAGGGACTCGACTGGCGATCTTTCCAGGGCCCGGCCCGCGGGGGTCCCGCCGGTCCCGTCCAGCTGCCCAGCCTGGTTCCCTACGGCTGTGGTCTGTGTTCCTGTCCCCTGCCCAGCCCAGTCGGCAGGGCCCTCGGCCTGCTCCACCCCAAGTCCAGGAAGGGCCTTCACGGCCTGCTCTGCTCCAAGTCCCGGAGGGGCCTTCACGGCCTGCTCTGCCTCAAGTCCCGGAGCGGCCTTCACGGCCTGCTCTGCCTCAAGTCCCGGAGCGGCCTTCACGGCCTGCTCTGCCTCATGTCCCGGAGCGGCCTTCACGGCCTGCTCTGCCTCGAGCCCCGGAGAGGCTACCAGATCCGCCTCGAGCCCCGGAGAGGCTCCCAGATCCGCCTCGAGCCCCGGAGAGGCTCCCAGATCTGCCTCGAGCCCCGGAGAGGCTCCCAGAGCCGCCTCGAGCTCCGGAGAGGCCCCCAGAGCCGCCTCGAGCTCCGGAGAGGCCCCCAGAGCCGCCTCGAGCCCGGAGAGGCCCCCAGAGCCGCCTCGAGCCCCGGAGAGGCCCCCAGAGCCGCCTCCAGCCCGGAGAGGCCCCCAGAGCCGCCTCCAGCCCCGGAGAGGCCCCCAGAGCCGCCTCCAGCCCCGGAGGTCCCGCCTGCTCTGACCCTTCCGCGGAGGCCGCCTGCTACACCCAAGTTTCGGGCTTTACTTGTGCCTCGAGCCCCGGGGGGGCCTCCGGAGCCGCCTCAAGCCCCAGGGGGGCCTCCGCAGCTGCCTCGAGTCCCGGGGGGGCCTCCGGAGCCGTCCAGAGCTCCGGAGAGGCCTCCAGAGCCGTCCAGAGCCCCGGAGAGGACAACGGTCCCTTCTGTTGTCCCGCAGGGGCCGCCGCAGACTGCTCTGGCCGCCCCGCAGGCTAAGCCACCTGCCTTGCCCCCTAGCGTTTGTGCTCCCCCTGGCGTTCGTTCTCCCCCTGGCGTTTGTGCTCCCCCTGGCGTTCGTTCTCCCCCTGGCGTTTGTGCTCCCCCTGGCGTTCGTTCTCCCCCTAGCGTTCGTGCTCCCCCTAGTGTTCTCGCGCCCCCCAGTGTCCGTTCTTCCCCTAGTGTTCTTGCTCTCCCTAGTGTCCACACCTTGCCCCCTGGCATTCGTGCTTCCCCTGGCGTTCGTGCTTCCCCTGGCGTTCGTGCTTCCCCTGGTTTCGTCGCTCCCCCCAGTGGTCGTCCCTCCCCCGGTGTCCGTCCTTCCCCCAGTGGTCGTCCTGCCCCCGGTCTCGTCGCTCCCCCCAGTGGTCGTCCCTCCCCCGGTCTCGTCGCTCCCCCTGGTGTCCATTCTCCCTTTGGTGTCTGTCCTCCCAACCGTGTGTCCGTGTGTTCCCCGGCCCCCCTGTCTAATTGTCTGCCCGCCTGTTTGTCTGTTAGTCTACCCGTATGTGTGTCAGCCAGTTTGTTGGCCTGTTTGTCTGCCCCCCAGGCCGTCAGCCCATCGGCCAACGTGTTTGCCCGCCTGTCTGCCTGTCTGTCTGTGTGCCAGTCCGCGTGTGTTTTGTCTTGTTTGCCTGTGTGTCAGTCCCTATGTCAGTTGTTGGGTTCCCCCCTCGCCTTCCCTGTCTGCCTGTCCCTTTGTGTGTCCATCGGTGTCGCCGTGTGCCTCCCCGCCTGCTTGTCCCTGTGTCTGTCTTTTTAGGTCTCCCTATTGTGCCAGTATCTGGCAGTCTGTTTCCCCCTCAGTCTTGTCCAACCCAGTCCAGTGTTGTCGTGCCCTGTCTCGTTGCTGTCCTGTGTCCACCTCGCCCCAGTCCAGTCCTGTATGTCTGCCTTGCCCCTGTCCAAGTCCCCCCTGGTTTCCTGAGTTCCCCTTGGTTTCCTGAGTCCCCCTGTCAGTGCAGGCCCTGATTTTCCCCCGAGTCGCCCGATGTGCGGGTCCTGAGTTTCCCCCGAGTCGCCCGATGTGCGGGCCCTGAGTTTCCCCCGAGTCGCCCGATGTGCGGGTCCTGAGTTTCCCCCGAGTCGCCCGATGTGCGGGCCCTGAGTTTCCCCCGAGTCGCCCGATGTGCGGGCCCTGAGTTTCCCCCGTGTCGCCCGAGTGCGAGCCCTGAGTCTCCCCGTGTCGCCCGGGTCCTGCCCAGCCCTGAGTCTCCCCGTGTCACCCGGGTCCTGCCCAGCCCTGAGTCTCCCCGTGTCGCCCGGGTCCTGCCCAGCCCTGAGTCTCCCCGTGTCGCCCGGGTCCTGCCCAGCCCTGAGTCTCCCCGTGTCGCCCGGTTCCTGCCCAGCCCTGAGTCTCCCCGTGTCGCCCTGTTTTCCTAGTTCCTGAGTTTTGTCCCAAGTTTTCCTGTGTTCTGTTTTCCCCCGTCCTCCTGTTTCCCCGTCCGAGTCCAGTCCCGAGTCCTGCATCCCGTTCCAGTCCCGAGTCCCGTCCTGTTCCTGTACAGTCCTGTTTCTGCCCTGAGTCCTGTGTCCAGTCCTGTTCCTGCCCTGAGTCCTGTGTCCAGTCCTGTTCCTGCCCTGAGTCCTGTTTCCAGCCCTGAGTTCCCGTCCAGCCCCGAGTCTTGTTCTTGTCTTGTTCCTTTCCTGTCCACTCCAGCCCCGAGTCTTGTTGTCTTGTTCCTGTCCTGCCCAGTCCAGCCCCGAGTCTTGTCTTGTTCCTGTCCTGCCCAGTCCAGCCCCGAGTCTTGTCTTGTTCCTGTCCTGCCCAGTCCAGCCCCGAGTCTTGTTGTCTTGTCCCTGTCCTGTCCAGTCTTGTTCCTGCCCCAGTCCTGTTCCTGCTCTGTGTCCAGTCCCTGTTCCTGTCTGAGTCCTGTTCCCCCGTCAGAGTCCGGTCCAGAGTCTTGTTCCTGTGTTCTGTCCCTGTTCTTGTCTTGTCCAGTCCTGAATCCGGCCTCCAGCCCCACCCTCTGTTGACTCCCTCCCCGGGTCGGCCTCCTGGGACGTCAGGAGCCGTCCCTTGGGGGGGGGGGTACTGTCATGGTCCTGTGTTCCTGTCTGTGTTTCCCTTGTTGGGCCGCCAGATGGCGGCACTTCTGTTGTGTCCTGCTCCCCTCCTGTTAATTGTATGATTGTTTCAATTGTCTCGTTATCCCATCATTGTTCCCACCTGTGTCTTATCCCCTCCTTCTGGTTTGATTGTTTTTTGAGTTCACCTGTGTCTTGTTACCCCTGTCTATTTAAGTTCTCTGTTCCCTTGACTCGGGTGCTGGTTCCTTGCGTTTGTTCTGCCTTGTGTTTGTTACCGATGTATGTTCAGTCCATTTATACCTGCCCGCGTTCTTTTACCTGTTAGTGTTTGTTCCCTGACTTACATGTACCTGCCTGCTTGTGTTTGTTTCCTGACTTGTTTTGTTCTTGACTTGTTTTGTTCTTGACTTGTTTTGTTCTTGACTTGTTTTGTTCTTGACTTGTTTTGTTCTTGACTTGTTTAGTTCCTGATTTGTTTAGTTCCTGACTTGTTGATTTGCCCTTGTGTTCTGCCTGCCTGCGTTCTGCCCTGACTGTGTTCTGCCCTGCCAGTGTTTGAGTTCCTCTTGTTTTCTGTTTTATTTAGAGATTTTTTGAGTTCGTGTTTTTCCCTTTGTGGCCTTGCCTGTTCCTTGTTTGTTCACCTTGTGTTAGTAAAGTCTTTGTTAATTTTCCCTTTTGAGTTTGTGTTTTTTTTTTCCCGCTGCGTTTGGGTCCCCCCTACCCGGACCGTCACACCTTGACCTACATATTCATTCTTCACTGTTACATCTCAACAGGAACCATCTCAACAGCTAAAAAAGAACATGGCAACAAGTCAAAATCAAATACAAAAATATCTTCCAGAGTGGTAAGTAGCCTATAATTAAATGTATTTGTCAAAATAGGTGGTGAGCTGTAAATATGTACCATTTTAGCCACCAAAAAAAGACGGAGGCCACTGCTACTGGTGGGGGACCTCCACCTGAAGACCTCACACCGGCAGAGGAGCTGGCGCTGAGCTGCAATAGAGGGAATAGAGGGGGGGACCTCTACAGAGATAATTCCCCTAGGTGCTCGGGAGCAATATGTAGAAGGTATTGTCCATTACTTTCCCTCCACAGGTGTCAGTCTCTCAATTGTAATAACTAACTGTACGCCTATATCTGTCAGTGACTGGAGACACCATACGTCTCCTCGATCCCCGACCTCAGACGCTGAAGCCATACCTGACCCATTCTCTGGTAAAATCACTGTGCATCTCATGCAATCCTGTCTTCTCTCGCTTCAACAACTGCAGTGTTCCTCTATTTGCAGTTAGATGGCCCCAGCACATCTAGGGCCTTTGATGAGGAGACAATGTCTGCAGACACAGAAATACCAGAGGTAAGCCCAAATGTGAAATGTTTTGGATGTGTCTGCAGTCTAAAAATTATACTATTAATTATTAACCATACACCCTACTGCAGGATGTGACGGGAACAAGAACTCCATCAGCAAGGAGTGAAGTAAGTAACTATTCATATTACTATTACCAACTACATACTCAGCTACTCTGTAACACATTTCCTCTGTCACAGGGTGTACGTGCCATATACAAGCGCAAGCTGCTCCTCTGCATTGAAAGCGAGAAACTCAACATGGAGTACAAGAGGCTCGACATGGAGTACAAGAGGCTGCAAATCAAGAAGGTGAAGTTGGAGATAAAGAAACTGGAGAAGGATGTAAGTATAAATTCTAACTCAGCAGAAGGTCATGGTTTGGACTGTATTTAATTTTCTGTGTTTTGACTCCATAGCTTGAACCAAATGAGTGAATTAATACAGAAATTCAACACAACTTAGGCACACGTGTTTATTAAAATTGTACAGTACATGCTAAGTTCTGAAAAAAAGGGATAACTCCAACAAAGGTCACCACAATGGGGATTAACTGAAATATGTGTCCTTGTAAAGGTCCCTCACTGTCCTTCCATCCATCGGTTCCTGAAGGGCCAGGTCGATGTCCTCCCATTGCTCCTCCACCAACATTGTGGGCAGTCTTTCCCGGCGTATAGTAGCAATGTTGTGTAAGGCAATGGCTATGTCACATGCCCGGTCAGGAGTAACCCTGAGGCCTTTCAGGCACTGGAACCACTGGAAAGCAAAAAAAGATTTGTGAGCCTGAAAAGTTGTCCAGGAGGAAATGTGTACAATGTATTGAATTAAGTATTATATGAATTTAAAACTGCTCTATGCATGAAATCTGGCATGGTGCCTGAGAACTTTATGCTCTGAACCTGGATTTCAGTTGGCCCAAGGTCATCTCTATCCGTGCCTTCGTTTTTGTATGGGCATGGTTGAAGGCCCTCTCCGCCTCTGTTCCTGGATCTGGGTAGGGTGTGAGCAGGTATAGCATGCAGGCATAGCCTCTGTCCCCAAGCAGGACTCTATTGAACTCCCCTGCAGAATAAGAAAAATGTTGGTTAGATATACATGACATTCTTATTGTTCAAGTACATTACAGATCCCCTCCACACATGCATTAAGACTTTGGAATGATGTGTGCCTTATACGGCTTTCCAGAATAAAGTATGATGACCACTTTGAATTCCTTAAGATGACAGCTACACCTTACCCCTCATTACAGATTCCCAAATCTATGCCCATGCAATATACATGTTACTTCAAAAGTGAAAACCCTTGGGTAGTAACAACATTCTCTTGCCTTGTGCAAACCTCTGTGCCAGTGAGGATGCTCGGAAGATCCTTGAATCATGTACAGAGCCCAGCCATTTTGCCTCGATGTTGGAGATGAGACAGCCTCCATCGCAGATCATCTGTAAGCATGGAGGGTGACAGTCAATGATGTGGCACACTTTGCTTGGCAGAGCATTAATTTAAGATTGCTCAGCATGACTAAGACGGGTGGATGCAGTGGTGTCTTTCAAAATGTAAAATCCAGTTCAGAGTTATGTCCCTCTGCCTGACAATGTATGGACAGTTGCCCCCAGCACATACCTGTACATTTAGGCTATGGAAAGATTTCCTGTTCACATAGTCCGCCTCCACAGGTCCAGCTGGGGCCTAGATGCACACATGGGTGCAGTCTATGGCGCCTATGACATTGGGGAAGCCTGAGGGAGAGGATTAAGTTAATACAGACATGTTAGCCTGTATGCTACTTTACATGCAGGCCTATTTTAACTGTCACATACCTGCAATTGCATAAAACGCCTCCTTGATCCTCTGTGTGTCAATATGGCCAGGGCAGGTGACAAAGATGTTGAGGAACTGCTTCAGAGCAAGGTATACCCTCATCTCCCGGCATACAGTTGCCTTGGCAAGACCTTCAGCATCACCCACACTGTACAGAAATGTCCCACAGGCAAAGAACCGCAGTGCAATGCAGACAGACTGCACAGTGGTCAGGGCTTGGCTATGGTGTGTGTCCTTCCTGAAATGTGGTTCCAGCAGGCTACATAGGTAGACTATGCTGGGCCTGCTGAACCGGTACCTCTCCCACAGGTACTCATCAGGGAAGGCGAATGGGTTCCTCCTGTCCCTGAAGACCCTTGTGGCTGGTGGTCTGCATGCTCTTTGTACAATCCAATCACCTTCGGCCACAGGGTCGTCAATGAAGGGACATGCCATGGTTGGCAGGAAGGATTGTGGTCCTCTCTCTCTCTCACTTTCTCTTTCTCTCTCTCTCTCTGTCTGTCTGTCTCTCTCTCTCTCTGTCTATCTCTCTCTGTCTGTCTGTTTGTGTGGGTCTCTCTCTGTCTTAGATGCACTGCTTAAATGGCCTAGGCCTATGTGGATTGACCTCAACTGACCGTTATTTTACTAGCCAGTTAATTTACTGGAATGTGGGTGGGAAATGTAATAAGGCATTTTTTTATGTAACCATGTTCTTTTTACCTCATTTTATGTTCAGCACTTGGAGTTGCATTTCATGTGTGACGTGCTATATAAATGAGGTTTCATTGATTGATTGATTGATTTTGGAGACAGTGAAAGTGGTGAGACATGATTTCCATGTGTTTTTTATTTTTATTATATGACATGAGTGATGCGAGCGCGGAAATACACCTGACGGAACTGTTTCTGCCCGTCGAACATTCTTTGACACACAGCTAAATTAAGCTTGACAGTTAGCCTGCTCCGGAGCAGGCTAGTTCTGCGGCATAAGTTACCATGGTTACTGAGCGGGGATTCATATAAGCCACAGTGATGGAACGGAACTCTCACTTAAATGAGCTAGACTTATCGAAATAAGACAGGCTTTTCCTTAATCCGGCTTGATGGAATACCCCCCTGCTTGTCTGCATTTACAATATATCCATCTGGTGTTTCTCATGGAATACAACTGATAGCTTCTAATGATCAATGAGTTTATGACAATTTAAGTATTCATGTCTAATTAGAATATTTTTGATTAAACTCATTTTAATCTTACCGAAGTCTCTCGAGTAGCCTATAAATCTCACTCCTGGTTTCAATCTCACACCAACGCTATTTAAATATAAATAGCGTTGGTGCTTTCATGTCACTGAAAAGCAGATAATGATTGTCCACATTCAAACATTGAGTCATAATTGTGGACAGTTAAATGCCAGATGTAGTTGAACACCAAAGAATCATAATTCCTCAGGAAATTATGCAGCAATGAGATGTCAAAATTTGAATAGGCTTAATAAAATGAGACAACCAATTGTTACAATAGATTTTTCTTTAATCAATCATCCAAAATAAATACAATCAAGACTATCACATTTCTCCAGCTTTTAATGGTGAAATCCACTGGCCATGGCAAATTCTGCCCGATAGCAGCTGAAGCCCTCATTCTTTTCCAAGATCCTGGTGATGACCTTTAAAACAGAAAACACAAGTCACTAGTCCCCTTTACACATCACTCTTATTGTTTATCATGTAACCAATATCAGTCAGCAATAACTCAGCATTCACATCTTACCTCTTGAAGTATGACATCAAAGAGGTAGCCCATCATGTTGATTTCACCTCCGTCAATTTTTTCTTGCACACTGGTAGCAGATGCTATCAGCTTCATGAGCTTGACAGTCTAAAGATTTAATACATTTACATATTTAAAAAATCTGGCAATTTATTTTGTATTGCACTTTTCAAAACCCTGGTTACAAGTGTTTTACATTTAGATAATATTAAAGAAAACTGTTAAGCTTTGCAAGAACAGAGTAAAACAAATGTCAGATTAATTTACTGATTAATTTACCTGACTCTACACAGAGTTTTTGGTGATTTGCTCTAACAGTGGGGGAGGTAGGTATCTGCTCTGACAAGAGGATTGTCTCAGCTATGCAGGAAGCAGTCAGGTAGAAGCAAACTGCAAACATAGAATGCATATCAGGCCAGTGCTATATGTACCACAATTAAACCATCTGTGAAACCCCAGGATACACAGGTATATTTATAAATCAATGACAAACTATGTTTAGCATATCCACCAATTTACCCACCCAGATATAATTTCTGATTAACAATGTTGTACATTTTCAGCTCTCATAAAATGCCAATAGTACAGATTCTGATGTAGTCACCTGAAAGGAGATGGCACAGTAGAATGGGCACATCCAATTTGTTCAGGTGCAGGGCATAAACAATATGTAGAGTTTAAAAAAATGTCTGATGTTTAAACAGACTAGGCAGAATTTGTGTCATTTCAAATAGACTGGAATATGGGTTAAACATCAGCATACTTTGAGATGCACTGTTTTGCATGTACGTCCACACACCTCTGAATGTTTGCCTTCTTTGTTGGTTTGAAGGTTGGGCATAATAGGCATTGGAATAAGTGTCTGCAGCAGATGTTGCATTCTTTAATAGTTGACGGAGAGCCAGCATTCCATATGGATACATGCATCTAAAATGAATATAGATTTAATTATTCTTTACAGTAACATTTATGTGTTCCAAATTGTAATTACAAGGACAGTGCTCATGATATCACTTCACAGCAAGGGGCTAATAATTTGTTTAGATAGTAAAAATATGCTAGCTAGCTTTTAAATTTGGATTAAAACCAATTATTCCTAATCAGCGGTATATGCACCCCCAAAGACAACGTATGGTAATCAAAAATATTGGGAAACTATTGATGAATAAATGTCAAGATATTCCTTCCAATATTTCAAACGAATGTACCGCCAAACAATGTCACTGTGGCGCAACAAACAATTAGCCAATGTAAACAAAGAAAACAGTTTAAGTAAACACGATTTCGGCATCATAAATGGATGACCAGTTAATAAGAAGGGCATTAAAGGTTTTTGGGGGAAAGCCTGTATAATTCAAATATACAGAAAATCTAGCTAACTTTATGATCGTCTTCAACATGTGGTATATTCGCCCGCACTCATTTTCTCAAGCGACACCGAACGCAGCTGACATTTGCATAAGTTCAGCCATCATCTCCAGAGAATATCCACTCACCAAAGCATTGTACAATAGCTTCCATGTGTTGGTACCATGGACTACAAAAGAACAATCCAAAACTACAATACCCATACACCACCACAAGAGTGACACAGTTAACTCTGCCCCCAACCACAAATTCCAAATATACAATAAGCCAATACTGTAAAACCGGAAGGACGCAATCTCCGATATAAAAGTGAGGATTCGCCATTGTCTCGCTCTCTCTGGTCGTGGCATCACCACTGACAGCAGCTAAGGAGAAGTCTGCAGATTTTCTTTTTTTTTTTTTGCATTTATGGAACATTAACCCATCTTGCATCCACAACTACTGATCACAGTTGTAGCATTAGGCGTTTGTTATCCATACTTTCAAGTTAACTTGCAAATTCCCGACATTACGTTGGAGACTGTTATTTTTGGGTGACGCTTGGAGTGCTGAGAACGACCGGTTCTTCTCAATACAAAAGGTACCGACAAGATTTCCCTTGGACAAGTCTTGACAAAGCCTGGACAAAACCTTTCGCTTTAAACAGTTCTGTTGTTTGTTCCATTCTTTCCCCGTTGTCGAACCCCACTTCAATGAACTGTATACGAACAGTTTGTTTGGATCACGTGACTTCCATTCATGGTGTGGGGGTTACGTAATTTCCGGTCCTTCCACTTGTTCATTGGGTCCTCCACATGGAGGTCACGTGCTTCCGGTCCCCTCCGTGGAGATCCTCCTGGTGGAGATTTCCCAGTCTGCTGCAGCCAGACCCTTCTCCGTGAAACTGGCTATTGTTGCTGGCAACAATTTGAGGCTTCCGGTTAGAGGATTTCAAACTAAAAGTTCAGTAAATGCACTTATTCCTTAAGTGCGATTTTGTCGTTTGTCTTCTTGTAACTAAAGCCACTTTTCCACTGTATGGTACCGGCTCAACTTGACTCTACTCGACTCTACTCGGTTTTGGAACCAGGTACTTTGTTTTCCACTGCAGATAGTACCCCCGTCAATGTACCTGGTCGTCATAGCGGCGCCGCATGAAACTGCCGTGACGTCATCTTCAATGCGACACACACAGGAACAATGGAAGATATCAAAGGGATGGTGTTCTTGATTCTCGGTATGTGGCTGTTTGCCACAGCAAGGAGACAAATTTTGTTTCAGAAGAGGCTGAAGATAGCAAGACAAAAGACTGCTGAAAAAAACAGGAGAGTTTGGGAAATCCTACATCAGAGCTCAGACGACAAGACGACTCTGGTTGCTGGATGCAGTGATGATTCTAGTGACAATCCTCTCTGACTAATCAGTGGTCTGCAGTGTTTTCACGTCACCTTTTGGTATCGCCTCAGCTCGCTTGGAACCTCAACGAAGGTGATACCAAAAAAAGTACCAGGTACCATCCACAACTTTTGCCCGACGGAAAACCAAAAAGGTCAAGTAGAGTCGAGTCGAGTTGAGCCGGTACCATGCGGTGGAAAAGCGACTTAATACAGTTGGATATAATTGCACATTATATACTCATATTTAAATGCATACCTTTAACATTACGCAGTCATTTCTGGAAAATCACGTTCCCAGCAATTGTTGCTGGTGTTTTAGTGTAGCCCGACCATGCATGTCCATACACTCTCAGTTCAGTACTGGCTGGCTCATTGTTTACCAGATTACTGCCAAAACTAAAAATTGTTTCCAAATGAAAGGGGGTATACATTTACTCTACAATTCAATTCCAGAATAAAATTATTTTTTTTAAATTTAATTTACATTTATTTATTACATTTATTTAATTGTAAATTTACATATATTTTTTCTGGCGCAATTCATAGGAATTTGTCACAATACACTTTACATTATAGGGCGACGGTGGTAAGGAAAAACTCCCTAGGTGGTGTGACGCCCCGCCTCCTGCTCCTACTGTTACTTCCTACTGCTTGTGCTCTCCTCCCCTTTCAGGAAGTGGCAGCAGAATGGAGGTAGTTAGTGGGAGGTTCACCTGGGTGGCTGGCATGGAGAGCCTATTTAGCACCCAGCTCAGTCTGTTTGACTCTCTCTCAGCTCCCACATGTGCTCCTGGCTTTTGTTTGTTTGATTTATCATTCAACTGGGTGTTATTTTCCATTCACCCATGCACTTCCCTACACCACTGATTTTTACTGATTTTGTTGCATTTTCTTTACTTATTTTTGTAAATAGTTTGAGTTAATGAACAGACTTATTTTGACTGACAACCTTTTGTGTGTTCTCCCTCCTATCGTTGTCTGAAACCTGAGTCAGTTCATGACAGTGGGGAAGGAATAAATTGTAGGAGGAACCAGAATTAAGAGGGGGAGCCCATCCTTTTCTGGCTGGCACTGAGCAACACATCATATCAAACCATCCACAATAAATTCTGAATAATCTGGTTGCTAGAATGGAAGGGGTGCAGGACTGGTTGATATTTAGGATCCTGTATATGTTGCATCTTCGTTGTCTTTAGTTCCATTCATAAATTATTTTTCTTTTCAATAGCTTTCCTGCACTTAGCTGATGCATAACTGATTATCCAACCTCAGCAGGTGGCCTTAAAAGCCTCCCGTACAGTTTGAATAGAGGAAATAGAGTCTACATTTATAGTTAAAAATTCTTCTATTTTCTTTTCAATAAGGGAGATAAAAGTATCATCTTTTAACAGTGAATTATTGAATCTCCTGTTTAGATTTGTTTTCGTTAGCAATTAGGCAAAAAGTAATTGACTGGTGGGCATGATCTGATATACAACTATACTATGTATTTCACAATTAATTACATTTTCAATAAGACAGTTGGATGTTAAGAGGTAGTCAATACTACAATAAGAGTTGTGCACCTTGGAATAGATGTATATTCACGGAAGTGAGGATTCAGTAATCGCCATACATCAGCCAATGCCAGTGATTCTAACAACTCTTTAAAGGCACTTGATAGTGTTCTGTCTATTGGAAGAGGATGGCCCGAGTGGTCTACTAACACCTCTAGTGCCTCTAGAACCTGGGAAGGAGAACACTTGGCCCACCCATCTTTGCTTAAATTTGAGTGATTCTTCCATATTAAAGTGGGTCTCCTGTAATATGGCTATATCACTATCAAGGGCCTTTAGATGTGACAAGATTTTATACATTTTGGCAATGTTCTGTGTGTGTGTGTGTGTGTGTGTGTGTGTGTGTGTGTATGCATGTAATGTGTGTTTGTGTGTGTCTGTGTGTGTGTATATTCTGCCAGGTCATCTAGAATCCACCCTGTGCTGATGTTTAAGTGAGAGTACTCGGCACTGCAACCGGGGGGGTAGGGGAGGAGGAGGAAAGGGAACACGTACAACACAGATAACAAAAGATATACACTACACCAAATGGCACAGACAAAACATAAAAACAATCATGAGATGAAGTACCCCCCATCCCCTATCCGCGAAAGTAGGGTATAGGCGCCGAATTGCTACATCACACAGACCGATAATAAGAAGAAAGAAAGAAGAAAAAAATATATTATATATATATATATCAACCTTGTTAACTTGCTAAATATTAAGCCGCAACACGTTTTTCCAAAGTTTGCTTAGGCTACATGGCCGACTTTAGACCTCACCTGAATCAGCATAGAAACAACAACAACACACTTTCTTGTCATCATATTCTAAAATTAATCCATTCCATAACCCATTTAATGGGAGTATAATTCTGTGGAGTGCCACAAGTTAGACAGTTTTTACTCCAGACTTGAAAGTTTGGGCCAAAAAAGGGATTGAGAGATAAAGCATAAACAGGTGGGACAAAAAAAGCAAAGAAAAGAAGTCACTTACAGTTTGTATGAAAGTCACCGACTGGAGGAAAGGAAACAAGCAGCCAAATCAAAAAACATCTGGAAGTTCAGCAAGGTCGCCTCCGGTGATTTGTATTTGAATGTCTTTCCCTCAATAGTGATAACAAACTTTGCAGGATGAAGTAATCCAAAACGCAGACCGGTGGTCTTTACTTTGTCAATGATATCCTTGTAGGCAGCGCGTTGTTTTTGGACCTCCACTGCCAAATCCTGTCTTTTTGTACGTCGCTTTGGATAAAAGCGTCTGCCAAATGAATGTAATGTAATGTAATGGACGAAGAAACGATGTCCCTCCAGAGCAACGTCTGCTTCTTTCTAGAGACCTGTCTGTCGCCCCACCGAAGCAGGCGCACGATGATGGTTCGAGGGGGTTCGAGGGGGTTCTCCGGGGTTCGGCTTGGGTCTGAGGGCCCAATGAGCCCGGTCAATCTCGGGGAGCGGGTTGCCATCTTCTAAATCCAGAATATATTGGAGGATTTTGTTTAGGAAGCTGTCCAGGTCTCCTGCTTCAGCGCCTTCCTTCAGCCCGGTGAGTCTGATGTTATTCCTTCTTCCTCTGCTCTCGAGACCAGTAAGCCATTCACGCAAAAGTTCCATGTCCTTGGACGGTTGTTTTACCGTCGCACCGTCAGTGTTAGCTTGGTCTTCTAGGGAACTTATACCTTTAAAGTTAACGTTGGCTATTCCAGTAAACGTAAATAATCACTGAAGCTTTATCACTGAAGTTACAGTTAAATCAGTTTTACCGCTGGGGGTAACGTTATCTAGGTTAGGTTATCTAGCATGCTGTCTGTGCGTAATTAGGGGTCCATGCAGCGAAGCTAAAAGTGTCTGAGGCTTAGCAACCAAAAGTCCTAGACCAAACAAATTTGGTAGGTGGGTTTCTATCGCCCCCCCACTATTCAGGCACTAAAAATCACCTATGTCGCCAGATGGTGGCGCTATAACAAAGGGTCATGCTTAAAAGGCCATAACTCCCACACCACAAGTCAGATACGCGCCGGGCCATCTAAGTGTTACGACATGCCATCTAAGTGTTACGACGTAGTAAAGGCCTTTACAGCAAGCGGCTAGGTGACATCCATGGTGACGCAACTAAATAATCCGACACTGTCGGGTCTAGTTTGAAAAACAGGTTTTTCTACAGGGCTTTTTCAGTTTTGCCCCAATCAGCCCCAATCAGCACCAAATCCGATACCCTCAGGGGAACAACCTACATAAACGCAATATAAATGGGCCCAATCGGATAAACGGTATGGCCACTGTCAACCAACGAACTTCTACGAAGCGCGTCTCTTAGCACAAAATTGGCCATAAGTCATCAATATTTTATACAATCATCATGATATTCAGTAGATATGTTGGGTGAAGGTATATGATCATGAGGAAAAAAACATTTTAAAATCGCTCAATAGGGGGCACATTAGTGCCAATGCTTGGACCTATGAAAACTATCTGTCTTGAACTGTCAATTCAGTTAATTTATCTTAACTGGAGGGAGACTTAAATGTGTGTTTACAAGAAAGCACAATCCAGCTTGTAAGCTTTTTTTTTTTTTTAAATAACAGTTGATTACCCTGTGTGTGAAAATGTGTGGGAGGACCAGCGATGGTTATACTTGCAGAGTAATGGTAATTTTATTCTGGTTATTCCATTCCTTTGCAAGCTTATTAGAAAATATTAAAAGTATATTGTGATGCTCCTATATTTATACACGTAGCGTGAACGGGAACACATTTTCAGCAGGACTTCGTAACACCCACCAGCCGCCAACCACATATTTTTTTGACACACCCCCAAGCAGCCAGGCAACATGAAGCGACGCGTCGACACGTGATGTTTGACACTGCAGTGGACGTGCACTGTAAGGCTGAGACAAACAATGGTATGGCTTGGTGGAGGAGCAGCGATGGTGTGGCTTGGTGGAGGAGCAGTGATGGTGCTGCTGGGACCAACGATGATAAGACTGGGAGCAGTAATGGTGCAGCTGGGAGCAGTGATCATGTGGCTTGGTAGACAAGCAGTGGTTGTCCGGCTGGGACCTGTGACCGTAAGGCTTGGTGGAGGAGCAGCAATGGTGGTGTTTTCCTCATAAATTGTCTGGCCTGGCTTCTATTCCCAAGGTGTCCTGCATCTGTGTTTTTGCTTTTCCTTCTCTCCTATATGTGTCAGTAAAGTAGGAATGACGTTTACTGTGATGCCATACAGTATATTGTCTACATCATTGAATGATTTAAAATACCTCATAAACATCAGAAAAAAATGAGTCTTATGAAACTATATTATTAATCTAATATGATTTGTATATCACATTATTTGTCTACAGGAAGATTCAGAGCAGGAGATGAAGGCAGCAGGATGAACCTGACTAATGACATGAATAACAACCCTGCTCTATAGGAAAATGAGTCAGGAGAAATAACCCTTACAGCGCAGCAAAATGAGAAATAATCAATGGGGTTTGAAAACTTTCCGAATCCACTGTATATCGTTTATTGTTGTAAAGTGATTCCCACCTTTAAACAGAGGTTGTGTATAAAATGTGCTATATAAATAAAATTGCTTTACCTTGATTTGCTTTCATGTTTAATCATTGTTTTTAGTAAATAATACAAATATATTTGAATAGTACTTCTGTACTTCTAGATTAGTACTGAACTTTTTTTTAAACATGACTATTAATCATAATTGATAAAATATGTTAAGGGTAGTCAAATACCATGAATCAATTGCTTCTATTTAGGGATGCACTGATAATGACACTGGTGTCGGGTTTTGCGCAGGACCAGGTGTAAATGGGGTGTCATGGTTCTGTGTTTTCCTGTCTGTGTTTCCCTTGTTGGGCCGCCAGATGGCGGCACTTCTGTTTTGTGTCCTGCTCCCCCCTGTTAATTGTATGATTGTTTCCAATTGTTTCGTTATTCTATCATTGTTCCCACCTGTGTCTTGTTACCCCTGTCTATTTAAGTTCTTTGTTCCCTTGACTCGGGTGCTGGTTCCTTGTGTTTGTTTCCGACTTGTGTTTCAGACCGTATGTACCTGCCTGTGTTTTTGACCTGTTTGAGTTTCTGACTTTGTTTCCGCCTGTGTGTTTCTGTGCATTTCTGCCATTTGTTTTCTGTACTGGTGTAGTTCTGTTTTCTTGTATTTTTTTAGTTTTTGTTTTATGCCCCTCGTGGCTCTTTGTTTGTTCTGCTTTTTTTTTGTAAAGTCTTGTTTGTATCAACTTTTTTGAGTTCCGTGTTTTTTCCCACTCTGCGCCTGAGTCCCACCCCCCGTACCGTGACATGGGGTCTAAGAGTCTAAGTTGGTATAACATACACAAGTGTCTATTTTTATTTATACACATCATTCTACGGGCACATTTTGCAGAAGACCAATTCTACAACACAAAAAAGGGTAAGAAACGGCTTAGACCCGATGCAGTGCCAACTATGTTCGTGCATCGGCCCAAACCAACAAAAAGGAAGGCGCCTGCACAATCACTCCCTGTGCTGCCACCAGAAAATAACCACATACTGTAGGGCTAGACACCAGTTAATCTGAAGTTAACGAGTACCACCAGATATAAGTCATAACAGCTCATTCTTAACTAAGTGCAGTTGTTATTCTCTATGTCCTCAAAAAAGTGTTTCTTACATTGTGTTTCAGTGTCATTGAGTGTGAGGAGGAGAAGGAGGTAACACATTTGCAGGTGAAACTAAATAATGCAAATAGGGCACTAAAAAGAGTAAGGAGGCAGAAAAAGGCTATTCCAAATAAAATGGAGATAAGAGATAAATAATTAGGAAAGATTTTCACTAAAGACCAATTAAAATCAGTGGGGAGGAACACTAGGACCTGGGGGAATGAAACATTCAAAAGGCCCTCAAAATCAGGTTTTCAGCTTGAGCAACTGGGTATAAGTTTTTGCAAGATCACTTGCCTCTGCCAGCAGCAATAACACCGCAGCAACAAACTGAAAATATCAAAGTTGTACTGGGTGAAGTTTTTGAATTTTTAAAGCTGAAGGTGGCAGCGTTGAAGGAGGAGGAGAGAGATTGCGTCTTAACACTTATGAGTTAGCCATTACTCCAGGTGTTGAGGTGCACATGGGCACTGGGAAGGTATTGGGGGATGTCACACTAGGGAGGCAACCCATAGACTGGTGTTCAGGCTGGCTGGCGTGAGCACTAGATGGAAGCAAGTGGTTCCCTTCCACTACACTGGAAATTCAACACGGGGGTCAGTGTACAAGACAATCATTTTGGATATCATAGAGAGAGCAGCAGCTGTGGAGCTGTACGTGATGGCTGTGACAAGTGACATAGACAGTGCCAACAGGGCAGTGTGGATCACCGAAGGACTCCAGTACCACATCCAGTGCACCCAGAACAGAACCTCTATTTTTTGGCAGATGTTCCACATCTAGCCAAAAACCTGAGGAGTGCCCTTGTTGGTGGACAGATGTTCTGAATTCCAAGCAGTGTGGTGGAAAAAAAAGACTGTGAAGGAGTGGCCCTTCACTAGGTTGTTAATTGTTTAATTGATTGCATTTAATTTTAATTGATTGTGTATTTATTGTTTAATTGATTATTTAATTGTTTAATTTGTTAATTTGATGTGATTGTAACCAGGTGCAACTGATTGGCTCAACTATTTAAGTGTTTGCTAGAACGGTCATTTTTAAGAGTTGCAGCCGACTCGGTCGCTCCTTGTTGGAGGGACGAAATGGAGTGTGAAGTGGTAGAAGGTGGAAATGAGAAAAGGAAAAAAGGAATAGAAAATGAAAATAAGGATGAGAAATTTGTAGTAGAAATGATGTTAAGCGGACGTTAAGGTGGATGTTAAGCCTGGGTCTGGATGGGAAGCAAATGGCATTTTTAATGAAGTCTATGAAATAGGGAGATTAGTGAAGAAGGAGATTGGGGAAGTTAGGGCAGTGAGGGTAACCGGGGGGAAATTATAATCATTGAGTGCCAGTCAAAAAGATTGAGGGATAAAGTGCTAAAAGCTAAAATATTTGGTTCAACAAAAGTTGTCTGTTTTTTAATGAGGGAAAGAGCGCTGCGGAAAGGGGTGATCAGTGGGGTCCCAGTATCGGTAGATGCTGACTGTTTCTTGGAGGTGGAGGGAGTATACGGGGCGAGGCGAATGAAAAGTTATCAGGGGGATAAAGAACAGGAAAGTGGCTCAATATTGTTAGAATCTGAAGGCGAACTACCGGAGAGGATTTATTTAGACTATGTTAGTTACAGGGTGAGGGCATATGAAAGGGTTCCACTGAGGTGTTACTGGTGTCAGGATTATGGACACGTGGCAGCAGTTTGTAGGAACAGGGATCACAGGTGTAGAAGGTGTGGGAAAGATGGATGTTCGGATGAGGACTGCACAATGTCTAAAGACCAGGCAATATGTTTTCACTGTGGGGGAAATCATGAGGCGGGAGCAAAGCAGTGCGAAAGAAGGAAGAGGGAAAGCGAGGTGGAAAGAACAAGAGTGCAGAATAAAATAACATATGCAAAAGCAACGAAGAGAGTGAGGGCAGAGACGGGAGCTGTGAGGAAGGAACAGAAGGAAAAGATCAAGTGAGATGTGACAGAGAAATGACGCATATGGATAGAAGAAGGTTCTTAGCATTTATAGCGATGGTGATCAATTGTGCTAGTGAAATAGAAACAAAATCAGAGAGGATCAAGATGGTGGTGGACGCAGCGAAAGAGATTTTGGGAATAACGGATGTAAAGGGGGATGAAATACAGGGAATTTTAGCGAAAGGATTTGGAGGGAGTCAGACGTCAGGGATATAAGGAAATAAAGAATCGCGAGTCAGATATGGGAGGGTTGGGCTGTTGTTTTATATATTGTTCAACCCATAGACATATATACATAGACGCCGCATTGGCCGCTTCCGCCCCTTGCTGCGTTACGTCAACGTGGCCGCCATATTGGTCCAGGCAAGACTGGCCTGAAAACAAATAGAAGTGAACGGAGAGCTGCGGTTTAATCTGGATAAAAAGCACTATAACGTTTACATTTCTCAACCGATTTCAATGAGTCATTTTTATATTCAAGGGTTTATGGTCTACATGAAGTACAAAAAAAAAGTTTTATCTCCAGTTACTTAGAATCTTAATAGTTAGGCTATAATCGCTGCTAGACGCTCAAGAGAGCAGTGTGTATCAATGTTAGGTTTACATGAACTGAATTACTTACGTGGTGGAAAATAATTAATTGGCATAAGGAATTGCCACCGTTAATTTTAACCTGGCAAACTGGCTAGAAAGTAATAAATGCATTGCTACCTAACTTGAGTAGGATTGTAAGCATCAAATAACCTTGATTGTAAGGTTAGCTTTGCTTGTCAGGTACCTACAAATGTTTTCTTGCAAGTCGTGTTTTGATTTTGAACGAATTAAACTGAACACAACCACAATAATTTTAACTTGGCAAGCTGGCTAGAAAGTAATGAATGTATTTTCAATTTTAGCTGAAACATTTTTCATCTGAACAAGCTTGATTTCTTGCTATTTGCTTGCTACCTAACTTGAGTAGGATTGTAAGCATCAATAACCTTGATTGTAAGGCTAGCTTTGCTTGTTAGCTACCTACCGATGTTTTCTTGCAAGTCGTGTTTTGATTTTGAATGAATTCAGCTGAACACAACCACAATAATTTTACAATTTAACATAGCTAGAAAGCAAAGGGTTAGCCTGAAACTATTTGGGGCAATTTGGACATTTAATATGTTATGTATTAACAAATCAAAACACAAATTTAATGTTGCAAGAAAACATTGGTAGCTAGTTAACAAGCAAAGCTAGCCTTTATAGATGATAAATAATGGTTGCAATCCTGTTAGCTAGCAAGCAAATAGCAAGAAATCAAGCTTGTTCTAATGAAAAACCTTTCAGCTAAAATTAATAATACATTCATTACTTTCTAGCCAGCTTGCCAGGTTAAAATTATTGTGGTTGTTGTGGAAGTATGTTTTTCCTTCATTCTTTTAATGTTTTTACATTTCTTCTTATTAAAGATTGTCCTGATCAAGAATATATTTAAATGTATGCGATTATGGGATGATCACTGAAGAACAGTAGGTATTCTGTGTTATGTCTAAGAATTTGTAACTAAGAAAAGACAGTGGCCTCCTTGTACACTGATGCATACTACCTAGAGAATCTTTGAACCCCAGTTGCAGGAGGGAAAATTGTAAACATTTAGGCTACTTAGTGGAATTTTGTAAGTAACTTCTGTTGGGAAACAGTCTTGTGCAGAAGACCTTTGAATTGCAAGAGAAGAGAAAGGATACTGACCTAGAACGAACTGATTTGCTATATCTAGTAAATGTATAGATTATATTCTATTAAAATGAATGAATGAAAATCAAAGTAATCACGGCAATGGTAATGATATAAACATAGTTTGTTAGAACATGGTGGTGTGTATATGAGTCAATATTTCATTTGGATTACAGCATGTATTGAACGCATTTAAAGTGCATGTACTTTGGAACTGGAAGATTAAACGATTGTTAATTATGAGAACAAATACTTGTTATTCAAGTCATGCATATACATTCCTCTGTAAGTGTGTGTAGTGAAATATCTGTCATTGATTAAAATTGATTATATAATAGTTATTGTTAAACTAACTGGTGAAACATAAGTTTGACCTAGGCTGGGATTGGTTATTTTAAAGGGAAGATACATCAGGGTAGGAGGAGATCTGGTTGTATAAAAAGTATGTAAAACATAATGCGAAGAAGCTCTCTATGTGTCTTTATAGTACTGGAGACCTCCCGTAGGCCTACGTACATGAAAAGAATAATTGATTGAAGAGAATAAAAAGGTTATTAGAAGAAATCATAATTTCTAGTCTTTATTCTTGCATCACCGACTCACCCACCGAACCTTAAGAGGATATTTTCCTCCACATTGTGTTCAGTTTAATTCGTTCAAAATCAAAACACGACTTGCAAGAAAACATTGGTAGGTAGCTAACAAGCAAAGCTAGCCTTACAATTAAGGTTATTTGATGCTTACAATCCTACTCAAGTTAGGTAGCAATGCATTTATTACTTTCTAGCCAGCTTGCCATTTTAAAATTCACTGTGGCAATTCCTTATGACAATGAATTATTTTCCACCACGTAAGTAATTCAGTTCATGTAAACCTAACGTTGATACACACTACTCTCTTGAGCGTCTAGCAGCGAATATAGCCTAACTATCGCGATTCTAAGTAACTGGAGACAAAACTTTTTTTTTTGGTACTCATAAAGCACATAAAGCCTTGGATATAAAAACGATTCATTGGAATCGGTTGAGAAATGTAAATGTTATAGTGCTTTTTATCCAGAAAAACTTCAGCTCCCCTGTTCACTTCTATTTGTTTACAGGCCAGTCTTGCCTGGACCAATATGGCGGCGACGTTGATGTGCGATCCAAAGGCCAATGCGGCATCTATGTATATATGTCTATGGTTTAAGAGAACTAAACCAGATTGCAATGCATACAGTAGGTGGAGGTAATGCACTAATTTAAGTTTGCATACCGCCAATAAAAACCAAAGAAGAAGAAGAAGAAGAAGACAGGGGGAAGGAAGGTGAGCCACTAACATTTGTACTGCTGGTGTTTTTAAAATAAATTTAGTCCTTTTAACAAGTCTTGTTTTACTCAGTAGTTTTTAAGCTTTTTTTACTTGCCACAAATGTGGTGTCGATACAAAGATGTGATAGAAAGACAACAAGGCATGGCGCTTAAACTGGCACCAAATCTGAGCAGAAAATCCATAAACCCAAGTCATTTTGACAAAATGAAAACGAGGAATGAGATGAACGTGTTCAGCAAGTCCACCAGTGCTGCAATACGTTACTTGGTGGAGCAAGAAAACCGTCCCTGCACACACCTTACAGCATCTTTGTTTGTGGAGCACATCAACCATTGGTGTAGACTTGTGGTGCTGTCACTTTAAATTACAGGCAATGATGTATGACGTGCACACGGTGCGACCGGTTGGTCAGAATGTATACCACCGCTAGGTGAATAAAGCAGTTTGGAGTATGTGAACTTCTACAAGTCTGCTATCGAGTTTACAGACACCTACAATTGGTTTGATCTGATGTTGAGTCGCCATCCAATCATGGCACTCAGCAGGATGAAGATGGAGGAGTATGAGAATGTCATTCAGTTCCTCAAAGACATCATCCACCTGTTTGAGGAGCTGCAGATTTGCCAAAAGGTTACCTGGAAGCCTGTCCAGAGTGGATTGCTGATGTCAACACATTCAATCATTGCAATACAGGAAGACTTGCTGACAAGAGGGTACAAGTTTGTGTTAACATCACGCTTTACTCAGGACTGCCTTGAAAATGCTTTCAGTTGTGTTAGGTTTAAAAATCCTGTGCCTACCCCAGTGGAATTCCATCATGCACTGCGAATTATGACTGTTGGCCAGTTCCTAACAACAGCAAAATCTGGAAGCTACCACCAAGATGACGACAGTGGTTTCTTGGCAGATTTTTTGGATTGTGTGGAGCCGAAGCCAAACAACAACCACAGAAGTCAGAAGTTGTGGCTAGCCTGCTAGCTAGATATAAGGACTTGTAACAGTCGACTGGCACTGAATGTTTTTTATTGTTCAGAAACGTTAGCCATCTACAACTGTTCTACTGTCTAGTTAACTGGCTGTGGCTAGTCAGTAAGGCAGCTCGATAGCTACCTTGTGAAACCTAATAGTTATTTAGTTAGCTAGCTAAGTAAGTAAGTAACTTTTATCTCATACAGCACCTCTCACAGACAGTCACAAAGTGCTTCACAATTAAAATTAATTAAAAGATTAAAATTGAATAAAATTAAATTACAAGAAAACAGTAAAAAATATCACACACCTTAACATATTAAATATCTTAGGCAGTACTTATTGAAACAAAGGCCTGTTTAAATAAATAGGTCTTCAGCATCCTTCTGAAAATGTCAACAGAGACCGCAGAACGTATGTCTGAAGGAAGAGCATTCCACAGTGTCGGAGCCACAACCTCAAAGGCACGATCACCTTTTGTTTTACAACAAGAGCGAGGGACAGCCAGTAAGCCCTGGTCAGAGGATCTAAGTGATTTACTGGCAGGGGTGGACAGTAACGAAGTACATTTACTTGAGTACAGTACTTAAGTACATTTTTTGAGTATCTGTACTTTACTTGAGTATTTATTTTTTTGGAAACTTATGACTTTTACTCCAATACATTTGAAAGATATATATTGTATTTTTGACTCCACCACATTTCTATGAAGGTTGTCGTTACTCGTTACTTTGAAGCATAGCTTTGAAGTCAACAGTTGAATATTTTTTTATTTTCTAAAATGCGACTGGCCACACGCTGTGTTCCTCACCGGAGAAAAACCAATCACAGTAGCCTACTCCTAATACACTGTCGGTCAAGTTCAAAGTGCTTGCTTGTTGCACCAGTGGTTGAACAGTTCAATTTGAACTTGGCGGCGGTAATTATGGCGACGGCAGAAGATAAGGATGATTCTTCACCACCAGAACACCCATGGCTATATCTCAAGTCCATGTTTGAGGTTTGTGAAATTCAAAAAGATTCATATTGTTTTAAATGTTTGCTCTGCTTACCGCGCACAAACTACATAGCTGCATTCAAAAACTCGCCGTCCAACCTGAAAAAGCATGTCGAGGTATGTAAACGTTAGCTAACGGTAGCCCGTTTGCTAATTATGAAGTTGTCTGAGCTTGTAGTGGTGGCAGTTTTTATGCGAGGATTGGTCAGATGAAATTTTATGGAATTTAAGCGAAGGGTCATCCAACTGTTTCACATTTCAGGCAATGCTATCTATCATCGGGTTAAATTAGTGGTGGACGCGGGTGGACAGCGTCCACCCACCTTTGGTAAATAAATAAATAATTTTGACCGGCAGTTTTACAAATAACTATGACAATCCAGTCCATTTAGGCTCCAGTCCATGTGTTCCCTCTAGCCAGTTACTCGTTCAACCAATGAAAAATCCGAAGTAAAAAAAAATTTCATCTATGCAACATTTTAAAGGGAGGTATAAAATAAATAAACAGCCCCCACAAACACCGGCTATTATTAACGGCAACTTTGATTGCTTAAGCAAAATCAGCAGGTTGCTGGTCAGCAGCTAAGCTAGGATTGAATATTTCCCATAACGTTTCATTCAGCGGCGACTGGTGAGCTGAAAATTGGTGGGGCGCAAAACTTTACTTTAAACTAATCATTGATCTCAACCTGTTTTCATTAGTAATTTTCCTTTATAATCAAGCGTGCCAACGATCGGATTAATCAAATGACAAGCAGCCTAACACAGCGTCTTCATAACGTGTTAGGGGGATTAAATCATACATTCAATTTGTCCGTTAAAAAATCTGTTTTAATCACCAAGTAGTCTACACTTAACAAATAAGATACACCAGTTTGTTATATACTTATGCTGTTAAGCGCCTGCTTCAAGTATACTGGATTAATGGAAATGAAAGCCAGCTAAACCAGAACGATCTCACTGTGCGTAGTGAGGAATCACTGCGCACAGTTAAATCTCATACATTGTCACATTAATTGTCTCGGTATAATTTAGAATCTGTGTTTAACATCCCATGTTTGTCTGAGCCCAAGAAAAACTCGTGTGCACAGTGTTTGCAATATACTATGTTAGCTCTCAGAATAACCAGCAAAAACGAAACCTGCACTTCAATTGTGTTTACAATCTAGCCTATGCATTGCAGATTTACCATGAATACGAGTGCGGAGAAAGAAGTGTATCCGCAAATAATGTTGATTGCACAATTTCGTACTGCAAATGAATATAAATGTAGGCTATATGGCCTAGGCTACTCACTAAAACTGCCTATTTGGGGAGAGCTGGGTATATAAGATAGTATTGAGTAGCCTATTTTGTGGATTAATTGTATCGATACTCAAGGAAAATCAGGGGAAGATTCCGCCACTGCTTATGATTAGAACGGATTTTTCTAAATCGCATTTATCATTTAATCTCCCTAACACAATGCGAAGAATCTGTGTCCCTTTCCATTTGATTAGTCAGATGTTTGCATGCTTGTTAATCACTGAAAACAGTTTGAGATCAATGATTAGTTTAAAGGAAAGTTTTGCGCCTCACCAGTGTAAGAAAGATGGATAAAGCAGGAAAAAGTGAGGACAAGAGGAGGATGACCGATTATTTTTGTGGGTAAAAAAAATTCTCACAAAAATTGTGCACAATACATTGAAGATACAACTATTTTGAGCTGAGACATTCATTGGTTTGTACCTTTTTTCACCCACCTCCCACCGGATCTCAGGGTCCACCCACTTCCCAAATCCCAATTTAACCCCTGTCTATCATGTGTTGCTAATCTAATAACAGTAAAAAATGCATCTGTAAATGAGCTTCTGTAAATGCATCGTAGAAACAATACAACAGTGCGTTGGCATTAAAAATAAAATGTACTTTTAAATACTTAAGTATTTTTAAAAGCAAGTGCTCCAATAAAAATTTGACTGAACAACTTTCACTTGTAGTGGAGTAATATTTGACCAGGGGTATCTATACTTTGCCTCAAGTAATGGAGTTGTGTACTTTGTCCACCACTGTCTACTGGTGATGTAAGGATGGAGCAGGTCACAGATATACACAGGTGCCTGACCATGCATGGCTCTATATGTGAACACTAGGACCTTAAAATGAATCCTAAATTTGATTGGGAGCCAATGTAAGGATGATAATATGGGTGTGATGTGAGTTGTCCTGCTAGACCTGGTCAACAGCCTTCTTGCAGCAGCCTTCTGGATCAATTGTAGATGATCCAGGGAAGACTTGCTGAGGCAGGTGAAAATGGAATTACAGTAGTCTAGTCGGGATTATATAAATGCGTGAATTATCTGCTCAAGATCAGGTTGTGATACAATAGACCTGAGTTTGGCAATATTACGCAAATGGAATAAGGATGTTCGGGTCAACCCTTTAATGCGTTAGTCAAAGGACATAGCCTGATCAAATATGACACCAAGATTTCTGAGATTAGACCCTACAGCTGAAGGAAAGGACCCAATACTCTGAACAACCTTGGAGGCTATGCTATCTGAACAATTATCAAGACCTCAGTCTTATCTGCATTTAGCTGTAGAAAATTGTTTGCCATCCAGTCCTTAATGGCAACTAAACAATTGTGAAACAAGCAGTTTATCAGCCTCATCAGGCTTGAAAGAAACATATAGCTGAATATCAACATGATAAGACACATCCTTAAATTTACTAATAATATGACCCAAAGGAAGCATATATAGAGCAAACAATAAAGGACCAAAGACAGAACCCTGAGGGACACCACAGGACAGAGCAACGGTTTCAGACATGTAGGGACCTAGGGACACAGAAAAACTCCTCCTCTATCCGAGAGATAGGAGGAGAACCAGTCCAGGGCGCTCCCAGGAACACCCACCCACTGCCTAAGCCTTTCAGTCAGGATGCTGTGATCAACTGTGTCAAAAAGTGCGCTAAGATCCAGCACTAGAACAGAGCATTTGCCCACATCAGAAGCCATCAATACATCATTTGAGACTGTGAGAAGAGCTGTTTCAGTGGAATGCTTCTGACGGAACCCAGATTGGAATTTATCTAAAATCATTTATCTAAATCAGTCAAGACGGCAGTAAGCTGTTGTGCAACGACTTTCTCTAAAACTATTGAGATAAAAGGCAGCTTGGATATAGGCCTATAGTTCTTGGGAAGGATGGATCAATGTTAGTTTTTTCAGAAGAGGCTGAACAACTGCATGTTTAAAGTAAGCTGGGACACAGTCAAATTGCAGGGAGCTATTCATAATAGAAACCAGGCATGGACCAATAGACCCAAGTACATTGAAGTTAGTAAAATGTCCACAAGGCTAGAGGAAGGTTTCATGTCGCCCACCAAATCAATTAGGTCTTGCAGGGAAATAGGAGAGAAACAGTCTAAAATTGATAGTCGGGTTGGGTGAGCAGACAGAGGAGTAGAAGGGCGGATGGTATTAGCCCTGACATCACTCATCTTATCAACAAGAAAGAGAGAAAGAAGTTACAGTCATTATTAGTGAAAATAGGCACATCAGGAGGTGCAGGAGTGACAATGTTATTAATGGTGTCAAATAGGACTTTGGGGTTGTGTTTACCAGCGGAAATTAGGTTTGCAAAGTAAGAAGCCCTCACAACCTACACCATGTTATTAAAATAAGTTAAAAGATCTTTATAAGAGAGACGGTGAACATGGAGTTTGGTTGATTTCCACAGTCGCTCTACCCTCCGACATTTACGCCAGAAATAACGAATTTGCTCATTTAACCAGGGGGAAGAATTAACTAAAGGAACATGTCTTGTTTTACTGGGAGCCACTTTATCCAAAACGGTGGAGCAACGTGTATTAAAGGAGCGGACCAGACAATCAACGTCAGCAGGAGAGGACAACACTGTGTTAGGGTTAAAAGCTGCAGAAAACTTCTCATCTGAGAGGCAATTTATGATGCGAGAGCATCTTACACGTTTACTGGGCAGAGAGTCTAAGGTAAAAGACAGGTTGAATAAAACACATTCATGATCAGAGACATGCAGCTCCTCAGAGTAAATAGATTCAATATTTACCCCATGCGTAAAAACAAGGTCCAAGGTATGACCCTTAATGTGAGTGGGACCAGACACGTGTTGAATAAAATTAAAAGACTCAGTGACATTAATAAAATTGGCAGCAAATCTACAAGAAACATCATCAATGTGAATATTAAAATCACCAACCATAATAACTCTGTCCAACTTAATGATGGAGGATAAGAAGACACTAAATGCAGACATAAATGAACTATTAAAACCAGGGGGTCGGTGGATTAAATTACAATAAAACAGATTTGAATGGCCCATTTTGGTTATCTGCAGTTCAAATGATGTAAAAGATGTAAAAGCAGTTCCTGTAAACCACATCGAGTCCTCCACCCGGCCCGAGGACCTGGGAGTGCTAATAAAATAACAGCCCAGTGGGCACCTAACCACAACTTCTCACTGCATTTCAGTCTTGCTAGTTCGACATAGCTTTTTCATAAGTAGACAACATATATAGCTAGCTAGCTAATGTAATGTACGGTCTTACCGAATGTTTCTATAAAAATATTGACTATTTATTACTTTTACTCACAGAAATGTTAGAAACCATATCAGAAATGGCCACAATGAGTCCTGTAGCTAGCCAGCAAAGCCACGGTCGCAGTTCAGTGGCCACAGTTCGTCATGAGTTTTGAAAGGTTTTTCAGATCGCACCCCCGCGGGTTAACGTCATTTTTCTGTGTTTACTGTGATACTTCACCTTTAGGTACCCAGTGCGCACACTCTGGTGCCAACGACCCATAGTCAAACATGACTGGTGCCTGAATTTGC
Source organism: Anguilla rostrata (assembly GCF_018555375.3). NCBI lineage: Eukaryota > Metazoa > Chordata > Actinopteri > Anguilliformes > Anguillidae > Anguilla > Anguilla rostrata. The sequence goes on along the minus strand of NC_057936.1, from coordinate 45,026,689 downwards.
TTCATGTGCCTTTGAGCACCTCCTATAGAAATCCATGGAACCAATAAACGGAAGCTGTCTCCAGTTCTTGTATATCTTGATCTCATAAAAAACACGTTTTCAACGTACAAAATGCAAAAATGTATTACTCACACATACAAGACATACACCGTCTATAACTCATTCTTTCAGACTGCCAAAATCCAGGCCTGCCATTAAAAGTATTGATATCAAAATGATGCCAAGTTACGGTACTACAAACAATATAGGCTATCTTGCCTCGCCGAAATTAAATAAGATGTATTCCAACGCAATGCTACCCAATATTTCAATATGTTTATTGTTTGCACACGTTTATTGCACTATGTTCATTTTATGTTTATTGTTATGCATCATCAGACCAAAGCAAATTCCTTGTATGTGAAAACCTACTTGGCAATAAACCTGTTTCTGATTCTGATTCTGATCTAATTTCATATGCACAAAATCTGGCAGGATGCTGTACACTCCAGTCCAGTTGGTGGCGGTAATGCACCAAAGCTAGTATTTAAACCTGAGAAGAAGAAGACGATTCTCGCGTGGTTTCCAAAGAACTTCGCGTAGCAGTATGGCAGCCTCAGTGCTGAGAGGTTTCAGAAGAGTGGCTCCACGAATAGTTGTGCATGGAAAGGTCTCAGTTTTTTCGGACATGTGCTTGGGAGGTCAGTAGACACTGAACTCAAGACGGTTGTAATAGCGCAAATATATATTTAAAAATAAATAAATAAAATAAACGTAACTGTTAGTGGTCGCAATTAGAGGTGATCAAATTATTTTCCAACGACACCACAGCTAGCTAACGTTAGTTACCCAGATGGACAAAGGTCGGTGGACCGTGCGTAATGTTAACATTAAACTAAGTAAATATCTGGGTTATTGCCGTTCTAAAATTAGTGCTTCAGTAGTGTGCGTGGCATTTTGGGGGCGCAGTACTGTTCATTTTTGTCTTCGTGTAACAGGACGCTGAAGTTTGCTCCCGATTTGCACATTCCGGTCCACCTTAAATCGGTTGCAGTATGTGATTAGATGGTTTCGCTGTCTTCCCTACGTGTTTGCAAAGGTTATAATTTTCTTCTAAAAGTGAAATACGGCTTCAGAGAGAAATTGAACAATGGTGGTAATGTGAATGTATTATTACTATTTTTTAATTATGCTACGTCACGTCACTTCATGTCTTTTTAAGGCTTTAATATGGAAGGATCAGAAACCCAAGTCTCACGCATTTTGTTTTCCCCTCAAAATATAGTAGTCTCAATATTGCATGTGTATGAGAGAACAGGAACTAATGTACTTCTTAAATGGTGTAATGGTGGAAATATCACTGCACTGTATACAAATAAAACTCCAAACTGTCTATATAAATAAATGCAGTAATAAAATCCTTTTGGAAAATGAACATATTGGATGGCAATTTCATCTGAAAATTTAAAGGTCTCAAACTTTTGACACTTGGGGTCCTGGTCTACCTCCCACCCCAATTGTACTCAACTATTTTTGAATAATCCCACTTCAAACCTATGTAATCCAGTACAGGCCAATTGAAAAAAAATGAAAATTTGGATTGGAGTAAATCCTGCAAATTTAAAGGTCTCAAAGTTTTGACACTTGTTCATGACAGAAGGCATCCTGATCTATGTCCTACCCAGTTTCTGCAAAGATTTAGTGTAGTGTTTTAGAATAATCCAACTTCAAACCTTGGATTGAAATATCTCCTTAACTTTGAAAGGTGTCATAGACATTTGTTCACGATAGATATGGTCCTGGTCTACGCCCTGCCCAATTTCTATGAGATTTTACTGTAGCATTTTTGAATAATCCCACTTCAAACATTGTATGTAGGCTAATCCAATACAAATTAACATAAAAAATGAAAATTTGAATTTCTCCCCAAATTTAAAAGGTCTCAAACTTCTGACACTTGTTCATAATAGAAGGGGTCCTGGTCTACATTCTACCCAATTTCTGTGAAATTCCGCCGTAAAGTTTTGGAATAATTTTACTTCAAGATTTCTATGAAATCCTAGACAAGCTAATATAAAAAACTAACATTTTGGATTGGAATATCTCCTGAAATTTAAAAGATATTAAAAGTCTGACACTACAGGGCTCCATACTAACTTTTTACATTGGTTGCACTCGTGCACCTAACTTTTTCATTTAGATGCACCAGCACATAATTTAGGTGCATCCAAAGTTTTTCACCACACCTTTTGGCGCCACAATAATACATTTTAAGCGTTACCTTTTTTTGTCAGTTCCCGTACACATTGGTAATTTCGTAACACAATATATAAATGATTGTAATCAGGAATAAAGGTGCAGATAAATGTTTTTTCTTTATTTAAATCACATCACAAACATGAAATCGCATTAACCTCAATTGTTTAAGAAATAAACTTAAAAAGTGCTGATGTTTAAAATGCTTGACAAACTCAAATAAATAAATCAAACTCAAATAACTCAAACAAAAGTGTGCGCTGCTCCCGGAGGAGTACAGGGCGCAGTTTCACACATACATGCCTTCTTTTTTTTCCCCACCCACAATCAGCGAAGAAGAATATCAGGGTCAGAGCCAATCAGAGGCAGAGTAGGGGCGGGTCTTCGCAGAATGTGGGTGGGAAAAATAAATAATGCTACACATATACACACTCTGTACTACGACGGAGTATTAGGGCCACATTGAGAGGGAAAAAAATTCAGAGATTTCGAGAATAAGGTCGTAATATTACGAAAATAAAGTCGTTATATTATGAGAATAAAATCGTAATTGAGAAAAAAGTCATAATATTACGAGAATAAAGTCGCAATTTAATGAGAATAAAGGCATAATATTTCAAGAAAAATGTTGTAATATTACGAGAATAAAATCGTAAAATTTCGAGAGAAAAAAACTTTTAGGAAAATATATTACCAGCAACCAACAAAACGGGTGAGAGGACAGTCTAATGGCAGCCTGAGACTGCAATTTCCTCCAAGTCCGTGTGGTTCTTTCTTCGGAATAGACACAATTTCTTTCAATCTTTTCAATGTCCTGATACTTATGATAATGTGGTGCTGATGTGCCAAAAGATTAAGTATTTCGTTATTTGTGAAGTTATACTTTAGTATAGGTTTCACAAGATGCTCCACCTTCCTCATTTTAACGCAGACGGCAGGCTGCTCTTCTGATATTTCCCGTCTAAAATAACACGTAGCCTAAAGTTACGACTTTATTCTCGTAATATTATGACTTTTTTCTCGTAAAATTACGACTTTATTCTCATAATATTATGACTTTTTTCTCGTAAAATTGCGACTTTATTCTCGTAATATTACAACCTTATTCTCGAAATCTCAGAGTTTTTTTTCCCCTCAATGTGGCCCTGTGTACTCCGTCGTAACACACAGAGACAGACCTGCTAAATGTCAGGCGCACCGGTGCGACCAATGAAAATGTTTAGTCGCACTTGACAGATTTTTGGTGTCGCACTCTGGAGCCTTGGACACTAGTTCCTCGCAGAAGGGGTCCTGATCTATATCCTACCCCATTTCTGTGATATTTTACTGTAGCGTTTTTGAATAATACCACGTCAAACTTTCTCTGTAATCCAGCAGGAAGAAGAGCTGTCTGCTTTTACATGCAGTCTACAACTGCCCAGATTAAATGGGGTGGAGCGGTGGGTCAGCAGAGAGTCAGCAAGCTCATTACATTACATTTATTTTGCAGATGTTTTTATCCAAAGTGATGTACAATAAGTGTATACTGAAGGTCATTAGAACTACAAAACACAGGGGGTCCTCCTATATCCTCCAGTGAGTCCTCATATATCATGGCTGATGCAACTGGCAATTGCTCATGGTCTGATAGAGGCCCAACGGCCACAGCTGGCACTGGCACTGGCACTGCCCTGAGTAGTATAATTTCTTCCTAATGGGGTCACAAGTACAACAGCAATAAATTTGAAGTGCGATTATTCAACAGCCTGTATTGATTGCACATAATGTTTGGAGTGGGACTATTTGAAAATAGTACAGTAATAGTATCACAGTTGGTGGCAGACGTACAGGACATCATCTGTGATAATCAAGTGTCAAAATTCTGAGACATTAAAATTTTCAGAAGAAACTGCAATCCAAAGCCGCGTTTCCACCGCAGGAACTATACCCCGGAACTAGGAACCTTTTGAGGAACTCAGTGCGTTTCCACCGCAGGAACTAGGGTCTAAATTTAGGTCTGGGGGCTTTGTTTTACCCCCCAAAACGTTCCTGCTCGGGGGGTAGTACTTTCCGAAAGTACAGGAACCTTTTGGGTGGAGCTTGCAGCGCTGAACATTTCTGATTGGTCGAGTACTCGTAGCATTTGTGTTGTATTTATTTTCCGCCATTACCCGCCATGTTTGAAAATATGCAGCGGCAAACCAATTTATTTTCATAATAACTTCAAATCAAACTTGTATGTTATGCGGCGCAGTAGCCTACTTTTGGTTATAGCCTGTCAACAACTTGGAATTATAACGTGTGCTCTTCTGTTCTTTTCTTGCTTTAGTATTCGTTTTATAAAATGCTAAGCATTCGTGCTGGGACAGCATATTACGTAGGCTACCAAAACATTCAAACGGATTAATTCGGTTACTGAATATTTTCTTCCGGATTTTCTTTGTTAGCCCGTTGTAATTGACTCAAAACGTTTGATACAGTTATGTGAGGTATGCGGTGGTTCTGCATAATTAACATTGGTATTACAGTACAAGCAAACTGGAAATCACCTTCCGCACTTTTTATCCGGGTAAAATAACAGGTTAATTCTAGTAATCTTCCCTTTAGCTTTTTCAGACTGCCGTAATTTTACTCAATTTTACTGCCATTTTTCAATTCCACGAAAAGACCAGGAAGACTATGGACTCATTTATGGTGCATGGTTCGCATCTGGAGGGCACGCTTCGCTGCTCGGCTAGCAGTAACTTCGAAGGAAAGCAAACGGTGGCTGTACCACTACTAATTTACATTTTCACGCAAGTCCGAGTTTTCGTTCTATTCTTGTCATTTTGCGATTAGCCTATATGGAATTGACGACGAGAAAGTAATAAAACAGCAAATTGTTTACAACGTGTGCATGTTTTCTGCGGTTAATGAATGTGTTTGAGAGGATATATGAAAATCAATAAATACAAAAGTAACCATATATAGTCATTGTTGGTAACCCGTTGTATATATGTGGAATAAACCCCTCCGGGCTGTCCCGGTTATTAGAAAATAATGTAGGCTACTTTGGTGGTAGTATGGGGTTACAGAAGAAATCATATGACAGATGGACCGACGACAACGTCAGTGGGCTAATTTGCCTAATCTTCGCGGTACTTTAGACCCCGGTGGAAACGCAGACAACCATTGGCTGAAGGAACCTTTTAGTTCCTGGTAAAGTAGTTCCTGGGACTGAAAGTTCCGGGTAATTTTGGTGGAAACGCGGCTCAAATGATCAGTTTTTTCAATATGGCTGTATTGACATGCACAGAGTCTGTCTGCTTGAATTACCGGTATGCTGCATGAACCTTGACCTTCGCGTAAATTGAGGCAAACTATCCTATGCAGCGTGGGTAGCTGACTTAGCAAGTTAACAAAATGGACCGATTTCTTAATTCGAGCTCCCCCACCCAGGTCATCAAGCGAACCTGATACTGAACATATACCTTCAAAATGGTCTTGAAAATATGATGAATCATTTCTTCAGTATGGATTTACGAGTGTCATCGAGAACAAAGAGGAAAAGCTCAAAGGCCCCTTGTGCGGTAATGTGCTGTCTACGGAGAGTATGAAACCAAACAAACTTAAAAGACATTTTGAGACAACACATAAAGAATACATGGGCAAGCCAAAATCATATTTCAAAATAAAACGTGATCAGCTGTGCAGGCAGTACTTTAGAAAGGTTCCCTTCGCAAGCACTTATTTGTGCGAAGCAGGATTTAGCGCTCTTGTTTGCATGATATCAAAATTACCGGTCCAGGCTAGACGTGACAGATGACATGAGATGCGCACTCTCGACTCCCCCTGATTTTGATAAGCGCAATCATCCCATTAGACATGGTGAGTTTTTAAATGTACGATCAATGCCAACATACTGTGCTTTACTGGATTCTTATCAGTGATTGTATACTAAAATGTAACTGTCATATGTAACTTTTAAATATTAAATATTAAAAAAGTATCCAATAGCAAAGAAATGTCAATATTTTAAATGGCTGGGGTCGCGGAAAATTTCATACCTAAAATTGGGGTCCTGAGCCAAAAAAGGTTGGGAACCGCTGTACTAACCAGTTTAGCCAAATTATCTTACAATATTGTAGTGTATTAGCGTGTAAAAGTCAACAGGAATTGGTATGCATACTAAAACTATTGAAAATTTGTGCTTCATATGGTCTTACTTGCAAGTAAAACATAAAAGCTTTTAGCTGACCACATACGCACACTCGCTCTCAGCTCAGCTTGTTGCTAATATTTTGTCAAAGCTTGCTACCAAGCAAGACGTCCAGTGCCTGCGAATCTCAGATGGCTGCCACTGCCATCTACTGGCGTCAGCTGGTATCGCACTGGCTAACAGGGAGACAAAAATATTCTTGCAGTAATATGCATCTCGTGAAAAACACGTTTTGAACGTACAAGAATGCCAAGTTACTCACACACAAGGTAGCTAACGTTAAACACAGTGAAAATGCTGAAAGCGGAACTGTCCCGGAAAGATTTAACAGATGCAAAAGCAATAGTTTAAATGTGTTTTTAGTTAGGCAGCAAGCCAGTGTACTGAGTTTAGAGATTTGCTGCAGTCGGAGGGGGTAATTGACCCCGGGTCTCTCAGTCCTGTAAACAGTTTCAACCAAAAGACAATGGCACTACCCACTAGGCTACAAGGGAAGAAGACATCAGAGTTTTACTCTTTTAAACATGCGCACTGGTATATATGATCATTTTGTGTTTGCATCCAATGTTTTTATTAGTTGATGTACATAAAATGACCAATGGGGAGACATATTCTTTGTGGGCTAGGAGCATTTTTGGCAGGAAAAAGGAGAAAGCGCAAAATCCCCTTAGTTTGGAGCTTTATTGTGTGGGCATGTTAAGTTGTTTATGAATATGGGTGGCAGTGTATTATAATGGCTAAGGACTTGGTCTTCTAACCTAAAGGTCGCCGGTTCGATTACCTGATAGGACACTGCCATTGTAATCTTGAGTAAGGTACTTAATCTGCATTGCTCCAATATATATCCAGCTGTATAATTGGATACAATGTAAGTCGCTCTGGATAAGAGCATCTGCTAAATGCCTGTAATGTAATGTAATGAATTCTGTCTGTTGAAATGGGGTCAGAATGTACAGAAATGAATGTTTTTAATGGCTGAGAGTCTGTGGTTATTTCTGTGGGGAACCCTGAAAAGTGCCAAACTTTCGGCGCTGTTATAGGTATGGGGCATGCCCCCGCCAAGGCATAACTTGGCTGGGTGGCATACCTGCCATCCCAGTAAAAGTTTCCCAACCATGAAGAATGCCTGTCTTGTTTACATTTTGGTCAGATGTGGTGGCAAGTAAATCTATCGCTGTTTCCGTCGCAGCACTTTTGACACAAGCAAGGTCGGACCCTCATCCGTTAATATTACCATGAAGAGTGCATGACCCGCAAGCATAGAATTGTGTTATCAGGGCGACATAATTATATTGAGAAATACAATCTTTGGGGGGGGGGGGGGGTTTATAATGCCATCGTAGTGCGGAGTATTATAAAGTGTGACCATACGGAGTGACCATAAAACCATCCATATCAACAAAAAAAACTATGCTGCATGTAAACTTTAAATATAGGCGAACTAGTTTTACTTTTTCATGTTTGGGACTAACTTGGCTCATGTTTTAGTTAATAAAACTCAACAACAAGTGAGCACTAGTGACTTAGTACTAGTGAAGTGTTTTAGTATAGCCTAATTTCTGCAGCCTACTTGAGAATACGTGGTGTACTAGAAGTTGAAAAGAAGTTCAAGTATAAGCCTAAGTAGCCTATATTTTTATGATGTGTATAATTGGTCAAAAGTGAACCAATTACACTTTCTTATTTTAAGAAAGTATGTTATATTAGTGTGCTTATAAAACTTTATTGGGTCCACCTTCTTAAGGTTCCCTTCAGTCTATGACTGGTTATTAAAGTAGTAGGCCTGTCATATCATATGGAAGGCATCCCAACACTGCTCCATCTTTTTATTCAGGGGAGAACTGGTAGTTACATAAGAAAACTGAAGTGAGCCTCAGCCACGTTTTTGGGTTAGCTGACTGCACAGGCATAAATGTTATTATTGAGAAACCGTTGAAAATGCATGATAATGGGACCGCACCTTATTTCTGAATTCCCCTCTGTTACTTTTGAGTTTTATTTACTAAAAAGTGAGCTAGTTTAATCAGAATGTCAGACTAGAGAGTCTATAAAGTGATAAAAAATCTCAAAGATTTTCATTAAAATAAATGTCTGTTAAGTCACTATATATTGCTGAATTAGGTAAGAGAATGGTTATTGAACCTATTATTATATTAATTTATATTGTTATTATAATTTATTGTTAAAGAACTGGGTGTCTGTGGCGACATTCCCGGGAAAAAATCACAAGCGGCACACAGTTAGTGACGCGTTTTCCATTACCCATCAGTGGTTGGTCCGCCAGAGAGGGTAGGCGTAGTTAACGCTCTTCAACTCACTTGTTTTCCGGTGTCTGCTAGCGTTATGAAACCCTAAAAAGTTTTTTGTGTAACATGAGGTCATATTATTTGTTGATGTAGATTTCGTATTACATTAGTTTAGACAACATTGTGCAGTCAGTAGCCATCTCTCATATCAGGTAACGTTGCGTTAGATAGCTAGCTAATGTAATTAACATAATCCAATGTCAGCTAACAATTCGAAAAAAAGCTAGCTAACTCTACCGACCAGTACTGACCTCACAAACCGTCTTTCGAATGCAACGCTACCTTGTTGCAACGTTGCAATGTAGCTAACTAAAGGCCAGTTCAGATCAACGATTCACAACGACACTGGATGCAACTTGCATAATTCCAAGACGTCTGATTGCAAACGTTCTAAAACTGCACTTGGCGATTTGACATGGTGGGTCTTTTTAGACCCCAGGGCAGGAAACGGCTCTGCTACTAACCAGTTCACACCGTTATTTACATTGCCATCAAGTTCATCAATACATTATAATGATTGGAATAAACCGTATTTACACAGAGGATTAACCCTGGGGTATAGGTGGAGCAGAGCCGGGTCTGATTTCTGTGTAAAGATGTCAAGCCGGAGAAAAAAAAAAAAATACGCAGATTAGCGTTGTTATTATTTTATTACGTTTCCTCATATGTTCCTTCAGCCTTGATGCCCTTTTTTGATTAAATCTCCTTTGTTTCTGTTTTATTATTCTTGTTCTGATTGGTAATTTAACACCCAGCTCAGCTTTATTCTCAAACAGTTTAGCTAGCAAAACCAGAAACACCAGGGGTAACATTTTGCAGGGCAGTTGTTTCAAAAATATCACATAACAATCATTCACGAGAAAGATAATGTTTATTGTGCACGAGATACATAATTACACGAGCCACAGCGAATCCTGCGGATTCTTCTCTGAAGTGTAATGATGTTCATACCGGGTAAAAGGTGGATAAAGAATGTCTGTGGAAATTGATCATCACTAATTCTACCCCAGGTCTGCTCCAACATTTTAACCCAGCTCGGCAGTGTAAAGACAGCTTAAGTTAGCTTAAGTTAGCCCAATGAATGAGTATGTACATAACGTTACTTTTATAACAACCATTTTTTATTCAGTAAATAGTAAGTGTTATAGTTACCGTGGCCCAGGTGCCAGCTGACTGACGTCACACACGGGTGACACTGTTTGGAAGTTGGGAACTGAGGTCTAAAAACACACCTGCAATTACCGCTTCTCGCCATTGGTACCGCCAAAGAGAACAAAACGGAAGTCTTCGAGATTTAAAGTTTACTTATATGCCACTTTAAAGTTCACTTATAGAGTACAATTTTTTTTTCTTTTTCTGTAAGGGGGGTGCAGTGCTGTATGGTTTTACATTTTGGTCAGATGTGGTGGCAACACTCACTATGATGGTATAATAAACAGCCTGAGCTGTTGATGCATAGTAGGTTTGATCTAAAAGCAGTTACAGCATATAGCCTTTTTTCCAACAATGGTATTTTTCGTTATAATTGTGCCGCCGTATTAACACATTTCTAGGCTTGTGGGTCAGGTACTCTTCTACTCTTGTTTCGAAAGTGCTGCAATGGAAAGAGCAATAGATTGTTGTAAAGTAAAAACAATAGTAAAGTTACCTAATGGTTGTTTTCCCCTCTTCCAATTATGAGTAAAACACTGTAAATAAAGTATTAGTTACAATGAGTGTTGCTTCAAAATGTGTTGCTTTTTTGCTTTATTACCCTGTCCCAAATTGAAAATATGTTTGCCAAAGCACCTTGGAGGTGTGACACTTTGGTGAGTGTCCACTGAAATGAGTGGAAGAAGAAAATCAAACAAGTCATTTTTATTAATGCAGAGTGGCTATTTTAGTTCATACACAGTGGTTTTGTTAACTTGTGAAGAACGGTCTTAGCCATAGTTTTCTGAGAAGACCTGGAAGACCAGACCCAAACGTGTGCTTGAAAACAGCTATTGGTCATTACATATTATTGAGGCTGTCATTATGTGGGTACACTTATATAATTGGTGTGTTCACAGGAGTCAGGCAGAAGTCCACAGTTCAGTATGTGACTCGTCCAGACTTGCCAAAGCTGGCCTATCGGAAGGTCAAAGGCAAGAGCCCGGGCGTGGTCTTCCTGCCAGGATTCGCCTCCAGTATGGCTGGGTTGAAGGCAGAGGCTCTGGAGGAGTTCTGCAAGTCTTTAGGCCATGCCTTCTTGAGGTATGGAACTCTGGGGGAGGGGTTTGTTCATCATTAGACCACTCCTACTTAAGGTGGAAGAACCTGGGGGAGAAGTGTTTGGCCCGATCCCAATTCACCTCCTAATCGCTCTGTCGATGCAGTAAAACTCACTTTGTGCATTCATGGCAGGCGCCATATTTTCAAGCCAAATTTCAGCGAGGGATAGTGGCTGTTCAGCCCTCCGATGCTCCCTCAATAAGGAGGAAATTAGTGCTGGCTTAAAAGCAATTGCTGATCTAGCAGGCATTGCATTGCTTAACGTTACCAGTGTCGTTAACGCATGGCAGGGCTGATCACATTTAAATGTAATTTGACTGCCGTCTCATGTCTTTTCAAAAGACCATTATCTTGGTCCTGACTGTATTGTCTTGTTTGCAAAAAATCACCTCAAGTGATGCAAATTTAATTGATTAAAATGTACTGATGACACAAATCTCAATTGCGGTTATTATTATTTGCAATGCAAATGTGGCAGTTCAAAGTAGCTCACTGTGTCTGATGATTTTTTTTATTGACAGTAATTCTTTCGTTGTAAATTCTTATCTGTAAATTCCGATTCATTGGAGCAGAACAAAAGTGTATCCCACACGCCTGCTGCTTTTTATGCTCCCTATGACCTCATGCCTGCCCTTGCTTGTGAGTGGCCCCTACGTAAGTGATAATTAAGCGTAACTTGTAGCATAACAGGCGGGGGGTGTTTAGGAGGTGAATTGGAACAAAGGGTTCATCACTACGTAATACTTTTCAAAGGTATGTGCCCCTGGGGAGAGAAAATGTTTGTCAATTAGTCACCTGTTTTTATTCATAGTCAATTAGCTTGTCTTTTGGCTAGTGAGCATGTCATACATTCCAATCACATCATATTTTCACATTTGATAATTTTGTTTGGCATTGACACATATGTCTGGAAATTCAAAAATCCTGTTTTTATTTGGGAGTAGATATTTAAGCCACGTTTCCACTGCAGGAACTTTCCCCAGGAACTAGGAACCTTTTGAGGAAACCAGTGCCGGGGACTTTAGTTTACCCCCAAAAAAGTCCCTGCTCAGGGGGTAGTACTTTCCAAAAGTACAGGAACTTTTGGGGTGTGGCGCAAGCGCTGAACATTTCTGATTGGTCGAGTACTCGCAGCATTTTATTTCAACCGCCATTTTTCAAAATCTGCAGCCGCAAACCAATTTATTATTTTCAGAATAACTTGAATTCAAACTTTTATGATATGCGGCGCAGTAGCCTACTTTTGATTATAGCCTGCCAACGTCTACTGATGAGAAATTAAGATTGAGGATTATAGCATGTATGCTCTTCTGTTCTTTTCTTACTTTAGCATTAAGTCTGTTTTATAAAATATTAATCAGTTGTGCTGGGACAGCATATTACGTACCAAAACATTCAAACGGTTTAATTTGGTTATTGGTAATTTTAAAACGGATTTTCTTTGTTAGCCTGTTACAATTGACTCAAAACGCTTGACACAGTTATGTGAGGTATGCGGTAGTTCTGCGTAATTTACATTGGGGATACAGTAAAAGCAAACTGGAAAAAATCACCTTCCGCACTTTTTGTCAGGGTAAAATAACAGGTTAATTCTAGTAATCATCCCTTTTGTTTTGTCAAACTCCCATAATTTTACTCTGCGATCCTTCAATTCCACAAAAAGACCAGTAAGACTAGACATGGACTCTACGGTCCATGGTTCGCATCTGGAGGGCACACTTCAAGTATTTAGCTACATGCTCCGCTAGCAGTAACTTTAAAAGATGAAAGCAAACGGTGGCTGTACCACTGCAATATTAATTTAAATTTTCATGCAAGTCTGAGTTTTCATTCTATGTATTCTTATCATTTTGCGATTATATGGAAATGACGATGAGAGTCGAATTAATCAATTCAACAGCAAATTGTTTACGACGTGTGCATGTTTTCTGCTATAAATGTTGTTACCAGTTATTTGTGGAATGTGAATGCATTCTGTCGCCTTGGATGTCAAGACATTAAAGTGAATGTTCGCATAAAAACATAATGAATGTGTTTGAGAGGATATGTAAAACAGTTACAATCTGTATATTGGCCTGTTATATCCTGATTGTTGCATAACAACAGTCCAAGTCAAACTACCAACAAGAGGTTTGCTTGAGAACGGTAAAATAATATGCCCAAACAGCCGCGGAAGAATATTTCAATTTCCGGTGATTCATTCGATAAAAATCAATAAATACTAAACTAACCATATATAGTCATTGTTGGTAACCTATTGTATAGGCTAAGTGGAATAAACCCCTCCGGGCTGTCCTGTTATTGGAAAATAATGTAGGCTACTTCGGTGGTAGTATGGATTTACAGAAGAAATCATACGACAGATGGACCGGCGACAACGTCGCTTTTTCATAAGTCAGCTGATTAATTTGCCTAATCTTCGCTGGTCTTTAGACCGCAGTGGAAACGCAGACAACAATGGGCTGAAGGAACCTTTTAGTTCCTTGAAAAGTAGTTCCTGGGACTAAAAGTTTGGGGCACTTTGGGTGGAAATGCGGTTTTGGAAGTCCATCTTTTATAGGATTTATAGGTCTCACTGAGATGAAATAATACAGAAGAAAAGTAAAGAATGAAATCATTGCCCCATATTGCAAAAGTCCAGAAATGGATAGCCTTTCTTAATACATAAACCGTGTAAGGTGCATAATACAAAAAGAATAATCACATTCTCAGATCTATGTAAACAGACAGACAGTTCTCAGGGAGTGAGTATGCAGTAATAGGGCAAGTTGTTTGCCTGTTTATAGTGTGGTAGTTTGTTTAGTTCAGAGGCACACAAAGTTGTGACTAACTGGACAGCAAGGTCATTTGGCTGTAGTGACCACCTGTTTCTGTTCATGTCCCTTGCAATTTGTTGTGTCTGTTTTGCATACTAGCCTGTAAGCCTTCCTACAGTTCAGTGTGGCCTGTAAGGCTTCCTACAGTTCATCTGCTGTATATTTTGTGTGTGGTGTGGTGAAGTCTCAGCAAAAAGGAAGACAGACTAGGGTAAACTGTCTTAAGCCCTGTCCGGACGGGATTAGTTTCACCAGGGGAGGTCAGGTAATGTAATTTTCACCAGGGTAATTCAGTAATTTTATTCACTTCCGGAACGACTATGTCATTGATTTTGAGCGGGCACGCAAATAATAATTCCGGCTGAAATAACCTACTGTTTTTCAGCGAACTCCGAGGTCCTATGATAATTCTATTACCATCCAGATCGACATGTCAGTATTTGATGCGGATTACAATGATTTTGGGCGGTACATTTTTATTATACTTCCCATTTCCAGCTTTGTATTGCGTGTGAGCTCAGTGCGATCACAGAAACAATGGAAGATATTCTCGAGTCCCTTGAATCCCCCTTATCTACTTCTTTCATTCCCTCATGGAGACCAATAATAAGTAGTACGATCAAATCGATCAGAAGAGCCAGGTCTCGCAAGCTGCTGAGATGAGCCACATTTATGGAAGTTTCGGGTAAACTCGCTGAACTGCTAATAGCTAACGTTAATAGCTTACAGTTTGCTCCAAAAATGTATGGTGCCGGTGGCACTTTTTTTTATGTGCTTTTAAACGATTAAAGCTTGCATGCACCAATTTAACCAGTTTTCTTGTGCTTGATGCTTTCTCAATATTTTTTTTTGAGGTAGGCCTAGTCGATCCTTTCGCGGCACTTTGTCGATTCGCCAAACGTGGTCTTTACCGATGGACATTTGTTGCAGACCTGCTTGTATATCTCATCCCAAATTTTGTCGTTGTGGATCGATTGCTCAAATTGGCATTGGAAGCACAGTTCCCCCCACATTGATATGAGGCATAAAGTCTCTTCCCGAGTCCAGTGTCTAGTATTTGCTTTAGGCATGTCTTCGTGTTTGTAATATACAACGTTATATATAGTTATTTTAGCTGTACTATAGCATTACACGTGCGTTGTGTTGTGTTTTGTGATTTTGTTTTCCGGTAGGCGGGAATAGAGTGTGACGAATACATCCGGGAACAGCCAAACAGACATGCCCCACAGTAATTTTGGGGAGTAATAAAGGGAAATTCTTATTCCATATGGATCGGCCATTAAAATCACTGGTGCTATGATAAAAAAAATACATTACCGACGTTGTCGGGCAATACTAATCCCGTCCGGACAAGGCAGTCATACTTTCAGTATAGAATAATACTAAGTATAATTAGTATTTTTAATATCTTACATTTGACAAGGTGTTAGATCACTTTCTGGAGCTTTGTCCATGTTCATGTCAAGATAGTTTCTAATATTTTGAGGCATGATGAGAACATGGTTAAATTGTTTTATGATAATTATAAGCATTTTCTATGCCATTATAGAACCACCTTGCTCATATTTTTATAACTTGGCACTGTTTTTCCTCATTGAACTTTAGTGCCGAGCTGTTGTATATGGTTCTATTTCTGTGCCCATAATGTTATTCATGTGACCTGCACTGTGGCCATATCATAAGGTGCCCTGGATAGAAAAATGTTAACATAACTAAATAAAATAATTATTTCTACTGACCAGTTGAAAATAACCATTGTCAAGTATTGTATGTAGGATGTGGAGCAAAGTTCTGAGCTGCTTGTCATGGCAATTTCTTTGGTTTTTGGCAGGTTTGACTACACGGGCTGTGGGGCTTCAGAAGGGGTGTGGACTGACTGCTCACTGGGCAGCTGGAAAAGGGATGTTCTGTATGTGCTGGATGAGCTGGTGGAGGGACCACAGGTGATAAAAACAACCTACTCACTTTTGAGATTATTAATGATAAATCGCACATTAAAAAAAAATCCATACGGGTTGCTGAGGAGCTCCTGTTAATGCATTGTTCTAGTGCATGGATGGCCCCATGGTGTGGTATTGATGCGGGAATGTGTCAGTGCTGACTGGTTGGCTGCCCTGCAGGGCAAATGCATAATTTGTCCTAGCGCTCCCAGGGATTGAGAATGTTTCAGTTGGGTAGGATGACAGCATCTCATTGTGCACCAGTAACCACCACCGGTCAATCGGGCGTTCACAAGTTCATCTATTGAGCAGCAAACAAAGCATCTTCCTCCAACTTAAGTCTGCATTAACCCGATTTGTGCATTGTGGTGTGATAAGAAGCAGCAGCAGACATGACATGCTTTGGAGGGGATTACATGCTTGTCTACACTCTTCCAAATCCACAGTAGAGGTTGCAATGAGTATTACAGCATGAGCATCATTGGGGATTTCAAATTCAGGAGGAAAATGGGGGAGAGCATTAAAACAATATATAAAAAATGTATATACATGAAAAACAGTTAAACTGGATTAAATTATGTATTATTAATATTATTTAATTAAATTAAATTATGGTAAATTATCACAAGAACCTGGGCTTTCTGTGGAGATCTTATCAGCCAATTCTCTTCCCAGCTCAGCTACTTCATACAGGTCCAAATTATGAACAGGCCAGTTAACCACAGTTCTGTTCAGAAATACAGTGCCTTCGGAAAGTATTCAGACCCCTTCACTTTTTCCACATTTTTTTTTACATTACAACCTTATTCTAAAATTGATTAGATTCATTTTTATTCTCATCAATCTACACACAATACCCCATAATGACAAAGCGAAAACAGGTTTTTAGAAAGTTTTGCAGATTTATTCAAAATAAAAAACTGAAATATCACATTTACATAAGTATTCAGACTCTGTGCTATGACTTTCAAAATTGAGCTCAGGTGCATCCTGTTTCCATTGATTGTACTTGAGATGTTTCTACAACTTGATTGGGGTCCACCTGTGGTAAATCCAATTGATTGGACATGATTTGGAAAGGCACACACCTGTCTTTATAAGGTCCCACAGTTGACAGTGCATGTCAGAGAAAAAAAAAAAAAAGCCATGAAGGGGAAGGAAATTTTCGTAGATCAGATCTGAGGAAAGGGTATAAAAAAAAATTCTGCAGCATTGATGGTCCCAAAGAACACAGTGGCCTCCATCATTCTTAAATGGAAGAAGTTTGGAACCATCAATATATCACATTTTATTTATATAGCGTATGTCACAATACACTTCACAGACAACCCTGACCCATCAAGAGCTAGCCTAAAGCAACAGTGGCAAGGAAAAACTCCCTGTGGCAGATGGGAAGAAACCTCGGAAGGAACCAGGCTCAACGGGGAAACCCGTCCTCCTCTGTTCGGCTCAGGGTGTAGATTGTTGACCAACATGGTCAGTCAGTCAATGTTTACATTGTTCATATTGCGGATGAGATGATGGACTGGGCCGGGTGGTGGTGGTTGGGAATCACCAGGACTCTTCCTCGAGCTGGCTGCCTGGCCAAACTGAGCAATCGGGGGGGGGAGAAGGGCCTTGGTCAGGGAAGTGACTAAGAACCACGATAGTCACTCTGACAGAGCTCCAGAGTTCCTCTGTGGAGATGGGAGAACCTTCCAAAAGGACAACCATCTCTGCGGCACTCCACCAGTCAGGCCTTTATGGTAGAGTGGCCAGACAGAAGCCACTCCTCAGTAAAAGGCACATGACAACCCACTTGGAGTTTGCCAAAAGTCACCTAAAGGACTCTCAGACCATGAGAAACAAGATTCTCTGGTCTGATGTAACCAGGATTGAACACTTTGGCCACAATGCCAAGCATCACGTCTGGAGGAAACCAGGCACCGCTCATCACCTGGCTTCCCTACGGTGAAGCATGGTGGTGGCAGCATCATGCTGTGGGGATGTTTTTCAGCGGCAGGAACTGGGAGACTTGTCTGGATCGAGGGAAAGATGAACAGAGCAAAGTACAAAGAGATCCTTGATGAAAACCTGTCTGTTAAGTCACTATCTATTGCCGAATTAGGTAACACAATGGTGATTGAACCTATTATTATATTAATTTATATTATTATTATTATTATTATTTATGATTAAAGAACTGGGTGTCTGTGGTGACGTTCCCGGGAAAAAAATCACAAGCGGCGCATAGTTACTGACACGTTTTCCATCACCCATCAGTGGTTGGTCCGCCAGAGAGGGTAGATGGAGCTAACACAACAGGCTCGCTCTTCAACTCACTTGTGTGTGAGCGGCGTACTGTTTTTTCTGGTGTCTGCTAGCGTTACAATAACATAGAAAGGAGGGGGGGGGTTATGGAGCCCTAAAAAGTTTTTGTGTAACATGACATTATTTGTTGATGTAGATTTCGTATTACATTTGATGACAATGTAACGTTACTAAATTACATAGCCTAGCTATTTGTACAGCTAACACTAGCTACCAGACCATGTCAAGAAAGGCAACATTAGTTTAGACAAAGTTGCGCAGGGTAGCCATCTCTCATATCAGGTAACGTTGTGTTAGCTAGCTAGCTAATGTAATTAACACAATCTAATGTCAGCTAACAATTAGAAAAAACGCTAGTTGACGCTACCGACTGGTACCGACCTCCCAAAACGTCTCTCGAATGCAATGCTACCTTGTTGCAACGTTGTAAAGGTCAGTTCAGATCAATGATTCGCAACGAGACTGGATGCAACTTGCAAAATTCCAAGACGTCGGATTGTAAAAGTTCTAAAACTGCACTTGGAAATTTGACATGGTGGGTCTTTTGAGACCACAGGCAACGGCTTCAGACGCTCTGCAACTAACCAGTTCACACCGTTGCATTTTCTCTGCAACATTCTAAAACCGTTTTGTCTCGTTGCGAATCATTGATCTGAACTGGCCTTAACGTTACCGTTATTTACATTGCCATCAAGTTCATCAATATATTATAATGATCGGAATAAAGCTGTCTTTACACAGAGCATTAACCCGGGGTATAGGTGGAGCAGAGCCGGGTCTGATTTCTGTGTAAAGATGTCAAGCCGGAGAAAACTAAATAAAAGAATACGGCAGTATGGATTAGCATTGTTATTATTTTATTACGCTTCCTCATATGTTCCTTCAGCCTTGATGCCCTTTTTTGATGAAATCTCCTTTGTTTTTGTTTTATTATTCTTGTTCTGATTGCTAATTTGAACACCCAGCTCAGCTTTATTCTCCAACAGTTTAGCTAGCAAAACCAGAAACACCAGCGGTAACATTTTGCAAGGCAGTCGTTTCAAAAATATCACACAACAATCATTCACGAGAAAGCCTACATAATTGCACGAGCCACAGCGAATCCCACAAATTCTTCTCTGCAGTGTAAAGATGTTCATACCGGGCAAAAGGTGGATAAAGAACGTCTATGGAAATTGATCATCGCTAATTCTACCCCAGGTCTGCTCCAGCATTTTAACCCAGCTCGGCAGTGTAAAGACAGCCTAATGTTAGACAATGAATGAGTATGTACATAACTTTACTTTTATAACAACCGTTTTTTATTCAGTAAATAGTAAGTGTTATAGTTGGCGTGGCCCAGGTGCCAACTGACTGACGTCACACAGGCGACACTGGTTGGATCCTTTTGGGTCTCTGGGAAGTGAGGTCCAAAAACATACCTGCAATTACTGCTTTTCACCATTGGTACCACGAAAGAGAACAAAATGGAAATCTTTGAGATTGTAACTTTAACCCCTTAGCGCACATGCAAAATCTTGCTAATCCTTGCCCATTTAGGGGGGTACCCTATTTAAAGCTTTATAACTCCAGATGTGAACATCACAGAGACTTGAAAAATGGCTTAAATGAAGCAGGACATTTGTACAATTTACAATATTAACAATTCGTTTATATACATAATTTTGGAAGAAATTAAGTGCCTAAAATGCAATTGTCTAGACAACAAATCAAAAATTAATTTGCACTTTTTTAGTTTGCAATGAAATACTGAGATATTGCATGTATACAGCAGGTTAAACTATACATGTGCTAGATCAAAAACTTCTTGACCACAAGTTCATAAAATCTAAGGGTGGATATGTAGAACTACTATAGATGTATGAAGCAAAAACTAGTCGGAATTACAAGCTTTCAGTCAGTCGAGTGGTCTAAAATATCTAGGGGTCCAGAAACATATCCAAAATCTCTCCAAAATTAAATAAAATGCTTTTTGTCCATTATAAAGCATATAAATGAGCCCCTTATGAAGTTTTAAGATGGAACATTGCTATCCGGTTAAAAAAGAATGCAAAAATATTGTCACACAATGCGGTACAGTACCTATATGTGTAATTAACTCTTGTATGTATTTCTATACTTTGTACTCTCGTATGTTTTCTTGTATGGGGATGGGACGACGACATGTAAACAATTTTCAACCGTCCACCACGTTTTGGCAATGCTCCAACTCTCACGTCATCACTGTTGCATGCTTCACAAAAACTATTACACTACTAACTAACGCTTACATTACAGTGTGATATATCCACATTATATAATACCACTAACCTATTTAAAGATACTCAATTTCAAAAATAATGTATATAACCGAAGTATTTTGAGCAGTAATACTTACATAGCAATGATGAAATCTTATCTGTTTTCAGTAGACGGAGACAGAGACAGGAAATCAATGATATAGTTCTATCCGCCCCCGTCTTACACCAGAAAACTATGTCAGCTATGGCTATCAGCAAACATATATATGGCTTAGCTATGCTCAGAAGTCCTCAATAATAATAGTATTTTCCAAGAAATTTCGAAAAATCGTTGACAAGGTTTCGTTAGCAGCGTCTTTGTTTTACTGCTACCACATGAATGCGTAATTGAATGCGATGATAAGAAAATATCTGGTTACGCTGACCTATGAAACGCTATTCCAAAAGCAAAATTAGACATGTTATACATCGTTAGAAAGCTTATACTCTCACCTACTGAATAAATGAATTGTCAATCAAGCCAGACTGCACTAAAAAGGGCGACGACGCCGTAAACAACAGGTGTGGTATTACGCACAGCTATTTTGGAAGGTACCCAGGCATCACACATGCGCGTATATTTCCGAAACGGATTGTCCAAAACAATATATGACCACTCAGTCTCAAAATGGACATCTCTATGCGTAAAACCAATGGTAAGGTTGTATATTTATTCAATATTTAGCCCCAGATATTGACTATAGAATGACATGGCATCATTTTAAAAACTTTTTCCTCTTTTAAATGTATTCAGTGAGCAGCTTTTCACTGTGTATAGGCAATCTTAAGGTATTTCGGGTTATCCTGTTGTATGGACGGAATACGATTTATTAGTTGACGAAATTTTTATTAATGCATGATAGCAATTGTCATTGTCAAGGTGGTAGTTTGTATGTCAAGGACTCAGGGAGGGTGCGTGCTTAAGAAGCGGAGCTCATGTGGGGCTGAAACCTTTCGCATAGTGTAGTATAGCTACAATGACTGAAACACCAGTTCGTTTCATCTCACCTTGGCCAGTAGCACCGATGTTTGACTTTAGTAATCTAGGCACCCGGTGCTTCCCTAGGGCTGTGCGCTAAGAGGTTAAGCAATACCAAGCGGAAGAGTCTACTTCACACAGTATGTGGAGTGAGTCTCAACATAACCTCCAGTGAGGTGGACTTTTATACATTTCTGTCATCATTAGATACTGCCTTCCTGTATTTTTCCTTCTCACCACCACCCTGACCATGGGGTCATGCCCCTGTTTCACAATGCTTATCTGCACCCCGACCAGGTCTCTAAATCAGTTAGGATCTACTTCTTCATCTGGAGAACAACAGCTGTTTTCACATTCTTCCATATTGGAACATCAACAGAATAAGCTAAAAAACAAGTTTTAGATGATTCTAGTCACACACACACATAGTTTCCTTTGTTTAAATATAAGCCCATAATCATAGTTATTTATGCTGCTTAAACACTTCTTTGCATATACACCAGAATGTGTTACATTTCCACCCTTTTGATTATTTTAAACAAAGATTGATTACACATTTCATATATATATATCAGTACAACCTTCCTTTCTAGCCTAAGCATGCAGAGTCATTATGTCCCATGGGTCTGGGGAACAAAAATGTGGGTGGCGTGGTGGAATGCTGCATTAAAGAACACACATAACATGATTCATTCATTTTACCAGTGAACCCAATGGAATGATTTATGAAGCAGTACCATATATTGCTTTCAAAAGAACTATAATCAGCACCTTCTAGCCATGACAAATTTGTTTGAGCTACTTTCTCTTTTGGGGTGGCTATTTTTTTAAGTCCTGCCGTTGGACTTTGCTGGTCTTCCCTTCACTCATCAGGATAGGGACGGTAATGCACCTTGCAATGATTGTGAGGAATCCCAATGCCGTCCATTTCCCACAGCCCAACCTGTGGAAGGGGTTCTAGCCATTTCCCGTCATGTTGACGATAAGGCAGAGGTTACTAGCACTTGCCTTGCTGGAGCGTCAGCCTCGCGCCTTAGCCCTGTTCACTAGGCACTTTCACATGTCTACAATGAGACGCATATCCAGGTGTCCCTTTCAGCTACTCAGACTGCAGTGTTGATGACCAGCAGAACCTGGAACAGACCTCTCCACCTCAGGGCAGACCAGTTCTTGCTCCTCAGGTCCTTTACCACCACCCAATCACCTGGCTGTAGCTGATGTAGCGGTCCTGTTGCTGAGGTAGGGAAAGCTGCTTTCACCTGTGTATGTACAGTTCTGAGAGCAGAGGTTAATGCCTTACAATGTGACACCATTCCTTTATCCAGCCCATGTAAGGTGAGATGTTGCGAGGATGCCGGAGAATGTGGTACTGCCATAGGGCGTCCCATTAAAACCTCATAGGGGGAGATACCTAATGCCCCCTTCTTGCCTCATGCTTAAGAGCACAAAAGGGAGAGCAGCTACCCAATTTAATTTAGTCTGAGCCATAGCCTTTGTTAGTTTGGCCTTTATTGTCACATTGGCTCTCTCCGCTGGGCCGTCTCTTGCTGGGTGGTAGGCACAGTGTGTTCTCAAATCTGTGTAACATTTCACTTAGTGCTTGGACCACCTGGTTTACAAAGGGAGCGACATTATCCAACGTCACCTTTGCTGGTATGCCCCACCTGGGCACAGTTTCCTTCATTAAAGCTTTTGCCACCGATGCACTAGATGCTGCACGGCAGGGGAAAGCTTCAACCCATTTTGGAAGCATGTCATTAAACACAATCAATCAATCAATCAGATTTTATTTATATAGCGCCTTTCGTGCAAAATTGCAATACAAGGTTCTTAACGACACAATAGAAATACAGCAATACAAATGAAAATACAACAATACAATGAAAATACAACAATACAGTGAAAATAAGAAAATGGTAGTATAAAGGGTGGATTAAAATAAAATTTAAATTGTATTTTAATCTAAAAGATTTAAAATAAAAGATTAAAGTAAAAGATTAAAATAAAATGGATTAAGAGAATGCTAAGCTAAAAAGGTATGTCTTAAGATTTCTTTTAAAGGTGTTTACAGATTGTGATGCCCTCAGCTTCTCAGGCAGGCTGTTCCAGAGGCGAGGACCATAGATACTAAATGCTGCCTCCCTGTAGGTCTTTGTCCTGACC
The DNA here is from genome assembly GCF_018555375.3 of Anguilla rostrata. NCBI lineage: Eukaryota > Metazoa > Chordata > Actinopteri > Anguilliformes > Anguillidae > Anguilla > Anguilla rostrata. The sequence continues at coordinate 45,003,231 of NC_057936.1, read as the reverse complement.
CGGGGAACAACTAAAAGGCCAGTGCCAGAGGACCTGAGTGATCTAGAGGGAGCATACATTGAGAGCATGTCTGACAAGTATTCAGGCGCTAGTCCATTAAGTGATTTGAACACCAACAAGAGGATCTTAAAATCTATTCTAAAACTGACAGGCAACCAATGAAGGGACTTTAGGACAGGTGAGATGTCTGCTCTCCTCCTGGTCTTGGTCAGCACACGTGCTGCTGCATTCTGAATGGTCTGTAGTTTATTTATAGCTTTCTTAGATAGACCAGAGAAGAGAGCATTGCAGTAATCAAGCCTGCTAGTGATAAAAGCATGCATAAGTCTCTCAGTATCTGCCTGGGAGAGAAACGGTTGCACTTTAGCAGTATTTCTAAGGTGATGAAAGGCTGTTCTAGTGAGATTACTGATGTGAGATTCAAAATTCAAATCAGGGTCTAGAAGCACGCCAAGATTTTTTTCTAAGGGCTTGGCATTTAGTGCCAGAGATTTTAAATTAGTGCATAATATCTCTCTCTGGACTTTTGCTCCGATAATTAGGCCTAGAACCTCTGTCTTATCTTTGTTCAATTGCAAGAAATTATTTGACATCCACAGGTTGATATGGTCAATGCATTGAACCAGTTTATCAATAGGGCTGATGTCATTGGGTGATAAAGAGATGTACAGTTGTGTATCATCAGCATAGCTATGAAAATGAATCCTATGTTCTCTGATGATGTTTCCCAGTGGCAGCATGTAGAGACTGAACAACACAGGTCCCAGAATGGAGCCTTGAGGAACCCCACATGTTATGCTAGTGTTAGCCGAGGAGTGGTCACCAAGGGAGACACAATAGTCTCTGCCGGTCAAATATGTCCTAAACCAATCTAAAACTGAGCCAGAGAGGCCAGCACACTTCTGTAGTCTGTTAATAAGGATGTCATGATCGACTGTGTCAAAAGCAGCGCTTAAGTCTAGAAGTACTAATATTGAGAGTTTCTTGTCATCCATGTTCATTCTCAGGTCATTTACAACTTTAACTAGCGCTGTCTCAGAGCTGTGGTGGGGATGAAAGCCAGGTTGAAACTTCTCAAAAATACAGCTGAAATTTAGGTAACCATTTAGCTGTTTAAATACTAATCTCTCGAGAATTTTACTTAAAAAAGAAAAGTTTGAGATTGGCCTACAATTGTTCAGGACTGAAGGATCCAGGTTACTTTTCTTTAGGAGAGGTTTCACAATAGCAATTTTCAGTGCCAGGGGAAAAATACCAGCCATCAGGGAGTGATTTACAATCAGTAGCACTTCATCCTCTAGACAGTTAAACACAGTATTAAAAAAGGTGGTGGGGATAGGGTCAAGTGAGCAGGTGGAGGGTTTTAGTTGTATTACTTCATTCCTGAGCATTACTTTATCAACAGTAGCAAAATCATTCATAGCAGTCTTAGGCAGAGGGAAAGTGTCCAAAGACAGGGGCTTACGCATATTCTGAATAACATGGTTTAGATCCAACCTGATATTTGTTATCTTGTCTCTGAATTAAAGTTTATTTGTTACATACTCCATCATACAAGTATAATTTGCAGTGAAATGCTTTTGCTGGCTCCTATATGTGCTTAAAGGAGTACCATGGTGGTTGAACGTGACACTTCCCAGTTGTCTTCAGGCAACAACAAAACAAATGTGCATAATTTTTTTATTCTTCAGTCATTTCAATGTACTTTAAAACGTATTTCTCTAAGCCTAAATTTCCCACTATAAAAATTCACCCGAACCGTCTGGGCGTGGTAATGAGAACCGTCAGTTAGCTATGATTGACAGACCGTGCCCCGTTACCATAGCTACCCCCATGATACGCTCTCTCTGGAGACTGAATTTTCACAAGCTAGCTAGCTTAGCAGTATATCAAGTATCGATAGATAGCTAAGGTAAGGACGTTGACTTATATCCAATTATAATTTTTGCTATCTAGCTAGCCAAGTTAAGATAAAAGCACAACTATAACGTCCTCATAAAAGCAAACTAGCAAGCTAACGTTATCGATAACATTGCCGTATGAAAGCAAACCTCCTAGCTAGCCAACGTTAGCTAGCTAGCTAAATGAATATAACCAGAAATAATCTAAAGGCACTCTAATATAACTGAACCTAACGTTAGTCAAATATTTGCATTGTCTGAACAGCAGGACGGTGTGTCCTGTCCAGATTCCTTTACGGGGCGTGGAAATGGGAGTGGTTACTATATTCGTGACGTAGAAAAATGACAACTTTCTCAACCGGTTGAAAATAGGACGATGAATTTAAAACGCATATTTCTCAAAAAATACAGAACGGACATATTTAATACTTTGCTCATTGTGTTTCTTCAATGCCTCTTGTGCAAATAGCACATAAAACCGAGAAAGTGTGAAAATCACCATGGTACTCCTTTAATAAAGTATAATAAAGTAGAAATACAAAACATATAACATAGAAATACAAAATATATACAAGAATGGCATGAGCTGTGAAATATATACAGATATACACAGATGAATTGTACACTTGAGTTAAATAGATAAGTATAAGTATGATCTAGAAGACATTAGGGCTGTCAATCGATTAAAATATTTAATCGCAATTAATCGCATGATTGTCCATAGTTAATCGCGATTAATCGCAAATTAATCGCACATTTTTTATCTGTTCAAAATGTACCTTAAAGAGATGTTTTTCTAGTGTTTAATACTCTTATCAACATGGGAGTGGACAAATATGCTTGCTTCATGCAAATTTATGTTTATTTATTATTGGAAATCAATTAATAACCCAAAACAATGACAAATATTGTCCAGAAACCCTCAAAGGTACTGCATTTAGCATAGCAAAATATGCTCAAATCATAACATGGCAAACTCAAGCCCAACAGGCAATTTGACCTGCTAAATTTAACATTACTTAGTTATATGAGTACTCACACAATGTAGTGTGTCCAACTTTACGCTTATAAAGGTTCACTATAACATCCCGTTTTTTTAAGCATTAACACAAAACGATGGACCTCAATGCACCGCAACAACAGACACATTGTACAACAGGTACATTGGTCAGCTAAATTTTCCATTACTCAAAGATCATTCCCCGTATCCCTCGCACTTGTAAAGCAAATCACACAACGTAATTGTGTCCAACCTCACATGGGGAAAATAAAGGCTCACAAAAACATCCCCTTCTATTATGTGGGATCAAAACAGGATGATACAAAATAAAACAAACAATAAATAAAGTGAGCAGGAAACAGTGGAAAGGGAGTATAATACAGAACTAGGACTCAAACTAGGATATTGCAGTTAGGCTATATTTCCATTTCTTTGGATGCAACAGTTAGGCTATACTTCTGTTTCTTTGCACCGAGCCATTTGCTTAAACAGACAAGCCTGTTTACATTGTCGGACGGCAGGGCAGCTCCCTTCTTCTGAACAATATGCCCAGTCAACTGCGTTCGCACTGTTTTACTTGGGAAAACATGTATTTCCCACAGACAAAGTGCTTTGTTTTATTGTTAAGGAGTATATTAAATGAGTAAATAGAGTGAAACCGCGACACTAGTTAGGCTGCAGTAGTACTGAAATGTAAATATGGTATAAACGTCAGGTGTTTCGTTATATCATTTGCAGCATTTATTTCAGAGCAAAATAACATTTTCTAGCTAAGCTGGCTAGCGAAAAAAGTTGCTGATGGATATCGTAACTTTTAAATTTCACATATTGCTATAATGAATGGGAAACATAAACGATACTAACGCATATCACATAATCACACACCCAAATGACAATGCATGAAAAGCCTAAATACACCATTTTTCTTTCTTACCACAAACTACAAATGCTGCCATTTATCTTAATGTGACATCACCAATCCGGAAGTCGGAAAAGTCAGCTCAGAAATGATGCTCGAATTTCCGACCTGTAATTCCGAGTTCAGTCGCTTTTTACTAAATGGTAAATGGACTGCATTTATATAGCGCTTTTATCCAAAGCGCTTTACAATTGATGCCTCTCATTCGCCAGAGCAGTTAGGGGTTAGGTGTCTTGCTCAAGGACACTTCGACATGCCCAGGGCGGGGTTTGAACCGGCAACCCTCCGAATGCCGGACAATCGGTCTATAATCGGAGCTATGTCGCCCCTATGTATATTCCCAATGGATAGTCTGTTATAAATATAAGGTGCTGCTGTGCTAAGGTATACTGAGTTAAGTCCCAGGTGTGCTATTAGAGTAGAGTGTTTTTTGGGGGGGAGGGGGTGGGGGGTGTGGCATCCTGTTGGGAACAATAAGCAGTGCTAGGCAATGTCCTCATTCAGGAACCAGATTGTCTGAGGGTAGAAGCTCCTCCTGAGCCTCTCCGAGTTGGCCTTCTGGATGCAGTACCTTCTCCCCGACCGCAGCAGAGAGAAGAGGCCGTTATCTGGGTGGCTGGGATCCTTCAAGATCCTCCTGGCCTTGGTCCTGCACCGCCTGGTATAGATGTCCTGGAGTTGTGGGAGTGCACCCCCTGTGATATGTTCTGCTGACCGTACCACTCCCTGCAGGGTCTTTCGGTCCTGCATGGTGCTGCTCCCATACCCGGAAGTGATGTTCCCTGTCAGGATGCTCTCAATTGTGCATGTATAGAAATTCCGAAGTATCAGGGGAGACACTCTGAATTTCCTCAGACGTATGAGGTGATAGTCTCTGCCGTGACTTCGTCACTACAGTGTCTGTGTTTATTGTCCATGTCAGGTCCTTGGTGATCTGGACACCAAGATACTTTAAGTTGTCCACCCTCTCCACCTTGGGCCCATCAATGTTTGGAGGGCTGTAGGTTCTCCCCTGCTTCCTCCCATAGTCCACTAGCATCTCCTTCGTCTTACTGACATTCAGGAGGAGGTTGTTGTCCTGACACCACCAAGTCAGGCACTCCACCTCCTCCAGGTAGACCTTCTCATCTTTGTTGGGGATCAGGCCTGCCACAGCTGTGTCGTCAGCAATTTGACGATGGAGTTGGAGTCAAAAGTGGCCACGCAGTCGTGCGTGTACAGGGAGTACAGCAGGGGGCTCAAAACACAGGATGAGGGAGGGTGAGGGAAGATGAAGTGTGCCTGCCCACTCTCACCACCTGAGATCTGCCCGTCAGGAAGTCAAGGATCCACCTACAGAGGGAGGTGTTTAATCCCAGATCCCTGAGTTTGGTGACGAGTTTGGAGGGGATTATGGTGTTGAAAGCTGAATTATGAATCAGTGAACAGCAATCTCACATAATTCCCCTTCCTTTTGTCCAGTTGGTATAGGGCAGTGTGGAGGATGTGGGCGATGGCATCCTCTGTGGATCTGTTAGGTCGGTAGGCAAACTGTAGAGGGTCCAGTGTGCTGGGCAGTGAGGAGCAGATGTAGTCCTTGACTAGCCTCTCGAGCACTTCATCACGACAGAGGTGAGCGCTACTGGGCTATAGTCATTAAGGTAGGCTGGTCTCGGTTTCCTGGGTACGGGGATGATGGTGGACTCCTTGAAACGTGAGTGACAGACTGGGCCAGGGACAGGTTGAATATCGCTGTGAACACCGGTGCCAGTAGGTACTGCGGCCTTCCTGGTGTTCACTCGCTTAAATGTCCTTCTGACATCGTGCTCAGAAAGAGTAAATGCTCTCTCTCCCCCGCTGCCCACCTGTGCCTCGGATGCGATGGCTTGTCGGCTACTGCTAGCCTCAAAGCGCGCATTAAAAGTGTTGAGCTTGTCCGCAAGAGACGCATCAGCACTCACTAAGGGGGGGGGGGGGGGTCACTTTATAATCCGTCATTGGTCTTAGTCCTTGCCACATTCCACCTTCTCCCCGTATTTCCGTTTTGCCTCCCTCACTGCTTTTCTTACATTGTATGAGGCTGCTTTGTAATCATCCATGTTTCCAGTCTCTAGTCCTGAATTGTATGTAGCAGTGCGCATGTTCAGAGCATCGCGGATGGTTTTATTAATCCAAGGTTTCTGGTTTGGGAATGTCTTGACAGTAACTTTGGGTACAGTTTCTTCCGTCGTTTTACCAATTAAATCCAGCACAGACTCAGTGAACTCGTTGATGTCGTCAATGGAGGTGCTCTGGAATGTGCCGCAGAGTGCGTCATGCAATGCGACCTGAAGGTCGGCTTCTGATTGGCCCGTCCAATTTGTGACCTCCCTCGTCACCAGAGGCTCACGGCGCAGTTTGTTTACATACGCCAGCCACAGCAAGATGGCCGAATAGTCACTTTTGCCAAATGGAGGTAGAGTCTGTGCTTTGTAACCGTCTTTAAACGGGGAATAGCAATGGTCCAGTGTTTTAGTTCCTCTCGTGGCGCAGCCGATGTGCTGGTGAAAGCTTGGTATCACCTTCTTATGGTTCGCCTGGTTAAAATCACCAGCAACGAGCGCAGCGTCCGGGTTGCTAGTTTGGTAGCAGTTCAAAGTTTTGTAAAGCTCTGATAAAGCCGTTTCTGTACTCGCCTGTGGTGGAATGTACACGGCGGTGATGATGACTGAGGAGAACTCCCATGGTAAAAAGTGTAGCCGACATTTTATTGTCAGAAATTCCAAGTTTGGCAAGCAGAAGCGTGTTAAAGTTGTAATATTCCTAGTGTCGCACCTGTTGCTGTTCACTATGAAACAAACGCCACCTCCCTTCTTCTTACTGGACTCATTCGTCCTGTCCATGCAGTGAACAGAGAGGGACTCCTCGGGTTGAATGGCATTGTCCACAATGGAGGGGGTCAGCCATGTTTCGGTGAAACAAAGGATGTTACAATTCCTCACGTCCCGCTGATATTTGAGTTGCCCACAGAGGTCATCCATTTTATTATCCAATGACTGGACATTGCCAAGCAGGATGCTAGGCAGAGGAGGTCTGTGTGCTCGGGCCCTCAGGTTGTGTTTGACCCCGGCGCATCTGCCTCGATGTTTCCTCCGTTGTTGTTGTTTGCGGTTGTCGCCATTTCTGACGATTTCACTCGGCCAGGTAGAATGGTCAGCAAATGGAGAGTCTGAAATAAGGTAAGTTGACTCTAATCCAATGTTTATCAGTGTCTTGAAGTTGTATGTGGTCAGTGCCAAGGTAGTATTTGCAAAAATAACAAGGAAAAAACTGTAAATAACCAATAAAAAGAGCACAACCTTAGCGGAGCTAGCGTGAAGGTGACCGGAGTGTTCCGCGCCATATTGTCCCCCAAGGTGGTATAACTAATACACTAATTTCCCCTTGGGGTTTAATGAAGTATATACCTGTGTGTAGGACACATGTACAGTCAAATTAAGGCACTTTTCCACCGTATGGTACCGGCTCAACTCGACTCGACCTTTTTCGTTTTCCATCGGGCAAAAGTTGTGGATAGTACCTGGTACCTGGTACTTTTTTTGGTATCACCTCCGTCGAGGTTCCAAGCGAGCTGAGACGATACCAAAAGGTGACGTGAAAACACTGCAGACCACTGATTGGTCAGAAACGGCAGTTTCTATGACGACCAGCTACATTGACGGGGGTACTATCTGCAGTGGAAAACAAAGTACCTGGTACCAAAAGAGTAGAGTCGAGTCGAGTTGAGCCGGTACCATGTGGTGGAAAAGCGGCTTCATAGGGTTATGGACCAGTACAGACTGTATGCAGACTATGCACTGTGGCACAGTCTCCTAGAATATGGAATACTAAGCTCCTGATGAAATGGTAATCTTCAATGATTCTGTGCTGTCCTGAATAAACTTCCATGATCCTCTCTTACAAGATCTTGGTTGGCTCCAGTATGGGAGGCTGGCTTATGCTGCTGGCGGCCATCGCCCGCCCAGAAAAGACTGACGCTCTAGTGGGCATTGCCACTGCTGCCGATCATTTTGTGACAGCCTTCAAGTCACTGCCTATAGAGGTGAGGAGGAGGGGGTAGTCAGTCAGTGTGCAGTGTTTTCCATAGGATTTCTTCCAGCAGTAGCACATTGATTTTGCAAGTGTTTTCAGGTTTATGGTGCAACTCAGTGTTGCATGCATGCACACACACTCGAGCGCACACAGTGGATTCACCAGTGTGTGTGCCAGCATCTCATTCACACGTACCATAAAGCCAGGCAGACATCACTCATTTGTTTACAACTCCCTACGGATAAGCAGGAGCAGGAAAAGACACTACAGGAGTGTCCTGTTATGCCCCCTGAAATGGCTAGCAACAACCAAGGACATATTAAGTTGACTTAAAATAAAGTAAATGAGTTCAACCATTTATGCAAGTTTCATGCCTGAATATGAACAATGTGGCAGTGTTCAACAATATGATTAATGTTCTGCTGATAGTGTTGAGGAGAAAAAATATTTTGCAAGATGGTACAGGCCACAGCTTCACTCAAATGTTTTAAGTTATTTTGATCCATTTGCCTCAAAGTATAGCATAAACATATTTTAATATAGCATTGGTGCTAGATATTCCGCAATGGCACTGCAAAGCTGCTGCCATTATGTAGGGGAAACACTGTTTTGTGTGTTTGTGTGTGTGTGTGTGTGTGTGTGTGTCAGTGTGTCTGATGGTGCTGCTGACACAAGTATACGGAGAGGGATTGTGTGTGTGTGCGCATTTGTGTGTCGTGCATTTTGTGTGTGAGGCTGATGATGTTGCTATCATTTAGGTGAGGAAGGAGATAGAGGAGAAGGGTGAGTGGGTCCTGGCCTCCAAACACAGTGAGGAAGGTGCATACAAACTGAGCCTGGACTTCCTACAGGAGGCGGAGTCTCACTGCGTGCTGCAGGGTCCTATCCCGGTCACCTGCCCTGTGCGCCTGATCCATGGGCTGAAGGACCCAGACGTGCCCTGGCACATTTCCATGCAGGTGGCAGAGCGTGTGCTGAGCAACGATGTGGACATCATCCTGCGTAAGCACGGCCAGCACCGCATGTCAGACAAGGACGATGTCAAGTTGATGGTCTACACCATTGATGACCTTATAGACAAACTCACCACTATGGCATGAGTGGATGGGGCTACATGGAACAGACACAGATTCTTACCCCTCTGGCTGGTGTGTGAGCCCCCCCACCCCCACCCCACCCCACCCCAACACAAGAAAGGGAGAGGAGAGACTGCCGACTAAGAGAAGACAGGCTGGTGTATGTTCTGCCTCCCTGCACCTTAAAGTGGATTTATGATTTTTTTACTGGTTACTCTGCTTTCTTCAGTGTTGTGTCATTAAGGCCCTCTGTTTTGCTGCCATTTCATGGACAGAGTTCACCTTCTGATGAGTCTCCTCTGGTCACCTCCTGTGCCTTTTCACGGACAGAGTTCACCTGCTGATGAGTCTCCTCTGGTCACCTCCTGTACCTTTTCACACACTTCTGTCTCCCAGTACTGAAGCAGCAAAGAAATCATTTGTCTCCTAGACTGTGGGTCTCTGGTGTGCACTCACAGAAGCTCTACTTATCACAGTTTCTACTTATAAAGGAGCATGCTCGCAGAGCTCTACAAAGAAGCATTGTCAGACCTCTGCAGTCAGTTCTACAATGAAGCAGTTTCACAAGCAATTTGTCTGTATAATAAAGCATGCTTGCATGTCTCTATAATGTGACACCTCACAAGTCTTTCAATTGAAACCTTGCAAATTTCTGAAATTAAGCATTCTCACAGGTCCAAGTAAATAGTCTCACAGGACTATAATGAAGCATTTTCTGAGCTTATTTTGTATGTACAATGATGAAACCAGGCTGGGTGCATGTAGGCATTCTCTGACAGTCCATCTCCAAGGGGATTTGGATTTGGATTTTGGGATTTCTCCAAAGTCATTTTCTGACTGTTCACAGGCATTTCATTAAGTACAATAAATACTGGACTTCATATTGTATGTGATGTTCTATATATGGCAAACCTATATATAGCACATAATGATTGCATTAAAATGTAAATTAATTTAAAATTGAACAGCATTCACTACACTACAATATTAAAAATGACTGCTTATTGATGCATGTAGGCTCAGTGAGCATAGACATTTAGGCAGTTAACATGAAAGGAACAGAACTGACAATTGACAACAAAAATGATCAACTTCCTCATCTGAAACTTATATCTTTACTTTATTTGTCACTGTCATCTTGGATTGCCGCCATTTTGGAAATGCTATTAGCCATTTTCCTTTGTCTCCAGTTTTGTCCTAACCACTTGGCTGATACCTGGCACATTTGTAGAAGCTACCTCCCAATGTTGACTTAGTGATTTCGGCGCTGATTGGCCATTTGGTGGTGCTGTAACTGTCATTCGAATTTCTAGTATTCAAAAATCATAACTCCTGGCCCCTTTGACTTAGACTTGAATCCTGCCTCTCAAGTCTGTCCTCATGGACAAATCAACCCCCTAGGACTCAATGTCAGCCATTTTTATTTTTCCACCATTTTGAATTGTTGTAAAAAATTGTTTTTCATCTCCTTCTAGAGCATTTGGCACATCTGCTTGGAACTTGCACCAATTTGTACAGTCAAGTGTTCCCAAAAAAAGGCTCCTAAGGAGCTTGATACTCCAAAAACTTTGGCAACAATAAGCCAATTAAAATTGAGGTGGGCGTAATTAATAATAAAAAAATGCTAAAACTTCCAAATGGTTTCATAAATTTAGATGAACTTTGGTATTCATTTTGGCGCTCACATTCTGAGCCCAACTCTAAAGCATTTGCACAATTGAATCACATGGTGGTGCTATAGAGCAGAATATTTTTTATAAAAAAATTAAATCATGAAAAGAATTTGGTGCCTTGGGGCATGCCCCATACCTATACAGCACAGAGAGTTTGGCACTTTTCAGGGTTCCCCACAGAAATAATCACAACAACCACAGACTTTCAGCCCTTAAAAAAATGAATTTCTGTACATTCTCACCCCATTTCAACAGACAGAATTCATAAACAACTTCATACGTCCACACAATAAAGCCCCTAACTCTGGAGATTTCACGTTTTCTCATTTTCCCTGCCACAGCTACTCCTAGCCCACAAAGAATATGTCTCCCCATTGGTCATTTTACGTACATTAACCAATAAAAACTTTGGATACAAATACAAAATGAACATATATACAAGTGCGTACATTAAAAACAGTTCAACTTTGCAGCTCTGTTGTCTGCTTCCCTCATAGCTTACCGGGTAATCCCTTCACTTTTTGAAAATATTTACAGGACTGATAGATCCGGGTTCAATCCCCCCCTCCAACTGAAGCAAATTTCGAACTCATTACACTGGCTTGGTGGCTAAGTAAAAATACAACATTTCAACTGTTGCTTTTGCATCTGTAAAATATTTCCAGGACAGTTCTGCTTTCAGCATTTTCACTGTGTTTAATGTTAGCTACCTTGTGTGTGAGTAACTTGGCATTCTTGTACGTTCAAAACGTGTTTTTCATGAGATATATATTAATGCAAAACCTTTTTGTCTCACTGTTAGCTAATGTGATACCAGCTGACACCAGTAGATGACAGTGGCCACCAGTCATTGTGAGATTCGCAGGCACAGGACGTCTTGCTTAGTAACAAGTTTTGCTGGTATAGAGACACGCCCACCCTGTGTACAACCTGGGGTACTCTCTATTAAAATGAATTGAGGATTGAGATTTTGACCACCTCTGACATAAACTGTGTTTGCTTTTTTTGTGATTGAATAAACTTTTCCACATGTTTTGGGTGCCCTTATTAACATAAGTTGTGATTAATGCCATCAACCAACTACATAATATTTAACAATCATTCGTCCTTTTGTGAAAAAATAGCTAAGCTAAGGCTAGGTAAGGTAACAAAAATAAGTCACACAGTTAGCTGTAGTCCAGACAACCAAGGACGCCAAGGACAGGCAACCATGTGTCAACCTGTAATGTTAACGTTAGGCTAGCTAGCAAGAGTCAAGCACATTTATTTTTATTTTACAAGTAAATACATTTTTTCTTTATATTTTATAGATTTCTCTTCAAATGTCACGTGACTATTATCTGTCACTAATATGGCGATAAATTAAAATTATTGGGCCTGGAAATTTTCCCATTTGCCCTTCCCGATAATCAGTGGATCAACGACCCAACTAAATGGCCAGAAATTACATACCCTGACATCTACACATACCTTGTAGTGTCCCCATGTCAGATGATTTTAATGAATACATTATTAATAATGATATCTTGGCATGACCTGACATGATTTGATGTTACAGGTCATGTTGTGTTTTGTAATGACTAAACAAAACAGCCTCCAGTGTAATACAGCACACTACGGCATAATACAGTATACGTGCACTTTGTAACGTGCTGGCAAACTTCCTGCAGACTGTGTAAGCCATGCACAATGTGTTAATATTAAAATATTTTATGAACAATAACATACAAAATGTATATTTTTCTCAAAAGCTTAAAACACTGAATTAACATAAAATATATGCTAGATAGATACAAATTTAACATTCAAAATGCATATTATCACAACAACAAATAAAGAATACAAACCAGAATTGGATTCTTGTACAGAAATAGGTTGTGCTTCTGGTTTGAGAACAGAAAGCAGATGGTACATGCTACCATTATACCAGTTATAGGGTATGGTGATACACTGCCTGTTGTAACATCACAGACACAAACATTTAATTGTGGTACATGTGGTACATGGATCATTGTATCAGGCTGTAGGGTGGCCTCCGCTGACCCTAGAGAATGAAACATTATCTATCCCAAGACTACATTAATCAAGAAACCCCCAAGTTAATGTCTAATTTAGGTCAAACTTCCTTTAGTGTGTTTGCTCCATGCACATGGAATGCACTCCAGGTTTCATTGAAACTAGATTCCCTTTTATCTTTTGACCAGTTTAAAGCACTATTGACAGATCTTATGGAAGAGGAAAATAGTTGTAACTGCCCGTTGTAGCATCACACACACAAACATTTAATTATGGTACATGGATTATTATATCAGCCTTAGGGTGACCTCCGTTGACCCTAGAGAAAGAAACATAATATTTTATTCATTTACAAAGCACTCCTCATGAAACTGTCATTTTACCTCACCATACTGTTAACTTGTAGAAATTCTGATTACTGTCAAACTTCCTTTAGTGTGTTTGCTCCATACACATGGAATGAACTCCAGGTTTAATTGAAAAGAGACATAGTCTCAGTAAGTCTTTCCCTGTATAAACAAGGGATAAATAAAATGAATAATAATTCAGTATTAAACTATATTTTATCAAGTGCTTTGCAAGACTTCCACCTACTGCTGGCAAACTTCCTACAGACTGTGCAGGCTACAGTAAATACATGCCCTTATGAACAGGGGCAGGGAACATGCCAGATACGATTTTACTATTATTCTAATAAGTATAAATAATAAATAATTATACTGAATTTTACTATGTCAAGTGGAAGAATAATTTCATCTCTGTTACACTGGCATGTTCCCAAAAAATACATACAAAACAACACTGGTTAGAGATGACAATATCAATGGTCTCTGGAGGAGTGCAATTTTTGGGTATTTGAAAAAAATCCAAAATCGTGTGAATAATGGCAGAGAACACACCATATTAGCTGAATATAATAACATGACCCTGATTAGAAAAGGACCCCCCATTTTTCAACACCTTTTTTTGGTCAACAGAATTTTTGATGATCTAATCTTAATTTTTAAAGAAAATAATTTCATTTGACATTAATATAATAAAACACACTGAATAAAATAAGGTATGCTGATATATTTTCTACATGTTTTCAATGAAATTGTAACATTTAAAAGAAAAGAAAATGTCACATTTTCAAATGAATAAATTAAATAAAAATAAAAACTATTCTACTGGGATTTCTAATACCATTGAACCATCTCCTTGTGAAAAGCAACCATTTTACAGATAAATGGCGCCATCTTCTGTTGTTAATGTATAATGACATAAAAAAGTCTAGTCCTCCCATGTAAGACAACCCCACTTTTCAGATGCAATTTCTGAAAAAAAAGAATGCTGTCTTATATTCAGGCCAATGTGGTAAGTACAAGTGTTTCTTCAATACACTTTAGTGTATTATTTGTGGCAGTAGGTCAAAAGGTGCAGGAGATGTGCCTATATTAAGTGCTACAAACTGATCGTTTATAGTTTTGCATAAAATTCAAAATGGCGGAAAATCTAAGTAACTGGAAGTTATGGGTCTTTGAGGCAAATTTGTTGCTCATGAGGAGTGGCATATGTGTGCAAAATGTCATGATTCTAGGTCAAACGGAGCATGAGATATGCTTATTCAGAGTTTGCAATTTCAATCACTTGATATAGCGCCTGCCTTTAGCCAAGCGATGTAAAATTATTTTCATGGCCTGTCGGTATAATCCTCTACCATTCTGCAGTTTTGTAAAAACCCATCAGTTGGTTAAATGGGCTACCATAGACCTCCATGGCAGAAAGCATTTGAAGCATTTTTCAAAAAAGTCTGATTTGTGGAAGATCTAATGGGCGGAGCTTATGGGTCCTTATGATAAACGTGTTCCGCTTGACGAGTTGCACATATGTCAAAAATTTCATGACTGTAGCTGAAATGGGGAAGGAGATATGCTTGTTTAAAGTTATCCAATAACCACACATATTAGCTCATGATAGTGCCACCTTATGGCCAATCAGCTTCATATTTTCTCCCTGTCCATTTGGAGTGCCCCTATACCAATGTGCCAAGTTTCGAAAAAATTAGCATAGTGGTTATGCCTAAACCAGAAATGAGCTCTCTAGTGCCACCATTTTGTTTGATCGGGCCAAAAATGGAGGGTTAGCCTCCACTTATGTGTGCTGATATGCCTCCGAAGTTTTGTGGTGTTTGGTCAAAGCGCTCAGAATTTATACACCTTTATGTTAAAAGCTCTGCCCTCCACAATATTCATTGGCTCATAGTGACCATATTGTTTGCCCTAGCAAAATTCTGTGAATAACTTCTGGTCAAAACCGTCTGTAGATGATACGTACCCAATTTGGTGGTGATAGGATCAATGATCTAGGACTAGTTAACAAAAGTAGGTTTTCTAAATTCAAAATAGCGGAAAATCCAGTATGGCGGACTTTAACGCCAATGGGTGCATTGGAATTGAAATGACCCACAACCCACAACCCACAACCCACAAACAGTTCAAAAGTTATAAGCAAAAATGTACCTTGAAATTTGGCCTGTTGATGGTGCTACAGAGATGGATGGATTGACCCCAAATTGTATGCCTGGATACAATGGGCTGTCCTTTATCAATGTGCAAAATTTCATCAAAATCCACTAAGGGGTTCTATGGGCTGCCATAGACTCCCATGGCGAAAAGTATAATAATAATACTAACAGATACAATAGGTGCCCTGCGGTGCTTGGCTCCTAATAATACTAAGAATAATATGGAGGGTAGCAGTAGAGAGAAATAACACAGTAAGGTAATACAGAGTTAAAAATCAAATAACACAAAGTAAAAAAATGTTTTGATCTAGGACCCACAGACAGATAGTACTGCAACATACGGTCCGCTGTACCCTTGCAAGGAATCTTAAATCTTAAATCTTAACTTTTGGAGTAGAGCCAAAAGAAGAAAAATGTCACATATTATGGAGGGCACTGTATCTGAAAATGTATTTTCTTCAGAGCCACAGGTATTGGATCTGAGCCATCTATTATGAACCATTAAGACATGCTTTATACTCATTGGCTTACCTCTCTCAGCACCCTCATCCACATGTACTACACAATAACACTCAAAGCACAAGAACCAATATATGTGAAAATGCGTCCTCAGGCATGCAGAGACCTACCGCCTCCTCAAGATTCAGGCCACCTACATACTGGTTACCTGCATACCTCTTACTGAGTAGCCTACATAATTTTCAGTCAATGTTAGGCGCACGTGTGCATATTACTGTGTATTCCTCATTAAAGTTATGATTCGTGTTTAACTCAATTCCTGCACATCTCTTAACAACATGGCCTACGATGATGGCAGATAACACTGTCTGCTATCTACAGCTCAATGTTGGAAACACTTGACAAAACACATTCTTATAATTGTAAATTCAGGAATATACATGAAGAACACAATGAAAACCCACTGTTCCCTGGAGGCCCACAATTCTTTCATAAGTGGTTGCGTGCAGCCAGTGTTGCCTTTCAACACTGGCTCTGGCCATACCATCATGAAAGGGAAGGTCAAACTCTCGTGGAGGGTTATAGAGAATCCCCATAACACCTGGGTAGTGGTTAAAACTGATAGAGGGATTGCGGCAGCTCACTGCGACTGCATGGCAGGTTAAGGTTCTAATTATATCTGTAAACATCTTAAAAACTGTGTATTAGGGTTAGGGTTAGTTTAGGAACACACCTGAAGGGAACAATGTATGTTATGTTATTCTGTTAACCAAAAATCAGCTGACCCCCCCCATACTACCACCTTCTGTGTGGTTTTCTCTTATAATCTAAAACTTCAGGAAGTTAATGGACATTTCCAAAACATTTAATGAATTGAATAAACTCATCAAAGAAAGTTTGGAAATTTAAGTTTGTTCAATCATATCTCTGTTGTTACTGTTAATTTCCCAATCTTATCCAGAAAGTCAGTGTGGGTGCACACACCTGATTCTACTAATCAATCACTTGAGTCATTGCTAAGCACCTTGATTAGTAGAATCAGGTGTGTGCACGCACACTGGCCCTTTCTGGGACCCCAGCTCTAAAACAGGAAAAGCACCTAATTAAGAAAAATTTTAAACGGCTTGTTAAAATTCTGGGATTGCTGTTGAGGTTGGAATGAAAACCAGCATACACAGGGGTTCCCCAGGACCGAGTTTGAGAACCACTGTACTAGAGTAACCAACGCAACCACCTTGCCTGACCTGCAACAAATCCTGTTTGAGGAATGGAATGCCATTCCACAGCAACACGTGAACAGGCTGGTGACCAGCATGAAGAGGAGGTGCCGGGCTGTTATGGCTGCGTATGGTTCTTCCACCCGCTACTGAGGCTCCTGACTGTTGTTTGTTCAATGAATAAAACGTAGAATTGCCAATATGTCTTGTTTATTCCTTGTTGCTGAGAGAGTTAATTGTTCTGTTGAGTACAGATAATGGCACAAATTTGGCACATTTTACTTGGGATGCGCCCCCCCCCCCTCACACACACACACACACACACACATACATATTCAGCTGTGCTGCTCATCCCACAAATGGATGATCATTACAAATGGGACATCATTGTGAAGGGGAATTAACAGACTTTCCAATGATATAACATAGAAATACGATAATACATAGATATGATCGATCAAACTAACATTTCCAAACTTTTTGTGATGAGTATATATTTGACTCCAATCCTCATGTCTACCCTTGTTTTAGCTCAAAGTGAACTACAGATGCCTTGTAAAATGTGTTGGGGTGTAGAATACCTGAATATGGACACAAATTAATGTATTTCAGACTTGGCGAAACCTGCTGACATGTTGGCGCCGTTCTTTTTAAACTGGAGGTATCAGTGCGACTGGGCATTACAACGGTGGCAAGCACAAGCCTGGCCTGCGAGTGGAACAATGTCTTTGTAAAAAATGTTGAGCCTGCTCAAATACAAGACATAAAGTTTTACACAGAAAAAGCAACACAGAACCTTACAGGGAAAAAGAAGCCTCCCATCCCGCAAGCCACCCAGAGGGACCAGGAGATGCTGCTGGGAATGCTGTCCTCTACGGGAGAAAACCCAATCGGCCTCAGCAGTTTCAGCACACAATTTTGTACATTTTGTTGAACAGTATGAGACTGCTGAGTTAGATGTCCCTCCTACACTCAGGAGTCTGTTTGGGTCCCCAAATGCTTCCCCCTCTGTCCCTGCCTTCACTGACGAACAGGTCAAAATGGTGGAGGAGGCCACACTTGATCAGGCCTCCTGTGAAACCTGGCGCCAACAGAGGGTAGGCTGCATTACAAGCTCTAACGAGCACATTAGAATTATGTGTCCTCCCCAAAAACCATCACAGGCACTCCTAAAACAAATCTGCACACCACTCACTAAACAAATTAACAAACCATGCCTAAAGTGGGGCAAAGAAAATGAGATAAATGCAATTAACACATACAAACACATATTCAGACTCACAGGCCAAACACCAAACACATCAAAACATATACATATAACTGAAAACATAAACATAACATACAGAAACATGAAAAAAGCAGGAAAAAGCAGGATTTCACCTATGCCAAGAGAGGCCCTACATAGGAGTGTCCTGTGATGCATATGTGTCTCACGACTGCTGTGGAAAAGGGGTGCTGGAGGCTAAATGCCTTTTTAACTGGGGACAGGACCCCAACAGCAAGCCAGAAGACTGGATGAAAGACAAGCTGTGTCATCTGGAAAGCTTGTCTTCCTTGAAGAAAACACATTCATATTACACACAGGTAGGTACTACAAAAGTTGTAGTTGCTGTTCTGGAGACTTGTGGTGGCCCAACACCGTACTAAGACACTTCATGTTGGTTTTTCCTTTAATTAGTCAGCCACCTGTACAGTGGGGTCCAAAAGTCTAAGTCCACTACCAAGATCTCTGTTTTCATCATTTATCCAAATTATGATTTTGGACCCCACTGTACCAATTATTTTATTTGATTGCAAGTTCAGAATTTACATGAATTCAGGTGTGACCCAGGATCGAGTAAATAGAGTATTGCTATAATATGGTCAAATTACTTGTATGCAGGGGTTAAATTGGGATTTGGGAGGTGGGTGGACCCTGAGATCCAGTGGGAGGTGGGTGAAAAAAGGTACAAACCAATGAATGTCTCAGCTCAAAATAGTTGTATCTTTAATGTATTGTGCACATAATTGTAATTAAGGAAAACAATGTTTTAAAAAAGAATGTATACTATTAATGCAAGCTTTTGCATAGCTTTTACCCATGAAAATAATCGGTCATCCTCCTCTTGTCCTCACTTTCTTCCTCCTTTATCCATCTTTCTTAAACTGGTGAGGCGCAAAACTTTCCTTTGAACTAATCATTGATCTCAAACTGTTTTAATTCATTTTCAGTGATTAACAAGCATGCACACATCTGACTAATCAATTGGAAAGGGACACAGTTTCTTCATATTGTGTTAGGGAGATTAAATGATAAATGCCCCACCAATTTTCAGCTCACCAGTCGCCGCTGAATAAAACGTTATGTATGTGGGAAATATTCGATCCTAGCTTAGCTGTTGACCAGCAACCTGCTGATTTTGCACAAGCAATCAAAGTTGCCATTAATAATAGCCAGCGTTCGTGGGGGCTGTTTATTCATCTCTCTTTAAAATGTTGCATAGATGAAATTACATGTTAATGAAATCACCTACCACGTCCGCTTCCAAACAATCAAGACAATCAACAATATTTTTCTTTCTGTGCCTGTCTATATAAACAACTGTTCCTCCTGAGTTTTTTTTCTTTGGACTTTTGATTGGTTGAGCGAGTAACTGGCTAGAGGGAACACATGGACTGGAACATACAAAAATTGACTGGATTGTCATAGTTATTTGTAAAACTCCCGGTCAAAATTATTTGTTTATTTATTTATTTATTTATTTACCAAAGGTGGGTGGATGCCGCCCACCCCCAATTTAACCCCTGCTTGCATGTAGAAATATAATAAAACCATTGTTTTTAACTCAGGTCCAGTTGCAGATGTATGTGACTGCGAGCGCGTACTGCGACTTTGTCACATGGACTCCTCGTGTCAGTGTAGTCTTCAGGGTTCCTCTCGATGATGAGTTCATCACAGCAGCTTTGTGTACCATGAGCCATTTTTGGGCAACTCAATAAAGTAAATGTACATGTAACACAAAACTTTTTTAATCATATGGTTTCGTTCATGAATAAGATGACAATATGAAAGAAAGATTACACTTACAAATAAAGCTGTTGACAAAGATGATAACTGAACAAATATACCTGTACACTAAACCAGCCATTAAACCTTAAAAGCTTATTGTGGTGTGGGGATGGCTGGTTTAAGCAGCCACACCTGCCCTGGGTCAAGCTAATTAGAACTGGCCAATTGGATAATTGGTTAATAATTAGATAATTGGCCAGGCTAATTGGACCCAGGAACAGGAGTGGCTGCACCTGTGCGTAGTGAGGTAATCACTGCGCACAGCTTAAATCTGCCATCCCCACCCACACAGGGGAGCCTTCTCTGTCATGATAGGGTTTTACATCTGCTCTTTTGGCTGTACCATCTTGCCAAACCCTTGCAAATAAATGTGGACTGCTTGAACATCATCTCCCTGTGTCTCTGTGCTGGAGGGCCCCAAGGAAAGCCACTTCGGTGGCCTGTGGCAGGCGTGTTTGCCACAGTGGCGCCCAACGTGGGGCCGCTTCGGCACAGGAAAGAGGCACAGGAGGGCCAGCCAGGAAGCACACTGGAGGAGGGACAGCTGAGGTGTTCCCGACAGGGCTCGGCGGATCCTCCAGGCCAAAACGGGGAGCGGGAGATGACCACGGAGGGGAAGGAAGCGATCCTCAGCTGGGACGCTGGGAGCTGGACCTGGCCGTGAAGGCAGGTCAGCTACTGGCGGTGCACGAGAGGTGGTCGCGCCGTGAGCTGGACTTGGCCGGGAAGGCGGGTCAGCTACGGGCGGCACAAGCAGTGGCCGCGCCGTATTGCTTCCTTTCTTGTCTGTTGGTTGTTTTAGTTCGTTGTTTTGGCCTGGTTGGGTTGCCCGGAGCCCGTGAGGGGGAAAGCCTGCACCAGCCTTCCAGCAGAGCCGACTGGCGGCCACCACACCTGCAAGTTCTGGTCCCCCAGCGCCACAACAAGACCAGTCCCACCTGTCCTGTCAAACACGTCCTCCTGAGCCCATGGTACAGCCAGGGCACATGGACTGGAACATACAATGCGGTTGCATTCCCCGCATAGCCAAGGTGATGCGCCCACCAATACCCCTGCTGCAGTAGAAGATAATGAAGCTGTTTACTCAGGTCCAGGGAGTAGTGATCGACGCGTACTGCACTTTGTCCTGGACCCTGTGCAGTGTATCTAGAGTTCCTCTGTGTGTTTTTTTTTGATTTTTGGTATGTTGTTGTTTTTTTTTTGGTTTCGTTCATGATGAGTGCATTGAGAAGTACTTACGCTGTGAAAGAGATCTACTCCTGTCCTCAGATTATTAAGCTTATGTGGTGTGGGGATGGCTGGTTTAAGCAGCCACACCTGCCCTGGGTCAAGCTAATTAGATCTGGCCAATTGGATAATTGGTTAATAATTAGATAATTGGCCAGGCTAATTGGACCCAGGAACAGGAGTGGCTGCACCTGTGCGTAGTGAGGTAATCACTGCGCACAGCTTAAATCTGCCATCCCCACCCACACAGGGAGCCTTCTCTGTCATGAAGGGTTTTACATCTGCTCTTTGGCTGTACCATCTTGCCAAACCCTTGCAAATAAATGTGGACTGCTTGAACATCATCTCCCTGTGTCTCTGTGCTGGAGGGCCCCAAGGAAAGCCACTTCGGTGGCCTGTGGCAGGCGTGTTTGCCACAGTGGCGCCCAACGTGGGGCCGCTTCGGCACAGGAAAGAGGCACAGGAGGGCCAGCCAGGAAGCATACTGGAGGAGGGACAGCTGAGGTGTTCCCGACAGGGCTTCGGGCGGATCCTCCAGGCCAAAAACGGGGAGCGGGAGATGACCACGGAGGGGAAGGAAGCGATCCTCAGCTGGGACGCTGGGGAGCTGGACCTGGCCGTGAAGGCAGGTCAGCTACTGGCGGTGCACGAGAGGTGGTCGCGCCGTGAGCTGGACTTGGCCGGGAAGGCGGGTCAGCTACGGGCGGCGCACAAGCAGTGGCCGCGCCGTATTGCTTCCTTTCTTGTCTGTTGGTTGTTTTAGTTCGTTGTTTTGGCCTGGTTGGGTTGCCCGGAGCCCGTGAGGGGGGAAAGCCTGCACCAGCCTTCCAGCAGAGCCGACTGGCGGCCACCACACCTGCAAGGGTTCCTGGTCCCCCAGCGCCACAAGGAAGCCAGCCCACCAGCCCAGCCAGCCTACCAGCCCAGCCACCCCACCACAGCCCCTGGAACAGCCCAAGCCGGTGACATCCCCACCAGCCAGCTGAGCAGCCCAGGAATCCCCGTGCTCCGAGAGGGAGGAGGAGGGGGGAGGGCTGCCTCATCGTCCGGGGGAGGGTCACGACTATGTACTGGACTGTTCCGGGGCCCTTAAAGTGTTAAGGGCGCTTGGTTTTTTTTTTTTGGTTTTTTTTTTTTTTTGCTTGGTTGGAGTGCTGGGGGGGGAATAGGCTTCGGCCAGGGATTCTCCCTGGCCTCAGTTTGGCGTTGGGGGTATGTGGTGTGGGGATGGCTGGTTTAAGCAGCCACACCTGCCCTGGGTCAAGCTAATTAGACCTGGCCAATTGGATAATTGGTTAAGAATTAGATAATTGGCCAGGCTAATTGGACCCAGCAATAGGAGTGGCTGCACCTGTGCGTAGTGAGGTAATCACTGCGCACAGCTTAAATCTGCCATCCCCACCCACACAGGGGAGCCTTCTCTGTCATGACAGGGTTTTACATCTGCTCATTTGGCTGTACCATCTTGCCAAACCCTTGCAAATAAATGTGGACTGCTTGAACATCATCTCCCTGTGTCTCTGTGCTGGAGGGCCCCAAGGAAAGCCACTTCGGTGGCCTGTGGCAGGCGTGTTTGCCACACTTATATAATTTAATAAAGTTGCATTTACACCAGTTCTATAACTAACAACTACTTTCTGTACCTTCCCCTCTTAGGAGAAAGGTGAAAAATGAAAAGTTTGAAGTTGGAGGCAGTGCAGGGAGGTATATAGTGGTATTTTCAGAGTAGCTAAAATGTTTGTGTGTAACACTGAGTGTACCAAACATTATGAACACCTGGGACCAGTTCATCGTAGTTGTTTAATAAAGTTAGCTGGGAAACTTTCAGGGTAACTTAACATATATACAGCCAGAAGTGGAGGAGACAGCTTAAAGAAAGACTTTTAAGCTTCGAGAATGTACAATTACATTGTACATTCTCGTGTCAGACAATGTAGAAAACATTAGGAACACCTTCCTAATACAGAGTTGCACTTCCTTTCCCCCTAAGAACAGCCTCAGTTTGTGAGGACATGGACTCACTCAACAAGGAAAAACCTTTTGTCTTTCCCATTTACCTGAATGGTACATATACACAATCCACGTCTCAAGGCTTGAAAATACATCTGTGTGTGTTACCTATGTGTTCATTTTGTGTACCACACTCCCAATCATATTTACCAGTGCAGCACAAACATTAACAATTTTATCAGTCATCATTGCCTCTTTGCTCTCGCTGTCCTCCTTCAGGGTCTTCACCAATCAAAGGGGAATCAGCCTATCAAGGATGTGGAACCTGCCCTTCAGCACTCCAATCACCCTTTCTGTTGGAGAAAACATGGACTTTTAAGAAAAGGAAAGACATGCATAACACTTATGGTGTCAGACATCACCATCACAAAGGATGGGCGTAATGTATTCACACCCAAGTGAACAGATCTTTGCTGTAATTCTTTAGAATGATGCTTTGCCAAGTGGCGAAATAGTTGTGTTGATTGTCATAAATTGACATGTTACGACTGCTTGTAACGCCTTCAAGACACTGTCACAAAGGCCTTATGACCAAGGGTAAACAGTTACTGTGAGATCAAGTACATTCCTGATGCTGTTTTATTCCAATTAACTCAGCATATGGCAAATGCCACACCTTCTTTTATAGAACGGCCACAATCAGTATTCATACTTGTACATTTTTATATTCCCCTGAATGGATATGTTTATTTTTAGCAGGGATTCTAGTTCTCCAGAGAGGCATGTGTATAGGCATCACTAAGACGTTTCCAAAAAACAAGAACTCGGAGAATGAATGAGCTTTGCTTTCCGTGGGAGAAGCATTTTCACATTTTATTGGAAACCTACAAAATAGAAAAAACGATCTGTTTTTGTTTTTACAAGATTTCAAAAAAATTTCTACACGTTTATTGAATGTGTAATTTGTTTATTTGTGTATATGTACATATTATATAACAGTTGCTATTTTTTTAACCTGTCATTAATTTAATACAAGCACTTTGGTATTGTTAAAAACAAAAGTTTAAAATTTCTCCTGCCCACCTCTTAGTTTGAAAGGGTGTACATTTTCAGATTGTGATTAGCAAATTAATCTTTGTATGTTCCCCAAAAATTAAAAGAATTATTAGGAAAAGATGCTACATACCAATGTGAATTCTTACATTCGACTTCACTCTTGATTCCTCCACATCCTTTCCTGAGAGCTGCCTTCGTCCGTGGGTGAAGTCAGGGGTGACCAGGTGTGCTCCCTGTAGTGCAAAGTCATCCCTCAGAGGGAAGCCACGGTCTGCCAAAATCTTTACATGGAATGACAAGTATTTGTGGTGATGGTTAAAACATAAACTCCATGTAATTCTGAATTGTTTAACAGAGTGCAACATTTTCGCTACCCTGATCTTGGAGTGTGTCATAATTATTTTTGTGTTAGTGTTGTGTTGTATTGTCATACCTGGTCTCCAGGATGATGGTACTGGTGGGTAAGAAAACCAGATTCTCTGGATATCTTCACATTTAAAGCACATCCTCCCCAACCCTTGCTGAGAAATGTGATGCACCCTGCTGGACTGCATGCAATCAGGTACTTCACGGTCCACTTCTTGTAATTGGAGTAGGTTTTTGCCCTGTAAAAATAATACAAATGAGTGGAGTAAATAAACAGACACTCTTTCCTTGATAATTCATTTCTATTCTAATAAACTGTACTGATTTGTTGTGCGCAAACCTGGGTCAAATCTGTTTTTTAAATATTGAAATGGTTGGGATGTATGCAAGTGGTATCAAATACATTTAGTTGAAAGTACACTTTACCATTGTCAATATACTTCATGTAACATAGAATAACATGTGTGACACTAGTCCACTAACTCACCTACAAAACAGATCCATAATATTTGACTCCTGTCTAGTTGTGTGACACCTACCTTGCTTTCAAATTCTTGGGGGACTCAATTCTAATTTCGAAACAATCAATGATTGCGGGCAATCTGGGAAACTCTGCTCTGAAATGAGGTGGAATAGTTTTGAAGATACACTCCCTGTCTGGCCAGTGGACTAGGAAGCTGATTTCAGCGTGGAGTAGATTGATCCACCTGGCTAACATGTCTCTGACGGTGGTTGTCCAAGGCCCAGGGTATGGCTGAGCAGGGCTGTGGGGGCATTTTGATGCAGTTTCAGCAATGTGATAAAGAGCTGATCTTCAGTTGATAATTTGAATTGCTGGTGATTGGTCACCTTTATGAATTTCTCCAGGTACATCCTTAGACACTGAAATACAGACCAACTTAGCCCTGTCATTAATCTGCATTACTGGTCATCACCTTTTACACTATCTA
Source organism: Anguilla rostrata (assembly GCF_018555375.3). Taxonomy (NCBI): domain Eukaryota; kingdom Metazoa; phylum Chordata; class Actinopteri; order Anguilliformes; family Anguillidae; genus Anguilla; species Anguilla rostrata. The sequence goes on along the minus strand of NC_057936.1, from coordinate 44,977,816 downwards.
CTGATAATTTGGATTTCAACAATGTCTCCCTGGCCTTCTTGGCCTCAAACCCTCTCCCGGCGTAGATTGCAGATGCTCCCTGTCCTCATCCTCCCTATCTTCGTCCTCCTCCAGCAGTTGCTCTTCAGAGGACCCTTCTCTGCAGGAACAGTTGGTGTCCTGGCCTGGCTCCTTTTCCTATAATTTTCTTTCCGTCTCAGTGCAGAAAAGGATGGAGTTGTTACATTCAAGACACGGGGAACCCAAATGCAGGACTCCGACGCAGACAGCTTCTGTGATTCACAACAGTGAAATTTATTAGCATGTTATGGGAACAAATAGAGAGAGAGGAAACTGGAGCTGCTGGCGCGGAGGCAGGTTGTAGGTGCAGTCAGGTGCAGGAGCTGTTCCGCGTGACGGCGCGGGTTGGATCGTGGCAGGGAGCTAACTGGAGTCGGACCGGAGGTGGAGCTGTCACGGAGCTGGCAAGACGACGACTGGACAGGGTGGAGCTGGACTTACACAGTGGGGCTTGACCGGACTGGGCTGGGCTGGACCGGGCTGGACTGGGCGGGACTGGACTGGACTGGAAGGCCAGCGAAGGGCGAGCTGGATTCAGCGAGCTGGAAACTTGAGGGGGTTGACAAGACAATGACAGGACCACAAAACAATCTCAAGACAAGACGTGACAACTAACAGGACAGGCGACAAACATGCAACGAGACAGAACCTGAGACGTAACAAGACAGTGTAGGGGAAGCTGGCAGGTGCGCGGATCTGAGAACGAATGAAAATAAAAGTACAGAGTTAATACAAGACAATTTCGTGGAGCCAACGTGGGATAACAGACAGGCTAGGATAACGATCTGGCGAAGATCTGTAGAAGAATCAGAATCAGAATCGAATTTATTGCCAAGTACATTTACACATACGAGGAATTTGCTTTGGTCAACACACCGAGGCAGCCATCTGCGGCGCCAACTTATTAGATGAGAAATGAGAGGACAGGAGGAAGGAGGAGGAAGAAAAACAGTCCTTTCAATGAAACGAGAGGGCACTCGTTTCATTGAAACGAAGAAAAAACCTCAGCACATAGCAACATCATAAAAACATTACAAACATTACAAACATTACAACAAAAACTCGAAGACTTGCACATGTGGTAGGGGTAGGGTGTCGGGGAGGGGAAGTGTCGCAGCACAGACACTGGGGGGAGCGCGCAGCCGCTCAGGCGCAGCGCATCAACCCTCAGCAGACTGCACTGTAACGGGGGAGGGAGGGGGGGGTGGGAGCCAAGAAGGCGTTGAGTAGGAGGTGGTGTGTGTGTTGTCTTCATGTGCGTGTGTGTGTAAGTCCATGGACTTCATCTCCACCACAGTCTCAACATTGTCTCTGCCGTCTGATACTGATGACGAGGACACGGCCGTTGCCGTGGAGATAACCTCGAAGAGTCCTGATCCAGAGACAAAGTTCCATAGGAGCAGGGAGGTGGGGGTAGGGCCGAGCATCTGGCTGCATAACAATCCAGGAGAGTGGAGAGATATCAGCCTTCCAAGGCCGATGTGGGGGAGCCAATGAGGATAAGGATTGTTTTGGGTTCAGGCAGACTTCTGCATTTTTCGTCTACCTTTAGTCAGCGTTGTTCCAATCATCCGAATTAGTGGCCCATTTCAGTGAGCCGAACCGACAACTTCTCCAAGTTGGTATCCGTCATGCGAATTTGCGATCCAATCGCATCCAGTTTGCGATTGAGCTCACAAATCGCTTGAGTCTGAGTGTTGACAGCCCTGCCCGTTCCCTCAATGGCGGGCAGCTTCCCAATTAGTGCTGCCAACGCCTTCGGCATTTTGCGATAAATCAGGATGCTGCCAGCTCCAAACAGCAGAAAGCCTGTTATCATAATTCCAATCAAGTAAACGTCTTCAACATCCTCAACGGAAAGAATCGACAGGCACACGACCCTCCACTCGTTCCAGGAGTCCATCGTGTATCCGGCTGCAAACGTTCCGTCAGGGCAAGAGGGCTCTCCCTGACCCGTTCTTCTCGCTCTGAAGAGCCAAGAATATAAGCAGGAGAGGAAGCGTGCGGAATGCAGAGGCGCAGGTGAGTGGTATTATCCTAACTGCTGGCTGAGGGCGAGAGTCCGCCTACACTGCAACAGAGAACAAAGATCGTACAGGAAAAGACAAGATACGTAAGGCAAACACAAAACACGAGAAACACGAGGGATATGACAGGAGTCTTGTAGGGAAATATGGATGGAGTAAAGTCCACATGACTGCAGTCATTGCTCTTTGACCCTGGGAAATCAACCTAAAAAAATGACATTTTAGAACTGTGCATTTTGACCCGTAAAATGTATCATTGTAAAGGTTATGAACATAGCTATCCAACAGATATGATTAGGAGTCGGTCCAATGAAATTACCCTTGATGGTTCAGGATGGAGCCTTCAGTCATCTATGTTGTAACCTTTTCTTTCATGAATCCAGATGTGCAGTAGATATGGATGGATTACTTTAAGGGTTGTTTCTCCTGACACATTTTCTCTGGAACTCTATGGAGAAATTAGTCAGGAGAAATGACTGCTAAAGTAATCTAACCTCATCTACTGCATATCTGGCAGCAGCATGATGGTTTGAGGCCGGTTTGATACCTTAGACCCTTGACGACTTAAAACCGTTTAGCCAACAAATGTGTTCTGTACTGTAACAGCGTAATTCACAGCTGAATCTAGTGCCCCCCCCCCCCCCCCCCCCAATATTCATAAGGATTCATTGAAATGCAATGAGGCTTTAGTATCCCTTGTAGGAGTACCTGAAAATAAGATATCAAGAGTCTGGTGATGCGGATGGGTCACAGACATCAGGAACTCATGGCATGCAAAGGATATGCAACTAAATATGAAACATGACTATTTTATTTTACATTATGGTAAAGTGCCCCAGTAATGTAGGTGACCTGAAGTGGGGGGGCTATGTATAAAATGTGTCATAATTCCTAAACGGCGAATCCAATATTTATGCAAATGCCCTCTAATAAAGGCTGAACATCTGTACTTTAACTAACCACATATGAATTGAATATTTCATATATACAGTTTAAAGCATAGATGATAATAAAAAACCTGGTTTCAATCAGGTGTGTCCAAACTTTTGACTGGTACTGTAGTTTGGGGTGTTTTATGTGTCATTAGACTTTTTAAATGTTTTATATGCAGAATATAAAACCAATAAATGGTTATTTATTATAACCATTCCGCCGCCATCACATTAAACAATAACATGTACACTCGAGAAACTAATAACGGTAACAACTAAGTAAGTAACAACATACATAGACTAGAATGAATTTACAGGAATGCAAAACTACATAGAACATGTTTTTATTATTAATAAACAAAATAGCACAAGTTATAAAGTTAACGCTTAACGTTAACGTTATGTTACCTGATACGAAATGGTTTGCACAGACATGTGTGGTTAGAGGCGGGAGACCAAAGTTTGCTTGCTTTTGCCGGCTTACCACGACCTATTGCCAATAACCAAGCAGCTCTTCGTTATCTCTTTCGGCATCAAGAACGATCTAATTTCCTTTCGGGAACTGCTGCTGCATAATGGAACACAGCAAGCCTTGGGCATTTTGAATTTGCAATTAGTAAATTTGTCTAATGCGTAAATCTGTCTAGCTAGCTAGTAGGGTGCAGTGTAATGTTAAATTAGATCAATTGTAAATAACCTTTTTGACGACAGGCTGACGTTACTCTATGCGACATTGTTTTTTTTTTTTTGTTAGCTTACCCAGGCCTAAGCCGCGTTTCCACCAAAATTACCCAGAACTTTCAGTCCCAGGAACTACTTTACCAGGAACTAAAAGTTTCCTTCAGCCAATGGTTGTCTGCGCTTCCACCGGGGTCTAAAGTCCCGCGAAGATTAGGCAAATTAGCCCACTGACGTATGAAAAAGCGACGTTGTCGTCGGTCCATCTGTCATATGATTTCTTCTGTAACCCCATACTACCACCGAAGTAGCCTACATTATCTTCTAATAACCGGGACAGCCCGGAGGGGTTTATTCCACTTATATACAACGGGTTACCAACAATGACTATATATGGTTACTTTTGTATTTATTGATTTTTATCGATTTAATCACATGGAATTGAAATATTCTTCTGCAGCCGTTCGGGCATATTTTACCACTGTCAAGCAAAACTGTCGTTGGTAGTTGAACTTGGACCGTTATGCAACAAATAGGATATAACAGACCAATAGTCAGATTGTAACTGTTTTATATATCCTCTCAAACACATTCATTATGTTTTTATGCGAACATTCGCTTTCATGTCTTGACATCCGAAGCGACAGAATGCATTCACATTTCCAATATAGGCTAACTGGCAACAACAGCAGAAAACATGCACACGTTGTAAACAATTTGCTGTTTGATTACTTTCTCATCGTCAATTCCATATAGGCTAATCGCAAAATGACAAGAATAGAACGAAAACTCGGACTTGCGTGAAAATTTAAATTAGTAGTGGTACAGCCACCGTTTGTTTTCCTTCGAAGTTACTGCTAGCCGAGCAGCGAAGTGTGCCCTACAGATGTGAACCATGCACCATAAATTAGTCCATAGTCTTCCTGGTCTTTTTGTGGAATTGAAGAATGGCAGAGTAAAATTACGGCAGTCTGAAAAAGCTAAAGGGACGATTACTAGAATTATCCTGTTATTTTACCCTGACAAAAAGTGCGGAAGGTGATTTCCAGTTTGCTTTTACTGTATCACCAATGTGAATTACGCAGAACTACCGCATACCTCACATAACTGTATCAAACGTTTTGAGTCAATTACAACGGGCTAACAAAGAAAATCTGGAAGAAAATATTCAGCAACCGAATTAATCCGTTTGAATGTTTTGGTACGTAATATGCTGTCCCAGCACGAATGCTTAGCATTTTATAAAACTAAAATACTAAAGCAAGAAAAGAACAGAAGAGCACACGTTATAATTCCAAGACGTTGGCAGGCTATAACCAAAAGTAGGCTACTGCGCCGCATAACATACAAGTTTGATTTGAAGTTATTATGAAAATAAATTGGTTTGCGCCTGCATATTTTCAAACATGGCGCCTGAAAATAGACACAAAAAAATCCCGTGAGTACTCGACCAATCCGAAATGTTCAGCGCTGCAAGCTCCACCCAAAAGGTTCCTGTACTTTCGGAAAGTACTACCCCCCGAGCAGGAACCTTTTGGGGGGTAAAACAAAGCCCCCAGAACTAAATTTAGACCCTAGTTCCTGCGGTGCCTTTGGAGTTCCTCAAAAGGTTCCTAGTTCCGGGGTATAGTTCCTGCGGTGGAAACGTGGCTTTAGCTTAGCTATTTTTTCAAAAGGACAAGTGATTTTTTTGTATTAAGTAGTTAGTTGATGGTGATAACCGCTACTTATGTTAATAGGGGCACACAAAACATGAAAAATTTATTCAATCACAAAAAAAGCAAACACAGTTTATGTTGGAGGTGGTCAAAATCTCAATCCTCAATTCATTTTAATAGCGAGTACCCCAGGTTGTACCCAGGGTGGGCATGTTTCGGCGTTTACCCCAGGAAGTACCCAGATTAGCCATGTGTCTATACTACCAACAAGCTATGTGAGCTCTGAGCGAGTGTCTGCGTATGTGGTCAGCTAAATGTTTTTATGTTTTATTTGCAGGTAAGACCATATGAAGCAAAAAATTTTCAATAGTTTTAGTATGCGTACAAATTCCTGTTGGCATTTATATGCTTATACACAAGAATGTTGTAAGATAATGTTGGCTAAACTGGTTAGTAATATAGCTTGTGTGCTAGCCGCAGGCTATATTGTTTACATGGTTAGTTAGCTATGTTACAGTGGGTTCTTTACGAACCATGTTATAATGCTTACTTGTGCGTTGTAAAAATGACATGAATCATTTCTATATTCCAAAGCCATGCTGCTATCCAATGTTTCCTAAATTATTTCAAGTAACTTGACCCTGTGTTTTTTCTTCTTACCATCTCAACACATTGTGGTCATTCAAACTTATAAGGGGGGGGGGGGATTTTCTAAATGTTTTATTCATGGCCAGGTTTGCCTTAAGGAGCTCGATAGATACGCACCGTCCTGGGCTCATAACTATCGATGCACTATCCATGTAAGGAAGGCATGTATTATGGTGGTCAGCCTCCTACCCTCTGGATTCTTCACCGAACTGAGATTTAACAATAGTGCTAAACCCGGGAGCATATATTGAGGAATGATGGCACAAGATAGAGTCGAGTGGTAAATGGACTGCATTTATATAGCGCTTTTATCCAAAGCGCTTTACAGTTGATGCCTCTCATTCGCCAAAGCAGTTAGGGGTTAGGTGTCTTGCTCAAGGACACTTCGACACGCCCAGGGCGGGGTTTGAACCGGCAACCCTCCGACAGCCAGACAATCGGTCTTACCTCCTGAGCTATGTCGCCCCGAGTGTAACCACTCCCAAGTTCCACGTATAGTTAAACCCAAATTATCATTTAATATGGAGTCAGATTATCACAAGGGTAAAACCTAGTAGCCTAACTGTTACGCTTTCTTGCTGTGGTCATGGATATATTTGATGTGTTGTTCCGCGCATTTGTGAATATTCTGATGCTCCCATTGGAATATTGACAGTCCGGCGACAGATCAGATATATCTCTGATGACAGCATAGCCCCGTTTGCGAACGGAGAGTAACCAGAATGCTACTGATCCGTTTCAGGCCAGTTTTAAGCGGGATATGAAGCAACGCCTTCATATCTAACCCGTGGCAACGGAACCAGTGCATTCTTAATTATAATTGTGCCCTGTTCTTACGAACAGAGGAAAAATAACTAACATCTCGGTTTTGAATCACACCAGCCAAGGGAAAACACGCGGTGCGTTTCCCTCCAGCTACAAACCCTCATTGGTCTAGCTGTGTGGTGTTTACAATACCGTTCAATAAGAAAACTCATCTTGCTCATGGCCACTTCATTTACTTCGCAGTATAGTTTGTGATATTGTCATGATCATGTCAAACTTCACCTACATGCCCATTCATACCCGTATATCAAAGCGTATAAGCGTATCAAAATGTCTTATAAACCTTACAAACACTAAAAGTGCATCACCACAAAATAGCAGAAAATGAAGCAGGGCAGAAGGGTACACAAGTTGCGACCTACGGAGTTCTAATTCTATGAGCTTGCTGATAATTTTGTCAATCAAGGCTCGTTGGATGGCCATCAAATCCGTGAGTAAAATGTGTCCCAAGTTTTTGTCAACATCGTCAGATATTTATAAAACAGCAATAAAATCAGGCAACCACACTGTGAACTATATTTACATATTTATATTTTATTGATGCTACTGTCACAAACATGACGTGTCAACACTGTCTCTTTTGTATAGAAAGAATTTATTTTAAATTATGACATAAATTTATGCATTTTAAGTAGAGGCCAGAGGCAGCTAGCAACAGAGGGAAAACAAGATGGCTCCTGTATACAATTCATGCATGTCATGTTTTTGTCACCACCGTCAGACTTCAACATCGTCAGGTTTTCTGTCTGACGGTGGTGACACATAGTTTTAAATGAACAAAAACACCCAAATCCTCAATGGAGGCTTGAATATAATTTATGATCACAATACATAGTAATATGGCTTGTAATGTTTCATTAACCTCTTTATTTATAATATACATCATTTCCCTTTATTTATTCCATACACAGGCCTACAATATTTCCTTACTCTATGTATATGGGGGCGACATAGCTCAGGAGGTAAGAGCGGTTGTCTGGCAGGCGGAGGGTTGTCAGTTCGATCCCCCACCCTGCGCGTGTCGAAGTGTCCCTGAGCAAGACACCAAACCCCTAATTGCTCCCAATGAGTTGATTGGTAGCTTGCATGGCAGCCTTTCACCATTGGTGTGTGAATGGGTGAATGAGAGGCATCAATTTGTAAAGTGTTTTGGATAAAAGTGCTATATAAATGCACTCCATTTACCATTTATCCCCAATGACTAAAACCATAAATGAATTTAGTTGCACCGTTTCATAATCATTTTATAAATTTTCACCAAATTAAACATAATTAAATTCATAGTAATTTTGCACAATTTCATAGTAATTCCATTAAAGTCTGACTTTCCTTTTATGTATTTTAGGAATTTATGGCTAAGCAGCAGCTATCAGTGGAGCAGCGAAGGAGAAGAAACAGGGAATACCAAAAAAAGCGGAGAGAGAAAATATATAGTGAGCCAGAGTTAAAGGAGGAATACCTGAGAAAGGAAAAGCAAAGATGGAAGAAGAGAGTGGAGGATGGGAAGCTAAAAACTATCAGTGATTTGAATAAAAGGGAAAAGAGGAGTAAGAGAAAGGCGTGGAAACGTAGACAGCAGGAGTCAAAAGAGAGTAAGAGAAAGGGCCCAGAACACCTAGAAACTCCCCCAGATAGTCCATTGGATCAGACTATACAGGAGCCAGCTCACAGTAGGCAGTCTATAGCAGGGGAAAGGGAAAGAAAGAAAACAAGACCAGGTCAAAACCTAGTATATGGCTGGACCTGACACAGTGGTTCTCAACCTCGGGCCTTGGGGCCCACTGTGTACCCTGGTTTTCGTTCCAACCACAATTGCAATCCCGGAATTGTAACAAGCTATTATTTTTCCTTAATTGGGTGCTTCTCATGTCAGAGGGATTATTTGCTCACTTAAGCCACCTTGTGTCAGAAATAGCTATGCATGCCATAAAGAATAAAAGTCCCATATTCACATTGTGCTATATTACGATTATGTAAAGAGGTTAAAAAAACTTTTTAACTAATCAAAATAGGTTCCTTATTGGGGAAAGTGTGAACACCTGGCCACTAAATCTAATCATTTGATAGATAACGAAGAATTCAAAAACAAAGAAAATGATAACGAGTCAACCCTGTATTGTGCTAATTAGTTTAAGGGACATATCATGCACTTAAAGCACTTAAACACGTGTTCAGCAACCTAATTAGGAGCATATTAATTCCCCTTGTTAATTTGATCTGTTAAAAATGTTACTTCTTTTTAGTGATTGTTTGCAAACACTTAAAAAGCAGCACAATAACACAATGGGATTTTATTCTTCATGCCATGCATAGCTATTTCTGTCATAATGTGGCTTAAGAGAGTAAATAATTCCTCTTCACATGAAAAACAACTAATTAAGAAAAATGAACAGCTTGTTAAAATTCTGAGATTGCAATTGTGGTTGGAACAAAAACCAGCATATACAGTGGGCCCCCAGGACCGAGGTTGAGAACCACTGACCTAACACACTTCATCCGGCCGACCAATGGTGTAACTTCATAACTTGGCCGACCAGTGGTGTAATTTCATAACTCAGTCACAATCACTCAGTCACTCAGTCACAGACATTCCCGTTTATAGGGCTAGCCCCGCTGTTGTGGTCCAGCCAAAAAACACAAGAATCACCAAGAAAAAAAACAGAGCAGGTGCTACAGGGAAGCAAACTCAAAAACCCCTCCATCAAGAAAACCCTGCTCTTCCACAACTCTCTCATTAAAGAATTTAATCAAAACAAAAATGATTTACAGTCGGTTCAAAAATCAAAGAACTTGACTTTGTCAGGCACGGTTCTAGAAATATCGCCTAATACACCAGACAAAGCAGTTTGGGCTGACATAGCCTACAACACACTGTGAAAGAGAAGAACTACTGACAAAAAACACATTTACATAAAAAAAATAACCCAGATGGTTCAGGATTTCTACCATAATGCTGCACGAATGACGACTGACAAACAGGACACGATAACACAGAAGAATATAAAGCATTTGTTGTACCAAATTGCTAAATATAGTTGTTAAGTAAGGAAGCATTGACTTGAGTGGTGAAAAGTTTGGAATTTTTTGTTGTAATTAGGCCACTGCCACCACCGTCAGATCTGTGTCACTCCCGTCAGGTCTCAGTCACCACCGTCAGATGGAACTTTCTTTGTTTTAAATGAATATGCTTACAATCTGCTCCTCCAGTGCAGTTGGTTTATTAAAGTAATCGTCTCTTCAAAATTAAAAATGTGTTTTTTTATGTCCAAAATTGTTATTTTGTATATTTAATGCTAATGATAAAAGTTGCATGATGTAAGAGTTTTTAAAGGAGTACATGTGAAATAGTATAAAAAATGAACAAAGGTGAATATTCAACATTTAACAGCATATACGTGTACCTATGATGTAGACACAACAATTTAAAAGTTCTAAATGTATATAAGACTAAATAAATAGGAATAATTAGCTTTTTATTGTGTCTGACTGTGTTGACAAATACTAAGTAATGACAGGAAAACATATTTTATGAAAAAATTCAGGAGGTTGTAACGAAATATTGCTTGATTGCAGAGACCTTGTTCTATAAACATATAAGTTTAGATTTCTTAACATTTAAAAAAATTTCTTTTCTAAATTAAAACCTGTTTTATCCAAATTCTCAAGAATCAGTGATATGTATTTTACATGCAGTAGTTATTGTAAGTAACAAATATAAAATAACTTGTACATTTAGTAAAATGAAGTTGACAAGCAAGAATTAACATATATTTTCTGGAGGAATATGCTTCCTGTAGGTATTCACCAGCAGTTTTGTACATTCATTTAAATGTGTTGCATGAGGCAGTTACAGGTATTTGACACTTTGATGTGACACAAAGTCTTCAAACAACTGAAGAAACATTACATTCTGTACATTCTCACCCCATTTCAACAGACAGAATTCATAAACAACTTCACATGTCCACACAATAAAGCCCCAAACTAAGGGGATTTTGCGTTTTCTCCTTCTTCTTCTTCTTCTTCTTCTCATTCTTATTTTTCCTGCTGCCTATCCCACAAACAAAATGTCTCCCCATTGGACATTTTACCGACACCAGCCAACTCTTCACCTACACGACCCAATCAAAAACTTGCATATAGTCTGCCTGTGGCCTAGTGGGCATAGTTTAGTCTTGAGAACATGGGGTCCTAGGTTCAAGCCCAGCTAGGAACACATTTCTTTAACCTGCTTTTACCCTCACTAATAATTGTCTACTACCTCACTACTGGGGCGACATAGCTCAGGAGGTAAGACCGATTGTCTGGTAGTCGAAGGGTTGCCGGTTCAAACCCCGCCCTGGGCGTGTCGAAGTATCCTTGAGCAAGACACCTAATCCCTAACTGCTCTGGCGAATGAGAGGCATCAGTTGTAAAGCACTTTGGATAAAAGCGCTATATAAATGCAGTCCATTTACCATTCTCAATTATTGCTTTTGCACCATATCTACCCACCATTCACCGAACGTATACACTGCGTTATGACGTACCGTCTGCACGTTCAGTTATTAACCGGCTACAATACTGCAAAGCCATATGGATTCAATGGGAGCTCTTCTGTGCTTACTGGCCTGTGTTCTTCTTTAAAACCACGGACAGGTTTGCTAATTATATTTTACGCATTGCATAGCTATGTCATGGTGCTGCACTAGCAAAGTCACAGACTGGTAAACCTCTGGTTTAAGGATTGAATCCCGCCTCCCCCTCAGGCAGATAATTTCCTCTTTTACACTAACGTTTTCTTACGCTTATATTTGCTTTACCAAAACTCACTCATGGCCACCCATATGCATTTCATGACAGCAAATGTATTCCTTTTATTAAAAAGTTACACCAGTTCACCACTGTGCCATTTCTACTAACTATATTTCTTCACTTGGCTACCGTACAAAACCTTCTTATGGGCAAACGCCACGTTTCTACATTCATGTTACCTCGCCCTGTTCTCTATCTAGCCACATGCAAACAATTACTACGTATGTACGTTCTGCAACTCCCCATTAAAACATTACATTTAAAATCATAACTCACTCATAATTATAACTACTAGTACTGAACATGAGAAAAGCACATAATTGCAATAGATTTCACATGTTATTTAACCCTCCACTTTAACAACAAATGTTTCATACAGACTGTTATGAGGACGGAGTGTAGCACAGTGGGTAAGGAACTGGGCTTGTAACCCAAAGGTCGCAGGTTTGATTCCCGGGTAAGGACACTGCCGTTGTACCCTTGAGCAAGGTACTTAACCGTAATTGCTTCAGTATACATCCAGCTGTATAAATGGATACAATGTAAAAGTTGTGTAAGTCGCTCTGGATAAGAGCGTCTGCTAAATGCCTGTAATGTAATGTTATATATACCGTTCAATAAGGAAACTAAGCTCGCTCATGGTCACTTAATTTACTTTGCACTATAGTCTGTGATCATGTCATCCTTCACCTACATGCCCATTCTGCTAAAAACATATTGTTTCAACTACACAATTTCATCATTTCTCCTAATTTATCTCACACTGTTGTTATTTTCTCAAAGCCTGCTGAGACATATTCTCCTATCAAATTTTCCGGTACTAGCTTAGCAAAACAGTGAAGAGGATTCCTACCTGCAGATAAGCCTATCAAAACGCCTTATAAACCTTACAAACACTAAAAGTGCATCTCCACGAAATGACAGACAACGGAGAAGGACAGAAGGGTACACAAGTTGTGACCTAGGGAGCTATAATTCTACGGGCTTGCTGATTCTTTTGTCAAGCAAGGCTCGTTGGATGACCTTCAAATCCGTCAGTACACACACTGGCCATATTTCACCTGCGTTTTTGATGCGTTTACACTTACGCCACCGCACTCTTTGTCACAGCCACTGTTTTACATAGCAAACCGAAACTGCTAAACGGTACACACTCATCAGACTGTACAAATTTACACAAGGATAGCCATAATCCACAACCGTTTCTTACAGGGTCACTTGGCATTTCTCACTCTCATAATAAAACGCTTTGCAAAAAGAAATGATATCTCATAAAAAACACGTTTTCAACGTACAAAAATGCCAAGTTACTCACACATACAAGACATACACCGGCTATAACTCATTCATTCAGACTGCCAAAATCCAGGCCTGCCATTAAAAGTATTGATATCAAAATGACGCCAAGTTACGGTACGGTACTACGGTATCTTGCCTCGCCAAAATTAAATAAGATATATTCCAAAGCAATGCTACTTTACCAATATTTCCTCAATTTTTTCAAGTTTTTTCAACCCTGTGTTTTGTAATCTTACCATTTTACAATGTCATGCAAACTTTGTGTCAGATCAAAACGTCAAATATTTCGAATTGCCTCATGGAACACATTGAAATTCATGTATAAAACTGCTGGTGAGTAACTACAGGAAGCACATTTCTCCAGAAAGCATATGTTTATACTTGCTTCTGAACTGAATTTGAGTAAATGTACAAGTTATTGTATATTTGCTACGTACAATTAATACTGCATGTAAATGACTCACACTTTGAGTGACCATATTCTCTTCAGATGCTAAGAAGGAAAAACACAGGGCCAAGTTACTTAAAATAATTTAGGAAACATTAGCAATAGGCAACATAGCCAATATTGTGTATTTTAACTTGGCCTAATTTTGGTGTCAATACTTTCAATGGCAGGCCTAAATGTTGCAAGTCTTATTAACTTAAAGTGCTTTGTCTGTGTGAGTAACTTGAAACTATAACAGGCTGGCACCATCAGAAACCGAACAGAAATCTGCTTGAAAAAGCACTGTATGTACTCAGTGGTTTGACCGCGAAGATGTCGAGAAACTCACAGAGCAGGTCACGGAGCTTTTGTTTCTGGTCGGTGTCGAGGCCCTCGCTGCTACGCTGCCAAAGGTCCCGTACGGCTAGCACAGTCTCGGCCGAGGGGGAGGCCAGTGGCGGCACTGGGCTTCGGTCGCCTCTAGCAGCAGGTGTGGTCAGTGGTGGTGGCGTGGGTGCTGATGCTGGGGGACTGCTCTGGGGAACCAGGGGGGCTGTGGTGTCACGTCGGTTCTGCTGAGGAGGTCGCCTGGCAGTTTTCTTCTCACGGCCTTACTGGAGTGCTACGCTCGTCTTCCCCAGGTGGATGGTGGAACCGAGGAGGTCGAGCCATGCCCCCAACTGGCAAGCAGGTCCAGCCCGATGATGCAGGCGTCCTGGATGTTAGCCAGTCGTGGTTGCTGTCCTTGCCACCCACCCTGACTCGCAGTGGCTTCCATCCTATCATCTCAGTTCGTTCTCCGGTCACCGCCCTCAGGCCTGTCGTGTAGGGGGTCCAGCCAGGTGGGAGCATGCCCGTGGTGTCGGGGAGTACGCCAGGCCGGATGATGGAGATGGACTAGGGCTCAGCAGGGGTGCCCGTCGAGCTGGCAGTCAAGGTAGAGCCCTTTCGTTCGACCCAGCTGGCCCACTCGGAACTGCTTTGGTTTGAGGAGGGGATAGTTCTTGGGTGGCAGTCTCCTCACTGTGTCGCCCCGGTCTCGTTTCCCGCCGGCTGTGCTAGGCTATGCTTGGGGGCTCATCGCTGTGCAGTTGCGGGCTATGTGGCCTGGTTCCCCACAGTGATATCAGGTTCCATTGCGGCGCAGGGGTCGTCGTCTAGCCGCTGGTGGCGTCGCTGGTCGGGCCTGGCATTCCGTGGCTTCGGCCTGCCGTACCTGGGGTCGACCGGCGTTGCCGACCTCACCTAGCTCTGGGTTGGGTAGCCTAGAGAAGCTAGCTCCATCGGGCAAGTCCAGGAAGGCAACGCTCGGTTCCCGGAGAGCCCGACTTCGGCTTTGCGTCTCTTCGTCGCGCAGACGGTCAAGGAAGGCAGTGACGGCTTGCTGCTCGGGTCCCGACTTATATCCCAAGTCTTACGCCGCGTCTCGATGACAAAGTCTTAAAACTCGTCAATCAGCTTGGATCCCACTTCTGACACCAGTGTAGCGAGATGGGGCTCCATCAGGAAGCTGAGACTGAGGCAGTTCAAAACTCAATGTAACAAACCAGGAATAAACCAGGAAGTAAGATAAATCAGATTCACACTTTCCATAGCGAACAGCGGGGTAGTCCCACTGTACGGCACCGCTGGTTCACTCAGGGTAACACATATAAAACTAGACTAACAGCAACAAACACAAGTTAACACAAGAACACATATTTACACACAATAACTTCACTATTTACACGTATTTAACAATTTACAGTCCCGTACAAACTATTTACAAAAGTACGCACGCCGTGCATTCTGGGAGCTGCCGGCGCAGCCTGCCGGAACAGCCCCCGGATGTCACAATATTTACATCCCATCAGGTGTTTAGATAGCCTACCCTCTGTGTTCGGTCTTTGCTTGTGGAGTTTGCATGTGAAATGATAAAAACGGTTCCCACAAGGATTCTACAGTTGCAACAGCAATTCTTTTACAGTTTTTCTCAATTGTTTAAACACGTTTTCTGAAACTACAGCTCAGTTTCTCAAAATTCTACACACAAAGCACAGCAACAGTTAACCTTTTGCCAAAACAAATCTCGTGCAAAATGCATTCATGCATTCAAAACCATGTTCTCTCTTCTCAAAACTGACTTTTTCCATCAAAATTATTCACACAGGCCTCATATGAATAGGTCTTATTGAGCATTGATTTCACACTGGTGCGATAAATTTAAAAACACAACCATCAAAATACTGTATATATGTTTCGGCCTCATGAGGTCATGTTACATATTCAAGTGTATAAAATTCTGTAAAAATTGCTTATTTCTTATCCTTTTTTGAAGTTTTAGTTTTCTTTTCGAGGGGTCCCAAAATAGGCTGCAATTTTACAGTAAATATAAAGACTGTTGCCATGATACAATACAGTAAATATATCATCATATAAATAGTGCATGTGCTAGGTAAACCTAATTCTAATTCAGTACAGTACAGCAAAGTGTGTGAACTGTTATCACTTTGAGTGTTGTTATTGTGTATGATACAATGCACATTTACTGTATTGTCCTGCCAATGAGGTCCAGTTGGGCTGCACTCACAACCCAGGTTCCATCAAGAGTCATACTGAACATTGTTAGAAGTGTTTTTTCATTTTCCTTATCAGTGCAATTATGAGTTCTGCCAAAATAGATAACATTTGTGTCTTCTCAAAACTAGAACATGCTTAGACTGTGTCAGTCTGGATGGATGTAATGATCTGTTATCATATATGAAATCAATGAACAAATTCAAAAAGGTAACAAAGCAAATCTTTATTTGTTACTGTAAAATAAATCTTTGCTCAGCAGACTGCGAAAATAAAAATCGTAGTTTGTAGCCCTGCTGTAAAAAAAAAACAAAAAACAAATACGTAATCAATCAAAGTTGCACATATTTCATTTGAAATATTAGCTCGTCTCCCTCTTCTTTGTCCACCTCGTTCACCTCGTACACGTACACCACCTCCTCTACCTCTCTGTGCTGCGTGTTGCTCCATTGTTTTCCAACACAATAGAGGTCATCTGAGGTCTCTTTTATGCTCCGACAGATAATTGGAAAGTTTAGCCAATTGAGTTTGAGAAGATGTGGCATGAGTGATACCAATTGGTACTTAAAGTTTGACATTTGAAGGCCAGTGTTTTCCATGTGAACAAACAAGGCTTGATTATGAAAATTGTGCTAAATGATGAGATTTTGTGTGTAGAGTTCTGCAAAAATGTGATTTAGAATTGCTATTTGAGTGAAAACAAAGGAATTGTGCTTAGAGTTTTGTGGAAATAGTCTTTGTTGTTGACACATGAGCTTCAAGTTTTCACCATCGTGTGCATAGTTCCAGTTTTAGTGTTTAAACATTTGAGAAAAGCTGTAAAATAACAAGCAATTACAACTTATCAGTAAAGAAATAAGCTTGCATAAGACATGACAGATTTGCCTGTGATGAAATTCAATCCAGATCCTGAACGGTCCCAAAGGCAAGCGTGTTACCAATGAACCACCAACGGAGTAGTTACACTAGGAACAATAATATTCTATTATTGCATAATAATTATATACATTATAAACACCTACTAAGTTACAGTTTTTCTCAATTGTTTAAACACATTTTCTGAAACTATAGCTCAATTTCTCAAAACTCTACACACAAAACACAAAACCACAAACACAAAATGCAAAACTCTACAAATCTCTAGCAAAAGCAAACGCTGCATTCAAAACTGTTTTATCCCTTTCCAAAATGTTTTTTTTTTTTTTTGCATCAAAATGACACACACATGCTATCATATGAATAGATCTTTCTGCCAACCAAAAACACACTGATGTGCCCAACACAAAGCACTACTATGAATATATTATCAGTAGGTTTGTGCCTTTTGCATTTCCAGTGTTACACTGTAGCCGGTTGTAAAAGATTGTTACAGTAATGTATATCTACTCAATATATAAATAAACACACACAAATGCAACACAGTAGCAAAAACATTTTTATTTTTTTCCAAAATGCAGTATTTTGGAACATAAAATACTGCATGTATTTTTCTACATGTATATAAACTTTACATACCCAACAAGAGAAAACCAGGAAAAACATTCAGTAAGATAAACGGTTTTTTGTAAAAAAAAAATAATAATAAGAAGTGGCTCATTTTTTCAAAACTCTAAATACAAAAAGACAAAAACAAATGTAGGAAAAAAAGAAATTAGGCTGCATCCTGCCTCCTATTTTGGTCTGACCACAGCACCTCATCTACAAGCGATGTTCTCCCTGGCTAAACAGCGGGGAAAGAATCTTCCGGAGTGACGGATCCAGTCGCCCAAAGCCCCCACATCAACTTCACCACATGCATCCTCCATTGCCTGGAGAAGAGGCATGCGTGCAAGGGGATGGCGGTCATACACCTTCCATTGCCATGCCGAAAAAAAAGTCTTCAATTGGGTTTAGGAATAGGGAATATGGTGGGATGTATCGAACAATACATTGTGGGTGGTCGATGAACCAGTTGCGGACCAGAGCAGCCCGGTGGAAACTCATGTTGTCCCAGATGGCAACATACCTGGCCTGCTCTGGTCCACCCCTCTGCTCGGCTGGAATGAGGATGCCATGTAGTATGTCCAGGAATGTGATGAGACGGGCAGTGTTGTAGGGACATGGTGATGGAGGACGCCTTGTTGTCTAACGGCTGCGCACATGGTGATTTTCCCTCCACGCTGTCCAGGGACATTCACAATGGCACGGTGGCCAATAATGTTCCCTCCCTGTCCCCTTCTTTTGGCTAGATTAAAGCCAGCCTCATCAATAAAAATATGAACGTGCTGAATTGCAGTGGCATCCAGCTCCAAGACTCTCTGAAACAGACAAGACAATGAGAAATAGACCTAGAGCAGTCAATATGGTGAAGCACAAAACACTGGATTACAGTACTGTAATGTGTCTATACAGTGCTGATATGATAGTAAATTCACAGTATAGTACAAATGGCACCCTGTAGACCTGTTTCATCCGGATTTGGTTGCGCTGTAACACACGGTCCAATGTAGACAAGCCCACCTGGTGAATGTTATTGTATATTGTGTTGTCTGCAATTATGTGGTTCTGGATTTCTCGTAGTCTAATGGTATTGTTTGCCAACACCATGTTCACAGTAGCGGTCTCCTGTTCTGGTGTGAACAGCCGGTGTCTTCCACCATTGCCTGGTCGTCTCTCAGTTCTGCAGAAGATCCAAAAATATATGACTGGTTGCAGTAAGCTAAAATAATTTATTTTCTTCCCATATGAAATGACATTACTGTAACATTGGCCAACAATCACTGAGTAACAGGCCTACTGATATGTCGGACTTGTAAGAGGGAAGTCAAACGGGGACCCAGAAAAGGCTGGCATTTGAATGACCTTGCCGACTCATCACTGGACTTCAAAGAACCCAGAGCCGTGTGATAAAACAATCAGTTACACACATCAGTTACTCGGATTTCCCCGGGATGAGCAGGCCATTGGGCCTCTGGAATGTTGCCCTCTGGACACACCTAAGATAAGGGGAACTGGTCTCTTTAGCCACGTTTCCACCGCAGGAACTTTACCCTGGAACTAGGAACCTTTTGAGGAACTCAGTGCGTTTAGGGTCTAAATTTAGTTCCTGGGGCTTTATTTTACCCCCCAAAAGGTTCCTGCTCGGGGGGTAGTACTTTCCGAAAGTACAGGAACCTTTTTGGTGGAGCTTGCAGCACTGAACATTTCTGATTGGTCGAGTACTCGCAGCATTTTTTTGTATTTATTTTCCGTCATTACCCGCCATGTTTGAAAATATGCAGCCGCAAACCAATTTATTTTCATAATAACTTCAAATCAAACTTGTATGTTATGCGGCGCAGTAGCCTAGTTTTGGTTATAGCCTGCCAACGTCTTGGAATTATAACGTGTGCTCTTCTGTTCTTTTCTTGCTTTCGTATTCGTTTTATAAAATGCTAAGCATTCGTGCTGGGACAGCATATTACGTAGGCTACCAAAACATTCAAATGGATTAATTCGGTTGCTGAATATTTTCTTCCGGATTTTCTTTGTTAGCCCGTTGTAGTTGACTCAAAACGTTTGATACAGTTATGTGAGGTATGCGGTAGTTCTGCGTAATTAACATTGGTGATACAGTACAAGCAAACTGGAAATCACCTTCCGCACTTTTTGTCAGGGTAAAATAACAGGTTAATTCTAGTAATCGTCCCTTTAGCTTTTTCAGACTGCCGTAATTTTACTCCATTTTACTGCCATTCTTCAATTCCATGAAAAGACCAGGAAGACTATGGACTAATTATGGACTATGGTTCACATCTGGAGGGCACACTTCGCTGCTCGGCTAGCAGTAACTTCGAAGGAAAGCAAACGGTGGCTGTACCACTACTAATTTAAATTTTCACGCAAGTCCGAGTTTTCGTTCTATTCTTGTCATTTTGCGATTAGCCTATATGGAATTGACGACGAGAAAGTAATCAAACAGCAAATTGTTTACAACGTGTGCATGTTTTCTGCTGTTGTTGCCAGTTATACATATAAATGTGAATGCATTCTGTCGCTTCGGATGTCAAGACATGAAAGCGAATGTTCGCATAAAAACATAAGGAATGTGTTTGAGAGGATATATGAAAATCAATAAATACAAAAGTAATCACATATAGTCATTGTTGGTAACCCATTGTATATAAGTGGAATAAACCCCTCCGGGCTGTCCCGGTTATTAGCAAATAATGTAGGCTACTTCGGTGGTAGTATGGGGTTACAGAAGAAATCATATGACAGATGGACCGACGACAACGTCGCTTTTTCATACGTCAGTGGGCTAATTTGCCTAATCTTCGCGGGACTTTAGACCGCGGTGGAAACGCAGACAACCATGGGCTGAAGGAACATTTTAGTTCCTGGTAAAGTAGGAATTTTGGCTTTTGCCTATGGTTGTGGGGGTGTGTGTTGGGGGTCATTAAGACAATCACCAGGCCTCTGGAATGTTGCCATCTGGACACAACTAAGATAAGGGGAACTGGTCTCTTTGTCTATGGTTGTGGGGGTATGTGTTGGGGGCCATTAAGGGTCATTAAGATCACCCGGCCTCTGGCAGGATGGTGGGGCAACTGCGCTTAACAGTACCACAGTGCCCTTATGTGGGCCCCTCTGCCATTACACTTTTTATTTCTTTTCTGGATCTGGACTTTAAACCATCTGTTTATCCTATTTACAAACCCCAGAAAACCGTACAAACCATACACATGTTTTCATTATATTATTGCATTATGCCTTATGTAATAATAACATGTATTGCATGTACAATGGTTAAACAAAAGGGTATTTTCATGACAACTGCACCATAATATTACATCCACTTGACATGTTTAGTATGGACGTATTCAGGGGAATTGAAGCAATTGAATGAAATATGTTTCATACCAAATAGAATTTAATAAAACATAGTTGCAGAAACTCAGGAAAAAACTAACACAATGGAATGTCCTCTCTGGTAATCATCTCCTTTTCCCCATTTCCCCACCAATTGTTTTAACAGCAGCCTCCAAAGGGTGGGGGCCGAAATTCGAGATTTATGATTCGGCCAGGTTAATTTATGGTAATGCCGCCTAGACCAAACGCGGGATTTGGCTTAAAAGGAAGGGAGACAAAGCTAACGGGGAAGATCGTAAACGACTTCCCCACGTTGCACATACTCTGTGCTCTGTGTGTAGCTAAACAGGCTGGGTAAGAACTTTTTACTCTGTGTTTATGTCTTTAAACCTTATAGTTGATGTTGAATTTGAAGCTAATGACCTACCTGCCTGTTAAATAAATTCTTATTTTTAACTTGCGTGATCTTTAATCCTCTCTAATCCATTCTATCTTCTTTTCAGCCGAAATTCCGCTTAAATACTCAGGGGGACAATTATGACTAGGACCTACTGATCAGGGGTCTAGTACAGCAAACGTCTTTAGTGGGGTTTTCAAGTTAGATAGGCGACCACGATCTGCCCGCTAACGGGATTGGTGGTATTGGTTCTGGTGTTTTTGGCTTAAGAGGACCCATGGGCGTTATACGCCGGTTCTTGTCAAATTCGCCTTAAGGAGCCCGATAGATACGCACCGTCCTGGGCTCATAACTATCGATGCACTATCCATGTAAGGAAGGCATGTATTATGGTGGTCAGCCTCCTACCCTCTGGATTCTTCACCGAACTGAGATTTAACAATAGTGCTAAACCCGGGAGCATATATTGAGGAATGATGGCACAAGATAGAGTCGAGTGTAACCACTCCCAAGTTCCACGTATAGTTAAACCCAAATTTTAGATTATCATTTAATATGGAGTCAGATCATCACGAGGGTAAAACCTAGTAACTGTTACGCTTACTTGCTGTGGTCATGGATATATTTGATGTGTTGTTCCGCGCATTTGTGAATATTCTGATGCTCCCATTGGAATATTGACAGTCCGGCGACAGATCAGATATATCTCTGATGACAGCATAGCCCCGTTTGCGAACGGAGAGTAACCAGAATGCTACTGGTCCATTTCAGGCCAGTCTTAAGTCTTCCGGCGACAGAACCAGTGCATTCTTAAATATAATTGTGCCCTGTTCTTACAAACAGAGGAAAAATAACTAACATCTCCGGTTTTGAATCACACCAGCCAAGGGAAAACACGCGGTGCCTTCCCCTCCAGCTACAAACCCTCATTGGTCTAGCTGTGAGGTGTTTACAGACTGCAGTATACTACAATACACATACATAAAGAGCAGTAACATAGTGCAAATCAGTGGTCTCCAACCCTGGTCCTGGATAGCTACAGGGTCTTCTGGTTTTTGTTTTCACCTTAAAATCAGCACTCAATTGAGACCCAAGACACCAGGTGAGTTGAGTTACAGTTTTTCTCAAATGTTTACACACTAAAACTGGAACTATGCACAGGATGGTGAAAACTTGAAGCTCATATGTCAACAACAAAGACTATTTCTGCAAAACTCTAAGCACAATTCCTTTGTTTTCACTCAAATAGCAATTCTAAATCACATTTTTGCACAACTGTACACACAAAGTCTCATCATTTAGCACAATTTTTATATTCAAGCCTTGTTTGTTCACATGGAAAACACTGGCCTTCAAATGCCAAACTCTAAGTACCAATTGGTCTCACTCACGCTACACCTGCTCAAATTCAATTGGCTAAACTTTTCAATTATCTGTCAGAGCATAAAAGAGACGTCCGGTGACCTCTATTGTTTTGGAAAACAATGGGGCAACACGCAGCACAGAGAGGTAGAGGTAGAGGAGGAGGTGTACGTGTATGAGGTGGACGAGGTGGACGAAGAAGAGGGAGACGAGCTAATATTTCAAATGAAATACGTACAACTTTGATTGATCACGTATTTGTTTTTTTGTTTTTTTTTACAGCCGGCCTACAAACTACGATTTTTATTTTTTCAGTCTGCTGAACAAAGATTTATTTTACAGTAACAAATAAAGATTTGCTTTGTTACCTTTTTGAATTTGTTCATTGTTTTCATATATGACAACAGATCATTACATCCATTGTCCAGACTGACACAGCATGTTCTAGTTTTGAGAAGACACAAATGTTATATATTTTGGCAAAACTCATAATTCACTGATAAGGAAAAACACTTCTAACAATGTTCAGTATGGCTCATGATGGAACCTGGGTTGTGAGTGCAGCCCAACTGGACCTCATTGGCAGGACAATGCAGTAAAATGTGCATTGTATCATACACAATAACAACAACACTTAAAGTGATAACGGTTCACACACTTTGCTGTACTGTACTGAATTAGAATTAGGTTTACCTAGCAAATGCACTATTTATATGATGATGTATTTACTGTATTGTATCATGGCAACAGTCTTTATATTTACTATAAAGTTGCAGCCTATTTTGGGACCCCTTGAAAAGAAAACTAAAACTTCAAAAAAGGATTAAAAAATAAGCAATTTTTACACGATTTTATACACTTGAATATGTAACATGACCTCATGAGGCCAGAACATATATACTGTATTTTGATGGTTGTGTTTTTAAATTTATCGCACCAGTGTGAAATCAATGCTCAATAAGACCTATTCATATGAGGCCTGTGTGGATCATTTTGATGGAAAAAGTCAGTTTTGAGAAGAGAGAACATGGTTATGAATGCATGAATGCATTTTGCAAGAGATTTGTGTAGTTTTGGCAAAAGGTTAACTGTTGCTGTGCTTTGTGTGTAGAGTTTTGAGAAACTGAGCTATAGTTTCAGAAAACGTGTTTAAACAATTGAGAAAAACTGTAACTGTGTAATCAACTGCTCTAATTGGTTCATGAAGTGCAGAGTCTGTATGAAAACCAGCAGACCCTGTAGCTCTCCAGGACCAGGGTTGGAGACCACTGGTGTAGATAGTAGGTAACTTGCCGGTTCTCATTTATGAATGTACGGATGATAGATGCAACCGTGTAGTGGCTCAGGTTGGGCTGAACTCTCTTCCCAGCCTCCCTCATACTCAATCCATGGTTGAGCACGTAGTCAACCAATGTGGTCCTTCCTCGTCCTCTTCTTCCTCCTCGTATTGACTCTAGCTCTTGCTTCACCATTGACCTCCATTTTCCTCCAAAACAGGAGAGCTCACCTGTGGCCTTTTTATAGTGCTAAAGCTCTGATTTCTAAGTGAACAATTAAGCAACTAGTGTTTACACCTGTGAGGAGTGGGTGTTGCCAATTGGTAAATAAAGCTTGGCATTTTGATTGGCGTTGCATTCCAAAGGAACAAGAGATTTTAATTTTGAATGTTGTGCCTAATGTAGAGAACTGTGTATAGTGTTTTGCAAGAAGTGTGATTTAGAATTGAAAACTGAGTGTAAAGCAGAAATTGTGCTTGCAATTTTGCAGACTTGGTTTAGTTATTTGGTTTCAGGTTTCAGTGATTGCGTTTCAAGTTACAATTTTAGTGTGTAAACAATTGTAAATAAACAATTGTGTGTAAACAATTGTAACTAAATGGCCATGCTTTGCAGTAAGATGATGTTCTTTAATGCCATCATTTGCTCATGCCATTTGCTCGTGCTTTTAAAGAAAGCAGGCCAGTAAGCACAATTCAGCTCCGGTTTTATTCATATGGCCTGGCTGTATCATAGCCGGCTAGAAAACTTTCACATTTCAACCAATTGTAGCCGGTTAACCGAACAGCTTGATGGTATGTCATAATACAGTCCATATGTTTGGTGGAAGACCCACTAGATTTGGATCAAGGATCCAGAAGAATTGTACAGTTGCAAAAGTAATAGTTTAAAAGAAATAGACAATTACTAGTTAGCAAATAAGCATTCATAAGAAATAAAAAATTTGCCTGAGCCTCAGGAGGGATTTGATCCTGTGCCTCAACGGTGAAGATATTTGTGAATTCTGTCTGTTGCAATGGGGTCAGAAGGTATAGAAATTAATGCTTTTAAGGGCTGAGAGTGTGGTCATTGTGGTTATTTCTGTAGGAAACCCTGAAAAGTGCCAAACTCTCGGTGCTGTAAAGATATGGAGCATGCCACCCCACCAAAGCATAACTTGGCGGGATGGCATACCTGCTATCGAACATGCCTGTCAAGTCTTTGAGCATGGGAAAGGAGTGAAAATGTAAGGATAAGCAGGAAAAGAAGAAAGAGAATCCTAACAAAAACAATAGGGGGCTTGGCCCCCTAACAATAATAATAATAATAATAATAATATTGACATACATACTGTATTTGTCTTGTATCTGTGCATGTGAAGTTCCAGCAATAATAAATAGCTAGTCTAACTATTGGGGTCTAGGGAACATACATGCAAAGTAGGCTATTAGTCAACTCGCAGTCCTGACTCACCAAAGGGCAGGAAATACAAAAAAAATTATTTAGCTTTCCTCTGGGCTAAAAAAAAACCAAATGCTCGTACTTAGAAGGGCTCCTTCTTGACCTTTGTACCTGCTGTGGCACAAAAACTCAAAAATCGATTAGATCCTGGATGAGTACCCAATTTATGTTACAGCCAGCCACTGAACCAGCTGAAACATAAATGTTACACAAAGTAACTACAAAGTCACTAAAATGTTTTGTTAGATTTCTATGTAGATTTAAACAAGTTAAGCATCCGCAGCTCCCAGATGCCAACAGAGAAAACTAAAATCATGGGAGATGAGAGAGCATGTGCAAAAATGCTGTACCTTTTATAGGTGCAAGCACAGGAATGGCTAATTACCTGAAAAAAGCAAGAGCAAAGGAAAACACCCAAATAGACAGTAAGGGAGCAGTGAAAACCGGTAGAAGTATACAGTAAACAGTGCCCACTGAAAAATGATAACAATTTTCAGGATCATATTGAGTGTGTAAATACCACCTACAGACATTATGAAAACAATCCAATAGGAGTGGAAGATTACTTACTCCCAGCTTACTTCCAGTAAAGTGCCAGGGTTAATGATATACTCAGGCAACGTCAACCCCTGACCCACTGTCTGTGTTGCAATGCTGTCTGTTTGCAAGAAGAGACATACAGCAGCAACAAAAGACATAATCAAGCAGAGAGAGAAGGATTGGAACAGACAGAAGGTGTGAGAGAGAGGAAAGGCAAGCAGGACTGACAGAGAGCAAGAACTTAGGAGAAACTGGCTGGGGCATTAAGAGAAAGATTGAAGGTGTCAGCTGAGAGGGGTCTGAACAGAGAGATGGGACAAGTGTGCCTGTGGATCATGGTGACTGTACTAGGACTCTGTGTATCAGAAGCTGTCACTGCTGCTAGAAGCCATGGGCGTAGACCACCAAAAGAAAACCCTATCGACAAGATTCCTGCAGTAGTGGACCTCGACCTGACTAAGGTATATGCACTGTTACCATTTCCTTACACACACAACTGATCTAATTCATATTGTACCTTCTGTCACCAACATATTTATATTCCAACAAGATAGAAACAAACACATAGCTGCAAGTCATACGTAAATTGTTGGTTACAGGTAGACAAATATTCACCCTTGTCTTTGGTTTAGGTAAAATTGAATTACAATGTTTAGTAGAAGAGGAATGGCATTTTAATGTGACTAAACCAGTGTAAATTTGGTTCTTGTTTTATGTTTCCATTTGTTGTTCATCATACGCATTTTATTTATGTTTTTTATATATATGGTTTTCTATGAAAAAAAAATGAGATAAAGATGATAAATAATTTAGAATGTCAGTACAAACCAATAAGTATCAATAATCTACTGAATGAAAACCTTAATTTTAATTCACACATAAAACTTTCACAGATAAATCTGATTTGTGCCCCCTAAGTCTTTGTTATAGTGGAATTTTCAAATAAATGGAAACGTCCTTCAAACATGAATAACTTCCAGTTCATAACAATAATTTTCTTTGCTGCGACCATTCCAAGCATCGGTCCTGGTTGTTCTTTTATGAAGTTTAAAATGTTTTAAGGTCTCTGGGCATCTACAAAGAACCAGTTTTGGAACATGTGAAATATCTTTTTACAAATACCTTGTAAAACACATTAAAATATATTTATTTATGATACAATTTGGCCCCTGTTGCTACTGTATACCTGTTACACTGTCTCACATAAAAGAGTCTATCCAGTTTTGACTTGTAATAAGTCTGTGCACGACCTCGTATTGAAGTCATTTGCATCTGGCATTTATGGAGCAAGTGTGGATTTTTAAAATGATTATTTGTATTACTGATCAACAAGAAAATATGCAATCAACACACAAGAAATAAAAAACAGAGTACCTAAGATGAGGAACCAACAGTAAAATAAAATAATTATAACAACAAATACATAAATATAAAATATGAACCTGATATACACATACATGAGTAAACTCATATAAACTTATATTCAGTTAAATTGACTGAAATCTTATCTATGTTAAGTTTTTTTTTTTAAAAACCATAGGTAGCCAATATCATTGGCCTGTAGTGTAAGTAAAAGGGCCACTAAAAGTTGCAAGAAATATGGGAAAGAAGAAGCAGTTAGGCTTAGATGCGTGGAGCATCAAAACATATTGTGGCAAGGTTATTCCCAGTGAGAAATTGCAAAGAAGCTTAAGATTTCCAGGTGTAGTGTTCAGTGTACATTCAGAAAGGTCCAGCTGATGGGCGGTAATATTAACAGAAGACCAGAAAGAAGAAGGATAGCATCAGAGGCAGAAGACAAATTTCTTGTGGTGTCTAGCAAAATAAACTATGATCTGCTGGTCTAAAAGGATGTGTATCTTCCTTTTCCAAATCTTTCTTGGAGTTGATGGTGCTCGGCCCACTGGAGTCTTTTCTTCTTGTTAAAAGGGTTTTTTGTAGATACACATCCTTTTAGACCAGCAAATCATAGTTGCCGTTTCAGTGTAGTCAGGGAAATTGGTTGCTCTCTAGTGGCATTGAGTTCTTCCTGCAGTTGATGTGTAGTTTTACAATGTTTTTTTTTTTTTTTTTGCTAGACAACACAAGATATTTGTCTATTACCTCTTGACCTTCCTGGTCTTCTCCTGTTAACATTACTGCCCATCATCTTAAGCTTCTTTGCCCTTTCTCACTGAAAATAACTGACTTGCTACAATATGTTTACATGGCCCTACACAACCAGTCTAATTCCTTGTTTGCCATATTTCTTGCAACTTTAGTGCCTATTTTAATTGCACTACAGGCTAAAGGTATTAGGCTATCTATGGTTCCATTCTCTAACCGCTTAGTCCAAGTCAGGGTTGCGGTGGCAAATCAGAGCAGCTCAGACCTCCCTCTCCCCAACGACTTCTGCTAACTCATCCCAGTAGATCCTCAGGCGATCCCAGGCCAGCCTTTGGATATAATCTCTCCAGCGTGTCCTAAGTCTACCCCTGGGTCTCCTCCCCGGTGGTTGAGCCTGGAACCCCTCCAGAGAAAGGCACCTAGGAGGCATCCTTATCAGATGCCTGGACTATCTCAACTGACTCCTTTCAATGCGGAGGAGCAGCAGTTCTACTTTGAGGTCTTCCCGGATAGCTGAGCTCCTCGCCCTATCAAAGAGAGTAAGCCCTGCCACCCTATGGGCGCTTGTATTCATGATCTCACTCTACCCATCACTCGTGACTCATAGGTGAGAGTAGGGACGAAGATCGACTGGTAAATCAAGAGCTTTGCCTTTTGGCTCAGTTCCTTCTTCACCACCACCGTCCGATACTATGCCCACATTATATTATATAGTGATGACAGAGTGTGATTCCCCAATAATTGGAACACACCCTCCGGTCCCCCTTCTTAAAAATTGGGACCACCACCCAAAGGCACTGTTCCTGACTTCCACACGACATTGAGGATTCGTATCAACTAAGACACACCACCAACATCCAGAGCCTTCAACATTTCAGGATGAATCTCATCCAGCCCTGGTGCTCTGCCACTGAGGAGCTCTCCAACCACCCTAGTGACTTCTGCCACAGAGATGGACCTTGATCCCCAGGATTGCTTCAGCTCCGCCTCCAAAAAGGCGTGTCAGTTGAATTCAAGAGGTCCTCAAAGTGTTCCTTCCACCTTTTTAACAATATCCTGAGGTGCCGAAAGGTTTTCCAGAACCACTTTTGGGCCTACCAAAAAAAGACTCCTAAATACCCTTGCAATCAAAAAGTTCAGAGAGTTAGTTACTTCTGTCCCTCACCAGCCTGATCTGCATTCTGATCCTGACAATTTGGTGAACAATTTTAACAATCATATGAGAGCCACCCTCGACAATGTAGCCCCTCTAAAAATGAGTAAGGTGATAGCGAAAAGGGACATTCCGTGGAAAACAGAAGAAAACAAACAGCTTAAAAGGAACTGCCGCATAGCAGAACGTAGATGGAGAAAGGACAAACTACAAATTCACTATGAGATCCTTAGAGAGAAACTTGCAACCTACAACAGAGCAATGAAGATGGCCAGACAAGCACACTTCTCTGGACTCATTTCTGAAAACAAAAATAAACCTAATATTCTTTTTTCAACAATTGATCGATTAATTAATTCCACATCTAGATGTAATGAATTTGCTACTTTTTTTCAAGAAAGATATCCGGTATTCATTCATGAATCTCTAAGGTCAATTTAACTACAGATTTAGTTGATCAATGCAGACAAATTGATGCACTACAGATTGAAGTCTGCTACACTGTCATGGATTCATTTGAGCAAATTGACACGCAACGTTTGAGTGAAGTTATCTCTCAAATGAAATCCTCAACCTACTCACTTGATCCCATCCCCACAAAGTTTTTTTAAAATGTGCACAATTGTTTACTTGATGATGTTTTGTCAATTGTGAACTGTTCTTTATCAGCTGGCAAATTTCCCACCACCATGAAATCTGCCATTGTGAGACCAACACTGAAAAAAATCCAGGCCTGCCATTAAAAGTATTGATATCCAAATGACGACAAGTTACGGTACTACAAACAATATAGGCTATCTTGCCTCACCGAAATTAAATAAGATGTATCCCAAAGCAAGCTACCCAATATTTCCTCAATTCTTTCACGTGTTTTTTATGAGATATCATGTCTTTTTGCAAAGCGTTTTATTATGAGAGTGAGAAATGCGAAGTGACCCTGTAAGAAACGGTTGTGGATTATGGCTACCCTTGTGTGAAGTTGTACAGTCTGATGAGCATGTACCGTTTAGCAGTTTCGGTTTGCTATATATGTAAAACAGTGGCTGTGACAAAGAGTGCGGTGGCGTAAGCGTAAACGCATGAGAAACGCAGGTGAAATATGGCCAGTGTATGTACTCACGGCCATCCAACGAGCCTTGATTGACAAAAGAATCAGCAAGCTCGCAAAATTAGAGCTCCCTAGGTCGTGGAGATGCACTTTTAGTGTTTGTAAGGTTTATAAGGCATTTTGAAAGGCTTATCTGCAGGTAGGAATCCTCTTCGCTGTTTTGCTAAGCTAGAACCAGAAAACTTGATAGTGAAGAATAGGAGCAGACGCATATGTCCCAGCAGGCTTTGCATATGAGAAAATAACAACAGTGTGAGATAAATTAGGAGAAATGATGAAATTGCATAGTTGAAACAATATGTTTTTAGCAGAATAGGCATGTAGGTGAAGGTTGACATGATCACAGACTATAGTGCGAAGTAAATGAAGTGACCATGAGCGAGCTTAGTTTCCTTATCGAACGGTATATATAACAGTCTGTATAAAACATTAGTCTTTGAAGTGGAGGGTTAAATAACATGTGTAATCTATTGCACTGATGTGCTTTTGTCATGTTCAGTAGTAGTTATAATTATGAGTGAGTCATGATTTTAAATGTAATGTTTTAATGCGGAGTTGCAGAACGTACATACGTAGTAATTGTTTGTATGTGGCTAGATAGAGAACAGGGCGAGGTAACATGAATGTAGAAACGTG
Organism: Anguilla rostrata; assembly: GCF_018555375.3. Taxonomy (NCBI): domain Eukaryota; kingdom Metazoa; phylum Chordata; class Actinopteri; order Anguilliformes; family Anguillidae; genus Anguilla; species Anguilla rostrata. Next base: position 44,947,063 of record NC_057936.1, on the reverse strand, counting down.
GTGTTTGCTGATAAGGTTTTATACGGTAGCCAAGTGAAGAAATATAGTTAGTAGAAATGGCACAGTGGTGAACTGGTGTAACTTTTTAATAAAAGGAATACATTTGCCGCCATGAAATTCATATGGGTGGCCGTGAGTGAGTTTTGGTAAAGCAAATATAAGCGTAAGAAAACGTTAGTGTAAAAGAGGAAACTATCTGCCTGAGAGTGAGGCAGGATTCAATCCTTCAACCGGAGGTTTACCAGTCTGTGACTTTGTTAGTGCAGCACCGTGACATAGCTACGCAATGCGTGAAATATCATTAGCAAACCTGTCCGTGGTTTTAAAGAAGAGCACAGGCCAGTAAGCACAGAAGAGCTCCCGTTGAATCCATATGGCTTTGCAATATTGTAGCCGGTTAATAACTGAACGTGCAGACGGTACATCATAATGCAGTTCGGTTCGGTATACGTTCGGTGAACGTATGGTGCATGGTGCAAAAGCAATAATTGAGAAGTAGTAGACAATTATTAGTGAGGGTAAAAGCAGGTTAAAGAAATGTGTTCCTAGCTGGGCTTGAACCTACAACCCCATGTTCCCAAGACTGTAACCTTGCCCACTAGGCCACAGGCAGACTATATGTGAGTTTTTGATTGGGTCGTGTAGGTGAAGATTTGGCTGGTGTCGGTAAAATGTCCAATGGGGAGACATGTTGTTATTGGGATAGGCGGCAGGAAAAATAAGAATGAGAAGAAGAAGAAGAAAGAGAAGAAGGAGAAAATGCAAAATCCCCTTAGTTTGGAGCTTTATTGTGTGGACATGTGAAGTTGTTTATGAAATCTGTCTGTTGAAATGGGGTCAGAATGTACAGAATTGAATGTTTTTAAGGGCTGAGTGTCTGTGGCTGTTGTGGTTATTTCTGTGGGGAACCCTGAAAAGTGCCAAACTCTCGGTGCTGTATAGGTATGGGGCATGCCCCCGCCAAGGCATAACTTGGCGGGATGGCATACCTGCCATCCCAATCTGTATCTGTATCTGTTCAACCAACAAAATTATCTGTATCCGTATCTGTACTCGGAATGGGCAGGGCTTAAACCGGAAATGGGTGGGGCATAACCGGATGTTGGTATTTTAACCTCTTAGCTCAAAGCCCCTAGTGGTCAGCACGCCGGCGCGCCGAGATTACTGAACTCAGACATTTAGTGCTACTGCAACCAAAGTATGAGTTAAAAACAGAAACGCTCTGTTTTAGTTTCATTAGTAGAGGATACATGATAACTATGCTGAATACCAAGTTTTGCTGCGCCACCATTGTCGCTCTGGTTGTTCATTTAACACGCACCCCCTCCCTGCAGTCTCATCTGCAACTACACCCCCCCACCCATGACATAATGGACAATATTGTCTATCTGGGCATTCATACAAATATTCTTTCACCACTCAAAAATCGTATTCCATCATAGCAACAAGATAAACCCGACAATAGCCCTAAGATATGCCAATACAGCAGTCAAAACGCTGCTCACTGAATAACAAACAAGTTTTTAAAAATGAGACCATGTCATTCTACAGTCAATATCTGGGACTAAATATGAAATAAATATACAACCTTACCATTGGTTTTGTTACGTTCCGTGCTTGGCCGGACCCAAAATGCAGGACTCAGAGATAGCAGTGTAATGGAATTCAGAAAGAGAAGTTTATTGATTACACAGCAGGGGGCGGTAGGGACCAGGGCAGACTGAAACAGGGACCGTGAGGGTTGGTGAGGAGGTGGTCCGGGATCCGGCTTGTTACATTACATTACATTACAGGCATTTGGCAGACGCTCTTATCCAGAGCGACGTACAACAAAGTGTACAACCATAACCAGGAACAAGCTTGTCTTGACACATTTTACTCGGATGGTACTCGTGCTCGTAAAAAGGACATTATCCGTACCGGATACTCGTTTCATCTGAGTATTCGGCTCAACCCTAGTAAATGACCTTCGGTAACCATTGATAGGTGGTGTTGCTGTTATAGTTTTACTGGACTTGAGTGCCGCGTTTGATACAGTGGATCACAACATTTTAATGCAATCTGGAACATTGGGTGGGTCTTTCAGGACCAGTACTAAGAGTGTTTTAAATCCTACCTTACTGGGAGAGACTTCGTTGTTGCACTAGGAGATGCTGTGTCTGACACAGTTAGTATTACGTGTGGGGTCCCTGAAGGATCTACTCTTGGGCCTTTACTGTTCTCTTTATATATGCTACCACTGGGTAACATCATTAGAAAGCATAATGTCAGTTTCCACAGCTATGCTGATGACACACAATTACATTTCTGTGTTCCCTGGTGATACAATCCACTCAGCTCATTGGAGAAATGTCAAAAAGATATAAAAATGTGGATGTCCCAGAATTTTCTCCAACTGAATGACGACAAAACAGAGGTCATTTTGTTTGGACCAAGACCTCTATGATATGCAATATCAAAAAACCTAGAGCATCTGGGCCTGTGCAGTAATCGGGAAGCCAAGAACTTAGGCGTTATTATAGATAATGACCTAACTTTTGAGCCCCATATAAGAAATGTTACTAAAACTGCCTCTTTTAATTTAAGGAACAAAGGTCAGACCTCTCCTCCAACAAGCGGATGCAGAAAAGCTTATGCATGCTTTCATCATCAATCGCTTTGACTACTGCAATAGCCTTCTCTCTGGTCTCCCCCCAAAAAAGTATTAAACAACTACAGTTAGTTCAGAATGCGGCTGCACGGGTATTGACTCACACAAAAAAGAGAGACCACATTACCCCAGCACTCCTTACACTACACTGGCTACCTGTGCTTTTTTAGAATAGATTTTAAGGTTCTTCTCCTGGTTTTTAAAACGATACAACAGGTTTAGCACCAAAATACTTAAGTGATTACATTCAGGAACACGTGCCTAGTAGAACCCTTAGACCCTCCTCTGCTTCTCTTTTAGTGATTCCGAAAGTTAACCGTAAGAGAAGCGGTGAGGTGGCTTTTAGCTTCTATGCCCCTAGGCTTTGGAATGCCCTACCAGGCAATATCAGAGAGGCAGAAACTCTTAATACTTTTAAGGAACTTCATAAAACACACTTATTTAAACTTGCCTTCAGTTAGGCTGCTCTGCCTTTTATTTTTCTTACCTTTACTGATAGTGTTTTTATTATCTATTACCATTGTTTGTATTATCTTAGCATGTACTATTGTTTTTATTTCTTCTATTTCACTTTTCTTCTGATGTATTATTGATCTGTTTTTGCCAGGGTATTTTTACTTGTTTTTTATGTACAGCACTTTGAACTGCAATCTCTGTACGAAAATGAGCTTTATAAATAAATTTATTATTATTATGTATTATGGTCTTTCAGTTTCTGTGGGTGTGAGCATGATGATATCACCCAGAACTGTGAAAATGCTTCCGTGGTAGGATGCATCAATGCATCATTCGCCAGGAGCAGACAAGTGGCCAAGTTTAAAGACACTTCGCTCCTCTCCTCAAATATTGGGACATTGGAGGGAGGGAGGACACAAAGATAGGTTTCTGGGGCATGGAAGAGATGTGGTCTTTGTGGAGGAAAGGAGGATACATTTAAGTATCGGGAAGCAGCCAATATTGAGCTGTCAAATGGGGAAGGTGATATATATATTTTTGAAGCCGAGTTTGGAAGATTTTGTGAATAATTCATGTGCACATGTTGAGGGATGGGAGGCAGGAATTAGGAATTGAGCTTTGTTAGAACCTTTAGCCTATATGTTTTTGTTTGTGTTCAGAAGAAGTCCTCACTTAACCCCTTTGCATAAGCCCCCTAGTGGTCTGCACACCGGCCTGCCTAGATTGCTCAACTCTGAAATTCAGTGCTCCTGAAACCAAACTATGAGTTGAAAACACAAACTCTGTGTTCTGGCTTTATTAGTAGACGATTCAGGACAACTATGCTGAACACGAAGTTTCTAATCGCCACCATCCTCGCACCAGAAGTGCATTCACCAAGCACCCCCTCCCAGCAGTCTCAACTGCAGCTACAGCCCGCACACATGACACACTGGACAATAGTGTCTATCTGGGCATTCATAAAAATATTCTTTCACCACTAAAAATTCATATTCTGTCATAGCAACAAGATGTCATGTCATTCTACTGTCAATATCTGGGACTAAATATGGAATGAATATACAACCATATTATTGGTTTCATGCATAGAGATGTCCCTTCCGAGTCTGAGTGGTCATATACTGTCTTTGACAGTCAGTTTGTGAAATATATGCTTATTCGTGGCGGCTGGGTACCTCTAGAATAGCTGTGCGTAATACCACACATGCTGTTTATGGCATTGTCGCCCTGTGTAGTACCTTCTGACTTGATGGACAATTCATTTATCCAGTAGGTGACAGTATAAGCTTTCTAATGATGTATAACATTACATTTAATTTTACTTTTGGAATAGTGTTTTATATCCCAGCGTAACCAAAAGTTTTTTCTCATCATAGCAGCCTTACACATTCACACTGGTAGCAGTAAAAGACACTGCACCGGGCAAAATGCTATTGATCAATTGCATCTTTTTTGGATAATATTATTCTTGAGAACTTCTGAGCATTGCTAAGGTGTATGTTTGCTGATAGACTGAGCTGATACTGTTTTCTGGACTAAGTCAGAACAGGAGAACGACCACATTGATTCTCTGTCTCTATCTACTGAACACAAATGAGATTTCATTGTAAGTGTCGAACAAGCAAGGATTAATTAAAAATATTTTCATTTTCTGAATCCAGTGGTTCCAACAGTCGATGTCCTTGTTAAAATGTCCAGCACTCTGAATACTGAACACAAGAGATATTGCATGCTAGAACCCCTCACTTAACCTACATGTAAAATATATTTTATTTGATTTAATTTAATAATTATGTTTAATATTAGAAGAAGACTTAGAACAAGTCAAAACAAGCTGTATATCAGGTTTCAAGACTAAATAATTGAATTTAATACAAAGCAATCAATTAGATTAATGAATTGAAATCATACATTCTTTATTGAATGCAGGCACACTACTTCTAAATTACACAACAGAAAACATAATACAAGACATTAAAAAATTAATCTAAAAATATCAGAAAAGAGAGAGAGAGATGGATAAGCCATACCTTGCCAAAGTTTCACCCACTTCCAGTATAAGCGCCTCAGGATGAAAGGGAACCAGCTAAAAACACACAACCAAGTAACCACCACCAAAATAAAAAGAGGAAAACTCTTCTTCTTCAAGGCTCCGAAATCAAATGCAACACAACAAACTTTTTCCTGTGGCAATCTTAAATACCTTACCCAGCATGGCTTAAGAATGTTTGCCCTGATTGGGTGATGCCGGGTTAAGGTTTAGGAGAGAAAGGAAAGGGGGTCAGACTAATTTATGACAAGGACTGGCCTACCTAAAGATTGCATTCAAACTTAAAGTAAAGGAAAATGTTAGGCATGTAGGCATGCAGGGTCTCCGACCCCCAATATGGTGGCCTGTGACATCCAGTTTGTCTCTTCAGAGGAGGTGAGACCCATAGATTGTCTGCTTAGATAAGGGCATCTGTGGATTTTAAATATCCCCAATCACATTTGCTTTGATGCTTGTGACGGGGAGGCCAGGCCACATTCTTAGAAACAATATAGCCTAATATTGTAACAAATTCACTACTTCCCTCTCTAATCTAAGCACTACATATCCTACATAAGTGTAGTGAGGTTTAGTCATATGAATGGAGTTTCAACAACCAATCAGGAATCGAGACGTCAGTAGAGCCCAACTTATTGAAATAACATGGACACGACAACGGTTTAAAGAATATACATTTATTGATTATGATAATGTGTTGGTAGCAGGCTAATTGAAAACAATAATTTGCATAATATAGATAGATAGATATACTTTATTGAACCCCGTGGGGTAATTTGTCCTCTGCATTTGACCCATCCTAGTTACTTAGGAGCAGTGGGCAGCTGCCTCTCTTGTGCTGCGCCTGGGGGCCAACTCCAGTTCTGAGGCCAGTGCATTGGTCAAGGGCACCTGCAGAAGCTCACCTAACATGCATGTCTTTGAATGTGGGAGGAAACCGGAGTACAACCCACACGAACATGAGGAGAACATGCAAACTCCGCACAGAAAGGCCACAAGTCGAGATTCGAACCCACGCCCTTCTTGCTGTGAGGCGACAGTGCTAACCACTATGCCACTGTGTCCGCCCAATATAAGATTATACAAGGAAATTATGCTTTTGCGATGGCTAAACATAAGAGGTTGGCAGTACTACCATTTAACAAAGGTTAGTTTGTGTTATTGGTTAGTGACACGCTACTCTATGTTACTTGGTTAATCTCGTTATATCAGTCTCATAAAAATAAATTTTAACACGTAAACTACAAAGTCAGGGAATTTGCTATTCCCGACCAACGTACGCACAACAAACAAAACACAACAATAAACAGCAGTAAAATAACCTAAACAGGTATTTCAAATTTTACTCTAGCCCAGGGGTCCGTGGCAGGTGCGCAGAGACGTGGGACACCTATTCTGTGAAGTTGGGGTCACGACAGGTTCCAGTCAAGACAACGGATGTGCACAAATCTTCCACTTGGGTCCCGGCCCCAAGGGAGATATGGAGGAAAAGAATGCAGATACGTGTTTGTCAAACAGCTGTAGATGGAAATAAACCAGCTTGGTTTATTTCACGGACGGTGGCAGGCCAACTCAGGCAGGTCTCCAGCGAGGTGCGAGTTGGGAAGCACAGCAAAGTCCGGTGATGTCCTTAAGGAGATGCGCATCTGGTCGTTTAGGCAATGCCTTACCTCTGAGCAAAGTTGTTAAGTTTCTTGATTACTTTTATCCTCAAAAGTCTCTGACGTAATGGAACCCCACGTGTGATCTCTGTAATGTAATTGGTTTATTATTTCGGCCACACAAACATTTGATTGGCTTGTGCTATTGGAGCAGTCAATGAAACATGAATAGATAGACCATTGATTACTGCGTTAATGTTTATGCTTGTTAAATTGGGTTCCCCATTCCTCCAAAAAGCGGGTGTTCCTTGCCCGAAGCTGATGCTTAATTGATCATGCAGACAGTTTATTGCAGAGTCACAAGAGGAAGGGGACAGGCACTTGGTTGACCAAAAAGTTAATGATGAACTTGACTCAGCAGAGTCAGGCCCATGGTCAGTGAGCCAGAGGCCCCAAAGTTCCTGTGTATAGTTAAACTTTGTTACAGAAGTATGTAAATGTTACTGCTCAAAATATTTCAGCTATATATGTTATTTTTGAAATTGAGTGTCTTTAAAAATAGGTTAGTAGTATTTTATAATGAGGATATTTCACACTGTAACATAAGCATTCGTTGGTAGCTATGTCGTTTGCTCTGCAGGGTTTGTGTTTCATGCACCAGATATGTGAAGTGAGCTGGAACATCGCCAAAACGTGGTGGACAGTTGAATATTGTATTAGTGTCATTCCATCCCCATACAAGAAAACATTACATACTGTAGAGTACAGAAAAACATAAAGAGTTAATGATTACACATTTAGGTACTGTACCACATTGTGTGACAATGTTTTTGCATTATTTTTTAATCTGACATCAATGTTTCATCTTAAACCTTCATAAGGGGCACATTTATATTCTTTATAATGGACAAAAAGCATTTTATTCATTTTTGGAGAGATTTTGGATATGTTTCTGGACCCCTAGATATTTTAGACCACTGAACTGACAGAAAGCTTGTAATTCCCACTTGAAAGTGAGTGTCTTGAGCCGGAACAGTTGATTTGTAGTGAAATACATGATTATGTTGTGATTTACAGCAATGCATCATTTAGACATCTTGGACAGATTTGGAGACACTGGGTATACTGCTTTTTTTTTCTTCATAGAACTTCAGTAGTTCTGCATATCCACCCTTAGATTTTACGCACTTGTGGTCAAGGCATTTTTGATCCAGAATATGTATAGTTTAACCTGTTTCATACATTGGATTTCTCAGTATTTCATTGCAAGTAAAAAAGAGAAAATTCATTTTTGCTTTTTTGCCTGGGCAATTGCATTTGTGGTACTTTATTTCTTCCTAAATTATGAATATAAACTAACCTACGTAAGTATTGTAAATGGTACAAATATACTACTTCATTTAGCCTAAGCCATTTTCCAAGTCTCTGTGATGCCCACATCTGGAGTTATAAAGCTTTAAATAAGGCAAGGATTGGGCGGATCTGGCATGTGCACGAAAGGGTTCTTTAGGAGTCCATTCATCTGTCTGTGAGCTGATGCTGAAGGGTAATTGGGTTAGGCAGCAAGACAATGATCCAAAACACAAAATTAATCCACGTATGAATGGCTGAAAATAAATAAAATTGATGTTTTTGTATGGCCTAGACAATTGGAAATGATGCATTGGCTTGTCTTTGCCAGTGTACAAAGAGTGGATTGATTTCTTATGTCTCAGGGGGGGATTTTGGTCATGTTGTTTCTATGACTGTAGTATTAGCTACACTCTTTATTAGTTTGACTTGTTTCAGACAGTTATTGGATTATAAAATATTGTAATCATCAATATTTATCAGATTTATCATCATAGAGTTTCAGTTTCAGCTCTCCTTTGGGGGAGGGGACTGAATTTTTTTTCTTTTTATTTCTGGTGGTTTTACCAATTGAGAAGGGTTTTTTGCTTTGAAACATGAAGAGTCTAAGCTTTACAACAGCATACAGGTTATAGTACTGCACCTTAAATCAATGACCGATAAAAGACATATATTAAGACAATTTCATTTTTAGATGCTGGCATCTAATTTCATTGTCATTGGGTTCTAGGGATTTAAGTAAGAAGTTGCTCACTGAGAATAGAATTATATTCATATTTCAAATTCAAAATTAAATTGTAGTCAACTTGTGAGAGACACTTAACAAATGTGAATTACGAGTTTAGACTTATGTGTGACTTATGTTTATCCCATTTTGTTGAGGCTGCATATTAAATTATATCCCTTCCCATACCACATTATGTCCACACTATAATTGTTCGATGAAGGTCTCTTCTTTGGAATCAAATGGCTAAATCTAAATCGAACATGGCACATTTTAGCTGCTAATTAAATGAGAGGTGTTTTTAGTATTTCTGTTCTATGGTTCAGTCATAAAGCTGGCTGTTAGTACACATGAAGTATATGAACATGAGCTGTAGTGATGAACAAGCTATGGTGTCTGTAGAGGACCAAGTGATTGGGTCTTTCGATGATTTTGTTTTCTTCAACCAAAGATTTGTGTGATTTTATCGAAAAATTTAAATATGGGTTCCATTTTTTTCACATGCCAGAGTGACAAGTTTTTTTTTTGGACTCTAAACGTGTGTTATTACATTTAAAATCAATTAGAGCTGACAAAACAGTAATGTTATTGTAGGTACTGAGCAATAAACAGTGATGAATATTTTTAACATTCAATAACAATCAAAAACATTCAAGCTGCTATGGGGTGTATAAGCTTTCATTTCATCTTTTTTCTTGAATCATGCCTGTTGTAATAGTGAACCTCAAAACCTAAGAGGCCAAGGGATAAAAAATAGCAATAGCAAAGGTAAGAAAGTGCAAACAGAAAGACAGATGGACAAGGGTCAAAATGCCCTCTCAAACATGGTGTGTTTGACATGACCAAAATAAAATTTAGATAGGACAGATAAAGTGCAGTCTTACCTTAGTATTTAATTTTTGGCAGAGAGCCAGGCTGCCCACACAACAGATTAGAGCCATCCTGCAGCAGACAGCAAGTCACAGGCCATCAGTGCAACAAGAACAGCCCCTGCCAAGCAGGCAGCTAAAAATGCCACCAGCATGAGGAATACTGCAACGTAAAAAATGGTAAACAAATAAAACGCAGGCTTGGACCAAACATTGAATATTCACTTGCCATGGCATATGTATCAGTATTCATCCAATCCATTCAGGTACCAGAGTGAAATGGAACACTACTAAAAAAATCCGGTAATGTTAGCAATCTGTATCAGGCTGACAGTCCCAGTTGGCTAGCCAGTGAAACCAGCAAGCTAATGAAAGCTACTGGCTAGCCAGCTAACATTGGGCAGGTATCTGCCAAGTAAAGGAAACTTTTGAATAAATCCATCTGCACGATAAATTCAAAGCTTGGCAGGTTAGAGCATTCAGTGGCTGTGTCCCCAATCCTCAGCTGAGCCAGAAATGATAAATGTAGATTTCAGCATTTCAGTAAGATAGGGAGTTCTTCTCCCTCACCAGCTACATAATGCATTCCTTGGTATGAGGAGTTTGCAATCAATGGGGGTGGGGAATATCTTGCCTGGATGGTAATTCTTTGCATTCTGTAAACAGTGGGAAGTTTGGAAAAAGCATTGGCACAGAACAATTTACCCTGGTTGGATTTGATGAATTTTTTTAGGATGGTTAGCAATATCATTCATTGCCATCCATAATCATCCATTGTTTGCTCTTGCTGCATTCATGTTCATTGTGCATTGTCTCTTTGCATGTTTGGCCATTTTGAATGAACTTTGTTATCTAGTTGGAAGTAATAAGAGGATACAGAGCTCTTTCAATTGGCTTTAATAAAATTATGTATACCCTTTTATTGGCTATTTTGGAATATCACTGTATCAGTTACTTTGCTGTCATGTGGGTGTGTACAGTAAAAATTTAGCATAATAGATTTATTGATAGCACACCCACTCCATTTGCACCAGTCCTCTCCTTAATAAGTTCAGCACAGTAATATGAGGTCACAAAAGTAAAGTATGAAATTTCCAGTAAATCTGTAGTTAATAATGACTATTACCTGGAAGTCTGCCCACCCTGATACTATTATAAAATATTCCTTAGTATGGATTTAAAGGTAATTCAGTTGTTGTTCCTCTCTTCATCTCTCTTACTCTCTCTTTCTTTCTCACTGTTGTCTTTTCTTTTTTCTCTCTAGATCAGTGGAAAATGGTTCCTTGTGAGCGTTGCATCCAAGTGCCAGTACCTCCTAGAGAACAACTTACGAGTGGAGAGCACCACTGTCACCCTGACTGCTGACACCTCCCCTACCTCCCCACTATCGGTCAGCACACTCAGGAAGCTGTGAGTATAATAATAAGAAGGAGAAGAAGAAGAAAATGTTAGGACCCAGCTTCTTCCCGTGGAGTCAAAGTCAGGATGATGAAGGAACTCACCTAGACAACAAAAAAAAGTTTTTGTAATCACACTGGCCAGGGGGAAATCACTGAAACATAACACAAGTTCACGTTACAGCAATCCACACCCCACTGGTCTTCTAGCCTGGTTTAAATACCCTCTGCAGCCTTGACTGGGTATGCATGTCCATCTTATCTGCAAGGGCCTCTCTCTTTGTTCCCTAAACAACCTATTTCCTTAGAGTTGCCTGATACCATATGGCGTCACTACTTCCAGAGAAGAAACACTCCAAACCCATTAGTCCCCCATTCTGAATTGGTGATGAGAAACTCTTTCCCTCACCCAACCTTCCCTCGCCTTTTAATAGTTCTAAAATCAATGTGCTACAAAATCCAGCATTCTAACGCACTTTAAAATGCAACATTATTCTTTCACTTTTGAATTGTTGTTACATCCCCTCCCCTTTTCAATGTCCAATTTCACAATTGATGGCAACGTTGAATCACATTTCTAGTTACTGTTACTAGCTTTATTTACGGTTGCCAACCATCCCGCAAATCGGAATCGTCCCTTATTTGGACAGTAGAATAGGCTTTCCGCATTTAACTCATGGCTACGGGGCGCATTTTCATTCATATGTTTGTGAACGATTGCGTTTATATTAACCGTTGTTTTGAATACAATTCAATAGCTAGCTAGCCGGGATAACAAGCATGCTGTGAGACTATTCTGATCTAAAACCAATAATTTTAATATTGGCTCGCTGACAAGTGATGGCGAACCTTTCATAAAGCTAGTGGGCATTCAAAACCCGTTTCAGAGGGTCTTAGAAAGACGTTATCTACACTGCGCGACCACACCATTTAAAAAGCAAGACAGTGCTAGGGAGATTAATTTGATTGACGTATGGTTTCATGCAGTTTTTATTAAATAATGTAATGACAGAAATGACCAAAATTGGTGCTAACTGTATGGTATAAAACAAGAAGGAACTATTTTTTCTTGATAGAATCATTGTTTTCATAGAATTAACGACCAGAGGTTTTTGCTTAACAACGGTGAAAACAGAACTACCAACCAGAATTTTTGTATAACAACGGTCCAAATAGAACTACCAACCAGAGTTTTCCTTGACAACGATAAATAATATTCCAAAACGCCCGCAGAAGAATATTTCACTTTTAGCTGATTACATCAATAAAAATCAATAAATATAAAAGTAACTATACATAATCATTGTTGGTAACCCGTTATATGAGTGGAATGAACCTCTCCGGGCTGTCCCATTATTGGAAAATAATGTACTTCGGGGCTGGTTAAGCGACCCTCGGCTTCGCCTCAGCTGCATCACCACCCCCTTCGTAGCCTACATTACTTTCCAATAACATCATGGTTTATTCCTTACATATAGTGCACAGAAGATGTCAAGGAAAATTTAGCATAAAAATCGCTAGCTTGCCAGCTGATATAATGTTAGCTTCCTTTTGATGACAAACAAAAAGTCTGTATCCATCAAAATTTAGCAACTGTACAAACTTACCTTTATATTGGGCTTTTTTCTCCTCCTCTTCCTTTCTCCATTTTCTCCCCTCTGCCCCTGACAACTTTGTTCTTTTAAGTGTTGTTTTTTAGGATATAACGTCAATTACCATCATTTAACAGGTGTGTTTTGCTAGCTATCTCGTCTAATCTGAAGAGGACGGAGATGAGGTGACGTCAACGATGCGATCATGCGCACTTGGCACTCCCTCTGAAAAGGGGTGCAATGATTGAATAGGAAGAAAAAAAATTCTCCCTCCAGTTTGCGCCCTACCAACGGATGGCGCACTGGGCGACTGCCTATGTCGGCCATGCCTAAAGCATGCCTAAAGCATGCTGCCCTGACGTAGCATTATCCTTTATGAAGTTTAACCTGTGCATTTTGTGTTTTTGCAACTTGCTTTCATTCCAATAAAGGATTTGCACTCATTCAATAAACTTGTGGATGCATCGTTTATTGATTTGCACCCTAAATTGAGAATGGACTTGCGTGAAGCGGCTAGTACATCACAATAGCTGTAGCACTAAGGCTTACTATGTATAATTTTAACATGCAGACCAATATTTGCAGTGCTGCTGCTTTTGCCTGAATGCGTGAGCTACCAATGGTCATGAGTGATCACACCCTACTCATGTTGATTGACAGGAGGTCTTGCCATTTTGAAAAGTGTCATTATGAAATGAAAAAAGCCATTCGGAAATACAAAATGAAATAATTAAATAGCCATGAGGTGGGAATTATTTAATTATTTTGAAATAAAATGAAGTATTTATTTAATTATTTATTTAATTCCACATTTATTTATTTAATTATTTATTTAATTTTGGCACATTTAGTCCTCCATAGTGGATATGGGGATCGAAAAATTTTATTCTGTGCTCTGGAGGGATTTGATGAGCTGTATTAGATCCTGCTCTGGCATGTCGGCTAAGAAGGAGGAATCCTGTTCCACCCCCCGTGTGGTGTCAGGACAGTTCCTGGCCCAATGCCCCGTTTTATTACATTTCAGTCATCGATTAGCATTCCCCCACCCTTCTTGAAGCATTTATTCTTGGTGTGCCCTTCTGCGAGGCACAACATGCTGCACAGGATAGGACCAGATGGAAGCAGATAGTCGCAGCCTTATGTTCCACAGGGAACAAAGAGGATTAAGCAAGTAAGTAATCCCCTTCTGCATTGCAGTTGGGGCATTTCGCTACATTTTGCACCACGGCTACAAAGGATGCCAGTGCTTTCTCATTTTTTTCCTTGCTGTAAGAGAACAATTCTCTCCCAGCAGCATGAAACTTAGTCACTCACACAGACCATGAGACTAGATCTGCATAGTCCCTTGCCCGATAACCCTTTCCCCGCCATTTCTCACAAGAGAGGTGCACTCCCTTCTATTACTTGAGCCAAAAAGTCTGAATTATTATGATTGGACTCTGGCCCCGCATTCCCATGCAATGTGTACAGCTTAAATTTCTCATCTATGTATCTGTCTCCTTCTCCCGCTGTTATTGGGTGAAAATTTTCATTTAAGCATAGGAATAAAACATTTATTTGAACAAATAACACTAGAAAGGTTGTGTTTTTACTACCTTAATCCACCAGACTTCATGCCCAGTGCAACCTAATTTTACAGACAGCGACCTAATTTCATAAAGATTATGAAACGTTATGTTGCAAAATTATTTTCTTTTTCTTCTTCAGTTTTGTTATATAGGTATATTACAGGCACATTGAGAAAAATTAAATGTGCAAAACAAGCAAAACACAAAATGGAGAAAGCAGTTAGAAATACAAAACAGTCATAACAAATTCCTCTGGTCCCATTTGCTGGCATGATTTTGCAATCCTGTAGTTTTTACAAAGTCATTGTTTCAGTGAAAAACTGAAAGTATGACGGAGGAATTATCTCCACAGAGTTATAAACCCATCATTTCTATGATTCCAATGCCCACATTTATTGATTCCCATGCTGAAGTCAGTGATCAATGTAAATTATTTTCATCAAATGATTGCAGTGAATTAATTTTGTGATTATATGTGTGAAATTAGTTCAATAGTGCTTGACCCAGCAATTCGTATCAAAGCCGTCACACTATTCAGCAACAGAGGAGGGAGCAATTCACACCTGGATATCAGCACCTGTTACCTATTGTTCAATCAATCAATCAATTTTTATTTGTATAGCGCTTTTAACAAAGGAGCTTTGTCACAAAGCAGCTTTACAGAGAACCGGCCCCCAAAGAGTAAGCCTAGGGCAACAGTGGCAAGGAAAAACTCCCTGACTGATAACGGGAAGAAACCTTGAGCAGAACCAGACTCAGAGGGGGAACCCATCTGCCATGGGCAGGCACCGGTTTGTCATGGAAAGTCAATAGTGGCAGGAGGCGGGGGTGCCCAGCTGGTCTAGCTGGTCTAGGGCTGGAGCTCCGGGCCGGGGGGGGTGCTCAGCAAACTTGGGCTAGAGCTCCGGGCAGGTGCCCAGAGACGAGGAAAACGAGAAAAAAATACATTGTTAGGGGGTTCAAGAGGTAGATTAGCAAGCAGAGCAGAAGAGACAGAGGTGCCTGTGTGCAATAAGGAAAACCCCAGCAGAATAAGGCTATAGCAGCATAGTTAAGGGAAACAGAGGCAGGGGCCAACGCAGCCATGAGGGCAGGCTTGAGACAGTCATCACCAGACCATGACCGGTTCAGCTTAACACAGCACTACCAATGATGATCCAGTGACAGCACTAACCGCTCAGTCCACCAGAGACTCTATAGCTATGCCCGCTTCCCACTCCTGCCCCTCAAATATAGGAGAGACTAAAAAGATATGTTTTGAGCCTAGCTTTAAATAAGGTGATAGTGTCTGCGCCCCGAACATGGGCAGGCAACTTGTTCCACAGGAGGGGAGCACGATAGGAGAAGGCTCTACCACCTTGGTACTTTTCGCTATTCTAGGAATACCAAGGAGGCCTGCACCCAGCGAACGGAGCGTTCGTGAGGGAATAGAAGGAAGAAGTAAATCATTTAAGTACAAAGGGACAAGCCCATGTAAGGCTTTAAAGGTAAGAAGTAGTATCTATAGTCTATTCGGAATTTAACTGGCAACTAGTGAAGCGATGCTAACACTGGGCTGATGTGCTCGAATCTCCTTGTTCTAGTGAGAATACGAGCTGCTGCATTTTGAATTAGCTGGAGCCCTTTCAGAGAGGAATTTGCACATCCAGATCCAAAAGAACATTGCAGTAATCTAATCTTGAAGTAACAAAAGCATGAACTAGCTTTTCTGCATCATGTAAGGACAGTATGTTCCGAATTATTTAGATATTTCTCAAGTGATAAAAAGCAACCCTAGAGATGTTTTTAATATGTATATCAAATGCAAGATCTGGATCAAAGGTAACACCAATATCTTTGATTACAGCACTTGAAGTAATGGAGATTCCATCAGTGCATATAGTCAGATAGTTTGCATCTCAGGGACTTGGACCCCACTACCCTTATTTCGGTCTTATCGGAGTTTAACAAGAGAAGGTTTTGGGTCATCCATTCCTTTATGTCTATAAGATAGGCTTTGATCTTTGACAGCTGGACAACTTCACCAGGTTTAACTGATAGATACAACCGGGTGTCATCTGCATAGCAGTGGAAATTAATGTTATGTTTGTGAATAACTTGTCCCAGGGGGAGCATATAAAGAGAGAAGAGCAATGGCCCAAGCACAGATCCTTGTGGTACTCCATATCTAACCCTGGATTGATAAGAGGAATCATTATTAAAATGCACAAATTGATATCGGTCTGATAGGTATGATCTGAACCAAGAGAGTCCACGGAGGTCTACAAGATTTTCAAGTCTATCCAGAAGGATGAGGTGATCAACTGTGTCAAATGCTGCACTTAAGTCTAAAAGCACAAGTACAGAGATGCAGCCATTGTCTGAAGCGAGGAGTAGGTCATTGAGTACTTTGACCAGGGCTGGTTCAGTGCTGTGAGAGGGTCTAAAACCAGATTGAAAAACTTCCAATATATGATTGGAGTGCAAAAATGAACCAAGTTGTTTTGAAATGCTTTTTTGTCCGGATGTGAAAAACTGAGAACGAGAACTTCAAAAAAAGTTACATTTGAAGCCGGATTTCAAAGTAGCAAAAAGATTTGAATTATATACAGCAGCAACACCATCGCCACGACCCGTCAGATGGGGAACGTGAGTATAGCTGTAGCCAGGAGGGGTGGATTCATTTAAGGCAATATATTCAACAGTTTTAAACCAAGTTTCAGTTACACATAAGATTTCAACTTGGTGATCAGTAATTCATTCATTTACAAGAGTTGCCTTAGGGGCTAGTGATCTGATATTAATTCATCATGTCTTTTCAAAAGACCAGGCCTCCCCCAGAAAGTATTCCAGTGGTCTATAAAGCCAACACCATTTTCAGGGCACCAAACAGACAACCAGCAATTTAGTGATGTCAATCTGCTGTAGATTTCATCACTACGTCGAGAGGGAATGGGGCCAGAGCAAATAACTGACCCAGACATCTGTTTTGCCAATTCACACACCGATTTAAAATTATCTTTGGTGATTTCCGATTATTCAGGGGGTTTTGTGAAGAAAATGGCACAAAATGCCTGTATTTCTTTGAGTCTATTTTTTTTATTCTAACAATGCAGTTATTTTAACCCCAGCTATTTATGAAAAGTCGTGGAAGGAGGGTATTGCATTTGTTGAAGTAATTTGCATTTTAAAGTCCAAATGCCTGATGGCGTTGGCTCTAGAGTACACCAAGGGAAGACGAAGTGTCCCTGGGATGATCAAAGGCAACCTTGCACTGCCCAGGCAGATGAGACAAGAAGGGCACAGAGCCAGGTTGAGCACCACAGCGCTATCAAGCCCACTGTTGCGGATGGTCATATGCCACCAGAACCCCTCGACACCAACTCCCAAGCAGCTGAAAGGCCCCCAGCAACTGAGAATGGAAGGAAGGAGCAAGATCCTGGCAGGAAAAAGAAGATCATGTGGTCAAAGGCAAAAGATTCAGAGGTTTGGAGAAAGTTGGACAGTGACTTGGCATTCACCGTGAAGAACTCTCTCAAAGACAAAGAGGAAAAAAAGTGAACATCTTTAGTGATATCATCTACGATGAATGCCTCAGTAGGTTTCGTCAAACTGGGAAGAAGGAAGATATGCCCAAAGCCAAGAGTAGAAGGGAAAAGAAAATCCTTCAGCTTGTGAAAGAATGAAGAGCACTACGAAAGGCTTGGAAAAAGGCGGAGGAACATGAGAGGGAAGGTCTGAAAGTATTATGGAATCAAGTCAAGAGCCGCCTAACATCAATCAGGAGGGCTGAACGCATCAGAAAGAGGAGAATGAAGAAAGAGAGCCAGCATTCAAAATTCCTAAAAGACCCTTTCAAGATGGCCAGAAGCTTGCTAGAGAAAAAAAAAAGTGGCACATTAGTCATGGCGAAGGAAGAACTTGCAGACCATGTAAGGAAGCAGATCTCAGATCTAGGAAAGCATCTCCCTCTTGTGTCCCTTGGCTATGTGCCCCAACCAACTGCTCCATCCACAGAGTTAGAGGTTGTACCACCCAAGCTGAATGAAGTGAATGACGTAGTAAGTAGAGCAAGGTCTAGCTCTGCCCCCGGGCCTAATGGTATCCCTTACAAGCTCTATAAATGATGCCCTCAAGTCCTGAAAGAACCATGGAAACTGATGAGGGTGATCTGAGGAAGAATCATCTACCATTGGACAATTCTGAAGCATCGCACTGGTGAATGTGGAAGGAAAGATTTTCTTCTCTGTGATTGCCAAAAAAATGAACAAGTGCCTGCTACAAAACAACTACATCGACACAAGCTGCCAGAAAGCTGGAGTCCCTGGTTTCTCAGGTTGTACGGAAAATGCAACGCTAATCTGGGATCAGATCCAGTCCACCAAGAGAGACAAGAAGGACCTTCATGTTGTATGGCTGGACTTGGAGAACGCATATGGGTCTGTCCCGCATCAGCTAATAAGCTTTGCCCTGGACTTCTTCCATGTGCCGGTGTGTGTCAAGAACATCATCGAGAGCTACTATGTGGATTTGAAGATTTGCCACTCGTTGTAGGACTACACAACTGACCGGCAGCAACTTAGCAGGGGAATAGCAATGAGATTTTCCATCTCACCCATCCTATTCACAGCCACTTTTGAGGTCATCTTGATTGGAGTGAGGATAATGGCCAGAGGAGTGCGGAATAGTGCAGGCCAACGGTTGCCACCCCTTCGTTGCTTCATGGATGATGTAACAAGCCTACTGCAGACAACTGCATGCACAGCATGGCTCCTCAAAAGACTTGAAGAACTGCTGTCCTGGGTCAGGATGACAATAAAACCTGCCAAGTCCCGCAGCCTCTCAATCCGCAAGGGTAGCCAAGTGGACACAGTCTCTTTCCAAGTGGCAGGAGACAGAATCTCGGTGCTCGCAGAACAACCAATTAGAAGCCTGGGCAGAGAATATACAGCTGATCTCACAGACAAGCACATGGCAGCTGCAGTCACAGACTAACTGAAAGAGGGATTGAAGAGGATTGACCAGAGCTACCTTCCTGGCAAATACAAAGTCTGGTGCTACCAATTCACACTATACCAACGTGTGATGTGGCCACTGAAGATGTGTGAAATAACAGCAACAACAGTCGCAAAACTGGATGCCAAAGCCAACAACCAACAACCACATCCGGAGGTGGCTTGGACTTCCGAGGTGCCTCTCCGATGCTGCTCTATTTGGAAGGAATGCGCACAGCTACCACTGAAGAACATCACACTTGGGTACAGGCTGGAGAAGACCAGGCTGGTGCTGGAACTCAGACAGTCAAGTGACCAACAGGTCAGGAAAGCTGGTACCAAGTTCTGGACAGGGAGAGCATGGAAGGTAGAAGATTGCGTGGATAATGCCATCTCTAGATTAAAGCACCAAGAACTCGTCGGAAGAACCCAAAAAGGAAGATGTGGTCTGGGCTGGGGAGAGCCACAAAAGCTTTGGTCAAAAGCGTCCGCGAAAGAACGAAAGAAGTTGGTGGTCACGGAAGTGACAAGAATGGAGGAAGACAAGTTCTTGGTAAAGTCTGTTAGCCAAAGTCTGCAAGGCCAGTGGACAAAGTGGGAGGGCATTCTCCCAAGGCTAATGGGATGGAGTGACCTGTGGAAGATCCCTTAGGCAAGACTGAGCTTTTTAATCAGAGCCACGTATGACACCCTTCCTAGCCCAGCCAATCTGGCAAGATGGTTTGGCTCAGAAGAGAACTGAGGCCTGTGCGGAATGGCCCAGGTAAATCTCCACCACATCCTGTGTGGCTGCAAGACTGCCCTGGCCCAGGATCGTTACAGGTGGCGGCATGACCAGGTGCTAAGGAAGCTGGCAGAACTCTTATGAGAGTCTTAGCAAACGAGAAGCCCCAATGTCACCAGAAGCAGCTTGTCCATTTTGTAACAGCTGGACAATCGGTGCAGAACTGCCCCACACAGGACAGAACATCAGTCTTGGCCCCAGGAAATGACTGGTCAATGAGAGCAGACCTTGACAAGCAGCTAAGCTTCCCCACTGACATCACCACCACCACACTGAGACCTGGCATCGTCCTGTGGTCAGCAACCGAGAAGCGTGTCTTGATAGTCAAGCTGACTGTGCCATGGGAAGGGGGCATCCAGGAAGCATATGAAAGGAAAAAGTTGCCGTATGCTGATCTAGTGGCAGAATGCCAAGAGCAAGGGTGGAGAGCAACAACTTATCCAGTGGAAGTTGGCTGCCGCAGCTTTGTGAGCCTCTCAACCAAGCGCTTCCTGAGAGACATTGGCTGCACGTCAGTGAAAGTCAGAAAAGTCCTAAAAGTTCTCTCCGAAGAAGCAGAAAAGGGAAGTTGTTGGCTCTGGCTGCGAATTAGAGACAAGAGCTGGGGGAACCGAGAAGCCACGTAATGGAACCACCTGATCTAAATCCAGCAGCAGGGAGATGTCCCTGACCGCTGGTCCACCATCTAGAGATGTTCTGGGATTAAAGACGTGAAACATCAGTAAAGGATGGCTCCCAGCTGAAGACCCTGCAGCTGGTACCTGCCTCGAAGGTTCAACATCAACCTGTCTCCAAATTAACTACTGTTAAAACAACAAAACAATAAAAAATACATATAATCATTAACAACCAGCCAAAAATAAGTTTCAGCTTACTTTTATCATTTTCAGGTGTACACCTCCAAGTGAACAAGGGTAGTACTCACAGCCAGGGGTGGTACCACACTTATCCACGAGTATTACAATTGTGGGTAAAATGCGGTTATATGAAAGGCCCATTTACATTCCAGAATACTGTAATGCACAAAGTCCAATTCTGCCTGTATTAAATTTATTTTGCAAAGAAGGGTAATAATGAATTAAGGTACAGAATGGATAGGGGAAAGAGAATTTCAGAAATGCAATCAAAGGCTCTTGATAATGTAGCTCCTCTCCCTAATATGTCAAAAGCACTGATTTATAACACTGAAGATTTAAATTGGTGGGAACTGGGAAGCATGGATTTTTTTTTTTTTTTACCATTGAAGTAAGATTATCATTCACATCTATGTATTTATCAGACACTTGCACAGAGCACCATACCCTATGGAAAAATTAAATAAACAAATATGCATTTATGATGTAAATATGAATGAATGCAGCAATATATATAAATGAGTCAATAAATTGGTTAAAAAGAGAATTCTGGTAAAATTGGTAAAATAATTATAAGTAATATATTAATTATTATCCCATAAGTAATGAAATCATTATTATAAAATATTATTTAATCATACTCATTTTCATTATGACATGATGTTATATTTTATTTAATTCCATCACCCACTGACAGTACAGTTTTAACACTAGATGACACTCAGCTAGAGAGGGTTACCTCTTACAAATATCTCGGCATCTGGATTGCTGACAAGATCACCTTTAGCGTCCATATTGATAACCATCTAAAAAACCAAAGTTAGTTTTATTTTCTTTAAAAAAAATGTTTTCCTTTTACTGCTAGAAAATGATTAGTTCAAAGTACTTTTTTGTCAGTATTAGACTATGGTGATGAAATTTATATGCATGCATCTTCATCTCTGTTGAAAAAACTGGATGTAGTCTATCAGGCTGCCCTGAGGTTTGTAACTTGTGCAAGTGTACATACACACCATTGCAACTTATATGAAATGGTTCAATGGACTTCATTGTATTCAAGGAGAAAAACCCATATGTTAATTTTTTTTTTTTAAGCTTTACTGGGTAAACTACCGCAGTACATATCCGGCTTATTGAAATATTACTCCAGTAGCCATAACACTAGATCCTCAGAGAAAATTCTCCTCATGGTCCTAAGTACTCAAACAGAACTGGGTAAATCTGCCTTTTCCTTTCTTGCCCCGCATGTCTGGAATGAGTTACAAGACATACTTAATCTGAAATCCTTACCCTGTATCCTAACATGTTTAAAAATATGTTAAAATCAGTTTTTACTGAACAATGTTATTGCTTCTAACAACAAGTGCCTTTTAGCTCCTGATCCTTGTATGTTCTGTTCTGTTTTTGGTATGTTTTTTATATGGAACTTTTATTTTTCTGCTGCCATCTTGACCAGGACTTCCTGGCAGAAGAGATATTGTATCGCAATGGGACCTTTCTGGTTAAATAAAGGATAAATAAAAAATAAAAATAAAATTTTGATTTCACAATAGCAGGTTTTATTTCAAAATGGCCTGTTTGGAAAAGTATTGTTATGAAATAAAAGTTATCTTTTGCAAAAAGCCTGGGAATTTTGTATGATGAAATTATATTTAATACAAATTAGTTGATTATTATTTAATTATTGAATTATTTCACAATTTATTGACTCATTTAGATATTACTGCATTTATTCATGATTACTTATATCATAAAAGCATTTTTATTTTATTTTAAATAGCATAGAGTTATAGTATGCAGCTTTCTTCTTAAAAACACATAATACTTATGATCATTTTCTGAAGCAATTCCATTTCACCTGTGTTTAAAAGCATTAAAATATAATTTATCATACTAACGTGGCAACCAAATACTCTAAAACTAGCCGTTTCTGTTCACCACAGATTTAATGGTGTCAGCTGTGGTAAAAATAAAATGGCCAAAAACATAAACTAAAACTTGATATATATCAAAACCCCAGAAAGTGAGGATCACCCAACTGTAATCTTCCCATCACTGGGTATTACAAGCAATAGCACAGTCTAGGTTTGAGACCAAACAGCGGGACCCATGCACTATGCACACAGAAATAATAATGATATATACGCATATATAGTAAGTGCAAGCAATGAAGGGGACCAAGCACTACAGCACCCCCATGCAACCAGTTCTGTTAGTTGTCCAATTTGGACTGTTGTTGTATTGCCCCCAAAATTTGTTGAAATATGGGCATTCGTTTTTATATAATTGGGGTTTAAACCTGTTTTTGGTATAGTGTCCCAAGGTGGGAAAATTTTTAAAAACTTGGTGCGTCCCACCCACCTCCACCCCCACCCAGCACTCCTGGTAAGCATGTATGCCAGATTTGGATGCCAATAGTCAAAAATGTTTCAGATATAAGGCCACTCATCCTTTCTGGTGCCTTTGCCATCAAATTCAACAGTATATTTCAATGGTTGATAGAGCAATTGTCTTTTAACAGTTCCTGAGGACAATGGTTCAAAGATGTAAAACAAAATTTCAGCTAGATTGAATAATAGCTCTAGGAGGAGATGTCCAAATGGGTTTTTGACAAAATCCAAAATGGCTAAACAATGGCTGCCACTCACTTCCTCATCCTGTACAGCCAGTGGTGTGGGTCCTTCTCCCAATAGGGCTTTTGGTGTGACATGTTCCATCTCTCTCTCTTTCTCTTTCAGTAATATGCAGTGTTGGGAAATTAGGCAGGAATATCTGTCCACCAAGACCAGTGGCCGCTTTCTACTCAAAAGTCGTAAGTGTAATACATTTCTTCACTCTACTGCTGTTTTGTGTCTGTGCTTTAAAAACACATGTGGCAAACACGCCTGCCACAGGCCACCGAAGTGGCTTTCCTTGGGGCCCTCCAGCACAGAGACACAGGGAGATGATGTTCAAATAGTCCACATTTATTTGGCAAGACGTTACAGCCAAGTGAGCAGATCTTAAACACTGTCATGACAGAGAAGCTCCTTTGTGTGGGTGGGGATGGCAGATTTAACCTGTGCACAGTGATTACCTCACTACGCACAGGTGCAGCCACTCCTGTTGCTGGGTCCAATTAGCCTGGCCAATTATCTAATTCTTAACCAATTATCCAATTGGCCAGGTCTAATTAGCTTGACCCAGGGCAGGTGTGGCTGCTTAAACCAGCCATCCCCACACCACAACACAATTTACACCATTTAGGCATCATCAGAGCACTAATTTAGTTAGGAAAATGGAGAGCATTGTTGGCCTGTTCTTGTAATTATGTTATGTTATATAAACTTATATTAACACTTCAAAAGAACATTTTTGCCCAAATATCAGAGCCCTAATGTATAAAGCCTGTGATTTTTGGTCCTTGATTTTTCCATATTAATCAATCCAGCACATGACTGAGATGACAACTTTAAAAGTAGTGTAAGTGCTGGATTTGAATATTCTTAAATTTTGCAGTGGAAAAAATGAAAATTCTTAAGGAGTATTTTATCAGCATTTAATTTAGTATATTTCCTGATCAAGGAGTATATCTAAATGTTTTACATTAGACACTTGTAGAGAACTGTAGAAAAAATAATTATGACTCATCATAGGAATGGAGGAAAACAGCTCGCTGATAGTAGCTCGCTGACATGCAACTGAATGGCACATGCAGCCATGCTTCACGTTGTTGCTCATCTAACTTGCTTCTTGATTCCAAAATGGATCAATGGCTGGCATTAGCGACTCCAAAAAGTAAAGCAGATAATGAATGGGTCAACAATGAGACCCCAGAATCAATAAGGATACATCAATTATTGTGATGAGCTCAATTTGTAAATGGCCAGGTGTATGGTGGGCCAAAAAATGTTTTAAAAATGTTCAAATGAGCCACAAGATGGAAAACATTGGTTATGGCTTTCCAACACCTCATTCAATAAGGCTTCTTTCTGCATTAAACAACCATTTGTATCACCATACACCAACACATCACAGGGCAATGTTACATGACAATGCACTCTAGACAATGAACTGAGACATCACCGCACACTGCTGGTCAACCGGTCATTCCTTACAGTCCAGCTCTACAGTCATATAATAGTACTGGATCTTACCATATGTCCTCTCTTGTCATCAAGGTAATAAAATGGCGAATGACATTGACATCATCGTTGGAGAGACTGACTATAACTCTTATGCCATCTTGTACTACCAGAAACGTGGGAAGATCTCCATTAAACTCTATGGTATGTTCAAAGTTTCGTGAGGGTGCTCCCTTTACTTAAACTTAACATGAAGGGTGTGTTTCCATCGCTTATTTTTTTCTTCCCTTGTCTCCTTTCCTAGAATGTGTAGTGAGGTTCAGTCAGGTTTATTCAGAACAATGGATTTCAACAACCAATCAGAATTTGGTATGTCTTTATTTTATGATTATATGATTCTAATAAGAGGAAATGATAATTCTGCGACAGCTAAACATAGAGGTTAGCAGTCCTACCATTTAAAGAAGGTTAATTCGTGTTAAGTGTTAGTTAAACGCTACTCTGTTATGTGGTTAATTTGTCTGATCAGACTTATAAAATAAAGTATTAACAATGTAAAACTACAAGGTCAGGGAATTTGCTATTCCCTACCCAACATATGCACAACAAACAAAATACAACAACAAACAGCAGTAAAATAACCTATTTCACGCTATCCTATAGTTTGATGTCAGTGTTAAATAAAATGCGTTTCAATTCTTAACGGCAATAATAAGGGAGGCCAGTCCTTAATTCCGTTAGGTGATGCGTCAGTTCGTCAGCTGGCCCCAGGGTCAGTGGCAGTTGCGTAGAGACTTCGGAAACTTCTTTTTTGAAGTTGGGGTCGCGACGGGTTCCAGTCAAAGTGATTTTGGATGTGGCCCCAAAGTTTGTGTGTATAGTTATACATTGTTACATATGGAAGGTCAAACAGTTAAAAAAAAAATTATATTTATGTCTGTAATCACACATTGTCGCATTGTAATCACACATTGCTCATTCTATTCACTTTGCTTCTTGTATCTCCTTGCTTCCTTAATTTTTTAATGCCTAGATTCCTCCGTCCTTTCCTTGTTTCCTTTCCCTGCATCCTATGATGAGTGGAGCTAGGACAAGGAAAAGAAGCAAGGAAAGGACACAGGAGGAATCGAGGAAACATGTATAAAGCAATTGGAACGTCCTTGCTCTTTCAAGTGTCACTTTGAAAGCCATGTCAATTACCAACATGTCAGATTGGGAGAGCTGAATTAGACGCCATATGTTCCGGAAATATACCTCCACAAAGGATGCACTCGTGCTTCTACGCTCAGGAATTATTTGGGAGACTCCTAGCTCCTTGAAGGAGCATTTGACGAGTTGGGATGTCCTCAAAGATGACGCACCACGATCAATTTCCGGGTCAGTCAAAGACCTTGGAGACAAAGGACAAATAAAATAAGTGATTGGAATGCACCCACGTTGACAATGCATGATTCCAGATGTCAATCGCATATTTTTTTATCTGTTTGGCCTTCAATACTAGGAAAGGAAGCAAGGAAAGGAAGTAAGAAGGTAAAAAAATAAGCGGTGGGAACGCACCCCAATTCTTCCTGCTGCTGAAGGACTTTGAGGACATTTTAGTGATCCATGCAACACTTGTTTCCTCAAATACACAGTGAATTAGAAAATACTTTTGTTGTGTATCTTTTGTATGCTAACTCCAAAATTGGCATGGAAATAGCTAATCAAGTCTGCATTCAATGAAAGATATTTTCCATTAGACTTCAAAAAAATATGTTGTGGATTGTGTATATGTGGAATGTGTGTTTCACTAAATCTGGTTTCCATAAAAAAAATTTTTTCAGTTTATTTGAGCTCTGTTCGCATCCAGTTCAATCTGAGTTTTGTGTGTGTTCTGCTCACTCCTACTATGACTGAGTTGTGTGTGTGAGTGTGTATGTGTTCTGCTATCACTGATTTCAGTGTATGTTCCAGAATAGGCTTTACATGGATGGGGTGGAGTTATTGAAATTGCAATCCCCTCCAACCACCCCCCAAGTCTACCCCCCTCATCCCCCACTCCCCCATGGTCTGTGATACCAGTCCACCTATTGCTCAACAAATGAAATCCATTATTATTTATACACTACAGCCTATGCCACTGTTCTGAAAAGACCTAGCTAACTACAGCAGGGTAGCTCACTAAAATAGCACTAATATAAGACAATTGGGACATTTCAGAGAGGTTCTATATATGAACAAAATATATGTATGTGTTCCCATGACGTTTGTAGATGAACCATTGTCATCATACAATCAGTTACACTCACCATTACTAAATCATCCTGAACCACCAGTGCTATGAAAAACCCAGAACAAAGTAATATATAACTCCTGTTATGACTTAATTCAGTGTGTGTTCTGCTCTGTCCTGTTATACCTGAATTCTATTTCCTGCACAGGGAGGTCTGAGAGACTTCAGGCCCACATCCTTGACAAGTTTGAGCTGCTAGCTGAAAAGCAGAACTTAGGAATTGACTTTGTTTTCCCCTTTCCGAAATATGGTGAGCCTGCACTCTTATTGCTACTCTCACACGTGTTAATGTGTCACACTTGCTAATGAATGTTTGTATGTAGACCAAAAAAATATCATCCTTTGTAAATGAGGCAGTAAAATCATGCAATGTTGTTAAAGTTAAATGATCGTGTCATTTAACTTTAACAAGGTAATTTAAAAAGGTGATCTTGGCTGGCCTCTTCTTTCATTCTGTGTGAATCTAATATTATGGCTGCCCTCAACACAAGGACCCAACATATTAAAATATAGAATACGATAGATTTTAAAATGTATTGTTTAACATTTCCCAAAAAACAAGGCTTACTCTTGTTTAAAGTTTAAACTATAGAATTTATTGAATATGTAAATATAAACAAAATATACATCAATGAGGAATATATATTTGCCATCCCCCCCCCCCCCCAATATGCAAGTTTCTGACTGTATCACATATGATTTATAAACTTACAGTGATATATTATTTTTGGCAGAAAGGTTTACATTGAATGGTAAAAGTTGAAGCATGTGAAAGCAATATTTAAAATTTTCAGATTTCTGGTTGACAGCCCTTATTTTGCAGGTTTCTGCCAGTTTGCGGATGAAAAGCACATTCTCTGTGAGTTTCACAAATCGTATAATTCAGTGTTTTACACATTCCCTCTGTTGGTGTATTACAGCACTCTGTTGCTCTGTTGGTGACAGTGTAATAATGCGCAGAGCTTACACACATGATGTCATTGGAAGAAGAATTTGTTTCTTGCTGGTGGGAGCTGGGTATCAATTAGTCTGTCTGAAATATAAGAGAACAGTACTGCATGATTTAGGCCAGAAACATACCCTATGCAAGTATGTGAATGCAAGTAGCATTTCCAGGCTGACGCACTGCAAACACACATCCTGGTTGCAGATACTCCACGTGCGTTATGTCCAAGTGGCGGTAATAAACCGAGTCCTCAAGGAGGCGATCCAGGACAATTGTGAAAGACTAAGTGGAAAAAAGCACAAATTGAAGAAGACAGCTTCATTCTGTTGTTACCTACTATAATGCCCCACATTGCAATGCATGAAACTTCAGCTTGCACTTGCGTTAAGAATTTCAGGTGACAAATTTTAGAACATAACTACGTGTGAAATCAACTTTGCATAGCTCAAAGCATCTGCATTCGCAGGTATGTTTCCAGTCTTTGGAGTAGCACAATGTGTGTCTATGTACTGTTTCTCAGGGTACACCCATTTCTAATAAATTACATTTTTCTGGTTACAATTCTAGTATGGAAACCAAAAAAGCAACCCACACTGGTTCCAGAAAAATATCACTTAAAAAAAAAAGAATGTTGTGGAATATCCAGTTAGTTGATTTATTTATTGAGTATTGATAAGATATTGCTGAAGTGAGTTAAGATGTGTCAAGCTCACAGCAGAAATAATTAAATTATCAATCATTTTCCTTGGATCAACTGAAACCTTTTGTACTACATCTTTCCTTTCTGAAGTTTCTTTTAGAGTATAAAGTCATTTTAATCTACTTTGAAGTAGTTTATTGATAGGTTTGGAGTGTTTCTCTGAAAGTACTGATACCATGCAGTATCAGGCAACATTAAGGGCATAGGTTGTTTATGCACAAAACAGATGTCATTAGGGAACAAAGAGATAGACCCTCGCAGATAGGATGGGCATGCATACCCAGTCAAGGCCCCAGAGCAGTGGTCTCCAACCCTGGTCCTGGTCTGCTGGTTTTCATACTGACTCTGCACTTCACGAATCAATTAGAGCAGTTGATTACAGTTAACTCAACTCACCTGGTGTCTTGGGTCTCAATTGGGTGCTGATTTTAATGTGAAAACAAAAACCAGCAGACCCTGTAGCTCTCCAGGACCAGGGTTGGAGACCACTGCCCCAGAGGGTATTTAAACCAGGCCAGAAGATCAGTGCAGTGTGGGTTGCTGTACCCCAAACTTGTGTTGTGTTTCAGTGACCTTCTGGCTGGCCAGTGTGATTACAACCCCAATTCCAAAAAAGTTGGGACGGTAAATGAAATGCAAATAAAAACAGAAAGCAGTAATTTGAAAATTTACTTTGGCTTGTATTCAAACAAAAACAGTATAAAGACAAGGTATTTTTACCTAATCAGCTTCATTGTTTTTTTGAAGATATACATTTATTATAAAATTTATGCCTGCAACACATTCCAAAAAAGTTTGGACAGGGGCAATTTAGGACTAGTAACAATGTGACAAGTTGAAATAACAAGGTGATGTGAAACAGGTGTTATAGTATATAAAGAGCCTCCAAGAAAGGCCTAATCATTCAAGAGCAAGGATGGGTCGAGGCTCGCCAATTTGCCAACAGATGCGTCAGCGAATAATCCAGCACTTTGAGAACGTTTCCCAAAGATAAATCGGTAGGATTTCAGACATTTCAGATAGATAGAGCTTTCTTGTCATTGTTCAAGGCAACAAAATTACAGAGCACTCTTTATGGCAAGATAACAAGTAAAAAACAATTTAAAAGGACAGATAAACATTGTCAATTAAAACATTAATAAATAAATAAATATTAACATAAAAAGAAATGTATATAAAAGTACTGGGCTTGTGCTCCAGTTATTGCACACTGGGAGGTGAGGGGATAGGGGTAAAATCAGCATTATTTAATTGTACCACAGCCCTGGGAAAGAAGCTGTTTTTCTTCCTGGAAGTCCGAGCTGCAATGTTCCTGTATCTCCTTCCAGACGGCAAGAGAATGAACAGGTGGTGGCTGGGGTGGGATGGATCTTTTATGATGTTGTGAGCCCGCCGCAGGCATCGTGAGGTGTAGATTGAGTTCATGTCCGGTAGATGGGTCCCGATGATGTCCTATGCTGTGTTCACTATTCCCTGGAGAGCTTTTTGGGCAGCCTGATTTCAGTTGGAATACCAAATAGCTGTGTGTAATACTACACATGTTGTTTACGGCGTTGTCGCCCTTTTTAGTACAGTCTAGCTTGACTGACAATTCATTTATTCAGTAGGTGAGAGTATACGCTTTCTAACGATGTATAACATGTCTAATTATGCTTTTGGAATAGCGTTTTTTAGGTCAGCGTAACCGAAATGTTTCTTATCATCGCATTCACTTACTCTGTGGTAGCAGTAAAAGACGCTGCACCTAAGGAAACATGGTCATCGATTTTTCGTAATTTCTTGAAAAATAGTACTATTATTATTGATGACTTCTGGGCATAGCTAAGCCATATGTTTACTGATAGACCTAGCTGACATCATTTTCTGGAGCAAAACAAGTGGATTGAACTGTATCATTGATTTACTGTCTCTGTCTCCATCTACTGAACATAGATTTCATCATTGCTATGTAAGTAGGCTATTACTGCTCAAAATACTTATATACTTTATTTTTGAAATTGAGTGTCTTTAAATAGCTTAGTGGAATTATATAATGTGAGAGTACAGAGTTTTAGTGTTGTCTTTGTATGTTCCCAAATTTCTGCCATTTTCAGTTACCATAGCTTTTAACATAACGTTTGTTTACGCCAAACCGGACGTTCTGCACATATTCCGCGCAAGGTATCGTGGGACTTTGGAATATTGTGGATAGGCTACTGAAATTGTTACCAGAATTCCTTACCCAAAAGTTCATTTTTTTCTTGGATCAGATAAAAGAATTTTTAAAGCCACGAGAATCAATCAAAGCTTGTTGGCATTTTCATCCCTTTCACTTAGTCTTTGCCTTCATTCCCTAGTACTGTATTCGTAGAATCCGCGCACTGAATTTGGATGAGCTCGATTGAATAGATGTTGAATAGATGAAAATGCTTTCATTTGGCTAAGTAGGCGGAGGGGTATCGTATCAGCAGGGAAATTACGCTTTCAAAGTAACAACGGCGACAAGTCGGCGTGTCTTTTTTTTTTTTTTGCTGTTATTGCTAAAAGACAAGATACGAGTTGCACACTAGGATGGACCTAGGCAAGAAGTGCAAAGAAGTAGCTATGCCCCTGATTTGGATAGCAATGTCTATTATTGATGACAGAGTTTGTACACCAAGCATTGTTGATATAGATGCATAAGCCCCCTCCTGATTTCTTACTGGAGTGGTGTGTTCTGTCAGCTCTGTAGACAGTCCAGCCTGTTAGCTCGATAGCTTTGTTGGGAGTGTTATGATCCAGCCTTGTTTCTGTAAATATCATTGCGCAACAATCTGATAAATCATTCTGTGCAGTGAGTCTCAGTCTGATCCCATCCATTTTGTTTGTGATCGATCGGATGTTTGCTAGGAAGATACTGGGAAGCAACGGCTTTAATGGTGCAGCCTTTAGACTAGCTCGTAGCCCAGCTCGCTTTCCGCACTCCTGCTTCCAATCTTTACGCCATCTACGATGTCTCCCGTCCGAGCCCCGGGGTTCTGGAGGTGATCTCCGATGGAATGAGGACGGGCTGTGGAATCTCCACAACATCTCTGTTCATATAGCAGATGTTCAAGAGTTCTTGTCGGCTGTACTTTACAGTGATTGACCGGTATCCATGTATCTAAACATATAAGACATAGACATAACAAAGATACACTGTACCGAGGAGAGCTTGGAGCCGCTGCGACAATGCGTGCCGCCATGTTCATTCCTCATTCGATGAAATCCTCTACAGTACACAGTATAATTAAAAGATTCAAGGAATCCGGTAAAATCTAGAGTCTTGCATAAAGGGCAAGGCCGAAAACCCATTCTGAATGCACGTGATCTCCGATCCCTCAGACGCCACTGTCTTAAAAATCATCATGCGTCTGTAATGGATATCATGACATAGGCTCGGGAATATTTAGGTAAACCTTTATCAGTCAACACCATTTGCCGCTACATACACAGATGCAAGTTAAAGCTTTACTATGCAAAGAAGAAACCATACATCAACGCTGTCCAGAAGCGCCTCCGACTTCTCTGGAGTCATCTGAGATGGACAGTAGCACAGTGGAAGCGTGTTTTGTGGTCCGACGAGTCAACATTTCTAATAGTATTTGGACAAAACAGCCGTCGTGTTCTCCAGGCCAAAGAGGAAAAGGACCACCCAAGCTGTTTTCAGCGTCAGGTCCAAAAGCCACCCCCATACCATTTGTCATGGTATGGGGGTGTGTCAGTGCCCATGCACATGTGTGAGAACACCATTAATGCAGAAAGAAATGTACAAAATTTGGAGCAACATAGGCTGCCATCCAGACGCCTTCTTCTCCAGGGATGTCCCTGCATTTTCCAGCAGGACAACGCCAAACCACGTGCTGCCCGAATTACAAGTGCACAGCTGCAGAGAGTGCGGGTGCTAGATTGGCCTGCCTGCAGTTCTGACCTGTCTCCAATTGAGAATGTTTGGTGCAGTATGAAGCGCAAAATACAGCAACAAAGACAATTGCGTTGTTGTACAATTGCACAGCTGAATACCTGGCAGAATGGGAGAAAATCCCGCTTGCTAAACTTAACCAACTGGTGTCTTCAGTGCCCAAACGCTTAATAAGTGTTGTTAAAAGAAATGGTGATGTTACACAGTGGTAAACACTCGACTGTCTCAACTTTTGTGGAGTGTGTTGCGGGCATAAATTTCATAATAAACATATATCTTCAAAAAACAATGAAGTTGATTAGGTAAAACATAAAATACCTTGTCTTTATATTGTCTTTGTTTGAATACAAGTCAACTACTACTATTACTACAACTGATTTCTGTTTTTATTTGCATTTCATTTACCGTCCCAACTTTTTTGTAATTGGGGTTGTACAATAAACATTTACTTTCTTCAGTAAAGTGTTTGTTGTCTTGGTGAGTTCCAGCATTGTCCTGACTTTGACTCCACGGGAGGAAGCTGGGCCCTAACATTATAAAAAGTACTTTGCTCAGTGAACCAGCGGTGTCATGGTGTCCATCTAATCCTGCAGCAGCACCAAATTAATCCTGGACATTCTCCACTCTCTTCTTTTCAGACCCATAACTAGGTGAATGAGAGATATCGGATGCACAGAAAGGAACACATCAACGCAACAAGAATGCTGCTATTACACACCTTGACCTGTGCTGTTCATATCGTATGTGTTTAACCAGCAAAGGCCTGTGATGTTCATATCCTATGTGTTTACCCAGTAGAGACCTGTGCTTTTCATATCCTATGTGCTTACCCAGTAAAGACCTGTGCTGTTCATAGCCTGTGTGTTTACCCAGTAAAGACCTGTGCTGTTCATATCCTGTGTTTACCCAGTAGAGACCTGTGCTGTTCATATCCTATGAGCTTACCCAGTAAAGACCTGTGCTGTTCATAGCCTGTGTGTTTACCCAGTAAAGACCTGTGCTGTTCATAGCCTATGTGTCTACCCAGTAAAGACCTGTGCTGTTCATAGCCTGTGTGTTTACCCAGTAAAGACTTGTGTTGTTCATATCCTGTGTGTTTACCCAGTAAAGACATGTGCTGTTCATATCATGTGTGTATACCCAGTGAAAAACTGAGCTGTTGATATTTTGTGACTTGACATCATGTACACGCACGCACAGGGGCGCGGCCAGAAATTGTGGCCCCCATGAAAAGATCTCACATTGGGCCCCACCGCCAGTTACAGCTGGTACAGCACAACTTCTCTATGTATCAGGCGTGCCATCTACTCATTTACCTTAGTTGTGGGTCACAAAGTAATAATCATTACTCATGTAAAATATAGGTAGCCGTTGTAGTTTCAATACATTTTATTTTATTGTTGACAAAATACAGAAAAAACTGAAACATTCTAAAAGTAGATTTTAAGGTGAGGGGGGTGGGAATGGCAGCACTGCTATAGGCCTAAGCTATAAATGGTGTATTTCAAATTGCCTGTGTTTATGGGGTTAGTTGAACAGGGTTGTACATAGCAAAATGTGACACGAGTTCACCGAGTGCCCATGGGGATATTCGAGAAAACAAGGAAAACAAAGTCAAAAGATCAGCAATTCACATCATCATTGCACCTTTGAGCCAATGAGAACCTTAGACAAGAGTCAAATGTGACACTGGAGACAAGAAATACTGTTGGTTTTCATTATTCCCCTGTAATTAAAGACTGACTAATCAGTAACATTAATTAATCTATAAGGTAGAAAAGAAAACAGTCACATCATCTAAGCCCTAGTCATCTACAGAGCATTTTCATTGGCTCAGAGGAGTATGGGGGAAGATGTTGCCACGATTATGGAGGATGGACAGCAGATTTCACATGAGGTGGAGAAGGGGTGGATTCTGGGGGCAGAACAGAGGAATGGAGGGGGGGTACCATTCTTGGGCAGGATGAAAATATTCTTCAGCAGGATCTTAGTCTCCTTGGACAATTGCTGAAACTTTTCCACCAGCTCGGTACTCAGCTGCGCATCATGACCTGCAATCACAAATGCAAACAAAATCACATCAAACTGTGATTGGTTTAGAACTCCACAGAGATAATGCCACTGACAGCATATTTTCAGGTTTTTACTGAAACTGAGACTTTTAATAAACTGAATAGAGCAGCTACATGAAAAGTGTGTGAAATGTAACTGGTTTGAGTGTGTGCGGTCCCAGCAAACCACCTTTGCACGTTGTCTGGAATTGATAAGAGGATGCTATATGCATAGGCTATGTAAAAGCGTATTCCATGAGAAGGGAGGGGGAAATGTGCTGAATTTGTTATTACTGAAGAAATTACTTAAAAAAATATTTCACTTCGTATTTCTTTTAGTACTTTAACTACTTTTCAATTTTGTGTTTTGTCATGCATATTTTAGCACTTTTCTCAGTGTTCCTATAATATGCCTCAATACAATTTTCCTTAGGCTAAATGATTGATGATTTAAAATTTTTTTAAAAACAAACGCTGAAATTTTTTAATTTAAAAAGATGTCTATAGCAGGTTTTGCAACTCAAATTGACTGAGTTGAGTCCTTTAATTCAAGAAAATAGTTTAGCAATATATGATTTCATAATCTTTATCAAATTAGGTCGTTACTGGTGCAGAAATTGATTTTGTAATGCTGGATACATCTGACACCGCTGCCAGCTCATGTGTGGGAGCTTGTCTTCACAAAATAACACAAGGAGAAGTTTGAGTTAGAGCATAGTAGCTGAAGATGTATTTTCCGCCTAGTGAAGCTTTTGAATTTCTATTTAATTTATCCATGCTTATGAAAATCAAACATACATGAAAAGTGGGGCGTCAACAAAAAGGGGAGAACGAGTATTAACAAACAATTAGTAATTGTAATTAGTAAAAAGTAATTTTTTAAAAGTTTATAATTGACTTAAGAGTCCCACAAGGAGAGGTGGTAGTTCAGAGTAAGGATACAGTTCAGAATAAGAAAGAGTGAATTTGTGTCTATGTTTGAAACTTGATTTGACTGCTTGTTTTCCTCAGTGTTATACAAGCCTGTTATGGCTATATAATATATAGGTCATTGTTTGTTAAATACAGCTTTAAAAAGCAAATGACCTCTTGTTAAACTGGATTGTTATTGATGTCATTGTAAAACCATGATTTTAATATCTGAAAAATAGCAGTGCCGGAGACTATAATGGTAAACATCAGGGATTTTTGGCATTTACACAACTTCTGAGTTAAACTGCCCATTTCCGGTTTACACCACTCCTACTTCTAATTTTTAATTAGAATACAACCATGAACAAAATAATTTTGTTGGTTGAACAAATACAGATTCAAATACAAATAGTAGCATTTCCCTCCACCCCTAGTATGTATGTGCAGGTGTATTTATTTGGGTGTGTGTGTACTGGATGTGGAGTGGGGCGGAGGGACAAGCTTCAGTTTGTGTCTCACTTTGGCTGTGGAATATGAATCTTACAGGGGTCTTTGTCTTCTTTGCCTAGTGCATCCTTCTTCAACAGCAACAATCAGAATGATAATACAAACCAAATTTTCCACATTACACGTATCTGACACTGTCCATATTAAGGCAACAAATATAAAAAATCCATCACTATCACATACCGCATACACGACAAGGCCAAAAGTTAGTGGTTTCAGACAAACGAGGATTAATAAAAAATATGTTTATATTCTGAATCCAGCTGTTCCAAGATAATTAATTGAAATCATACATTTTTTTAATTGAATGTAGGCTCACTACTTCTAAATATAACAAATCAGAAGACATTAAACAAAATATAAAATAATTAATTTGAATGTACCACAGAGCAGAGAGAGAGATGGATAAGCCAGACCTTGCCAAAGTATTACCCTTTTCCATTTTAAGTGCCACAGGATTAAAGGAAATAGGCTAAAAACACACAAGCAAGGAACAAAACCATCTCTCCAACTGCCACATGACCCAACCTTTTCTGGGGCCATCTTAAATACCTTACCCAGCATGGCTTGTGGATGTTTGCCCTGACTGGGTGATGTCAAGTAAAGGTGTAGAAGGAAAGGGAGGGGGGCTCAGACTCATTCATGACAAGAAGGACTGGTCTACCTAAAAGCTGACGTGTACTTACAGTTGAGGCCAAAACTTTACTTACACCTAGGCTAAAGATATTCAAACAAATTTTTTCACAACTCCACACATTTCATGTTACCATACATTTCCTGTGTTAAGTCAATTAGGGTATCTACTTTGTTTTTATAAGAGGTAATTTCAAGATAATAGCTAAGAGACAGACTTATTTCAGCTTTTAAGTACTATATCAGATTTTCAGTGTGTTAAACGTTTACATACACTTTGTTAGTATTTGGTGGCATTGCCTTTTAATTGTTTAACTTGAATCAAACACTTGGGGTAGCCTTCCACAAGCTTCTCACAATACTTTGCCGGAATTTTTGCCCATTCCTCTTGACAGTGTAACTCAGTCAGGTTTGTTGGCCTACTTGCTTGGACACGCTTTTTCAGTTCAGTCCACACATTTTCTATGGGATTCAGGTCAGGGCTTTGTGATGGCCACTCCAATAATCCTCCTTCCTCACGATGCCATCTATTTTCTGAAGTGCACCAGTCCCTTTTCCAGCAAAATCACCACAACATGATGCTGCCACCCCCATGCTTCACAATTGGGATGGTGTTCTTTGAATTAAAATCCTCACCCTTTTTCCTCCATACATAGCGCTGATCATTATGGCCAAACTTTTTGTTTCATCTGACCAGAGAACACTCCTCCAAAACGCTAGGTCTTTGTCCTGGTGATCACCTGCAAACTTCTTTCTGGCTTTTTTTATGCCAGTCGAGGAGTAGGGACTTCTTCCTTGTGCGACCACCTTTCAGACCATGGCGAAGTAAGATTTTAATAATGGTGGATGTAGATAATTTGGTACCTGATGCCTCCAACTCCTTCACCAGTTCCTTTGTTGTTGTCTTAGTGTTCAGTTGAACCATTCAGCCCTGGGAGGTAATTTGTGCTTCCTTCCTGAACAATGCAGTGTCTGTGTGGTCCCAAGATTTTTATATTTGCATACAATTGTTTGTACAGCTGCTTGTGGTACCTTCAGTTGTTTGGAGGAACCGGTGGAGGTCTACAATTTGTTTTCTGAAGTCTTGGCTGAGTTGCTTGGATTTCCCCATGGTATCAAGGGCAAAATGGCAGTGGCTCCAAAGTTAGGCCCTTTAATACAGCCACAGGTACCAATTAACGCTTAATTATGACAATTGGCCAATCAGAAGCTTCTAAAAAGCTAAATTACATCAATTTTTGGAATCTTCCAGACTGTTTAAAGCGGCAGTCAACTTGGTGTATGTAAACTTTTGACCCACTGGAATTCTGATATAGTGAATTTAAGCTGAAATAAATCTGTCTCTAATCTATTGTTTTAAAATTACCTCAGATGTGAACAAAGAGATGCCCTAATTGACTTGCCAAAAAAAGTATGCTAACATAAAATGTGCAGAGTTGTGAAAAACTGAGTTTGAATATCTTTACCCTAGGTGTATGTAAACTTTTGGCCTCAACTGTATCTATTAATGTGAACTTACCTTGTTGGAAGCAGGGCTATGCTATTATTATCATATATTTTTTCCTGAATTAACTCTTTCTAACAAGATTAAACTAAGACAAATAATAGACATTAGGTTTTTTACTCACTGATTTTACTTAAATGTCGCAGATTTGTCTTTCAAGCTGGTAGTAAAGAAGTATAGTATGTAAGAGACCGGGAAATAATTACTATTACTATTGTGCAGTGTGCAATTTATCACAAGACCACACACCTAAATGACAACGATAGACTGCCATTTCAAATCACAAAGCATTCTAAAGTGGAAAGTGGAATTTGACACAGGCATGGGTGCATCCTCTTTCAAAAAACAAATCAATAGCTTAGACTTTGGGCATTATGTTATTTACAATTTGAAAGAAACATAATCAGTTGTTGTAGTTCCATGAGGTGCTCTATGGAATAATTTATTGGCATAACATTTATTTTCTTACTTTTGCCAGTTTTAAATTATAAGTGATTTGTCCACACCCTAAGCAAAGTTCCAAATTATCTTTTCCTGCAAAAAGAAAGCCATGCAATTTTTTAAAACTTGAGATACACAATAAGATCAATGTGGCCATTGTTCCAGTCATAGAACTGACATTCTTACAGGCCTACAGGCAGCTACTACACATGATAACTGTTTGAAGGAACTGGACTAAGTCAGCATACGATAATACTGGTGTCTTTGAAAAAGAGGAACAAAAATTCAAACCTATTGTGTTGTTGAAGGGGTAAAACTACACTTGAATTGATATTTCTCCCTTTCATTACAAGCAATTTTGTAGAGAATAGCCCACTGTATTAGCAAAACATAAATACTAGCAACATCAGATGCTCCTGCTGACCATTGTCAACATTGCTGTTCCTCCTGGTTGCCAAGTGCCAAATTCATTAATATCATAAATTCATAGATATAAAGCACAAACTCATTTTGGAAGATATTTTTTGAGCAACATTTTGAGCTGATAAGCTGTTTTCAGGTTTAGGCACCTATGAACACAGGTACATTTTTCAGATTGGCCCCTGTGTAGAAATACAGCAAGCTGTAGTTTGATTAATTTTAATGCACATACCCATGTGAATCTGTTATTGTGTCAAAGTATATATATCATGTAGTTAAAATAACACAAAATTTTTTGCCAAATCTTTTTCCTTTATGTAACCCACATAGAAACTGGTTTGGAACACACAGGGTTAAAGTTTCGGTCCCCAATGTGTTTTTTCAGTTGAACTTTTGATACCTGCGCTGCGCCCGAATAGTCAAAAAAATCGTCCTATGTCTTTTCCTAACCACTTTTCCTTGACCTCGAAGGAAAACGTCACGAGGTCAAGGAAAGATGTGAAGGAGAATTCATAAGGACTTAGGAAAAGACAACCGCGGTGCTAAGAGAATCCGACTGCACTTACACTAGGCTACATAATTATACGACGGCAGATGTTATTGACGTGCGTCTGCCGTGGTGAAACTACAAAATGTTCCAAAGGTGGACTACTAAAAGCGCATCTTAGATACTTCGCCCCGTGCATTCTTACCATGTTGTTTGATGCAGGCTATATAAACGTAAACAACCCATTGATAAATATTACTTCAGTACCAAGGTTGGAATTGAAATAAAAAATAAAAAAGAAATATAGGTTACCAGTCACAAAAGTGAAATTAAATGGTTGTCACATTGAGAATGGTTGCTCACGCTCACTCTCCTGTCCACTCATCGATATGAATCCCAAATAGTATGATTGTATAAAAAGAATTGTTAAATTGAATACAAGATAGGCATAACATGTTACGGCCTACAAATCTACTACTGTACATATCATCATTCTTTTCAAACATGTTGAATTAAAAACTTTGTCTGGCTAAAAACATCTCATATCCTTTTTTCTTGAAAGACAGACTTCTGTGTTATGGTTAATATGCTGATTATGATCTGATTATGAGCCTATGCATATATTAGCTTAAAGTTACAATCTCGAAGATTTCCATTTCATTCTCTTTGGCGGTATCAATGGCAAGAAGCGATAATTGCAGGTGTGTTTTTGGACCTTACTTCCCATAGAATGATTTTGATGATTTTGATTTCATCAAAAAAGGGCATCAAGGCTGAAGGAACATGAGGAAGCGTAATAAAATAACAATGCTAATCCAGACTGCTGTATTCTTTTATTTAGTTTTCTCTGGCTTGACATCTTTACACAGAAATCAGACCCGGCTCTGCTCCACGTGTACCCCAGCTTTATTCCGATCATTATAATATACTGAAGAGCTTGATGGCAAGGTAAATTGTCAGGGTGCGTGCGTGGGGGGTTAGGACCCAAATGCAGAGGGGGAAAAAACTCAACTCCAAAACGGAATTGAAAAAAAGACTTTACTTGACACATCCAGAACAAAAGAAGGGAACAAAAGGCCTCGCAGGGCAACTCTTAAAAAACACAAAGTACTCTTCAAAACTTAGGGAACAAAGAAAATCCAAAATTCCTCAAATGCATGGAAAACAGAACACACAGGGAGCTACTTAAACATGACCAGAAACACGACCAGAAACACGACCAAACACAACCAAGGCTCCTGACGTCCCAGGAGGCCGACCTGGGAAGGGAGGAGGGAGTGAACAGAGGGTGGGAGCCTGGAGACAGGATTCGGGACTGGACTCAGAAGGGAACAAGACTCAGGACTGGACATGGCAGAAACCTGGAAGGGACTATGACACGACAGAAACCTGGATGGGACCAAGACATGGCAGAAACACCGAACTGGACAGGGACGCGGCAGAAACACTGAACTGGACAGGGACGCGGCAGAAACACCGGACTGGACAGGGACGCGACAGAAACACTGGACTGGACAGGGACGAGACAGAAACACCGGACTGGACAGGGACGCGACAGAAACACCAGACTGACACTGACACAGGAACACCGGGAGACCTACAAGGACAGACAAAGGGGCAAGCAGGCGGGGAGGCACACGGCAAGACCTACAGACATACTGAGGGACAGACAGACAGGGAAGGAGAGGGGTGAACTCAAGGACTGACATACCAACTGACAAACAGGCAGACAGGACAAAAAACACGCAGACTGACACACCGACAGACAGGCAGGAGAACAGATTGGCCGACGGCCTGCGGGGCAAACATACAAGCTAACATACTGGCTGACAGACATGCGGGCAAACAGGTAGACAGGCAAGCGGGCAGACAAATAGACAAGGGTGCAGTTGAACAGACAGACACACGGTTGGGAACGTGGATAGGGCGAGGTCTCTGGGCACTGGGTAGGGGCAGTGATGGCTTGGATACACTAGGGGGCATGAGAACACTAGGCGGAGCACGGCCACTAGGGGGCGTGGGAACACTAGGGGGAGCGGGAACACTAGGGGGAGCACGGATGTGGTGTGGGGATGGCTGGTTTAAGCAGCCACACCTGCCCTGGGTCAAGCTAATTAGACCTGGCCAATTGGATAATTGGATAAGAATTAGATAATTGGCCAGGCTAATTGGACCCAGGAACAGGAGTGGCTGCACCTGTGCGTAGTGAGGTAATCACTGCGCACAGGTTAAATCTGCCATCCCCACCCACACCAGGGAGCTTCGGTCATGACTGGGTTACATCTGCTCACTTTGGCTGTTACCATCTTGCCAAACCCTCGTGAAATAAATCTGGACTGTTTGAACATCTTCTCCCTGTGTCTCTGTGCTGGAGGGCCCCAAGGAAAACCACTTCGGTGGCCTGTGGCAGGCGTGTTTGCCACAACGGACACTAGGCGGCGCGGGAACACTAGGGGGAGCACGGACACTAGGCGGCGCGGGAACCCTGGGCGAGGCAGGAACACTAGGGGGAGTGATAAAAAAATAAATAAAAAAAAAACCCTTTTTCCTGTCACTTGTTACATGTTACCCCATCCCTGCACTTCTTGGTAATTTGTATTTGTCCTAATACTGTAGCTTATTCTTCTGCCTAGTTGGCTTTGCAGATGTTAGACCAGAATAGTGTTCATTGTTCTCGGCTAGAAATAGCTGTACAAAATAAGTAATTGGGATGGCAGGTATGCCATCCCGCCAAGTTACGCCTTGGCGGGGGCATGCCCCCATACCTATACAGCACCGAGAGTTTGGCACTTTTCAGGGTTCCCCACAGAAATAACCACAACAGCCACAGACACTCAGCCCTTAAAAACATTAAATTCTGTACATTCTGACCCCATTTCAACAGACAGAATTCATAAACAACTTCACATGTCCACACAATAAAGCCCCAAACTAAGGGGATTTTGCGTTTTCTCCTTCTTCTTCTTCTTCTTCTCATTCTTATTTTTCCTGCCGCCTATCCCACTAACAACATGTCTCCCCATTGGACATTTCACTGACACCAGCCAAATCTTCACCTACACGACCCAATCAAAAACGCGCATACACACGCAAAATACCCATACATTTTTATTCTGAAACATTTCCCGTTCAAACAGCTAGTCCGCCTGTGGCCTAGTGGGTAAGGTTACAGTCTTGGGAACATGGGGTCGTAGGTTCAAGCCCAGCTTGGAACACGTTTCTTTGACCTGCTTCAACCCTCACTAATAATTGTCTACTAGCCTACTTATCAATTATTGCTTTTGCACCATATTTACCCGCCGTTCACCGTTCAGTTATTAACCGGCTACAATATTGCTAAGATATATGCATTATGACTTACCGTCTGTACGTTCAGTTATTGACCGGCTACAATATTGCTAAGCCATATGGATTCAACGGAAGCTCTTCTGTGCTTACTGGCTTGTGTTCTTCTTTAAAACCACCGGCAGGTTCGCTAATGATATTTCACGCATTGCATAGCTATGGCATTAGCTAACGAAGTCACAGACTGGTAAACCTCACTCACTCACGGCCACCCATATGCATTTCATGACGCAAATGTATTCCTTTTATTTAAAAGTTACACCGGTTCGCCACTGTGCCATTTCTACTAACTATATTTCTTCACTTGGCTACCGTACAAAACCTTAATATCAGCAAACGCCACGTTTCTACATTCATGTTACCTCGCCCTGTTCTCTATCTAGCCACATAGGCTACACACAATTACTACGTATGTACGTTCTGCAACTCCGCATTAAAACATTACATTTAAAATCATGTTTCACTCATAAGTATAACTACTAGCACTGAACATGAGAAAAACACATTCGTGCAATAGATTACATTACAGGCAAATAATGTGTGCAATGTTATTTAACCCTCCACTTCAACAACTAATGTTCAATACCGACTGTTATATATACCATTTGATAAGGAATATAAGCTCGCTCATGGTCACTCCATTTCTGTCGCACTATACTCCGTGATCATGTCAACCTTCACATACATGCCCATTCTGCTAAAAACATATTGTTTCAACTACGGAATTTCGTCATTTCATTTTAATTTCTCTCACAATGTTGTTATTCTCTCATATGCAAAGCCTGCTGGGACATATGCGTCTGCTCCTATTCTCCACTATCATGTTTTCCGGTTCTAGTTTAGCAAAATGGCGAAGAGGATTCCTACCTGCAGATAAGCCTATCAAAATGCCTTATAAACCTTACAAACACTAAAAGTGCATCTCCACGAAATAACAGACAATGGAGCAGGACAGAAGGATAAACCTTACAAACACTAAAAGTGCATCTCCACGAAATAACAGACAACGGAGCAGGACAGAAGGCTACACAAGTTGCGACCTAGGGAGTTATAATTCTACGGGCGTGTTGATTATTTTGTCAGTCAAGGCTCGTTGGATGGACGTCAAATCCGTGAGTACATACCATATTCCATCTGCGTTTCTCCTGCGTTGACGCTTACGCCACTGCATCCTTTCTCACAGC
Organism: Anguilla rostrata; assembly: GCF_018555375.3. Classification (NCBI taxonomy): domain Eukaryota; kingdom Metazoa; phylum Chordata; class Actinopteri; order Anguilliformes; family Anguillidae; genus Anguilla; species Anguilla rostrata. The sequence goes on along the minus strand of NC_057936.1, from coordinate 44,902,813 downwards.
CACTGTTTTACATATATAGCAAACCGAAACGGTACACGCTCATCAGACTGTACAGATTCACACAACGATAGCCATAATCCACAACCGTTTCTTGCAGGGTCGCATTTCTCACTCTCATAATAAAACGCTTTGCAAAAAGAACTGATATCTCATAAAAAACACGTTTTCAACGTACAAAAATGCCAAGTTACTAAAAAGTATTGATATCAAAATGACGCCAAGTTACGATACTACAAACAATATAGGCTATCTTGCCTCACCGAAACTTTCAAGTCACTTGGCCCTGTGTTTTCTAATCTTACCATTTCACAATGTCATGCAAACTTTCTGTCAGATCAAAGAGACAAATATTTCGAATTGCCTCATGGAACACATTGAACTTGACTTGAAATGGGGTCAGAATGTACAGAATTTAATGTTTTTAAGGGCTGAGTGTCTGTGGCTGTTGTGGTTATTTCTGTGGGGAACCCTGAAAAGTGCCAAACTCTCGGTGCTGTATAGGTATGGGGGCATGCCCCCGCCAAGGCGTAACTTGGCGGGATGGCATACCTGCCATCCCAATCTCATAAAAAACATGTTTTTAAACGTACAAGAATGGGAAGTTACTCAGACACAAGGTAGCTCACGTTAAACACGCTGAAAATGCCGAAAGCGGAACTGTCCTGGAAATATTTAACAAATGCAAAAGCAATAGTTTAAATGTTGTATTTCAAGTTAGGCAAGCAAGTCGGTGTACTGAGTTTTGCTACAGTCCGAGGGGGGAATTGGATCTGGGTCTCTCAGACCTGTAAACAGTTCCAACCAATAGACAATGGCACTACCTACTTGGCTACGAGAGAAATAGTCATAAGAGGTGCAAAGTTGAGAAACCCTAATCTAGTAAGACTCTAGAACAGCATTTCCAAACCTTTTTCCTTCCGCAGCACACTTTCCAAATTTACAGAATCTCAGGGCACACCACTCTTAAAAACATAAACAACCCTGCAGCCCCCCTCCACACACACATGCACGTTGGCCTAAATGTCCTTTTGGGGTTTTAATTAAGCTATATGCATTTTAATGACAATTATTTTGGCTTTTGTGAATAGGATTTGTTCATTTAATTTTTTTAAATTCATTTGAACATTAAAAATTTTGTTAAAGGATTTTTCACACGGCACACCTGACCTTGCGTGACGGCACACCAGAGTACCGCGGCACAACGGTTGGGAAATGCTGCTCTAGCACCTCACTATGACTTGTGGTATTCATACCGTTTACTTTTTAATATATTTTAATTTAAAAGTACATTTTTGTTCCAAAGAAATGAATGACATCACACATTCTCGCAGCATCATACATTTGTATAATTCACATGGTAATTAATGTACTAAATAGACTTAATAGAACTTATGCTTCTACTTTTCACTACTACTGCCTACTTCATAGAGAATTTATCAGTGCTGAAAATTCTGCAACTGTCATACGTTTCATACAATTAGATGTACACTCACCGGCCACTTTATTAGGTACTTGCTAGTACCGGGTGTGGTCTTCTGCTGCTGTAGCCCATCTGCTTCAAGGTTCAACGTGTTGTGCGTTCAGAGATGCTCTTCTGCATACCTCGGTTGTAACAAGTGGTTATTTGAGTTACTGTTGCCTTTCTATCAGCTCGAACCAGTCTGGCCATTCTCCTCTGACCTCTGCCATCAACAAGGCATTTTTGCCCAGAGAACTGCCGCTCACTGGATATTTTCTCTTTTTTGGATCATTCTCTGTAAACCCCAGAGATGGTTGTGTGTGAAAATCCCAGCAGTTTCTGAAATACTTAAACCAGCCCGTCTGGTACCAACAACCATGGCACATTTAAAGTCACTTAAATCACTTTTCTTCCCCATTCTGATGCTTGGTTTGAACTTCAGCAGATCGTCTTGACCATGTCTACATGCCTAAATGCATTGAGTTGCTGCCATGTGATTGGCTGATTAGATATTTGCGTTAACGATCAGTTGAATGGGTGTACCTAATGAAGTGGCCAGTGAGTGTATATTCCACTGAAATTGTCCACTGAGATGTATTCAAGTAAATAGGAATAACTGGTCATATAAAGCTTGTGTATAAACTAAATGTTTAGTTGTAACATTTCATACAATTAAAAGACATATTCCACTGGAAATTTAAACTGTATTCAAGTGATTGGCCAGGGGAAGCTTGTACTGTACAATTTCTACTCCTTCATGGTTTTTAGTAGAACTTCCATTCAACTTAATACTTCCCACTCCTTCATGCTGTCTACACAATATTTCAGCATGTTCTGCTCTGCAAGTGGCCCTTAAATACAGCCACAGGTGCCAATTAACTCCCAATTAACTCCTAATTATGACAATTGGCCAATCAGAAGCTTCTAAAAAGTTACATCAATTTCTGGAATCTTCCAGACTGTTTAAAGCGACAGTCAACTGTATAAAAACATTTGACCCACTGGAATTCTGATATAGTGAATTAAAGCTGAAATAAATCTGTCTCTAATTGATTGTTTTAAAATTACCTCTGATGTGAACAAAGTAGATGCCCTAATTGACTTGCTAAAATAAATGTATGGTAACATGAGATGTGCAGAGTTGTGAAAAACAGAGTTTGAATATCTTTAGCTTAGGTGTATGTAAACTTTTGGCCTCAACTGTACTGTGTTCCAACTAAGATGTTGGACCATGCCATGAACTTACAAACTTAACGTCAATGTACATTCCAAGTTTCACAACTTTATGTCGAACGTCTAGATTCCTTCTATATTTGGTCATGTGCTCACTCAGAATACTGCTCTTGTCGTATGACTTAGCCATTGAGATGTGAAGAACTGGCTTTGTTATGTCTGATGGCGTACACCCGGTTATTGTGATGCAGGTAGAAAACTGTATTTCGGGTCATAACAGTACCAATGTATTACTGGTAAGCATGCACTAGCACTTATACTAGCATTCAAAACTTGGTGGAATTGGCTAATAGGTGGTGCTACAGTAATTCATTATTTTTGTGTATTTCAAAAGTTTATTTCTCACTCAGTTTGCACTGCTGTCATGAGCATTTCATCTCCATACATGTCTCTGACTGGAGAACAAATTTGCCTCTGTAAACTATCATGTCCATCATATTGGATTTCCACAATTTTGCATTTTTTCAAAAACACTTAAATTTACCAATTTACATTAAACTTGATGCACAGCCTCCATAGACCAAGCTCCACAAAAATTCTATACAGAATTCTGATACATTAAAATATGGACAGATAAGAAGCCAATTAATATTAATGTGGGTGTGGCTTATCACCAAAGTGCTACTATCAAAGTTTTAGAAAATTTATTAAATTTGGTAGCAGAGTTGGCAGTTATGTCTAGAGCCAAAGTGCAAAGTATTGACCCAATAGGCCTATTTCACAAGATGGCGACCAAAACCGGATGTAGGGATACTTTGTTTCCGGTTACCGTTGCTACGGACGCAAGTCCATTTCTGACAGCGAAAAATTTAGCCTAAACAGCGACGTGTTCTCACAGTCTGCCAAAGTTCAGTGTCCGATCTTATCCACATTGTCGAAGCATTGCCAGTGAATGTTAAGCGGTCTAAACTAGACAAGGGCTATAAATTATTTTTTGAGAAGTTTATATTCGGTTATGAAGGTAAGTATAACGTTAGCTCTGGTTCGCCAGAAAGCGAAATAGCTAGCTTGCTAACCACAGCAAGTTAGCCGATTAAAGAGATATTTCACTTCAACATAACATAAATTATTTTCTGGAGGTGACTCCATTGTGTTTTCGTAGCGTGAAGCAACATCTGCTGTCCGTTAACAGCGTCTCTGTTCCTCTCGGTTGTCCCGAAAATGAATTATTAGGGAGCCTGACAACTGTGAGGAAAAGCGATTCTGTTAACGTTGACAGTCAGCAGGGGAGGCGCTATGTAAGTACAATGTGTTAGGCTCCATACAATTACTTATGTTATACTGAAGTGAAATATCTCTGAACTAAGTTTTGTACAACCGTTACTATTTTGTGACATGTTGTTTGTGCTGTACTTGTTCTAATAAAGATTTATATTGCTTGTCAAATCGCCTGTGTAATGCCGATGTTCAGTTCACTACCGAGCTGTTTGTTTTCATCGCTGATAAAAACTACCCACACATTTTTAAATCAGCTGATATATCTTAAGTAGGCTTGTCGATGTCCGTCAATACATTTTATAATTATAATTAACAACTAAAATAAACATGCATCTGCAGTTTCAACATTGAATAGGGACGGCGTGTAGCACAGTGGGTAAAGAACTGGGCTTGTAACCGAAAGGTCGCAGGTTCGATTCCCGGGTAGGACACTGCCGTTGTACCTTTGAGCAAGGTACTTAACCGAAATTGCTTCAGTATATATCCAGCTGTATAAATGGATACAATGTAAAAATGCTATGTAAAAGTTGTGTAAGTCGCTCTGGATAAGAGCGTCTGCTAAATGCCTGCAATGTAATGTAATGTAATTAATATCCAAATATGTGCTTGCTAACAAGCTAGCTGGCTAAAACGTAATTTGCTAATCATAACATAAAATACAGCTAGCTAACTGATTTTATTACATTCTTGAGTAACAAGTACCACATGACTGAAACCGCATTAGTTCTCAATGAATGATAAAAAAAAAAACAGGAGTTGGTAGGGGACTCAGACATTTAGACTCAAATGTATGCGAGGAGAAAAGTTTAATATCGAGTGTAACCTTATTCACAAAGCAGTACCTAACTAGCTAGCTATCATGATGAATGAGTTAGTTTATGTTAGTTTGCATGCTACCCAGCAAGTTTTTTTCTTATTTTGGAGTAAATCTGTGGGAAACCTGTGAAAGGGCAAATAAATTCTTTTTCGCACTGGTACACAGGGGAACGCTACAAAATAAAAAAGCTCTTTGTCGCTGCCATTGTTTTGGTGGCTGTTAAGATAACCGGAAATGAGAGACCCCTACATCCGGTTTACATACCCGGAAATGTGAAATAGGCCTATCGGACCACATAGTGGTGCTTGGAAGGCCAAATTTATAATACTGGCTGTGTGTGCAGCTATATTTCCTTATTTTATTTATTTATTTATGTCTGTTTATCTTGTGTTGTTCAGCCATTTGATTTTATTTCACTTGTATTTTTACTGTATTGAGTGTTCTTGTTGTTGGGTCGTTTGAAAGTAATAATTACTATTTGCAAAAAAGTATCAGAACATATGGCCCCATCTTGCAAATACTGTTTCTCTTTGCCATTGCAGTTTGTTCATATTTGGCATATGTTGTTATCATTTTTTACATTAATTTAGCAGGTTTTGACTCTGGTGGACCTGCAATTGTGGCACCAACTACTTGGCTTCTTAGGAACTCTGTTATTTGCCTTGTGTTTAAAATTTACATATAAAATCGAAGATAGTCAGCTATAAAAGGTCTGACAAATACTGCTAATTGGCTTTCAACTTAGTATTTCACACCTGTGCAGCTGCCTTTGTAATTGTTATTTAGTTCATAGCGATTATGCCCCTCTCCGTGTTGTTTCCGTTATTTGGTCCAACCCCAGTAATCACAATACCATCTACTAAACACGCTTCCCTATGCATCATTGCCATCACAATTCACTAGTCTTGGCAGCTTCCAGAACAGTGGAAAGAATTCTCCAGAGACGGGTAACTTTATTCTTAAAAATATTTTATTTCCAATAACATCAAAAGAGTCCAGCAAAGGGCTACTCCTGATATGCATAAATACATGCATACAAGCATGCATATACAGACTACAGCAATCTGTACAGACATTACTTGAGTATAAAAATATTGAATACAAAAAGATTTACAAGACGCTGAGAAACTTGTGTGCTTTGCAGGTATAAGGCGTGTAAGACTATCATGACAACAAAGGCTTGGAGTGCTGTAACATTCTGTACTCCAGATCAGTGACACCATAACACCATTTAGCAGCAAGATGAGAGTCTGTATCTAGGCAATAAGTCGGAAGTAGCTTGTGGCGTGCAAGTAACTAAATGGTTTTTTTAAAGTTACTTATACTCAAACTGACAGTGATTTCAGCGAGTACCTTTTTAACATCTATTCTTTACACCTGTACAGCTTTTCATCCTGGTGGTGGGGTGGATAGCATGCAAGTAGGTAACCATCAGGATAAATGAATAGTACAGGTGTAAAGCTCTGATATGAGCTGGTGTTAGAACGGTGCCTCACTGGAACAAAATTCTGGGACAAAGCTATCATAAGATAAATTTACCCTACCTCCCTTACCTTGCTTGAAATACCAAGTGGAGGTGCAATTCTCACACCTGACAATCACACATGGAACACAGTACATTGCCAAATGAACTTTCCTGCCAATGCTAGTGGGTTTTCCTTGCTCAAACAACCAATGACCAATCTGTTATTTTCATAGGCTGATTGCATCCATGCATAACCAATCATTGTTGTCTGAACAAGTGGCTGTTGAATATTCAAAAAGAGGTAATGATGCAATGAAAGTAGGATAAAAGCATAACCAAGACATACAGCCTACAGTACAGTGGACACAACAGTATTCCTTTTGACTTACTAGTTAATGAGCTCACAAATGTTAAGTTGCTTGCTAATAAAGAAAGTGAATTGTAACAGCAAATTTCCTGCTACATGTTAATGTGCACATACACCTATGGGATGATTAGTATCTTTTGTATAAATATGAAACAGTTAAGGATTTAGCAGTAAGCTTCTCTGAAGGTTATTCTGTGACAGTTCACTACATCATTGGCTGCTCATTGTCATGTCAAAATGCCGCTTTCCATCCAGGTACAGCATAGATTCTGTGGGTAAACCAAGAGAAACATATACTATATTATCGCTATGCATTCATCTGCTTTCAGGCAATCAGGTAACACTCAGCTGAGACTGTCCTAAAGGTAATCTCTGTTAAAAGATGGTAAAGATACATGCTTCACAGCGGAGAAGCACATAACCATTCCATTATCATCTTTATAATATACAGGGAGACAACTGTAATTAATTTTAGCTATAAAGATGCATCCATTGAACAACTCTGTTACTATTAGGGGTGTCTTATGGGTATATTTGCATTTGCAAGGAACTCAGCCTACTCTGATAAAGTACATTTTCTCATTGAACCTACATAATGCAACTTAAAATTGAGGAGCACACCTTGATAATTCAGGATAAGAGGGAAAAAAATGTCCTCTCTGATGATTGCATATGATTCCTAATTTTGATGCATTTTTGGGCACCTTTCTTGTGAACTACCAGTCAGTAAAGCAAGTGTCAATGTCCCCCTGTATTCCATAATAATCCCACACAGGCACACACTGTACTGTCACTTCAGTAATTAAATTGCCTCTGACCAGGCTAATGACAGGGACTACAGGTCCCCATGGACCTGACATGAAGAAAAATAATGACTGCAGAAATCACACAACTGACATCAACAAAAGAGCAATTGCAGATGAGACTATACTACTAACAAATAATGCAGGAATTACAGGAGAGACATAACAGAGAGAACAGAAGAAGAGAGCAGTCTTACCTCCATAACTTCTGGGCATGATCGCTGGTACGTCCTCTGGGGAGCTGAAGGTAAAATGGAAGATGTTGGTGGTGTTGTGCTGGCCTGTCAAGGGGTCAAGCACCTCCGTATGAACTCGGACCTGAATATACTTGTCCTGTGTGTAGCAAACCTGCAGGCAAGAGATAAAGATTAGTGTAATCAGCGCGTTATTTGAATCAGGTTTCCAATTGTTAATTAGGTGTACTCTGAGCGCTCCCTCTCAGTTCTATGTGCCAACTCCCCATTCCAGTCTGCTCCCTCCCCCTCAGAAGGCGCTTCCAGCGACGTAGTCCCCCTCGACGACCTAACCTCTCCAACCTCTGCTACCCCCCGTTGTCCCCGTGAGAACTTCATGGTCTCAGGGGGGCTATGGAACTGCCAGTCTGCTACGCGCAAGGCTGACTTCATTTCCGCCTATGCCTCCCTCCTATCCCTTCAGTTCCTTGCCCTCACTGAGACTTGGATCACATCAGACAACTCCGCTATTCCTGCTGCCCTCTCGTCCTCCTACTCCTTCTCCCAAACCCCCGGGCCATCTGGCCGTGATGGTGGTACTGGTTTGTTGATCTCCCCCACCTGGAAATTCTCTGTTCTCCCCCTCTCTGACCTGTCTATATCCACTTTTGAATACCACCCTGTCTCTGTCACCTACCCTACTAACCTCTATATTGTTGTTGTTTATCGTCCTCCAGGGCCCCTGGGAAGTTCCCTAGATGAGCTAGACACCCCGCTCAGCTTCTTCCCTGAGGACGGCACCCCGCTGATCCTCCTGGGAGATTTCAACATCCAACAAGAGGCCTCCTAGTCTGCTGCCTCCCAACCACTACTCCTCTCCTTCTCCCTCCCTCTTGCTCCCCATCCTCCCTCCCCTCCTCCCACCCCCACTGTCACTGTCCGTCGTAACCTCCACTCCCTCTCACCCTTTTCTCTCGCTCCCAGAGTCACTGCTCCCCTCTCTTTCATCATTCTTCAAACTCCCCACTGACTCTGCATCCCTCACCCTAATTTCATCTCTCTCCTCAGCACTCGACTCTATCTGTCCTCTTGTCCCAAGGCCAGCACGCTTATCCCCTCCCAGTCCATGGATGTCTGACCCCCTACGCAAAAATTCATAACTCCATTACTAACCCTCGTCAACTGTTCTCTATTTTCTCCTCTCTCCTCAGCATGGCTCCTCCCCCACCTCAGTCCTCCTTCACTGCAGATGACTTCGCAGTATTCTTTTATGAGAAGATTGCAGATATCCGCACCTCCTTTGCGCCATCCTTCCCCCCTGCGCCCTCCCCCTGTTTTTCCACATACTCTCCCCTCACAGACGCTGACGTTTCCCAGCTCCTGCTCTCCCACCGCCCTACCACCTGTGCTCTTGACCCTATCCCCTCATCTCTCCTCCAGGCAATCACACCAAATATCCTCCCATTTGTCACCTCCCTCATGAACTCCTCCCTGTCTTCTGGATGTTTCCCCTCATCCTTCAAGAGGGCCCACATCACCCTGCTGCTGAAGAAGCCCACACTAGACCCTTCCGCAATCCAGAACTACCGCCCATTATCTCTCCTTCCTTTTCTATCTAAAACGCTTGAATGAGCTGCATCTAACCAACTCCCTGCTTTCTTCTCTCAGAATAACCTGCTCGACCCCCGCCAGTCTGGCTTCAGGCCTAGCCACTCGACAGAGACTGCACTCCTCTCTGTCCGTGAGTCACTTCATGCCACACCAGCAGCCTCCCTCTCCTGTCATGATTCTGCTAGATCTCTCAGCTGCTTTCGACACTGTTGAGCACTCCATCCTCCTATCCTTCCTGGCAGCAACAGGGATCTGCGGCACAATCCTGGACTGGATTGAGTCCTACCTCTCTGATCGCTCCTTCCAGGTTGTTTGGGCTGGTAGAGTATCGCCGCCCCGTCCCCTTGCACGATTCCCCAGTCTCAGTCCTCGTCCCCTCTCTTTCCATTATCCTAGGCCTTGGCCCTGTAATCTCTGCCATGGTTTGTACTTATCACTGCTATGCTGAGACACACAACCTCTTCTTCCTTCTCCCATCCGGAGACACACGGTCCCTTCCACGCATCTCCGCTTGCCTGAGGACATCCAGACTGGATGGACAATCACCACGTGAAGCTCAACCTGGGTAAGACGGAGCTAATCTTTATTCCTGCTCTAACCTCTCCCCTCCTCGATTTTTCCATTTCCCTAGGGGACACCTTAGTGACGTCATCATCCTGTGCCAAGAATCTGAGTGGTGATGGACAGCAGGCTGTCCCTCTCCAAGAACATCACGGCGGTAAGCCAGGCGTGCAGATTCTTCCTGTACAACATCCGGAGAATCCGCCCCTTTCTCACCACCTACTCAACCCAGCTCCTGGTCCACGCAATGGTACTGTCCCACCTTGACTACTGCAACTCTCTTCTGGCTGGCCTACCGACATCTGCCATCAGACCCCCGCAACTCATCCAGAATGTTACAGCTCGTCTGGCCTTCAACCTCCCCAGACACTCCCACGCCACCCCCCTGCTCACTACCCTCCACTGGCTGCCTGTCATGGCTCGCATCAAATTCAAAACATTGGTCCTAGCATACCAGGCAGTCAAGGGATCAGCCCCAGTATACCTCCATAAGATCTTCAAACCCTACATGCAAGACAGACCCCTCCGTTCCGCTACCTCAGGACGCCTGGCACCTCCCCCTCTTCGCACTTGTGCTTCCCAGTCACGTCTCCTGTCTGTTCTGTTCACGATGGTGGAAGGACCTTCCCGTGGAGGTCAGAACAGCTGAGACACTGATCACCTTCAAGTGACGATTGAAGACTCACCTCTTCAGGCTGCACCTCTCCCCATCCCTCCCTACCTCCCTGTAGTCTCTAATCTTGTTGCTATCTTGTTATTGGTGAAAGAATATTTTTATGAATACCAAGATAGACAATATTGTCCATTATGTCATGGGTGGGGGGTGTAGTTGTAGATGAGACTGCAGGGAGGGGGTGCGTGTTAAATGAACGACCAGAGCGACAATGGTGGCGCTGTGAAACTCCGTATTCGGCATAGTTGTCGTCTATTGTCTACTAATGAAAATAAAACAATGTGTTTCTGTTTTTACCTCATACTTTGGTTGCAGTAGCACCGAATGTCTGAGTTCAGTAATCTCGGCATGCCGGCGTGCTGACCACTAGGGGGCTTTGCGCTAACAGGCTAACCTAAAAGGTCCAAGTTCAACTACCCGGTCGCTCCCTGCACTTGGCACTGTACTTCCCTAGGGTTTTCAACACACTTGTTCCTGGTTATGGTTATACACTTTGTTGTACGACGCTCTGGATAAGAGCGTCTGCCAAATGCCTGTAATGTAATGTAATGTAAAGATAATCATGCAACAAATATACTACAGGGGACTTGATAAGCCACTTTTCTCCAGAGGCAGAAAGCAGAAATTCCCAAACTGGGGTTTATGGGCCGTCAGCAAACTGGAAAATCCATTTTCCCGTTTTTAAGAATATTTGGTTCACATTTGTTACAACCCAGTGTTTTTGTGCTTTGCGTTTTTTTGCTGCCACATTAGTTTTGGTCTCCCTACAGACTGAGAATGATGTCACGATCCCATTGCGAAGATGCAGATATGAAGATGCATCAGAGAGAGGGACACAAGCCATCACCTAGCAACCAGGTTGAAGGATGCCTGTTGCTGAGGATGCTGGGATCACCACAGGGCAATGCTATAAGAAAGAAGCTGAACTATAAGATAATGTGCATCTTCTCAGTTAGTCTATTGTCCACGGTTCAGTCTTTTGTCTACAATCCACTGTCTATTGTCCGCTCTTGGTCATCTGATGATCCTAACAACACCGTCAATTCTGTGCTCAGCCACAAACATTTCTATAATGTGATTGTTAAATCACCAGCATAGCCTGTACTAGGCTACTTAGTTATAGAAAATTATTTGAGATGAGAGTAGCAGGTTGTAAGGATAGTCAGTGATTACCCCAATTTCTATCTCAGGAGATCTACTAGGAATTGGAGGACGGACTTTTGCAAAAGACCCACTCTGGAGTGGGTTACATCTACCAGCCCTGCAACCTGCACTGAGCCTGTATATATGCCTTTAAGATCTTTGGGATATATAGATCCAACTCCCTGCTTTGCCATGTAATAAATGCCTGTTTGCCTTTTATATATCACTTTGTGCTCAATTGGGTCTTCCTTCAGGCTGTGGATATTGCTGAGGTGGTTTCGCATTACTTCCAATTGCATACACCCGTTTATTAGGGGTCCAAGCAGCGAAGCTGGTGGAACCCTATTGTATCTTATTATTATTCTTATTTTTCGCCGCTAAAAGTGTCTGAGGCTCAGCAAAAATAAGTCCTAGAGCAACCAAATTTGGTAGGTGGGTTCCTATGGCCCCCCACTACTCAGGCACTACAAATCACCTATGTCGGCCAGATGGTGGCGCTATAACAAAAGGTCATGCGTAAAAAGCCATAACTCCCACACCATAAGTCAGATCAACACAAAACTTCATCAACTGAAGCAACTGAATGTGCTCTACAACTGTGCTATTGGGACCACCTATGTCCGCCATATTGTTTTCCCGCCATTTGGACTTGTTTTTTTTTAGTTGCGGCGCAGAAGAGCTGTAGCTCCAAATCAAAAGTGTTACGACATCTAGTAAACTCCTTTACGGCAAGTGGCTAGAAGACATCCATGGTGACGCAACTAAGTATAGTTTTTATCAGTGAGGGGAGGGTCTGAACTTCATAATGGACAATATTATCTATCTGGGCATTCATAAAAATATTCTTTCACCACTCAAAAATCGCATTCCGTCATAGCAACAAGATAAACCCGACAATAGCCCTAAGATATGCCAATACGACAGTGAAAACGCTGCTCACTGAGTAACAAAATAAATGAGACAACGTTTTAAAAAATGATACCATGTCATTCTACAGTCAATATCTGGGACTATATATTGAATAAATATACAACATTACTGTTTGTTTTACGCTTAGAGATGTCCCTTTTGAGACTGAGTGGTCATATATTGTCTTGGACAATCCCTTTATTGGGATGACAGGTATGCCATCCCGCCAAGTTATGCCTTGGCGGGGGCATGCCCCATACCTATACAGCACTGAGAGTTTGGCACTTTTCAGGGTTCCCCACAGAAATAACCACAACAGCCACAGACACTCAACCCTTAAAAACATTAAATTCTATACATTCTGACCCCATTTCAAGACAGATTTCATAAACAACTTCACATGTCCACACAATAAAGCCCCAAACTAAGGGGATTTTGCGTTTTCTCCTTCTTCTTCTCCTCTTTCTTCTTCTCTTTCTTCTTCTTCTCATTCTTATTTTTCCTGCCGCCTATCCCACTAACAACATGTCTCCCCATTGGACATTTCACTGACACCAGCCAAATCTTCACCTACACGACCCAATCAAAAACGCGCATACACACGCAAAATACCCATACCTTTTTACTCTGAAATGTTTCCAGTTTAAACAGCTAGTCCGCCTGTGGCTTAGTGGGCAAGGTTACAGTCTTGGGAACACGGGGTCGTAGGTTCAAGCCCAGCTAGGAACACCTTTCTTTAAAGGAGTACCATGGTGATTTTCACACTTTCTTGGTTTTATGTGCTATTTGCACAAGAGGCATTGAACAAACACAATGAGTAAAGTATTAAATATGTCCGTTCTGTATTTTTGGAGAAATATGCGTTTTAAATTTATCGACCTATTTTCAACCGGTTGAGAAAGTTCTCAACTTGGTGCCTCACGAACACAGTAACCACTCCCCTTTCCACGCCCCGTAAACCCATGGATAACTTGAGACCCATAGTTTGCGCCGCTGGCTTACGGGCAAGACAATGCAAATATTTCACTAACGTTAGGTTCACTTAAATTAGAGTGCCTTTTAAGGACTATTAGATTATTTCTGGTTATATTCATTTAGCTAGCTAGCTAGCTAACGTTAGCTAACTAGGTAGTTCGCTTTCAAAAGCTATGTTATCGATAACGTCAGCTAGCTAGTTTGCTTTTATGAGGACGTTATAGTTCTGCTTTCATCTTAACTTGGCTAGCTAGATAGCAAAAATTATAATTGGATATAAGTCAACGTCCTTATCTTAGCTATCTATCGATACTTGATATACTATTAAGCTAGCTAGCTTGTGAAAAGTCTCCCAAAAATAGTGCTTATCATGGGGGTAGCTAATGGTAACGGGGCACGGTCTGTCAATCATAGCTAACTGACAGTTCTCATTACCATGCCCAGAAGGTTTGGGTGAACTTTTATAGTGGGAAATTTAGGCTTAGAAAAATACGTTTTCAAGTACATTGAAATGACTGAATAATAAAAAAATTATGCACATTCGTTTTGTTGCTGCCTAAAGACAACTGGGAAGTGTCACGTTCAATCACCATGTTACTCCTTTAACCTGCTTCGACCCTCACTAATAATTGTCTACTACTTATCAATTATTGCTTTTGCACCATATCTACCCGCTGTTCACCGTTCAGTTATTAACCGGCTACAATATTGCTAAGCCATATGCATTATGACGTACCGTCTGCACGTTCAGTTATTAACCAGTTACAGTATTGCAAAGCCATATGGATTCAACGGGAGCTCTTCTGTGCTTACTGGCCTGTGTTCTTCTTTAAAACCACCGGCAGGTTTGCTAATGATATTTCACGCATTGCATAGCTATGGCATGGTGCTGCACTTATGAAGTCACAGACTGGTAAACCTCCGGTTTAAGGCTTGAATCCCACCTCACCCTCAGGCAGATCATTTCCTCTTTTACACTAACGTTTTCTTACGCTTATATTTTCTTTACCAAAACTCACTCACGGCCACCCATATGCATTTCATGACGGCAAATGTGTTCCTTTTATTAACAAGTTACACAAGTTCACCACTGTGTCATTTCTACTAACTATACTTCTTCACTTGGCTGCCATACAAAACCTTCTTATCAACAAACGCCACGTTTCTACATTCATGTTACCTCGCCCTGTTCTCTATCTAGCCACATACAAACAATTACTACGTATGTACGTTCTGCAACTCCGCATTAAAACATTACATTTAAAATCATGATTCACTCATAAATATAACTACTAGCACTGAACATGAGAAAAACACATTAGTGCAATAGATTGCACATGTTATTTAACCCTCCACTTCAACAACTAACATTTAATACAGACTGTTATATATACCATTTGACAAGGAAACTAAGCTTGCTCATGGTCACTTCATTTACTTCGCACTATAGTCTGTGATCATGTCAACCTTCACCTACATGCCCATTTTGCTAAAAACATATTGTTTCAACTACGCAATTTCATCATTTCGCCTAATTTATCTCACGGTGTTGTTATTTTCTCATATGCAAAGCCTGCTGGGACATATGCGTCTGCTCCTATTCTCCACTATCAACTTTTCCGGTTATAGCTTAGCAAAACAGCAAAGAGGATTCCTACCTGCAGATAAGCCTATCAAAATGCCTTATAAACCTTACAAACACTAAAAGTGCATCTTCACGAAATAACAGACAACGGAGCAGGACAGAAGGGTACACAAGTTGCGACCTAGGCAGCTCTAATTCTATGGGCTTGCTGATTCTTTTGTCAATCAAGGCTCGTTGGATGCCCATCAAATCCGTGAGTAGCCTACATACACTGGCCATATTTCACCTTTTCTGATGCGTTTACAATTACGCCACCGCACCAATTGTCACAGCCACTGTTTTACATATATAGCAAACCGAAACTGCTAAACGTAAACGCTCATCAGACTACAAATTCACACAAGGATAGCCATAATCCACAACCGTTTCTTACAGGGTCACTTGGCATTTCTCACTCTCGTAATAAAACGCTTTGCAAAAAGAAATGATATCTCATAAAAAACACGTTTTCAACATACAAAAATGCCAAGTTACTCACACATACAAGACATACACCGTCAATAACTCATTCATTCAGACTGCCAAAATCCAGGCCTGGTATTAAAAGTATTGATATCAAAATGACGCCAAGTTACGGTACTACAAACAATATAGGCTATCTTGCCTCACCGAAATTTCATAACATGTATTCCAAAGCAATGCTACCCAATATTTCCTCAGTTCTTTCAAGTCACTTGGCCCTGTGTTTTGTAATCTTACCATATTACAATGTCATGCAAACGTTGTGTCAGATCAAAGTGTCAAATATTTCGTATTGCCTCATGGAACACATTGAAATTCATGTAGAAAACTGCTGGTCAATCACTACAGGAAGCATATTTCTCCAGAAAACATATGTTTATACTTGCTTCTGAACTGAATTTGAGTAAATGTACAAGTGATTGTATATTTACAACGTACAATAAATACATGTAAAATACATATTGTAGCCTACATACATACATAGAGAACTTCTTTATCCCCATGGGGACATTTCCCTCGCAGCATGTTACATTCACATTTACAAACAGACATTTATACCAAGAAACATACAATCATTCACGCAACAGAAAGGCTGGGCACCAAAATACATACATACCAATACAAATTGGACATATAGATGCCTATTCAATCAATCTTGACTGTGAGAAAGCCATCCACACATATGTTTGGCCTGTCCATGTACTGCACGCTTATATACACACAGGGCCAAGTGACTTGAAAGAATTGAGGAAATATTGGGTAGCATTGCTTTGGAATACATGTTATGAAATTTCGGTGAGGCAAGATAGCCTATATTGTTTGTAGTACCGTAACTTGGCGTCATTTTGATAACAATACTTTTAATGGCAGGCCTGGATTTTGGCAGTCTGAATGAATGAGTTATTGACGGTGTATGTCTTGTATGTGTGAGTAACTTGGCATTTTTGTACGTTGAAAACGTGTTTTTTATGAGATTAAATATACGCTCATCTGTGATGCATGGTACCTTTAAAAATAGGTGTGTGTAATACCACACGTGTTGTTTACGGCATTGTCGCCCTTTTTAGAACAGCCCGGCTTGATTGACAATTCATTTATTCAGTAGGTGAGAGTATAAGCTTTCTAACGATGTATAACATGTCTAATTTTTCTTTTGGAATAGCGTTTTATAGGTAAGCGTAACTGAAAATTTTCTTATCATCCCATTCACTTATGCATTCACTCGGTGGTAGCAGTAGACACTGCACCTAACGAAACGTTGTCAACGATTTTTCGTAATTTCTTGGAAAATACTATTATTACTGAGGACTTCTGGGCACAGCTAAGCCATATGTTTGCTGATAACCCTATCTGACATTGTTTTCTGGAGCAAAACAGAATCGGATAGTAACATTGCTTTACTGTCTCTGTCTCTATCTACTGAACACATAAAATTCCATCATTGCTATGTAAGCATTACTGCTCAAAATATTTCGGTTCGTTCCGTTGCTACCATAATATAACAAACTTTCTTGTGTCTACAGCTGCAGTTTCTCGCTGCAATTACTAATATTGAATATAAACAAAAGACGCAATTTATGCTGTAGTCTACCAATGTTGAAAATAATAATACGGTACCATCTACCATTCAAAGTAGCCAAAGGGAAAGTATGTTGATGGCCACATCCTGAAGAGAAAGAAGGAATCATTTAAAGGTGTTTCTGTGATAACTTCCATGCCTGAGCCTGGCTTTCGTGAAATGTCATCCCTTCAAAAGGATTATGCTCTCCAGGATTACATGCCAAACCTTAAGCATATTACATGCCATTCCTTAAGCATAATTTTGCGTCATTGACTAGCAAGCCTGGTTTGCAAAAAACTGTTAAAATACTGAGAGACACTGGCACTGCAATTATTAATTTTGGAGGAAGTTTTGCCCGTGTCTGAGAAATCTCCTTTTGGCACCAGTGCCCTTGTGTAGAGGTTTGAAATGGGCAGTATTGATGTGCCACTGCACACTATTCTGCTCAAGTCTGACCTCCTGACGGGCCACATTATTATAGGCATGTGACAAGGTCTTCCTGCAGAAAGGGTAACCTTCATTTTGGAGAATGACTTAGCTGGGGGCAGTATTTTTGCTAGCCCTGAGGTGACACCTGCCCCTCTTGTCTGATGAATTTATGAAGAAATACCCTGCTTGTGCTGTCACTCATGCTATGTCCAAAGGACTTGTGACTATACCTGACACGAAGGCTTGCAACATCCTTGCATCAGATAGCACTTATGAATTACTGTAAGTGATTTATTCTTCACAAAATTTATTTTGATTTACAGTCTCCCATTATTGCTGCAGACAGGGATAAAACCACACTTGCGAAGGAGGCCAGTAAAACTGAAAGTGTCAATGGGCTTAAGCAGCTGTCTCTGTCACAAAAATAGCTGATTGCTGAGCTGAAGAAAGACTCATTTATAATATCTTCAAAAGTGCAATTCTCGAGCAGGAAATTGCTTTAGTGCCAAAAGGGTACTTCTGATATCCAAGTGAAGACCAACTGACGCTCCAATTCAGGATGACTTGAGCATTATTTATCAAATTGTGGTTCCACCTGCATATAGCAATGAGGTGAGTGGTTTTACTCATGGTGACTGCTTTGTGAAAGGAGTTTGTGACAGTTTGTCAAAACTTTTGGCATGTGATGCAGGTGGATTTCGGGTTTTAACACATTAAAGAATACATTGCTTCTATATAAATGTTTTTGCTAAGTTGCAATGAAAATTGCCATGGAGGTTAAAGGTGCCATCAGCTGCATTGTGTTTGCAATGAGGACAGGGGTCTGTTGCTCCCAGGCAGGTATCTAATTTCAGCTTCAAAACACTCCTGTAATGGAATTGCCTTGGCCATGAATGTGAAATTATAAAGTCAAGAATACCCAATGTCCTTTTATGGTTTAAATTCTAGCGACAGAATAATACAATAAAGGGATCACAAATGCCTACAATGTTTACGCCTTGGCGGGGCATGCCCCATACCTATATGGCATTTTTCAGGGATCCCCACAGAAACAACCGCAAGACTCTCAGCCCATAAAAACATGAATTTCTGTACATTCTGACCCCATTCCCACAGACAGAATTCATAAACAACTTCACATGTCCACACAATGAAGGTCCAGACTAAGGGGGTTTGTTTTTTCTCCTTCTTTACTTCCAAAAATTCTAACCCACAGATTATCTCCTCATTGGACATTTTACCGATACCAGCCAATTCTTCACCTCCACCAGCCAATCAAAATCTCACATACAGACGTAAAATGGACATACCTTTTTACCCAACAAAAGTTCCAGTCTCAATAGCTAGTCCGTTCATAGCTCAGTGGTAAATGTCATGGTCTGTGGATCGTTGAGTCACAGGCTCAAATCCTGCCTGAAGCAAATTTTTCCATTTCTAACACATGCTCATTTGCTCACTAATAATTGTCTACTACTTCTCAACTATTGCTTTTGCACCACATCTACCCTGTCTTTCATCGAACGTATAGATTGCATTATGACATACCATCTACCCGTTCAGTTAACCAGCTACACAGCCAGGCCATATGGATAAAACCAGAGCTCAGCTGTGTTTACTGGCCTGTGTTCTCCTTTAAAACCATGGACAGATTTGACCAAGAACATTCACGCCTGGAACAGCTGCATGACGGTGGCGCACTGCTAAAGACATTGACTGGGAAGTGTGAGGTCGGGCGATTGAATCCTGCCTCACCCCCAGGCAGATCTTTTCATATCACTATTGTTTCAAGTCACTTGGCCCTGTGCTTTTTAATCTTACTATTTTACAATGTCATTCAAACTTTGTGTCACATCAAAGTGTCAAATATCTCTATTTGCCTCATGCAACACATTTAAATTCATGTACAAAACTGCTGGTGAATACCTACAGGAAGCATATTCCTCCACAAAACATACATTTATACTTGGTTGTCAACTTCATTTTACTAAATGTACAAGTTCTTGTAAATTTTCTACTTACAATAAATACTGCACGTAAAATAAATAATGTACATACATACATAGAATATTTCCTTATCCCCATGGGGACATTTCCCTCGCAGCATGTTACATTCACATTTACGAACAGACATTTATACCAAGAAACATCATTCATGCAGCAGAAAAACTGGGCAGCTAAATACATACATACCAATACAAATTGGACATATTGAGGCCTATTCAATCAATCTTGACTCTTACAAACCCATCCACACATATGTTTGGCCTGTCCATGTACTGTATGCTTATACACACAGGGCCAAGTGACTTGAAATAATTTAGGAAACATTGGGTAGCATTCGGAATACAGCTTCTTTAATTTTGGTGAGGCAAGATAGCCTATATTGTTTCTAATTCAGTAACTTGGCATCATTTTGATATCAATACTGTTAATGGAAGCCTAGATTTTGCCAGTATGAACGAATGAGTTATAGACAGTACTTTGTATGTGTGAGTAACCTGGCATTTATGCACACTTGAAAACGTGTTTTTTATGAGATTGATATTATTCTATGATAGGCATGTTAAACAGCCACTGAACTGCAATCTCTAACGGTTGTTGAACAAAGAGGTGAAGGTCCTCAAGGGCGCTTGTTTTTGAGAATCCACAGCTAAAGACATGATGCTATTG
The DNA here is from genome assembly GCF_018555375.3 of Anguilla rostrata. Classification (NCBI taxonomy): domain Eukaryota; kingdom Metazoa; phylum Chordata; class Actinopteri; order Anguilliformes; family Anguillidae; genus Anguilla; species Anguilla rostrata. The sequence goes on along the minus strand of NC_057936.1, from coordinate 44,882,639 downwards.
CCATTGCTGGATATTCTCAGCAGACATATCATTCAGGATAGTTGCTGTGCTGCATCTGACAGCAGATCATCACACTAAAGCTAATCAAGCTTGGGACTTTACTCAGGGCAGAACTGCACTTCCACTTGGGATCTGGTGGTTGGAAAGACAGAACAATAGACTCACAGGTGGGCTGACACACAGAAAGACAGTGATAGGCAGGTCTCACTTGTGAGGAAAGAAGCAGAAGGGAGCCAATCTCCACCGGCTTCTGGAAGAGGATGTCATCAACAGCAACAAGGTTAGGTCGACACCCACTGAAAGACACAAAGGGCATTGATTAAAGCACATTCAAGAAATGCCCATACAACACTTAATAAAATTGTTAGTGTTCATTACTAACCTTGACTAACCGTGATGTTTAATCAATTCAAAAAAAAAAAGCTTTAAAATGTGTACAATGTTAAATATAAACCAAAATGCAATGAGAAAGCATTCAAATGTTTCTTTTATTTAACCAGGTAAATCTCATTGACATTAAGAATCTTTTTTGCAAGAGAGACCAGGCCAAGGCAGCAGCATTACGATAAACATAATAAGTTACAGACACTACACATGTTTAGGGCCAGTCATACCCAGCACATGCAATACAACTGGGACTGGGGCTAAATGGAAATACAGTGCCTTCAGAAAGTATTCAGACCCCTCCAACTGTGTAACTGTGTTACATTACAGCCTTATTCTAAAATTTATTAAATTAATTTATATTCTCAACAATCTACACATAATACCCCATAATGACTAAGCAAAAACAGGTTCAGACATTTTTGCTAATTTATTCAAAATAAAAAACTGAAATATCACATTTACATAAGTATTCAGACCCTTTGCCATGACACTCAAAATTGAGCTGAAGTGCATCCTGTTTCCATTGATTATACTTGAGATGTTTCTACAACTTGATTGGAGTCCACCTGTGGTAAATTCAGGATTGTGTCAACGTACAGATCTGGGGACGGGTACAAAAAGTTTTTGCAGCATTGAAGGTCCAGAAAAACACAGTGGCCTCTATCATTCTAAAATGGAAGAAGTTTGGAACCACCAGGACTCTTCTTAGAGCTGGCCGCCTGGCCAAACTGAGCAATCGGGGGAGAAGGGCCTTGGACAGAGAGGTGACCAAGAATAATAATAATAATAATAATCACTTTATTTATATAGCACTTTTCATACAATGGTTTGCAGCCCAAAGTACAGAAAAGCATTTGCAATTAAAAGAAATGGAAAACAGAAAAAATAAGGCAATGGAAAATATATACAATAAAAATAATGCAATTATACAAGGCATTGTACATAAAATAGGAGAATAATAAGATGCATATAAAAACGATAAAAAAATAAAATACATTAAAATCCAACATAAAACTGATAATAAAACTAACTAAAAGCCATCCTAAATACGTGCGTTTTCAGCTGTGTTTTAAAACTGTCAACTGACGGTGCAAATCTGATATGTTCTGGAAGAGTGTCCCACATCTTTGGGGCATAAAAACAAAAGGCTAACTCTCCACTTTGTTTATGTTTTGTCTTTGGAATCTTGAGCAAACCAGCACTAAAGGACCTTAAGAACCTGATGGCCACTCTGACAGAGCTCCAGAGTTCCTCTGTGGAGATGGGAGAACCTTCCAGAAGGACGACTTTCTCTGCAGCGCTCCACCAATCAGGCCTTTATCGTAGAGTGGCCAGACTAAAGCCACTAAAAGGCACATGACAGCCACTTGGAGTTTGCCAAAAGGCACCTAAAGGACTCTCAGACCATAAGAAAGAAGATTCTCTGGTCTGATGAAACCAAGATTGAACTCTTTAGCCACAATGCCAAGCGTCACATCCGGAGGAAACCAGGCACCGCTCATCACCTGGCCATTACCATCGTTACGGTGAAGCATGTTGGTGGCAGAATGTTAGTACCTGAATATTAACGTCAAAAGTTTAAGCAGTGGCAGGGGATTTTCTTCTGTGGCAGCAACTGGGAGACTAGTCAGGATCAAGGGAAAGATGAAAGGAGCAAAGTACAGAGAGATGATGAAAACCTGCACCAGAGCACCCGGGACCTCAGACTGGGGAGAAGGTTCTCCTTCCAACAGGACAACGACCCTAAGCACACAGCCAAGACAATGCAGGAGTGGCTTTGGGACAAGTCTGTGATTGTCCTTGAATGGCTCAGCCAGAGCTCGGACTTGAACCCGATCTAACATCTCCGGAGAAACCTGAAAATAGCTGTGCAGCAACACTCCCCATCCAACCTGACAGAGCTTGAGAGGATCTGCAGAGAAGAATGGGAAAAATACCCCAAAAACAGGTATGCCTATAGTGTCACAACCAAGAATACTGACTCTAGGCTGTAATCGTTGCTAAAGGTGCCTCAACATAGTACTGAGTAAAGGGTCTGAATACTTACGAAATGGGATATTTCCGTTTTTTATTTTTAATAAATTTGCAAAAATTTCTAAAAACCTGTTTTCACTTTGTCATTATGGGGTATTGTGTGTAAATTGATGAGAATAAAAATGAATTTAATCCATTTTATAATAAGGCTGTAATGTAACAAAATGTGGATACTTTCCAAAGGCACTGTACACAACACCAGGAAAGAAAGTTCGGAGTGGATTGAACAAAGCAGTAAAATATGACATGAGTTTTCCCAAAGGTAGGCCCAAAACTCCTGAAAACCTCTCCAGATGGCACAAAACCTCTCCAAATTGGAATATTGAGTATATCTTTTTCCTCAGCCATATTCCACTTCCAGATGCTAATTCCACTGAGGTACCTCTGGAACCCCACAAAAGAAATATTCTTTATTTACCCATTTTCTCTTTTTGACTAAGCCCTGTATTTCAGTCAAATGCAAAATAGTTTCTAAGTTTAAAATGTGTTCATAATGATTAGTTATCAGACACTCATTTCACTTGGGTAAAACCAAGTGATTTGGTTGATTCTAAGTGGACAAAACTAGGCTTTGTTAACCCTAGCCAGCAAATGTATAATCTGTCAAACATGTTTGATGGCTTGTCAGTCAAGTACATTCTGTAAATGTCTACCTGGGCTGTGTTTCACAGATGTGCCAGCTAACTATAATCCCAAACAATTTGCTGACATTTTGGGATGAACTGCAGAATTCTCAGTTTCACAAAGCAAATTCAGAGTCTTAAACTTTATGCTTTAGTTAGCTGGATAACATGAACACACAGTGAAATCACACACACGCACGCATGCACACAAATAGCAGACATTAATGCAAGGTTCCAATGTTGATGAAAGAACCAGCATTGTAAGACTGGCATTTAGAAAGGAACATGTTTTTAGCATTATAGAGACTGACGAGATTCTTTAAGGCAGTGGTTCTCAAACTCACCCTGGGGGCTCCGTGCGTATGTTGACTCTGAATCCAATCATTTTAACGAGTGTTGTAAAACCAAGTGATTTGGTTGATTTTACGTGCGTGCGTGCGTGCGTGCGTGTGATTTCACCGTGTGTTCATGCCACTCTGAGCTCTGTCAGAGTGGCTATCGAGTTCTTGGTCACCTCCCGGACTAAGGCCCTTATTGCTCAGTTTGGTCGGGCAGGCCAGCTCTTGGTGGTTCCAAACTTCTCCGTTTAAGAATGACTGTGCTCTTAGGGAGCTTCAATGCTGCAGAAATCTTTTTGTACCCTCCTCCAGATCTGTACCTCGACACAATCCTGTCTCGAAGGTCTACGGACAAGTCCTTTGAATTGATGGCTTAGTTTTTGCTCTGACATGCACTTATATAGACAGGTGTGTGCCTTTCCAAATCATGTCCAATCAATAGAATTTACCACAGGTGGACTCCAATCAAGTAGTAGAAACATCTCAAGCAGGGTCAATGGAAACAGGATGCACCTCAGCTCAATTTTAAGTGTCATAGCAAAGGTTCTGAATACTTATGTAAAAATTTCAGCTTTTTATTTTTAATAAATTTGCTAAATAAATTCTAAAAATCTGTCTTCGATTCATCATTAAGTATTGTGTGTAGATTGACGAGAATAAAAATGAGGTCTGAATACTTTCCGAAGGCACTGTAGCTAACCATATCTATTTATTTCACATCATGTAGGCCTATTTGTAGTTAATGTCTTGCAGTAATGCAACTTTACTAGCTGGCAATGTGACCTAGCTACCTACTTAGCTTGCTTCACAGAAGTAAAACACTATTACCTTGTTAGCTTAGCTAGCTGATTGGCCAACCAGCCATTACCTGCAAGTCTGTTTAGTTAATGTTAGACTATATCGGTGAAGTTAGTGTAAAGCACGCTTGTTTGTTCAACTGTCATTGTTGGTCTATTCTGCTGTAAGCTGATATTACGTCTACCAACATTAAGTCAGGGGGGACCATTTTTAAAAGTGTGAATTTTAAAAGTATAAATCGTTTTGCAAAGAAGCAATCTAAAAGACGTGTGGAAGTTAGATTGTCAAGTTTGGAGTTTGGCAGTTGTAACAGGAGAACAGATGCTTGGATGTAACAGCGTTGGCTGTTTGGATGTAACACGCTAAATATCTTCTTTGTGTCACAAGCTTGAACTGCACATGTTCAGTAGCTAAGATATTCTTTCTATGTGAAAAATGAGAAAGATTTGAAAGTTTTTTTCCCAAAGATTTCAGAGGTTTGTTTTTGGATAGATCCTTATGCTCATGTGGCCATAATATTAGACTTTGATCATAATAATCCTTGATCTGCCCTCTAAAAATGAAATACTTCCTGACGTGCCAGGATGCTAGCTTTTGGCGAAATCGAGCCAAATGTGCAAGGTGGTTAATTGGATACAGTGTACAAATGTACTGGTCAGAAAACACCAACATCAGGCACTCCAGTCCAGCAAACGCTAATAGAGACCAGCACTCATTTCATTCTGACATCCCGACAAGCTATCTGTCCAGAAATTCAAAAATATTAAAGCGTTATGGTACATATAAAAATTACATTAATTTTCAAACACCTGGTTTCTGTTTATAAGAAAAACTTCAAACAAATTCCTTACAATTATGATAATTTTTCAATGATTAACTGTAAACGTTAACTGTAAGGAGATTTAAAGTTTCAGACTGTACATAACTCCTTTTGTGTCTAGTTATACATACAACTCATGGCCAGACATTCAGTACACCTTGTGAGAGAGAGTGATGATTCTATCCAGTCCTGTGATTTATTTTTGGTAAGTAATTTCTTTTGGTAAGTCAATTAAGGCATCTAACTTTGTTCACATCAGAGGTATTGAGATTTTTTATTGAGAAAAATTGAGTTATAATGTCTTTAGCCTAGGTGTATGTAAACTTTTGGACTGAACTGTACATGTATGCCAGGTTTCATGATCGAACAAAGTACAAGTGATGTTTTAGTAAAAGTGGCCATGACCACAAGTGCTGTTTTGCATTTGGCGGCCATAGAGTTTTTAAACTTTTTTTGTTGATAATTATTCAGTTGCAGACTACAGACTCTTTAAAGCCTAATTTTGCCCTAAGCATAAGCTTTATACTCGAGGACTAGTTCACAAAAGATTGTCAAAAATGGCAAAAAAAAAAATGAATGGCAGGGTTGGTTATTGTGGCAAAGATGCTCCCTTTTTTGGAGGCTTCGCGGCTTCAACCTTTAATATGCTTTTAATGTTATTTATTAATATTAACCCCTATAGGATATGTAGTGTTTAGATTTTGGCCTTAGAGAGGGAATCAGTGAATAAGAATGTGGCCTGGCCTCCCCGTCACAAGCATCAAAGCAAATGTGATTGGGGCAATATAAAATCCACTGATATCCTAATCTAGGCAGACAATCTATGGGTCTCACCCCTTCCGAAGAGACAAACCAGATGACACAGGACACCAAATCGGGGGTTGGAGACCCTACATGCCTAACATTTCTCTTTCCCATGTCCTCTTTAAGTTTGAATGCAATCTTGAGGTAGGTCAGTCCTTTTCATAAATTAGTCTGACCCCCCTTCCCTTCTATCCTACACCTTAACTCAGCATCACCCAATCAGGGCAAAACATCCTCAAACCATGCTGGGTAAGGTATTTAAGATTGCCACAGGAAAAAGGTTGTGGTGTTGCGTTTGGTTTCGGAGCCTGGAAGAAGAAGAGTTTTCCTCTTTTTATTTTGGTGGTGGTTCCTAGGTTGTGTGTTTAGCTGGTTTCCTTGTGGCGCTTATACTGGAAGTGGGTGATACTTTGGCAAGGTCTGGCCGATCCGTTTCTCTCTCTCTCTTATACGTCTCTCTCACTCTATTTTCTGGTATTTCTAGATTAGTTGTTTAATGTTTTGCTGTATGTCTTCTGTTGTGTAATTTAGAAGTAGTGTGCCTGCATTCAATAAAGAATGTATGTTTTCAATTCATTAATATAATTGACTGCTTCTTATTGAATTCAATTATTTAATCTGAAAACCTGATATACAGCTTGTTTTGACTTGTGGGTTGATTCCACCAGTTTTCTGTAGACCGACCTATCAAAGAATTTGGCGATTTAATTGATAATTCTAATTTTAAACATAATTATTAAATTAAATCTAATAATACATTTACATGTAGGTTAAGTGAGGGGTTCTAGCATGTAATATCACTTGGTTCAGTATTCAGAGTGCTGAACATTTTAACAAGGGCATTCACTGTTGGAACCGCTGGATTCGGAAAATAAACATATTTTTAATTAATCCTTGCTTGTCCGACACCCCCTAACATTTGAGTGACCCTCATAAAAATAGTAGTGGGCCAATGTCGATCAAATACAGATGAAGGGAAACATGCTCTGAATCAAGAAACGATGCAAATTCCAAAAACATATATGGGAACGTGCTGAAAGAAATATACATACATATAGGGGCGTTTTTACATTAGGGGCATGTGGGGCAGTGCCCCACCAAAGATGGCGCTGTGGTGCAAGATTCTCGAACATCTGAACGTTGTGGCATAATGTATTTTATATTTAATACAAAATAGTGATTCAGTGGTGAAATTGGCGTGTATAAATATAATAAACTTGACTCGCAATCCTTATAGTGCCGTTTTGGAGTAATTTCCTTTGTGTGTATGTATGTGCTCGCGCTGCAGACTGCGCTCCCTGTCCTATCTCTCTGCTGTGGGGCAGCAGAGCACTCTGCCCCATCGTTGCTAGGGGAACAACGTGAGCATGATCAGCGTAAGCAGGGAAAACCTCCCGCAAATTAGGTTGGGCGGAATTCTGCCTAGCAACAGGTGAGCCACCTGAGGTAGCAAAAAAATAATTAAAAAAGCTGTTAATCGGTTGATGTACGTCTATTGCTAATGCTAGAGTGAGAGCACCTATTATCTTCGACAGACAAGAAAACGTAAATAAATTTGATATGAAATAGGCGAAATATCGGTAACAACCTGTACCTAGTTATGTAGGGAAAAATGTCCTTGTCATCCTTCAGTAGTTATTTTTTCAGTACTTTCGCAATTGTTTTCTGTGCCGGCAAATAAGTCAGAGGTCGTCCAGCGCTAGCCATGGGGACGTGTATCGACTACCCCATATAAATGAATGGAACTTGACAAATTTGCTAGCATACTGTATAAGTGTCCTATCTTGTGCATTTGAGTTTAATGAGAGAAAGGGTGGTAGCTATCAGCACGTCTAGGAATCCGTACATATTCACTGTTGTAACCCAAGTCGCAGGACGCAAAATAGCCTTTAGGAAAGCAGTTCTTTGAAGCAACCTCTGCGCCATTGCATTTAATGGGTCGCGATGAGATAATTCCGAGCGTGTTGCTTATCTTAAAGTTGACATTGTAAATAAGGCTGTATTAATATAACTAAATGTATACGTATGAAGTAATTTTACATTTAGACAGTTTATTATGTGTATTTTTACAGGACTTACATTTTAATAGGCAACGATGTCCAGTTCTCTCTAATAAATACGAAGTAAATACACTAGCAGTTAGGGTGGTCGATACACATCCCCCCCCCCCCCCTCGGGTGGTCGACAATAGGTGCTCTCACTCTAGCTAGCTAAAGTTTTCAATTTCAAGTCGTGTGATTTTATTTTAATTTTTGAAGGTTCTTAAGTTCAAGTTTGAACGAGTCTTTATTTTATTATTTAGTTTGTAAATCTTTCTGCTCCCTGGCACTTACAGTGCAGCCCATATAATAGAATAGGCCTACCGTAGACTAAAGCCCCTTTTCCACTGCAGCGCCGAACAGTTCTGAGCACGGAGAGGAACGGTTCCGATGGTGTTTCCACCTGGAAACGGTCTGGCACGGAATGATTACAAACCGTGCCCAGTACAATATTTTTGGCAGGGTTAGACAACCATGCTCAGTGCAGCAGAACCGTTTGGGTGGGCAGGCTTAATGACGTATTCACTGATTGGTTTCACATTACGTCAGTTTTGTGACTCCGCATACGGTCTCTCTTCACGTCCTCTTCCGTAAGCTAGGTCAGTGGAGAGCGCTAATATAAATAAAAATGCCAATCAAAAATCGTATTCCGTCATAGCAACAAGATAGACCCAACAATAGCCATACAGATATACAGCAGTGAAAAATCTGCTCACTGAATAATGAAATAAACGGACAAAGATTTAAAAAATGATACCATGCCATTCTACAGTCAATATCTGGGACTAAATATTGAATAAATAGGCTACATAACCTTACCATTGGTTTTACGCGTAGAGATGTCCCTTTTGAGACCGAGTGGTCATATATTGTCTTGGACAATCCGTTTATGAAATTGATGCCTGGGTACATTCAAAATAGCTGTGCAAGACACCACACGTATCGTTTACGGCGTTGTTGCTGTTTTTAGTACAGTCTGGCTTTATTGACAATTCATTTATTCAGTAGCCTAGGTGAGAGTATAAGCTTTCTAACAATGTATAACGTGTAATTTTGCTTTTGGAATAGCGTTTTATAGGTCAGCGTAACCAAACATTTTCTTATCATCGCATTCACTTACGTATTAAGACGCTGCACCTAATGAAACGTTGTTAACGATTTTTCATAATTTCTTGGAAAATACTATTATTATTGAGGACTTCTGGGCATAGCTAAGCCGTATATTTGCTGATAGACCTATCTGACATTGTTTTCTGGAGCAAAACAGAAGCGGATTGAACTCGTTGATTTACCCACTCCGTCTGAACACAGATAAAATTTCATCATTGCTATGTAAGTATTACTGCTCAAAATATTTCCGTTATAGGCTACACGTTATTTTTGGATTGAGAGTCTTTAAATAGGCTAGTGGTATTATATAATGTGGATATTTCACACTGTAATGTAAGCGTTAGTACTTTTTTGCATGCATGCAACAGTGATGGTCAGTGGAGGATACGCTAAAAAGAAAAACCAAAAACAGACCAAAATACACAGAATCCTCGTCTGTTTCGTCAGCCAACGAAACATAACATAACAAAAAGAAAACAGTATGGGGAGCAACCACGGGCGCATATTACATTCACAACGGGACGCCGTCGCTGATCCACCGCGTCACTTGCTGTCCTCACTAGATACTTCCTAGTCCTGGTTTTAGCAGCCCGACGGTGGAAACAGAAACCGTAACCATTCCCACAAGTACTGAGCAGCGCAGAACGGCACAGAGTGGCCCTGGTAATGGTTCAGCCCTGCAGTGGAAAAGTGGCTTAATTGGCTACCTTTATTTTTTGTGATGGTGACGTCATACAAAACTGCCCCACCAGAAATGCCATGCTAAAATCGCCACTGCATACATATCTGTATATTTTTTCAACTTTTATTTATTAAGCAGTTGAAAATAAGAAAATAGTTCAAAGGAAGTGCATAATAAAGTTGAATCTGAGTTACAATTTAGATATGCACATGCCTGTATGAGAATACTAAATTGGCAGCACCAAAACCTAGTGATTTGCAAATGGGCCAGTATTTTCAGTGTGCAGGCCAGTAACTTTGAAAATGCAATGGCCCAGATGGAAAATTGACCTGAATGTCAACCCCTGGACCACACTTGCTAGAAATGAGAGAAACGTCACAAGATTTAATAACTCCTACAAACACAATAGGGTGTCAACAGATTTGCTGCTTGGCCCCCTAAAAATGATGAATAATGAAATGTTCCTGGAAAGATTCATAAGCACAGTTTGTGATCAAATCTGTTTGTATGCATGCTTTGTGAATGAGGCTGAATTCACTGTTTGAATTTTTCTCTGCGCTTAGTCAAATAAACACTGGACCTACACTATATGTGAGCTGTCCCTCCTGCTGCTGGCCATTCTGAAACTCCACTCGTATCTCACACACTAAAGCATGAAAAACACTGTCCCCAACGAGGTGTGTGATTTTGCTGCCCTCTCCTACACTGTATTGTCAATAAAGAGTAGGGCCACAGACTTATTCTGTAAGCATCAGGCCCCTCCTCTCACCACTATGAGGTTGCTATAGTCGTTTCTCAAGTCTGTTATTAAAAAAAATCCCATTGTGAAACATTAATGGGCTGATATAATCATGTAAAATGCCACAAGTTTCTGAGCATGTAAATGCATCTGGAGGTTGTCACTTTTTATTCTTTTTGAAAAACTTTATTGATAATTTTTACATTCAAAGTTGATATGAGGGGCAAGGCTCTTAATATAAAACTACAAACTAACCCAATACAACGTCATACAATACAATAAGGGAGGGGGTGGGTGGGGTTATTTGTACATTGGGGTGACCAGGGTGCTCCACCAGCCCTGCTGCAGCAGGCCCAGCACCTTATACAGCCGAACAGAGCCCAGACATAACCAAATTCTACCCAGGAAAGAGGGCACACAAGCTCCAAGCATTCAAGCTTGTAGCCATAATATGCTGGGGAATAAAGACAAATAAGAATATACTATCACACCCATATGTGACAGGTGCTGGTGTTTTGGTCCGCAAGTAGGGCAAGGTCATTTTTCAGTTTTTTACAGATTATGAAAGTGCAGATTATAAACTTTTAAATGATGTGTCATATATTGAAATCTGAAAATAGTTGAAGAAGATATGCTTATTTGAATGTTGGTACTCCTAAAATCAAGTAGCAGAGAAAATCCCCTTGAAAGATCTTGAACTTTTCACACTTCTCACAGGGAGATAATGGGTGGGAACAATAGCTAGTTAACTCCACCCCAACCACTCCCCCGCTAGAGTACCTGTAAATCCTTGTCCATTTAGGGATTACCCTATTTAAAGCTTTATAACTCCAGATGTGAACACCACAGAGACTAGAAAAATGTCTTAAATGAAGCAATACATTTGTACCATTTATAATACTAGCTTAGATTACTTTATATTCATAATTTTGTAAGAAATAAAGTGCCACAAATGCAATGGTGAAGGCAAAAAATCTAAAATGAATTTGCTCCTTTTTTAGTTTGCAATGAAATACTGTGAGATTGCGGGTTAAAGTATACATGTCCTGGATCAAAAACTTCTTGACCACAAGTTCATAAAATCTAAGGGTGGATATGTAGAACTACTAAAGATCTATGAAGCAAAAACTAAGCAGTGTACCCAGCATCTCCAAATCTACCCAAAATGTCTAAATTATTAACACTGGTCTAAAATAGCTAAGGGTCCAGAAACAAATCCAAAATCTCTCCAAAAAGGAATATAATGCTTTTTGTCCATTGTAAAGCATATGAGCCCCTTATGAAGGTTTAAGATGAAACATAGATATAATTTAAACATCACATAATGCCACTAACCTATTTAAAGACACTCAATTTCTAAAATAACGTATATAACCGAAATATTTTGAGCAGTAATACTTACATAGCAATGATGAAATCTTATCTATGTTCAGTAGATGTTTACAGACAGTAAATCAATGACCGTTCTATCCGCTTCTGTTTTGCTCCAGAAAACGATGTCAGATAGGTCTATCAGCAAACATATGGCTTAGCTATGCCCAGAAGTCCTCAATAATAATGGTATTTTCCAAGGAATTACGAAAAATCGTTGACAATGTTTCGTTAGGTGCAACGTCTTTTAATGCTACCATATATAGAGCGAATGCCATGGTAAGAAAATGTTCGGTTACGCTAACCTATAAAACGCTATTCCAAAAGCAAAATTAGACATGTTATACATCTTTAGAAAGCTTATACTCTCACCTACTGATTGAGCATCTGCCATTGTAGCAACCTCACAGAGTAAACAAACATAGGCTACTACCACACGGCTTTATTTATGGGCGGTGGCTTGACTGAAACAAAGTGACAATAGCCAACGAAATCAAACATGCTAATTAAACTGCACCCCCATCACGCCTCCAAAACTCGGCTGTAAGAATCACTAAAACAAGCCGACTTTGCTGACAAATTATAAGTATTTAGTGACCCTAACAATGTTGTTTATTCTATTGAGTGACTTCTTCAACACTAACTTTCGTAATATGAAAAAAAGGAAAACAGTAAAAAAAAAAAATTAAAAACCTTTTTTGCCTCCTAGCGCGATTTCAAGATTTGCGACTTGCGGACCTTTTCTCCAGCACCCGTCACATATGTACTTGTTGAACAATGGGTGTGGGTGAAACAGCTGAAACCACTAATTAGAAGGGGTGTCCACATACTTTTGGAAATGTAGTGTACCTTGGGTCTCCTGGGACCATAGACATGCATATTTAACTAGACAGGGAGGCATTCCTTCAGCAAACCTAAGCATGTGAAGACCCAGAAGTAAGCATGTACTGCACATGTTGAGGGCAAACCATTGGAGCTTCCATTAAAGTGAATGGGAAATATCAGACTTCTTAAGGCAAAATAACACATACTTGATGGTATTTGGGAACTTGATTGATGACCGTTACGTTTCACATGAATAGTAGACTAGTAGACTTATGTGTGTTATATAAAAAAAATGCACATTTTAATAAATATTTCCCAAGACTTCTGGACCATAACAACCATTGTTTCAGAAACTGCTGCACTTATTGAAATGATCACAAAAAATTAAATTCTTTGGTTGTTAAATCACCTTGGATTTCTACATTGAATTCAATGGGCAGCAAGCGTTTTTGCCCTCAAGCATGCGCAGTAGAGGCTGTTTCCCATTACTTCCTAGGCTCCATTGCCAGTTCCTATGTACGCTCTATGCCTCAGACACACCATTGCCCAATATGGCTGGACCCTAGTCCTGTTCCATGGGCCCTAATAGTGAGACACTGTCCCTGCAGGAGGTCTGTGGTAGTGCCATTCTCTCACCCATATCCACAGGCGTTGGCCCAGCCAAGCTCATACGCTTTCCTCATCAGGAAGCCCCCAAATATCCGGTTAAATATGTTCCTTTCCTGAGACATGGGAACATTATACATTCACATTATATTTACATTACACACTCACAACGCACCATTGAAACATATTACGCACACAACTTGCGTTGGACACATTACACGTTACACACACACACACACAAACCACAAACTCATTGCAAACGCACAACATGTATTGATACATTAAACATGGAGAACAAGGTGAGTGACAGCATATACCAGTGTGGCACTTTTCCCCTCCCTCTCACCTGTGGGTGGCAAATCTCCAGTCCCTTCATCTTGGCATCCTCCATCCACACAGAGTTCGGAGGCAGAACTCTACTGCGGAAACTCACCGTCCTGCAGGGAGAACCAGATACAAGGGAAGTTACCACAGGCAGCATTTCTGCGAGTTTACCAGAGGAGCAGAACGAAGCAGCCTACCACAGGTAACACACACCTGAAGTGTGGGTGATATGAGGTGTGGCTTGTGGTGTGTACAGTGGTATGTGTGCAAGGTGTGGTGTCTGTGAGGTGTGTAGGGCTGGGCAATATACCGCAACAATAATTATGGCATGGAATAACGGTCATCATCACTAGGTGAAGTATTGCCTTTCTTTTAGTCTTTTTTTCTTTAATTATACCGGATGTAGTAATAAACATCCAAACTTCAGAGGTCATGTGAAATTCTTCTAGGGAAAAATGTCACCACTTATCTATTGGATGTTGACAGGACAATCAGCAACAAGGTCATATGGCTTCCATTTCATCGTGTGATGTGATTTTAACAGTCACATGCAAAACTGCAAGGCCTTGCTGCGGATTGGCTTTCTTATGAACACCCAATAAATAACACTGACAACATTTTCTTCTCCAGAAGAATTTCACACAGTCTCTGAAGTTTGGATGTTTACTACTGCATCAGGTATAATTTAAAAAAAAAAAGACTAAAGTCAAAATACACCACATGGTGGCAAAGACTGTTACTGTATGCAATATTATATCATTGAGGTATATTGCCCAGCCCTAGAGATGTGTGCCGAGAGTGGCATGAGGGCTTACTTGGAGTCCAGTGTGTTGAGGAAGAGACTATGTATGACCATCCTCTCCTCAGCAGTGGGTGCGACTTTCAGCAAGGAGGCAGTGCTTAGCTCCACACGCCGCTTCTTATTGGCTAAGGAGGAGAAGAAACTGTGAGTACAACCACATGAGATTAGCACAACCATGGAATCACAACTTGCACAACTTGAAAACATTATTAATACCTGCCACTATGGGGTGCATTGGGGACTGAATTAAACTCTTACTCACCTTTGGGAGGATGTTTTAAAAAAAAAAAAAAAATTTTTAAAGAACAAAAAGAAAAAAAACTGGTATTTTGAAGTTAATGTATGGGCACGGACGATTACACAGGTGAGTGGATAAACATACAGTGCGTTAAATGCACTAAACAGACTGCATGATACTGTCCTTAGTTTACAGCCAGATCAGACCCAGGCCTTTCAGGGGCCCTAAGCAGGATTCAATTTGGGGCCCCCCAGCCCATCCATCCCCTGAATAAAAAATATATCTTTTTTTAATCATAATTATGACACCTCCTAGTGATCACAGGCCCCTAAACTGCTGCTTATATCACTTATTGGGTTGGGCTGGTTCTGATCACCTTGTCACAGAGTAAACCATGGGCCATATTTACCAAGGATTTGCAGGGCTTTTATAGACACTAACAAGACAAAGAGTATTTTTCCATATTTACTATGGTGCAGCACCAGAGGTGTGCACTGGTAAAATGAGCAGCATCCATAAAAGTGAAGGTTTGGGTTAATATGTATTTTAGGGCATTCTGATATTAGACAACAAAAACATGGGAGGAGAGAATGGAGGTTTATGCATATGACCTGCTACAGCTGATTCATCATGGCTGGTGGCCTTTGTGGAAAAGGTAATTGTTTCTGTTTTTAATGTCTAGGAATAGCAGGTGTTACATTCTTTCCGGCACAAGATCGGCATTACGGCAGTTGCCATTAGGAAACAACGTCAGCATGGTAGAGTAGGAGAGGAGTCGCAATAATTGTAAGATTTTGGATTCTGCTCAGAAAATATTTAGCCTAGCACTATGAAATTTTATGTCAAACAGCTTTAACATAAGTAGTCATTAGCCATTTTAATCACATTCATGACTTAATCCAGTCGGATATAATTAAAACACGCAGTACATGCTAGCAAAAAGTACACGCAGTCCAATATTACATTCTACCACATAGTTGATATGACCGTAACAGAGGTGCGGAATAACCGTAACAGTAAATGAAAAGACCCTATTATGCGGGTACACGTTTTTTTTCCGCACATACAAATATTAATTAAGAAAATACATTTCCAATAGTAACATGCAACCGGGCCACATCATCAGATTATGAAGCATGGGGCTTTATCAAATAAAAAAGGCAGTGCGTAAACACTGACGTACAAGCAACTTTGTACCTTACCATGAAGTAAATTGTGGTACCGTCCACAATTGCTTTTGTTTGTTTCTTAACACCCAGCTAAACTTTTATAAAGCCAATACAGTTCATACAGACTAATCGGGATTGTGCTTATTATAAATGCCTGTGATCAGGTGGCTGTTTCTCAGCAAATTAGCTGAACACATTTAACATTACACACTGAACTATCTTAAAAAGCCAAACATGTTGATGAGTAAAATTGACTTCTATAATAAATATTAAACACCACTGAAAATGCCTAAGGTCTCCCCAAAAGGACACTAGATGTAGATGGTTTTCAACAATGTCCATTGTCCCTAATCCCCAAATCGATGGCCCTCTCCAGGACCTCTCGTTTAATCTTTTGATGGAATTCTGTAAACAGCAAAACAGCAAAAAACATGTTTGTTATAGAAACTCAGAAGCAGCATACAGTGCCTTCGGAAAGACCCCTTCACTTTTTCCACATTGTTACGTTACAGCCTTAATCTAAAATTGATTAAATTAATTTTTATTCTCATCAATCTACACACAATACCCCATAATAACAAAGTGAAAACAGGTTTTTAGAAATTAAAAAAAAAAAAAAAAAAAAACTAATATCACATTTACATAAGTATTCAGACCCTTTGCTATGACACTCAAAATTGAGCTCCGGTGCATCCTATTTCCATTGACCCTGCTTGAGATGTTTCTACTACTTGATTGGAGTCCACCTGTGGTAAATTCTACTGATTGGACATGATTTGGAAAGGCACACACCTGTCTATATAAGGTCCCACAGTTGACAGTGCATGTCAAAGCAAAAACCAAGCCATGAAGTCGAAGGAATTATCCGCAGATCGCTGAGACAGGATTGTGTAGAGATACAGATTTGGGGAAGGGAACAAAAAGATTTCTGCAGCATTGAAGATCCCGAAGAACACATTGGCTTCCATCATTCTAAAATGAAAGAAAACCACCAGAACTCTTCCTAGAGCTGGCCGCCCAGCCAAACTGAGCAATCAGGGGAGAAGCGCCTTGGTTAGGGAGGTGACCAAGAACCTGATAGCCACTCTTACACAGCTCCAGAGTTCCTCTGTGGAGATGGGAGAACCTTCCAGAAGGACAACCATCTCTATGAGAAACAAGATTCTCTGGTCTGATGAAACCAAGATTGAACTATTTGGTCACAATGGCAAGCGTCACTTCCAGAGGAAACCAGGCACCGCTCATCACCTGGCCAATACCATCGTTACGGTGAAGCAAGGTGGTGGCAACATCATGCTGTGGGGATGTTTTTCAGCGGCAGGAACTGGGTGACTAGTCAGGATCGAGGGAAACATGAACGGAGCAAAGTACAGAGAGATCCTTGATGAAAACCTGTGCCAGAGCACTCAGGACCTCAGACTGGGGAAAAGGTTCACCTTCCAACAGGACAATGACCCTAAGCACACAGCCAAGACAATGCTGGAGTGGCTTTGGTACAAGTCTGTGAATGTCCTTGAGAGGCTCAGCCAGAGCCCGGACATGAACCTGATATAACACAGATCTGCAGAGAAGAAAAACAGGTGCGCCAAGCTTGTAGCGTCATACCCAAGAAGACTCGAGGCTGCAATTGCTGCCAAAGGCGTCTCAACAAAGTAATGAGTAAAGGGTCTGAATACTTATGTAAATGTGATATTTCAGTTTTTTATTTTTTAATAAATAAAAAAATAAAACATTTTAAACCTGTTTTCTCTTTGT
This sequence comes from Anguilla rostrata, assembly GCF_018555375.3. Lineage (NCBI taxonomy): Eukaryota > Metazoa > Chordata > Actinopteri > Anguilliformes > Anguillidae > Anguilla > Anguilla rostrata. Next base: position 44,865,175 of record NC_057936.1, on the reverse strand, counting down.
CATTATAGGGTATTGCGTGTAGATGGCAGTGTAGTTGGTCTTGTAACCTAAAGGTCGCAGGTTCGAGTCCCCGTTAGGCAAGGTACTTCACCTGCATTACTTCAATATATATCCGGCTGTATAAATACTATGTAAAAATTTGTGTAAATTGCTCTGGATAACAGCTTCTGCTAAATGCCTGTAATGTAATGTAGATTGATGAGAATAAGAATGAGTTTAATCAATTTTAGAATAAGGCTGTAACGTAAAAAAAATGTGGAAAAAGTGAAGTGTCAATAAATACATATAAAATTTTCAAATATTTTGGCCTCTGAAATAAAAATCTAATCTTAGCAAACCTATCTAGAAATATGTTTGTTCCAATCATGGACAGTGCCTTCGGAAAGTATACAGTCCCGTTGAAAACGTGTTTTTCTTCAGATATGTCTTTTTGTTTGTTATGAGAAAGTTTGTTATGAAACAGTAATGCATATAAATGTAGACACTGAGAAGTATGCATTGTATGATATGTAGTGTTTAGATTTTGGCCTTAGAGAGGGAAACAGTGAATAAGAATGTGGCCTGGCTTCCCCGTCACAAGCATCAAAGCAGATGTGACTGGGGCAATTTTAAATTCCACTGATACCCTAATATAGGCTGACAATCTATGGGTCTCACCTCCTCAGAAGAGACAAACCAGATGACACAGGACACCATATCGGGGGTTGGAGACCCTGCATGCCTAACATTTCCCATTACTTTTAAGTTGAACGCAATCTTTAGGTAGGTCAGTCCTTGCCATAAATTAGTCTGACCCCCTTCCCTTCTCTCCTAAACCTTAACCCGCCATCACCCAATCAGGGCAGACATCAAAGCCATGCTGGGTAAGGTATTTAAGATTGCCGCAGGAAAAAGTGTTGTGTTGCGTTTGGTTTCGGAGCCTGGAAGAAGAGTTTTCCACTTTTTATTTTGGTGGTAGTTGCTAGGTTGTGTGTTTTTAGCTGGTTTCTTTGTGGCGCTTATTGGAAGTGGGTGATACTTTGGCAAGGTCTGGCTGATCCGTTCCTCTCTATCTCGTTCTCTTATCCGTCTCTTTCTATTTTCTGGTATTTCTAGATTAGTTGTTTAAGATTTTGCTCTATGGCTTCTGTTGTGTAATTTAGAAGTAATGTGCTTGCATTCAATAAAGAATGCATGTTTTCAATTCATTAATATAATTGACTGCTTCTTATTGAATTCAATTATTTAATCTGAAAACCTGATATACAGCTTGTTTTGACTTGTTGGTTGTGTACCCTTCTTTCCTGGTCCGTTTTTCTGTTATTTGTTCTGAGATCCACTTTTTGTGTTTATAAGGTTTATAAGGCATTTTGATACACTTAGCTGTAGGTAGGACCCCTCTTTGCTCCCTTCCCTAGCTAGATCACTGACCTTATGTGACAATTCGAGAAGAAAAACTACATAACAGTTGCGACAAATAGAACACTTGTCATTGGACAATAGCATGCACAGACATATTTCCAAGCAATCTCTGCATATCAGAAAATAACAGTAGTACCAAAGAAATGACTAGTACTAAGAAAATACTGACCATGAGCCAGATGAGGTTCCTTATTGAATAGTATAGGCATGCCCCCGCCAAGGCGTAACTTGGCGGGATGGCATACCTGCCATCCCAATAAAACAGACGGTATTAGAAAGTGATTGTATATACAGTTGTGCAAAGAAGGCGTGGAATTGAATAGAAAAACTGTTGTACAAACATAGTTTTATCACGTAGACGACTAGTAGTTAGAATTATGAATGAGTCATGTTTTTAAATGGGATGTTTTTAATGAAGACACGACAGACGTACTAATTGTTTGTATGTCGGGAGACAGAGAACAGGGTGAGGTAACATGAATGTAGAAACATGCCATTTGCTGATAAGAACGTTTTATACAGTAGCCAAGTAAAGAAGTAGTGAGTAGAAACACCACAGTGGTCAGCTGTTGTAACTTTGAGAAAATCGATAAAAGTCCCCTCATGAAATTCATATGGCTGCCTGTGAATGCCTTTTGATAAACATATGCATTGAAGTTTCTGATCTTCTGACAACTGCAAAAGCAATCGTTTAAAAGCAATAGACAATTATTAATTAGCAAATAATTGTGCATAAGAAATTAAAGATTTGACTGAGGCCGAGGCGGGATTCAATCCTCTGACTTTGCGATGCCAAGGCAAAAACATTAGCAGAGAGCCACCGATAAAGTAACTGTCCATTTTCTTGGTGAAATGTGCTCATGGTTTTAAAGAAAGCAGGCCAGTAAGCGCAATGAGCTACGGTTGTATTCCATATGGCTTGGCTATATTGTAGCCGGCTAGAAAACTTTCACAATGAAAGCAAATGTAGCCGGTTAACTGAATGTGTAGATGGCATGTCATAAAACAGTCAAAACGTTTGGTGAAAGACCGGCTAGATTTGGTACACAAGGATCCCGAAGAATTATACAGTTGCAAAAGCAATAGTTGAAAAGTAATAGACAATAATTAGTGACAAAATAAGCCTGCATAAAAAATAAAAAATTAACCTAAGTTACAGGTGGGATTCGATCCTGTGGCTCAGTGGTCCATAGTCCACGATGTTACCAGTGAGCCACAAACTTACTAGCTGGCTTGACTGGAAATTTTCTTTGGGAAAAACATATAAGTCCATTTAGCATGTGTATGTGACATTTTGATTGGCTGGTGTAGGTAAATGTCCAATGGGCAGACATATTGTCTGTGGGCTTGCAGCATTGCGATAATGTAACGGGCAGGAAAAAGAAAATACAAAATCCGAAAGTGCAAAGTTGCAAAGTTTGGGGCTTTATTGTGCAGACGTATGAAGTCGTTTGTGAATTCTGTCTGTTGAAATGTCAGAAGTTAGAGAAATGAATGCTTTTAAGGGCTGAGAGTCTGTGGTTAGTGTGGTTATTTCTACAGGAAACCCAGAAAAGTGCCAAACTCTCACTGCTGTATAGGTATGGGGCATGCCGCCCCGCCAAGGCGTAACTTGGTGGGATGGCATACCTGCCATCCCAATTTCTTGTAGACTGAAGACTGATATTTTGTGATAATGAAATTGACACCAGTGTAATTTGTTTGAAAGAAACAATGTGAAAACTGTATATACTGTGTATGTGTGTGTATATATATATATATATACACACTGTAGAAAGACATTAGGCAATGTGTATTGCATGCTTGTTTTGTGAAAATGAACTTGACAGTTCCAGTCTTCAGTTCTTTTACTGTCGATGTAGAGGATGTAATGTGTATGTCCACTAAAGATGATCATTCGTCTTCAGACATTATAGGTGAGGATCATTGCTTCACTCTATTTTTCAATGTTGTGTATCAATTGTGTATTAAATCATTTTACACTGTGAATGCTCAAAAAAATATAACTATGAGAAAATATTTTGTTAGTCTAGGTGACTGTGTGTCAAGAGTACACTGATCAGCCACAACATTAAAACCACCTATCTAATATTGTGTAGGTCCCCCTCGTGCCGCCAAAACAGCTCTGACCCGTCAAGGCAAGGACTCCACCTCTGAAGGTGTCCTCTGGTATATTTGGATTTCTGTATATATTTGTATCTACTGTATATTTGTATCTGATATTTTGTATCTACTGTAAATTTGTATCTGATTGTGTTACTTTGTTGTCTTTGATGCTGCAACAGTGCAAATTCCCCCCGGGGATCAATAAAGTACCCTACTACTACTACTTATTACATTATTGGTTTTTATTACATAAAACATTTGAAATGGATTACATTATTGGGAGTTACTACACTATTGGTAGTTTATTACATTATTAGTTGCTACAGGGCTATAAAAAGCTAAGAAATTGTCAGAGGATGAATTATTTCCACATGATTTTAAAAACTCTCGACGGGTCAGAGCTGTTTTGGCAGCACGAGGGGGACCTACACAATATTAGGCAGGTGGTTTTAATGTTCTGGCTGATCGGTGTACATGAAAGTGCATGTGGTGTACCACAACGATCTATTCTTGGCCTACTCCTTTTCTCCTTGTACATGCTTCCATTGGGTATAATCATTTGTAAATATGGTGTCAACTTTCACAGCTATGCACATGACATGCCGCTACATCTGTTTCACCAAATGTCCCTGATTCCATCATTTTGATGAGCTGTTCAGCTAGTGTTGTCAATTAGATGAGCAATAACCTGCTCAAATTGAACGTTTTTACTATATACTTTTATTTTCACATTTTTAATGTTTTTTTTAATACATTTTGTAATTCTATGCCGTTTCATTTTATTTTATTTCCTTATGCTTGGAAAGTACTTTGAGCCGCATATTAATGTATCAAATGTGCTAAAAAAAATTAAGTAACAATAACAAATAACAAAACTAATACTAATAATAATAATTATTATTATTATTGTTACATTTTAAAATACAGTTGTTTGCTGATTCACAAACAACTGTATTTCAGTTGTTTGTGTTCATTCAGGAAAACTACATAGGACTGTGAATATCTGTTGCTGTACAATTACCACTGACGATAGCCTGCTGCCACATCTGCCATTGCCTTGCTTTTTCCTTCTCACAAAATCCATCTGCCACTATCTACATGTGAGTTGAAGAATTAATATTTGCAAGACCATAGTGTCTTACGGTCTTGCATTTCTTCTAATAGTTATCTTGCTACAAGCACCTGCAGCAGGAACATGCACGTGTAGCAATAACCCAAGAATTACATTTTTTATTTTTTTAAATAAACGCAACATTTCTTATCTACAGTGTTCAAAATTATGCTCTTCTTATTTGCTCATCATCATTTCTATTTGTATTATATCAATGACTCCTTTAAATATTGGATCGTTAAGTATTTTTGCAAAACCACAGGCTGTGAATTAATATTTGAAAGTTGTGTTCTGTACTTGCACAATGCTTTTTTTTAAAATTGTGAGTAATTCATTTACAACATTTGAGTTGTGCCCTTACCCTCTCCTTCCTGTAACAGTTTCTCCTCCTCAAGACCCTCTGACTTCAGTGGGTTAACATATGCAGCCCTGGAACAGGACGTAAACTCTGATGTAATAGGAAGTAAACACAGGCTCATTCAGCAGCTACCCTCCATAAATCCAGGCTACTTCTCTACCCTGTGGCTCTGAGGACTGCTTTACCTCTTGTTCTCAGGATCACGGGCAACCATGACAAATGTGGCATCCAGCACAGGACTGTAGGCTCCATCATAGAACTGTGAAAAGAACAACACTGTGATGTCCTACATTACATTAAATTACAGGCATTTGGCAGACACTCTTATCCAGAGCGACGTACCACAAAGCGTATAACCACAACCAGGAACAAGTGTGTCGAAAACAGATTTATTTCAGCTTTAATTCACTATATCAGAATTCCAGTGGGTCAAAAGTTTACATACACTGTCTCTATAAACAGTCTGGAAGATTAGCTCAGGAGGTAAGAGCGGCTGTCTGACAGTCGGAGGGATACCGGTTCGATCCCCCACCCTGGGAATGTCGGAGTGTCCCTGAGCAAGACACCTAACCCCTAATTGCTCCCAATGAGTTGATTGGTAACTTGCATGGCAGCCTTTCACCATTGGCGTGTGTATGAATGAGAGGCATCAATTGTAAAGTGCTTTGGATAAAAGCGCTATATAAATGCAGTCCATTTACCATTTACCATTCCAGAAATTGATGTAATGACTTTTCAGAAGCTTCTGTTTGACCAATTGTCATAATTAGTTAATTGGCACCTGAGGCTGTATTTAAGGGCCTACCTTTAGAGCCACTGCCTTTTTGCCCTTGATATGGGAAAATCCAAGCAACTCAGCAACCTCAGAAAATATTTGTGGACCTCCACAAGTCTGGTTCCACCTTAGGAGCAATTTCTAAACAACTGAAGGTAGACACGAGCATCTGTACAAACAATTGTATGCAATGCATGGGACCACAAAGACACTGCATCGTTCTGGAAGGAGGCACAAATTAACTCCAAGGGCTGAACAAACTTTGGTCTGAAAGGTTCAACTGAAATCAAGACAACAACAAAGGAACTCCCGAAGGATTTGGAGGCATCAGGTACCAAAGTATCTACATCCACCATTAAAAGAATCCAATGTTGCCATGGCCTGAAAGGCTGTCGTGCAAGGAAGAAGCCCCTACTCCAAGACCGGCATAAAAAAAAGCCAGAATGAAGTTTGCAGGTGATCACCAGGATGAAGACCTAGCCTTTTGGAGGAACAAGGCTCCAGAGTGCGACCATTTTGGTTGCACATGCGACCAAAAATCTGTCAAGTGCGACTAAACATTTTCATTGGTCGCACCGGTGCGCCTGACATTTAGCAGGTCTGTCTCTTTGTGTATGTGCGTAGCGTTATTCTTTTCCCCACCCGCATTTTGCGAAGACCCGCCCCTACTCTGCCTCTGATTGGCTCTGACCCTGATATTCTTCTTCGCTGAATGCGGGTGGGGAAAAAAAAATAAGTAATGTGTGTATTAGTGATGCGTGGATCGCAGTTATATCTGCGGGCACCACAGTTAATCCGCTGATCGGGCGGGCCGAGTCATAAAAATTAACATTCTGATTAAAAGCGGATGGGTTGTGGGTGGGTGAAATAATACATCATTAATGAGGAAAATATGAATTGCATTCTGTAAAATGTGAACATATTTTAAGCTCCATTTTTGAAGCAGGTTAATGAAACGTGTTCCAAGCTGGGCTTGTACCTACGACCCCATGTTCCCAAGACTGTAACCTTACCCACTAGGCCACAGACGGACTAGCTGTTTGAACGGGAAATGTTTCAGAGTGAAAATGGATGGGTATTTTGCGTGTGTATGCGCGTTTTTGATTGGGTCGTGTAGGTGCAGATTTGGCTGGTGTCAGTGAAATGTCCAATGGGGAGACATGTTGTTAGTGGGATAGGCGGCAGGAAAAATAAGAATGAGAAGAAGAAGAAGAAGGAGAAAACGCAAAATCCCCTTAGTTTGGGGCTTTATTGTGTGGACATGTGAAGTTGTTTATGAATTCTGTCTGTTGAAATGGGGTCAGAATGTACAGAATTTAATGTTTTTAAGGGCTGAGTGTCTGTGGCTGTTGTGGTTATTTCTGTGGGGAACCCTGAAAAGTGCCAAACTCTCGGTGCTGTATAGGTATGGGGCATGCCCCCGCCAAGGCGTAACTTGGCGGGATGGCATACCTGCCATCCCAATAGCAACTATACGCTCATTGTGGCCAAGCAGAATTGATAACGCTTCAGAAAATATTTAACTTTAAAAGATTTAATTCAATTTTCTACTGGGACTCTTGCCGTTTATTGAGGGTGTGAAATTTTGGTGCCGCTGACTATAATCAAATGTTTTTCCACATTTACCGTTCGATTGAGCAAGTAACATTCAAAGTATATTTTTAGAGGTTAGTGCTGTCCGATTGTGCTAGCTACTTCACATCAACCTTGAACGGCGATCGATAAAGGCTAACAGCACAGTACCACTTAATTATTGTCACTTCTATGACCATTGTAATGAACTAAAAAAAGGCGACAAACGACCTTTTCTGCGAGAAATGCATTGTCGAGCTCACGCGCATACATTGCTGGTGACATTCTAAAGCTCTGTCATGGCGAAAAAAAACACATTTCTGGACGGACGAGGAGACCAACTTTATGCTATCGCAACTAAAGGAGTTAAATATCTTAAAATACATGGATGGAAGAAAAACGCGGAATGGCAAACTATTCAAAAAGGTTGTGACAAAACTGGAGGAAGCAGGATTTGTAAGAAGCCTTCGGCAGACACACCTCGGTCAATAAATCGATTCTTTCCGAGTCATGTATATTGGGAGAACGACAATAATCCAATTAAATCTCATCTTTGGCCAAATCAAGCTATTAACATAGATCGATTTCAACTGTGCATGTAAACGCACTGCTTGTGACCCACTGAAAATCTGAAATAAGTACATAAAAGCTGAAATAAATCTGCCTCTTAGCCATTACTGTGAAATGACCTCTTATGGAAATAAAGTACATACCCTAATTTACTAAACACAGGTAAAGTATGGTAACATGAAATGTGTGGAGTTGTGAAAAATTTAGTTTGAATGTTTTAAGCCTAGGTGTATGTAAACTTTTGGCCTCAACTGTAAGTATGTTAATGGTAGAGTGAAATTTGTTATTTTTAGCTTTACACTTTGACATTTGGAACTGAGATCAAAACATGTATATTAATACTGTAAAACAATAGCTTGATGTTCAAATCCTATTGGATTAGAAGAAAAAAAAAATGAAATTAAGCGTGAAAATTAATATTCAAAAATTTGAATATTCAAATTTTAATTCATTGAAGTGTCTCATGTATATGGCAGAAATTACAAATTTCACTACCATACTTTTACAGGGTATTGTACATACAGATATACACATTTCTTTAAATGTCTTAATGTGAGCAATGAATGGACAACAAAACATAATGTGTAATACCATCTGGTGGTATAAAGGTTTGTGTCTGTTTGTTGGTGATGGTACCTGAGACATGAACATTTTGGCTTCGATGGAGGTCTTGCCTACCCAGGTCACATGACCTGTGAACTTGATGTCACAATCTGGGTAGATGATGTGTTTTCTCATGTCTGCAGGTGCACAGAAAAATATTTAGCTCAAGCCTATGAAGCAACAGAGCTCCCAGTGCTGTACACTGTCACGCTGATACCTGCATTTTTAGGGTGTCATGAATTCAAGCTCTCAATATAAACACCTGAAAAAACATGCAGTCACTTCCAAAAATATACCACTACGGAAATAAGTTTCCTTGTTGCACCTGTTTTGTAAATATATGCTTAAATCCTTGACTTTGCAGCACATATGCCACTGTTGGCCAATCAGTAGAACTGATTCACAGTTAATGAGCAGAACAAAAGTTTCTCAATGAGAACATGAACAGCAAGCCATACCAATTTTGTCCACCAGGGCAGTGACAATGGACAGAGGGGACCGTGGCAGGGCATCATTCTTTGTGTGGGAGTAACATATGAGTACTGTAGAAAAAGAAAGAGAGTAAATGTGTGAGTATGCATGAGGAAGAGTATTTGTGTTCTCACACATGAGCAGGCATTCGGAAGTTGGGTTTGGCCTTGAAGAAACCAATATCAGACAATAGAAGTGCTGTACATGAGAAGTGTGTTTCCTGTACCCTACACCCTATGAAGGGTGGACTCTTTGCATCCACTACTTCAAAGTGTCGAAAGGAACAGGAAGTGCAAACAAGTCATTTGTGCCACACTTTGAGAGGAACACCATTGATGTTACTCAGGTCTGGTGGTCCTGCTTGATTGGCTAGGGTCCTTTCACACTTTTTTCTTGGTTGGTCATATTCGTTTAAAAATTAATCTGCTAAATTTCACTTTGGTTAATTTTCAACTGTGGAATTAAATCTTGGAGCTGGGTCAGCAAAGATGGAACTCCCAAATTTCACAAACAGCAACATATTGTATCCACAAACATGTGTATGTTAGCATGCATCTCAACCTTTTGAAGGCGAGAGACTCAAATTGTGTCAAAAGGCACTCCCTTTCATCTCTGTTGGATAGCTCTTATTTCTGAATGTAGGATCATTTTCTTTTTTTGTTATGCAGGGGAGACTTGCGATTCTCAAATATGTTGAATCTACAGATATTAAAGCCAGTTTGAAGACCACACCATGTTTTGTGATGTTTACACTGTTTCATCACCACGAGTAGTAGCTGCTGAAAACACACGCAGACCACGGAGAATTCACTTCCTAGTAGTTTTACTGCTTCAGGAACTTAAAAAAAAAAACATTATCATTAGCACAGGCAGTTTAAGCCAGCTCAATTTTACTGAGAAAAATTATGGTTCAAGAAGCGAAAGTAAAAGTGCACTGTCTGGAGATTTTTATTTCCATACAATGGACACAATCAAGGACGACGTGAATCCAGCGTGAATACCACTACAGTAATGTCTTGTGTAATAAAATATGAACGTTACTAGCTACTTATATATTTTACTGCTATTTACTATTACAGCTATTGGAACATATAAACATTGTTTTATAGGCAATGCGAAACCTGCAGTTGTTCTGTGTTTGGTAGACTGTTTTTGTTTTTATAATAGTTATATATCATGCTAATTTATTTTTATTTTACTAATTTTTATTGTTAAACATAATTATTTAAAACGGTATCATCAAAATGAGAGAAAATAGTTTTATTTTACGAATTCAGTTTTCTGAACATCTTTCCTCTAGGTACTGCTATTTTTACCCATTATAAAGCAATGGTATGTTCTATTGACATGACTGTATGATACTGTTACTTCCTACATCCTATTCTTGTAATGTAAGATGATATACCCCAGCTGACAATATTGGCTTAGGTGATGTAGTCAAGTGAATGCATTTTTTTAGTAAGATAAAGCTTTTTTTTTTCTCAAATAATAGGGCTTTTCTCTAAACTTGACATTTCCTGATAGGGACAAGTCTAGTAAAAAAATGAGGGGTTATTTATTAGATAAGCCTGTTTAATCTGTAAAAAACTGAGGATGAGTGAAAAACATCAAAATCACCCTAGGTCTCCAAGGGTTAGTTCAACATACCCTCTGCTTCTCCCTGAAAACATTTTTCTTGTTTGCAACACTGTTGAGATCTCAGTACAGAATTACTCAGCTCAGAAGTACCTGCCAGGCTGTCCAGGTCTTCCAGTATTCGGCCAAACCTACAGGAAGGCAAAGCAGAAGCATTCAGAGGAGATGGGGCAGAGTGGCAGTGGCAGATGAGGTGGAAAAAAGCAACTTTTCCATACAGGGCAGAACAGTATTATGCCTCAGGGCATAATACTATGTAGAATTACCTCTGGCAGGTATTGAGGTGTGGTGGTAGGTGACGTGTTGGGTGTGGCATTACCTGCCAGGCGTTCTGTAGTATTATATGTGGTGGGGGCTGGAGTGTGGTGGTAGGTGCTGAGAGTGGTATTAGCTGTAACAGGTGTTGGGCTATGGTGATTCGAGATGGTGAAGAAGGAGTGGAAATACCTGTTGCCGGTGTTAGGGAGGGGAATTACCTGACACTGTTGTGGTAAGTGAGGTATTTCTCTCTCAGGTCTGGCTGGGTGCCTAAAGGCAGGTGCACTTCGATGTAGCTGTCCTTCATCCTCCGCACAGGTAGCTCATCTTGTGAACGTGCAAGCTGGGAACTCAGAGATGCCCTCTCTGCCATTGCCTGTTGGTGATCCCTACAGGAATACAGTTCCTGTTTCACTGCAGAGATGGCTCTGAAGCTCTGTGCTAGCAGAGTTCAGACTAGTCTGCAGTTCAGTGGCAGATATGACTGCATGAAAACTGAGCTGAATTAAATTTGGTGGGTTTCAGTTTTGGTCACTTTTCTGAGTTTCTTGACTGGATATAAGCACAGTTCCTCTTTAACTGTGTGGCAGGGCTCGGTTTGTGGGAGAGGTTCAGGGCAATCGGAGGACCACGCCTACTGGTTAAGTAGGCACACGTGCCTGGAGTGCATCAATAATTAATCCAGGTATTTAAAGTGTACTTTCTTCCCAATAGGGTTCTGTGACCGGGAGAACACAACCCGGAGGAAGAGGATGAAAAAAGCTGAAAAGTTGTTTTGTAGTTTGGTTATTTTTGTATTTGTTATTTTAGTTTGTTGTGTTGCTTTATTATTTTTACCCGGATCCCATGAGGGTGAAAGGCTAAGCGATTATATTTTGTAGAGACCACATTCTCCCTCTCTCGCAGTTACCAAATAAACACCGGAACATTCCCAGATTCTCGTATCTCCCTTTGTACAACTATTTTGTCAAGCAAAGGAGTGTGTCACGGCGTACAACAACCTGTTATGGCAATATTATTGCTGTCTGATACCAGAAGCTCAGGAGATTGATCTCTTGTAGTGGCCCAAGCTCAGACACCCAGTAGACTGTACAGGGGCAGCAGTTTAGTATAATGGGTTAAGGAACTGGCCTTAAAGGTTCAATTCAGTACATACAGCTTTATAAATGTATTCAATTTAAATATACTCTGGATAAGAGTGTCCGTCAAATGCCAGTAATTTAATGTAATGTACAGAACAGGAAGCAGAAGCTTACCCCCAGTTAGTGGATGCTCCCACGGTCTCTCTCAGTCTGTTCCTGACTGGAAAACAAACAGAGTATCCTCTCACTCTCTCACTCTCTCACTCTCTCACTCTCTCACTCTCTCACTCTCGGGTGATCACACAGTATGTGGGCCTGAGTTCAGCAAGCTGCACAGATGGACAGACAGATGGATGTTCTATATAATCTCAAAACAGTGCACTTACTGGAAAGCCGGGTTGTGGAACACAATAATGTTATTAGAATTCATACCATGATTATCCAATGATCAGACATTTTGTGAGTCCACAATAACAATGAGACAGTGTGACTATTATAGACAGACGGAAATGGCTTTCAATCTGCTATGACACTTCTGGTTTTATAAATCTGACACCATGTAGAATCTGGGTGTGAATAAGTATTCACATTTTTGTATTATGACCTCATTTAATGTTCCTGCTTATGACATGTTTGAATCTAATTATATTACATGTACTTAATATCATACAATGATATAATTATGTTGTGCTTTTGTGCGACTGCATACACTCGCCAGCCACTTCATTAGGTCTACCTGTTCAACTGCAAACTGCACCCGTTAACGCAAATATCTAATCAGCCAATCACGTGGCAGCAACTCAATGCATTTAGGCATGTAGACATGGTCAAGACGATCTGCTGAAGTTCAAACCAAGCATCCGAATGGGGAAGAATGGTGGTTTAAGTAACTTTGAACGTGGCATGGTTGTTGGTGCCAGACCGGCTGGTTTGAGTATTTCAGAAACTGCTGATCTACTGGGATTTTCACACGCAACCATCTCTAGGGTTTACAGAGAATGGTCTGAAAAAGAGAAAATATCCAGTGAGCGGCAGTTCTCAGGGCGAAAATGCCTTGTTGATGGCAGAGGTCAGAGGAGAATGGCCAGACTGTTTTGAGCTGATAGAAAGGCAACAGTAACTCAAATAACCACTTGTTACAACCGAGATATGCAGAAGAGCATCTCTGAACGCCACGTCAAACCTTGAAGCAGATGGGCTACAGCAGCAGAAGACCATACCGGGTGCCACTCCTGTCACCTAATGAAGTGGCCGGTGAGTGTATACTGTATCTTCAAAGTTTTATTGGATTCATAACTGTTGCCATTGTTCAGGCTGTTTGCCTGAACTTGCAATTTGCAAATTATAGAGTAGAATCAGTTAGCCTACATGCAGAAGCTTTGTCTGATTAAACAATTGGTAATCTATAAATAGAACCATTTGAGGCCAAATTAAATGACATGCTCATGAAGGTAGAGACAGCTGAAAGGCATTGTCATTTATTGTTTTATTCCTGATTTATCACTGTATTTAAAGACATATGCCAATTCAAACAAAGGATATTTACTTCAATATACATGTCTTCCATGCCTTCTACAAGAAGTGGCAACATTTCAAGAAACCTATGATTTATTTATTTAAGTTTTTTTGTCAAAACCTTTGATACTTGGTGTTCCAACCAGGGCACCAATCACCTGGCTGTGATGGTGTAGTGCAGCACACATGAGTTGAGACCATACAGAATCAGAAAACAGCAGAGGACAGAGGAAACTGCTTAATCAGGGTGCAAACTGACACTAGTGACACTAGCAACAACATAACTTTTTTCCGCCTGTTAACAATGGAATCAGAAGATTAAACAGTTGAGGTTGTAGAGATTTTACAGGAATACTTTCCGCTACAGCACCTCCTATGTCTGCTGTCACCAGATGTACTGCTTTTCTCGTCTGATCTACATATTAAATACGCTTGGACTGTATTTTTCAGCTAGTTTAACAACTATTCTAATCTGCCAAAACTCTCAGGAACCTTTTTTGATTGAAATGAAAGCTTGGGGGAAAGGTAAGAGGAGCTTGTGAGGCTCTTTGGAATCAGCTGCTTGATGCACACGTGACTTCAAGCAAGTCTAAATAGCCTGTTATCATCGCTCATTCGTACAATCTTCCCTTCTTAGCAAGCATTAAATAAATGATATTATCAGATTTAATAATTCAGAGGTCAGCTTGTCCAAGCGGACAGAACCCAATGCAGAGGCAGAGATAAATAAAGCTTAGTGAAGCTGCATGCAAAGCAGGTGCCGCCTCCCATTGGGCTGACATTCAATTAAGACAGAATTAAGAAAGGAATTTTTACCAACACACCATTGGTCACAAGTAAGTGTGAGTTTCCTGTAAAAATACAAAACAAGGTCACCAGAGTTAGGGTACTTACATTACTGATGCAATAACTCACATTAAAGGCACTACCTTACATTAAGTAGCCTGTGAACCAGACCACATAGAACATTAAGATAATTAAATACCCACTGGCCCTGGTATTGCTTGTTTTATGCTTTCAGTGAAATTCCTTCTAAACAGACATATTCTCCCAAAAAGTAATAGTGTTTGTCCATACATTTCTGGGGTGGAGAGAGACTTCTCACTAACAATAAATATAACAGCATGGCCTTGCAAGGAGAATAGGTTATGATTCATTTGCTCAATATGAAAGAACTGTCACAATAAACTGACAAGAACTATTTCCAGACCATTTAGTCATTGCTAGTTCCATACCAGCACGGCTAAAGACAATAGAATGCTAAGATAAGGGTGATATGCAAAGATACAATGTTACACATTTTTTTTTAAATACAAAGGAAGTAAACAACAGTATTGCCACAAATACTGGTATCTTCCACTGGCTGTCAGTTATAACTGCAGATACCAACAACAAAGCTCACAAAGCTCACTATTAAAGTGATGCAAGCTTCTTTACACAATAGTTTCTTATAGCCCCAATTAGACACCAGAATCTAAAAATAGCATTCTCTCAAATTATTGCTTTTATCGGTCACTGATTCAAGGTGCACTGGTGTAACGCTACAGCATTCTAAATCTTAGATTCTTTGCACTTTGATGCAAAAAAACCCAGTCTTGATCGGCAAAATCACTAGAGATAACAAAAGAAATAACATTGCAGTCCCCTTCCCCGAAGGAGGGCTGAAACGGACACTCCTGGTTGATGATTATGGTATTTTATAATCCAATAAATGTCCACAAACAAGTCGAACAACTGCCAAGACTACAGTGATGGCATTGATATCACTAAAATCCCCCTCTGATCCCTAAGCAATCCCTTTGTATACGGGCCAGCAAAAGTCATTATTCATGATGAATTATTTCCACTGAGTTGAAAGCATTTTCAGGAGCATTTGAAAATGAGCATTTCTATACACGTAAATAGAATGTCAAATGCGAAAAGTGCCATTTTTCTAAAAAAACAACTGCTTACCTTACAAACTGTGAAAAAATGAGTGCTAAGTAAATAACCTAACAGCTACAACCTGAAAAAAATCAACCCTCTCTATGATCTACCCATTGTGTTTTCTACTCCTGCTTGGAAATCCCATATGCATCACAATAACCTTACAGTGTTGTCTTTTTCAAGCTAATTTACACAGCTTTCGAACATAGTTTATGGCTATCTTCTAGCTGAAATGATGTCTTGGCTACCCTGCTGCGTACCCAGTTACATTCACTTTGCGTTTATGCATTGCGCAGGAGTAGATGTTTAGCGCAACTGTTTATCTGAGCTTTGTACATAAAAACACTGCAGTAGTGAAAAAGCGTTGTGGTAGGGTGGGCGTGGTTTTGCGTTGGCTGCAGAGAGAGAGAGTGAGCGGGGCGGCTCTCGGACTTGCGCCACAGCTGTTGGGGATTGCTAATCAGCACGGATGTTTAATTGTATGATTGATTGACAATGTGCTGATTACCTCGACAGTGAGCCTGGGCGCTTAAAAGGCGGTCTACGGAGGCAGACGGGGGGCTGACTGGAGACGGAGGAAGTGCTGCAAGAACCTGCAGCACAGCTTTGTGTGTGTTACAAAACCGAAAGCCGCGTGGCGGCCGCAAAATAAAAAGACGCATTTGCGTCCTGGAAATAAATCCCGTCTCTCTCTCGTCTGTTAAACTGAGCGGTGGCACTCAGCTTGCCACAAGCGTACTATATCATTTTAAATTGTTCATTATGCTTTTGTCATTTTCCTCCTTGTGGGCTCTCACCCTGTTGTGATCAGGGTGATATCTGTATAGCCGCGTTTCCACCGCAGGAACTTTACCCCGGAACTAGGAACCTTTTGAGGAACTCAGTGCGTTTCCACAGCAGGAACTAGGGTCTAAATTTAGTTCCGGGGGCTTTATTTTACCCCCAAAAAGGTTCCTGCTCGGGGGGTAGTACTTTCCAAAAGTACAGGAACCTTTGGGGTGGGGCGCAAGCACTGAAAATTTCTGATTGGTCGACTACTTGCAGTGTTATTTTTTTTACTTTCAGCCGCCATGTTTAAAAATCTCCAGCCGCAAACCAATTTATTTTCATAATAACTTCAAATCAAACTTGTATGTTATGCGGTGCAGTAGCCTAGTTTTGGTTATAGCCTGCCAACGTCTTGGAATTATAACGTGTGCTCTGTTCTTTTCTTGCTTTCGTATTCGTTTTATAAAATGCTAAGCATTCGTGCTGGGACAGCATATTACGTACCAAAACATTTGAACGGATTAATTCGGTTGCTGAATATTTTCTTCCGGATTTTCTTTGTTAGCCTGTTGTAACTGACTCAAAACGTTTGATACGAGGTTGATGTGAGGTATGCGGTAGTTCTGCGTAATTCACATTGGTGATAGCCTAGAGTAAAAGCAAATTGGAAATCACCTTCCGCACTTTTTGTCAGGGTAAAATAACAGGTTAATTCTAGTAATCGTCCCTTTAGCTTTTTCAGACTGCCGTAATTTTACTCTGCCATTCTTCAATTCCACAAAAAGACCAGGAAGACTAGACATATTTATGGTGCATGGTTCGCATCTAGAGGGCACACTCTGCTGCTCCACTAGCAGTAACTTTCAAGTAAAGAAAACAATGGCTGTACCACTGCAATATTAATTTACATTTTCACGCAAGTCCGAGTTTTCATTCTATTTATTCTTGTCATTTTGCGATTAGCCTATATTGGAAATGACGGTAAGAGTCGAATTAATCAATTCAACAGCAAATTGTTTACGACGTGTGCATGTTTTCTGCTGTTGTTATTTGTGGAATGAAAATGCATTCGGTCGCCTCGGATGTCAAGACATGAAAGTGAATGTTCGCATAAAAACATAATGAATGTGTTTGAGAGGATATATAAAACAGTTACAATCTGACTATTGGCCTGTTATATCCTATTTGTTGCATAACAACGGTCCAAGTCGAACTACCAACGAGAGTTTTGCTTGACAACGGTAAAATATGCCCAAACGGCCGCGGAAGAATATTTAAATTCCAGGTGATTAAGTCGATAAAAATCAATAAATACTAAAAGAACCATATATAGTCATTGTTGGTAACCCATTGTATAAGTGGAATAAACGCCTCCAGGCTGTCCCGGTTATTAGAAAATAATGTAGGCTACTTCGGTGGTAGTATGGGGTTACAGAAGAATTCATACGTCAGTGGACTAATTTGCCTAATCTTCGCGGGTTTTTAGACCGCGGTGGAAACGCAGACAACAATGGGCTGAAGGAACCTTTTAGTTCCTTGAAAAGTAGTTCCTGGGACGTGGCTCAAGTGGTTTGATTGTTTCTCTGACGTTAGTTTGTTTGGAGCAGCAGTGTAGCATAGAGGGTAAGGAACTGGGCTTATAACCAAAAGGGCATAGGTTTGATTCCTAGGTAGGACACTGCCGTTCTAAAAACACTCCAAAACAATGGCCATTAATATGGCTGCTATAACAGCCTCTACTCTTTTGGGAAGCATGCCCACTAGATTTTGGAACACGTTTGCGGGGATTTGCTTCCATTCAGCCAAAAGAGCATTGAGGTTGGGCTATTATGTTCGGCATAAGGCCTGGCTCGCAGTCGCCGTTCCAATTTATCCCAAAGGTGTTCGATGGGGATAAGGTCAGGGCTCTGTGCAGGCGAGTTCTTCCACACTGTCAGCAAGGTGAGGATTAATTAAAATATGTTTCATTTTCAGAACCCAGCAGTTTTAACCGTTAAAACCCTCATTTGACATCTGGCACACTGAATCGCGAACACAAGTGCATCAATAGTTAAAACACACAAGTCACAACAAGTGTCCACGTCTAATCTAAAGACGAGGTTCAATTACCTTAAAACAATTAACAAAGGATACATACATGGACAGTCACACAAGAAATGACTGAAACAGATATCAAACCACGGCTTTTGATCCAAAGTAATTCAAAATGCAGAAACCAAAAGAATCAGAGATGAAATGTAGAATGGCAGGCCTAGATGTAGGACTCAAATGCAACCTTCCAATTGTTACAAAAGCTACTTCCTTCCACGTCGCCCAAACTTAACTAACTGACCACAAGAAAGCCACATATTTTAACTGATGAAAAAGAAAAGGGGTCAGGGGCATGGGTATGTGCATCCCCTTTGACAAACACACACGCAGATACACAGATTCACACCGAACTGGAACTAAGTGGTCTAGCCCAAACCATGAAAAGCAGTCCCAGGCCATTATTCCTCCTCTACCAAAATGTAAATAACACTATGCATTTGGGCTGGTAGCGTTCCCTTGGCCCCGTTCTCCAAATTTGTCCATCAGACTGCCAGATAGTGAAGTGATTCACCACTCCAGAGAACGCGTTTTCGCTTCTAAAATGGTATGTTTCATTTGTTTGAGCTAAGATAGACAATATTGTTTCTTGAAATTTGGTCTAATTTTGATAACAGTACTTTTTAGTGGCAAGCCTAGGTTTTTGCAAGTCTTAATAACGTATAGACACTGCTTTGTATGTGCAAGTAACTTGTGTGTTTGAAATGTGTTTGTCTTCAGATATGTTACAGCCTTCAGGAAAATAGCCTATTAGCAGTCTTTTGCAGGGGGTTTCACTGCACTTAATTTTATTTTATAATATTACTTACCTTTTTGTTTGCTGCTGGCTTTAATCTTGTTTTACCGATTGTGTGAGCATGTCTTAATGCTCATTAATTGGTAGGCCTATTCTCTATTCTGAGTCATTCTTTTTATAGGCCAGATAGTAGATTTTAAGATTATGAGTTATTATTAATCGTTACATGAAGGGATGGCCAGTTGAATATGCAATACCTAGTAGCCTGTCTCAGAAATATGTTTTTCTCCACATCCAATATATATGTGAAGTAGCAATGTTATTTGAATTGTAGTTATTTATTTAGGGTAGTTTTCTGTTATGGATGCTAATGAAATCAATGTTTAAGCTTGAAGTCAATACTCTCAGGTCCAAGTGACGACATGCCCACCCCCAAGACATCTTTTCTCAGGGAAACTCTGCTACGTGTAGTGAAGCTTCATTGAGCTGTAGTCCTGTAGCTACTGTCCTTCTGATCTGGATTGGAAGCGGATTTACCTTCTGCCATGTCAGGGGCCTTCCCCTGTAAGACTCTGGACCCAAGGCACAGGGGCCGGGCCATCAAGGAAGAGGCCGTTCTTACCACTTGGAATCTGGCATAAGACAAGACATGTTTTGTGAGTGACATCCAAATGTGCCTGGCTACATGTATACAATATGCTCAGACTACTTCTCAGCCCCATTTGTGTACAGTGCCCTCCAAAATTATTGACAATCTTGATAAAGATGAGCAAAGAAGGCTGTATAAAACAAACAATAGAGATAACAAACCAAATTGCATGATTCTTTAAAATTATATCCTTTAATACAAACACTGTTCAGAGAAAATGATTTAGCCTAAATGAAGCAAGACATTTGTACCATTTACAATACTAACTTAGATTTTGTTTATATGCATAATTAAGGAAGAAATAAAGTGCCGCAGATGCAATTTTCTCAGCAAAAAGGCAAAAATGAATTTGCTCTTTTTTTTTTTAGTTTGGAATTAAATACTGAGAGATCCCATATATAAAACATGTTAAACTTATACATGTCCTGGATTAAAAAGTCCTTGACCACAAGTGCGTAAAATCTACGGGTGGATATGCAGAACTACTAAAGATCTATGAAGCAAAAAGTAAGCAGTGTGTCCAAATCAAAATGACTAAATAATTAATTGCTGCAAGTCACTATGTTCACCACAAACATTATTTTCGTCAGAAAACGAAATCCCGATGGGAAAAATACATTGTAAATCTGACAAGGGAACCCATGGCTCGAAAATGCCAATTTACTTCCGGGTTTTAGGACTACAAACTGTAACACTCTATTGCAAAAACTATCTAAGAAAGAAACCAGTACAATACAGCAAGATAAAAAATATCTTTGAATCATAGCATAGTTTGTTTCAGCTGTTAATTTGTTTATTTATAGAGTGTTGCAGTGAAGACGTCTTTTTGTAGGCCAACCCGGACGTTTCTTCCACTATGGGTTCCCTCGGCAAATTTCCAATGCATTTTTCCCATAGGGACTACATTTATTTAGTGCACTTGTTAATAGTGGACTTTGTGAGTGCTGAAGCATACCTCGCTCGTAGATATTGTTGAGCCTTGTGCTGAGTGATATAGAGGCTCATGTAAATTTGCCATTTGCCAAATTACAGATTATAGTGAATGTACTTTTCAAAACATTCTCAAAATTATAGCTGTATCATATCCTATTTTCTGTGAGGTAAAAAGGTAAAGTTGTGACACATTTTGCTCTTGAGGAACTAGAAAGGAGGGGACATTCGTTTCAGAGAGTAAAGGTTTTGGAAAAAAACATTGTGGAGAAAACTTCCATCACAGCCTGTGAGTGAGTTACACACGAGTGGTGGGTGACACGATGTTCGTGTTAGGCTAGGCTTTGCAGTTGCTTAGAATAAATAGCATCATTACAAATATTGCTATTATGTGCAACTGTAGTTTTTTTCCATAGTATTAACATTTAGGCTACTTGAGAGAAAAATAAATGTCACCATTACATACAATAAAAAAAGATTTCTCAATTGTGAAGTATCTTGTGATGTGTTTATGTGTCGTATGCTATTATTCCGTGGAAACTGGATCAAACAGTATAAGTTAAATGGAAAAAACTAAAAAAGTATAAGCAAGAGATTGCTGTGTAGCAAAATAATACAAGTTATACTTTGTAGCGTAACGAATTACGGCTAAGTAAGGTACTTTTATTACTTTCAAAACGAGTAACGAGTAATATTACACTTTGTAGTTAATATTTATAACAATAATAATGTTATGTTCCGGACTAATAGAATAGAACACTCTCCCACCCAAGAACACCAAAAACTTCAGCTGCTTTAGAGAAGCATGGCACGTGTGAATGTTCCATGAGAGCATTCTTCACTTTATACGTGCATTCATTCATGCATGCACGTATAAAGATGAGACACTTTTTGTGATGGGGGGGGAAGCTGTTCCGGCGTCTTGAGCAATGTGCTATCGACCAAGCTGGCAACGGAGTTGCGTACAAGTCACATGATGGCAAAGGCAGCTCTGAGCTTACAAACTCCGTGGCATAGAGGCGACCAGCAGCTCTTTAGGCTAGCTGTTGGTCGGTCGGTCCACTAAAATGTCCTCCTGTGGGTGCACGCGCGGTCGCAGCTATTGCGGATTTGCGCTTGTTTTTACTAATGTTTTATATTTACTATTAACATTTACTAATGTTTACTAATATTAACATTTACTAATGTTTTATATTCAGGGTTTCCGCCAGTGTATTGCAAGCCCGGCGGGCCGCTGGGCCTAAATAGACCCCCTGCCGGGCCTAAGCATCAGGGATTTTTTTTTTTTTTTTTAAACATATTTTTGTTTTTTAAACTAGTTACAGTGGGGCGGCTTGGTTGGAAAGCTCACCAGCAACATCTGTTGGTTAAAACGTGAACGCACTATAGGAAAACAGCAGGTCTGTTCTTTACCCTCATTGTGCATAGAGTGACGTTCAACACTTGATGCTTCCAACTATCACAAGCTAACGGTACCTAGCAAGGCACCATTTCTTTAGTAGGCTAACTAACCTCGTTACAAACTGTGTTATCACTTCATCTCGTCGGTAAGTACATTCTTTTTATATTAACTTAAGCAGTGTGTAGGTAACGTTAAACTAGTAGCATGAATGTGACGTTCGATACATTGTAACATTACATGATGTAGTAATCGCCATCTAAATAACGACTTCACTTGTTTATTAATAACGTTAGCTTGGTGACATTGATGTGCACGACAACGTGGTCATTTAGCTAACTTAGCTAGCTAGCCAAACAGTCAGCATAGATAGACATTTTGTTGTTGAAACGCGCCCAGCATTCCAAGGCTGTACATTGTTGTAAGATTCAGTAGCCAATAAGTAGGCAGTGTTGTGCATATCCCGCTCTTACAGCTCGTTTCCAGCCCGTCTTTTTTGTCAGTGACATTTCCTTCTGACATCTACGACGGCAATTGCAAACACAACATTTATTTTGCATTTTTGTATAGCTATTTCCATGGATAAAATCGCATTTATTTATTTATTATTTATTGGTAAAATCATTTACTTCATATCCAGGGAGATAGCCAACTACTTGCACGTTACACAGTGTTTCCTGTGGAATTGATCTCTTGGTGTGGTGGTGGGTGTCCGAAAGGGGGGGGGGGGGGGATGTGTAGCAAAGGCAAAAAAGTGTAAAGCCGCGTTTCCACCGCAGGAACTAGGGTCTAAATTTATTTTACCCCCAAAAAAGTTCCTGCTCGGGGGGTAGTACTTTCCAAAAGTACCGGAACCTTTCATGCAAGCGCTGAAAATTTCTGATTGGTCGACTACTTGCAGTGTTATTTGTTTTATTTCAACCGCCATGTTTAAAAATCTGCAGCCGCAAACCAATTTATTTTCATAATAACTTCAAATCAAACTTGTATGTTATGCGGCGCAGTAGCCTAGTTTTGGTTATAGCCTGCCAACGTCTTGGAATTATAACGTGTGCTCTTCTGTTCTTTTCTTGCTTTAGTATTTGTTTTATAAAATGCTAAGCATTCGTGCTGGGACAGCATATTACGTACCAAAACATTCAAACGGATTAATTCGGTTGCTGAATATTTTCTTCCGGATTTTCTTTGTTAGCCCGTTGTAATTGACTCAAAACGTTTGATACAGTTATGTGAGGTATGCGGTAGTTCTGCGTAATTAACATTGGTGATACAGTAAAGCAAAATGGAAATCACCTTCCGAACTTTTTGTCAGGGTAAAATAACAGGTTAATTCTAGTAATCGTCCCTTTAGCTTTTTCAGACTGCCGTAATTTTACTCTGCCATTCTTCAATTCCACAAAAAGACCAGGAAGACTATGGACTAATTTATGGTGCATGGTTCGCATCTGGAGGGCACACTTCGCTGCTCGGCTAACAGTAACTTTGAAGGAAAGCAAACGGTGGCTGTACCATTGCTAATTTAAATTTTCACGCAAGTCCGAGTTTTCGTTCTATTCTTGTCATTTTGCAATTAGCTTATATGGAATTTACGATGAGAAAGTAATCAAACAGCAAATTGTTTACAACGTGTGCATGTTTTCTGCTGTTGTTGCCAGTTATATTGGAAATGTGAATGCATTCTGTCGCCTCGGATGTCAAGACATAATGAATGTGTTTGCGAGGATATATAAAACAGTTACAATCTGACTATTGGCCTGTTATATCCTATTTGTTGCATAACAACGGTCCAAGTTCAACTACCAACAACAGTTTTGCTTGACAACGGTAAAATAGCCAAATAGCCCAAACGGCTGCAGAAGAATATTTCAATTCCAGGTGATTAAATCGATAAAAATCAATAAATACAAAAGTAACCATATACAGTCATTGTTGGTAGCCCGTTGTATATAAGTGGAATAAACCCCTCTGGGCTGTCCCGGTTATTAGAAAATAATGTAGGCTACTTCGGTGGTAGTATGGGGTTACAGAAGAAATCATAGGACAGATGTTTGTTATGTTATGTTTTTATGCGAACATTCACTTTCATGTCTTGACATCCGAGGCGACAGAATGCATTCACATTTCCAATATAACTGGCAACAACAGCAGAAAACATGCACACGTTGTAAACAATTTGCTGTTTGATTACTTTCTCATCGTCAATTCCATATAGGCTAATCGCAAAATGACAAGAATAGAACGAAAACTTGGACTTGCGTGAAAATTTAAATTAGCAATGGTACAGCCACCGTTTGCTTTCCTTCGAAGTTACTGCTAGCCGAGCAGCGAAGCGTGCCCTCCAGATGCGAACCATGCACCATAAATTAGTCCATAGTCTCCCTGGTCTTTTTGTGGAATTGAAGAATGGCAGAGTAAAATTACGGCAGTCTGAAAAAGCTAAAGGGACGATTACTAGAATTAACCTGTTATATTACCCTGACAAAAAGTTCGGAAGGTGATTTCCAATTTTCTTTTACTGTATCACCAATGTGAATTACGCAGAACTACCGCATACCTCACATAACTGTATCAAACGTTTTGAGTCAATTACAACGGGCTAACAAAGAAAATCCGGAAGAAAATATTCAGCAACCGAATTAATCCGTTTGAATGTTTTGGTACGTAATATGCTGTCCCAGCACGAATGCTTGGAATTATAACGTGTGCTCTTCTGTTCTTTTCTTGCTTTAGTATTCGTTTTATAAAATGCTAAGACATTGGCAGGCTATAACCAAAACTAGGCTACTGCGCCGCATAACATACAAGTTTGATTTGAAGTTATTATGAAAATACATCGGTTTGCGGCTGCAGATTTTTAAACATGGCGGTTGAAATAAAACACTGCAAGTAGTCGACCAATCAGAAATTTTCAGCGCTTGCGCCCCACCCCAAAGGTTCCGGTACTTTTGGAAAGTACTACCCCCCGAGCAGGAACTTTTTTGGGGGTAAAATAAAGCCCCCGGAACTAAATTTAGACCCTAGTTCCTGCGGTCGAAACGCACTGAGTTCCTCAAAAGGTTCCTAGTTCCGGGGTTAAGTTCCTGCGGTGGAAACACGGCTATTGACAGCCCATGCAAGAACCACGTCAAAGGACCAGGAATAAATTCTATCATTATTTATATTCCTTTTAAAAATATTTTAAATATTGCAAACGTATTGTTATCATTCATTAATGCCTATGCCTTTCGTTTATGTTCTGAAATCATAGTCCTACATAGTTATTATGCAAGTAGAAAAATTGATATAGGCTAAGGGTTAAAATGAAATGCATCCATGTTAAAATACCACACAATGGAAAAAAAATATCCTACATGTTGCACATGTTGCTATTATGTGTAACTTGATCTTTTTTTTTTAAATGTTACACTTAGTATTCACATTTAGGCTATTTGAGACAATATAGGCTACATAATTATCAAAGTTTTAATTGAAAAGATTAATGTAACATGTTATGGATTTTACACCCCATCAAGGAATTGGCTTTTCACACACCACACCATGCCCCTCACACCTGAAACTATAATGGCATGGGCGGGGCAGTTATAATAATTTCTATTTTAATTACTATTGGGCTACAAAAAGAGAGCTATAAAGGAGAAGCATAATTATTTAAGCGACCGGTTCGGTTTGGTATCGGTTGCAAAGATGTACAGACGACCACAGCGATACACTGCCAAGCAAGCTTTAGACCTGATTCAGAATGCAAATGAAATGCATTCGGGCAATGAGGAGATTGAGCTTGATATTGAATGTGATTTAGGTTCTGATTCTGATTCTGAAGTTGAGAATGAGGCTGAGCTTGTCTCAGAGAGAGACGGAAGGGCAAACGATGGAACAGTAGAACAGACTGCTGGTAATGCTCTGGGCAGAGAAATATCATGCAATGTCTTACGAAAAAAGAATTGGGCCCTATACGAGGCATCAGTGGTGGTAAAAGCATGGATTTAGAAGACTTTTGGTCTTCAGACTTGGGAAATCAATTTTTCAACAAAACTATGTCACGGCAAAGATTTTGGGACATCATGCACTCTCTCAGATTTGATGACAAGGACACAAGGGCAACACATCTTGAGAAAGACAAATTTGCCATGATTTCCGAAATCTGTAACTAATTTGTAACAGGACTCCATGTTACACTCCAGGAGAAAACATAACTGTTGATGAGCAGTTGTTCCCTACCTAAGCACGGTGCCGCTTCATGCAGTACATAGCTACTAAACCAGACAAATTTGGAATAAAGTTCTGGATAGCAGCTGACGTTGAAACCAAATATATGCTGAACGCTTTCCCATACCTTGGGAAATATGAGACCAGGCCTGACGGCGAACAATGCGCCTTGTGGAACCCTTCATCGGAAAAGGAAGAAATATAACCGCAGACAATTTCTTCACCTCAATAGCTCTGGCGAACAATCTACATGCAAAAAAAAACTACATAGGTTGGTACCATGAAGGTACCCTTCTGTGAAGGCACAAAATAAAGAGAGATTTTCCACCACAATCTGGAGAGCTGAACACGGTTTATCAGTGCTAGCCCAAGAAAAATGTGTGCATCTTGAGCACTATGCACAAAACAGTATCGATCGACAGCAATCCAAAAAAACTGGCAGAAACAATCGCCCATTATAACGCCACAAAAATGGGAGCGGATGTTTTGGACCAGATGGCATGGCTGTATTCGGTCAAGGGGGGGCAGTCATCGTTGGCCAGTTGCCATTTTTTACAACATTTTGTATCTGGCTGCTATCAATGCCCATGTTTTGTATACGCAGTGCATGGACAAAACAATTAGTAGAAGAAGCTTTATTCTTGAGTTAGCTAAGGAGTTGCCATGTGATGGAAGTCACATGGCAAAGGCAGCTCTAGGCTTCCAAACTCCATGGCGTACCGTCCTAACGCCACTGTGCAGTCCACAAGCCCCCAACACACCGCAGCGAGAGCAGTCACTAAAAAGAAAACGCTGCCAGGTATCCAGATGTGGAGGGAACAAAACTTGTGACATCTGTGACAAGTGTAAGCGACTTGTCTGTGGCAAATGTACTAAAGTCCAACCCAAGCTCTGCCTTGAATGCTGACAATTCTGTATTCTGGGGCTGGGGAAGGAGTGAGGGGCGATTCCTAAATAATTCAGCTTGCTAGCTATATATTTAGCTAACGTTATATTTTCAAAATCGTTTTAATTTCCTAACATTGCGCCGTATGCTAGTGGTTTTGATATAATAAAGCAAGTTACTGAAGACACGTGTCTAGTCTTTTTACTTTGTTGCTATCTCAATGTAACTTTGTGTTCGTTGAAGTGATACATTGTACTGCATGCAGTTTTGAAATCCCACTTGTTCTGCTGTGTTTCGTAGTGAGCATAAAAGCATATTTTTCTGTCTTCATCTTTTAGTGCAGATTTTTATTTTGAACTTCAGCCTGCAACTCAGGATGCTGTTGTTATTGGCACTGCTGATTGGATTAGACGCACCATCGTCACAACTTAATTTGCATATTGCTCAAGACGCTGGAAGCACGGCCCCCCTCCCCAAAAACGGTCTCGTCTTTTTACTTGCATGTACTGCATTTCACCGGGTGAAATGTGACAGAATGAATGTGCGCTACGTGCGAACTAATGTGAACTGAACATTCGTGAAAATACCTCCAATATTGCGGTGTTGTTTTTTCATACATCCCATGCTTGTAACTGTATTATTTCTGGTGGCTAAGTCGCGGGGAAAACTCATTTGAACAACAAGATCCTTAACACGTATTTCTTCGCCAAGGTCTTATCTACAGTGTGGTATAAAGCATTTTAGTTTTACGAATGGGTGTTTTTTGTAATTACGATGAAAAGGAGACACACGCCGTCTTTGGATTTCGAATCCCCAGCAGATAGGCTATAGTATTCCTTAGCCAGCTATAACTTGCGGCCAGTGTACATGTTTTCTGGTGGCTAAGTCACGGGGAAAACTCATTTGAACAACAAGATCCTTGCATGTATTTCTTCGCCAAGGTCTTGTCTATAGTGTGGTATAAAGCATGAGTTTTACGAATAGGTGTTTTTTGTAATTACGATGAATAGGAGACATGCGCCGTCTTTGGATTTCGAATCCCCAGGAGTTCGAACAGTCACACCTAGCTATGACCTGCTTGCCAGTGTACATGTTTTCTGGTGGCTATGTCACCGGAAAAACTAGTTTGAACAACATTTTAACATATATTTTTATAAAACAGATAACCCCACCCTAAACGTCACACAGGTGATGATGCATTTCCCTCAAACGACAGTGATTACATGCGAAGGGAAGCATCTTATTTTTAAAATCGTATTATAGGAAACAACAGTTATATTCTGGCAAATTAGCGATTTATATGTTGTCATTTGACTATACTGTAAAGTCACGGTAATTTTAGGATAGCGCTTCCGATATTGCGTGTGTCGAAAATGCTGCGACGGAAGAAGAAAAAACTCAGAAGCCACATCTGTCCAAAATGTAAACAAGTCAGACAGTTATCACGGTCGGGAAGAATTTCATGTCAACTTCACCGCGCAAAATAGCCTAATCTAGCTATGGAGAAATTAGTTAGATAGCAAAGAAATTTGCGAGTCAGTCGACAGTGCACTTCGTGGCATAATCAACTACAATAATAATCCACTGCGATGCAAATACAACTGACATGTTATTAACTAGTAGAAACGTTAACTTAACTACTACATATTGCTTATCCTTGAATAGCCTACTCACCTTGATGGCAGCATGTCTTCGCTTACACCTAAACAAATAACCGAATATAGCTTCCCAACAGAAATATGGAGGAACCGGAATGATGGAGAGTTCCCTCCAACAACTGAAAATTTATAATGCACTTCCGCACAGATATGACGCGTAACCATAGACTTGTATATTTAACTAGAGACAAGTTTTCCTTCAAACCAGGGGACCAGGGATTGCCATTCTCAGTGAAGCTCATAAACTCCAGTGGTTACTCAAGGTATTGCAGTTTAGTAAGCCTCTGGTGCCAAAAAGCAAATTTCCCCATTCAAGTCCATTCAAAACTACGAATTTACCCTGGCCAAATTAAATTGTTTTGGACAGAACTTTTTATCTCTAAAATTTCTTCACACTGATCTAATTACGACTCAGCCACAGAAGAAGATATAGGATTTTATATTTCATTCCAATTTGGTCCGCATAGTTTTACGTCACAGTGCTCGTAACCATAGACTATATGCTCGTAACTGCTATTTTTTACAGTCTCTGGCCGAGACAAGCACACCCGCTCGTCTCATAGCCTACGTGTCCGGGTATAAGACTGTACATGACTCATCGATGTAGAAAAGGGTTGAATTCAGAGTTGCTTGCACGGAACCAATATATCTGCGCAGAGTATTAAACCATGACCTAAAACAACATGAATCCACCGCCATTATTGTTTTGATTATGTTGTTATTTTGATATATTAATAATAGTAATGTTACCTGCCATAATTTTCTTTTGTCCGTTGTTCATGGTGAATGACTCGTAACAAATAAATATTTAGTAGCTAATAAAGCTAGCATATGTGGCTCTTAAATTAAGATTCTGTTATGCTGATTCCACAATATTATTTAGATTACATTCTCATTTTGATATTTCTACTAATAGCATAATATCATTAAAATGCTATTAGTTGTAATATTTCTGTCTTTGAATGATGATGGTGCTGATGATGACAACGTAATCACAGGCTATGAAAAATAAACGGGCCAACATAAATTAAATAATGAGAATAGGCTATATTTAATTTGTTCTTTAATTATCTTTCAAATAGCCTACTGCTGGTTAAGATGAAGTGGTGATGAAGATGATAAACATGTTATTTACAAAGATAATGATTGTATGAATATAATACATAAGCCTAATTTATCAAGAGTTTACGTAAATTTTTGCATTTTGCCCATTTATTTATTCTGTCTTGGCTAACTCATAGTTCAATGCGCACAGCGCGAAAATTTGTTTGTGTGCTGTGATAAACCGAATTCCACTGATGTAGAATTCGCTTCGCGGTTCCCTTTTAATTGTAGGCTACTCATCGTTTTTCTAAGGATGCGAACGTTCATTTTTTTAGTGGATTTACTGGATCTTAGCGTGTATTTCATTATTTTTTAAGAACACGCAGACACAAAGCACAATTAACCGGGACGGTTTTTAAGTGATGGGGTACATTTATCAGCACTAGGCAATGGCATTTTGAATAATTTCCTCCTTGTACTGCTTAGATTGTCACTACCCGTTCAGGACAGCATGACTAACAACATTACAGTAGCCTACAGCAAATCGTATCGACAGGTTGTCGTTGCCCGTATTGTACTTTTTCCTGTAAACAAGTAAAACGAGCCAATATTTCAGTAGGTGACAAGCTCTTATTTTATTACTACACATTGTTAATATACATATAAATATAAAGCACATTGCATGTTTCCATTTGAATAAAAAATAAAACTTGATTGATTAAATCTTTTGCTTTTTCTCATGCACCTAACAGGCATTCAAGTCAAAGAAAGCAGATAAATCAAGTTAATTATATTAGCTAGCTGTTCCAATCTGCAGTCGCTTTTCACAACGGTGCATTATGCTTGAGATCAGAGTCACGCTGGCTAGGAATAGCCAGGAGGTCATAGCTAGGGAGGTCATTTACGGGGGTAATTTATCATTGTGAATATTCTTGTAGGATATTATACTACATTTTCGGTAGAATATTATACATTGTGTAAAGTTCATCCCATTGTAATAATTTACATAGTAATTTTAAACACAATTAAATGTTTGAAGAAAACATTAACACCAGATGAAGAATCACATTTCCATATTCGTATTGTCAAAACGAAAACAGGCAATCCAGTTTAATATTGGGCTGAGTGTCCACACTGAATAAGGAAAATTAAGTTAGACTAAATTACCTTATAACAAACTTAAGAAAATATTGAAAGGAAGTGGTGTGTAACAATAAATATGTAGTCTAATTCACACAACACACAATGCACACACACTCAGATTCATAACACTGGACATAAATTCAGCTTATTCAAAATCCTGTATGCAATGTAGCTATTATTTACAGGAAACAAAGTGATCAAGTTATTTAGGGCTTCACCAAGCTTCAAATGCACTTAGAGCAGTTTGTCTTCCTGCATGTAGTATTAACATTAATAATCACAAATTGAGCAGAAAAAAATGTAATAAGGAACACAGTTGTATCCATGTATTTAATGTCACGGTACGGGTAGGGGGGACCCAAACGCAGAGGGAAGAAAAAAAAAAAAACACAAACTCAAAAGGGAAATTTAACAAAGACTTTACTAACACAGGCAAACAAACAGGGCCACAATGGACAAAAACACAAACTCAAAAAATAATCTAGTGAAACAGAAAACAGGAACTCACAAACATGGGCAGGGCAGAACACAGGCAGGTAGAGGACAAGGGCAGGTCAAACAAAACACAGGCAGGTATAATCGGTCTGAAAACAAAACACAAGTCAGAACAAACACAGGCAGGTACATACGGTTGAAACCAACAGATATCGGGAACAAACACAGGCAGGTACATACGGTTTTCAAACAGACCTCGGAAACAAACACAAGCAGGCAGGTACATGTAAGTCAGGTAACAAACACAAGCAGGCAGGTACATGTAAGTCAGGTAACAAACACAAGGAACCAGCCCCCGAGTCAAGGGAACAGAGAACTTAAATAGACAAGGGGTAACAAGACACAGGTGAACTCAAAAAACAATCAAACCAGAAGGAGGGGATAACAAGACACAGGTGGGAACAATGATGGAATAACGAGACAACCAATAATACAATTAACAGGGGGGAACAGGACACAAAACAGAAGTGCCGCCATCTGGCGGCCCAACAGGGAAAACGCAGACAGGAACACCGGAACATGACATTTAATTTGTTTGCCACTGTATTAAAGCCATGTAGTCATAACTTGGTTATCCAGATAATAGTTAGTGAAGCTCTTATAATTGCACTAGACAGATTCCAAGTCCACCTGTGAAACTGGGATTACAGTAAATTCCAACGACCTTGTTTGGACAACCCTGGCTTAAATTTAGCTGTGTCCACACTGCCACCAGATCATTAGCCATATTTTCCTTAGACAACTGTGTTGCTAATCTCTCTCATATCTGTTAGGAAGTGAATGAAGCCAGCCATCCACATAAATACATTTGCGTTCAATGTCTGCCAGCAGATATGCATGTGTCCTGCTAGTCATCTCAAGTTTAATGAGTATATTTTTTGATGTCACACTGAGCTGTCTGTTAGAAAAACAACATCAGGCATAATGTTATAGGACCTTACAATGATAATTGGAATTGGCTGGCATTCACTGTTTGTATTACATGTACAAACAATTCCAGCTCACCGAAATCTTCATTTGTAAACTTCAGAGATGAGTTATGCCTCCTCTCTGCTCTTGTGTATGTAGAGGTGTAGAATGCTACATTGTTGTGTAAAAATCTCTGAAAAGTCTCTGCTTGCTTATTAATGACTGGGATCTGCAACACTTCTTCTACAGCAAGCTGAATAGAGGCAGTCAAATGTATGCTACTTGATTTACCCAGCGTTAAACAAGTATTGGAAATTTTGACTGGAAACTACTGCTAGTCTGCAAACTACTTGAAGTAGGCTAATAATCTCGAAGATTTTCATTAAAATAAATGTCTGTTAAGTCACTATCTATCGCTGAATTAGGTAACACAATGGTGATTGAGCCTATTATTATATTAATTTATATTAATAGGCAAAATTCCTAGACGTCTGATTTTTAAATGTTTTAAAACTGCACTTAGCAATTTGACAAGGTGGGTCTTTTGAGACCCCAGGCAACGGCTTCAGACGCTCTGCAACTAACCAGTTCACACCGCTGCAATTTTCTCTGCAACATTCTAAAACTGTTTCGTCTCGTTGCGAATCATTGATCTGAACTGGCCTTAACGTTATTGTTATTTACATTGCCATCAAGTTCATCAATATATTGATCGGAATAAAGCCGGGGTATAGGTGGAGCAGAGCGGGTCTGATTTCTGTGTAAAGACGTCAAGCCGGAGAAAACTAAATAAAAGAATACGGCAGTATGGATTAGCGTTGTTATTATTTTATTACGCTTCCTCGTGTTCCTTCAGCCTTGATGCCCTTTTTTGATGAAATCTCCTTTGTTTTTGTTTTATTCTTCTTGTTCTGATTGCTAATTTAACACCCAGCTCAGCTTTATTCTCGAACAGTTTAGCTCGCAAAACCAGAAACAACAAGGCAGTTGTTTCAAAAAATATCACATAACAATCATTCACGAAAAAGACTGTTTATTGTGCACGAGATACATAATTGCACGAACCACAGCGAATCCCGCGAATTCTTCTCTGCAGTGTAAAGATGTTCATACCGAGCAAAAGGTGGATAAAGAACGTTTGTGGAAATTGATCATCACTAATTCTATCCCAGGTCTGCTACAGCATTTTAACCCGGCTCGGCAGAGTAAAGACAGCTTAAGTTAGCCTAATGTTAGACAAGACATATTGGCTTTTCTCCATTGGTTTAGCCTAATAATAATTAGAAAATTCAATGTACATTATTTTTGTCTTCATGCACCGGGTGGAAAACTTGCTGTACAAAGTGCGTTGTCATATTTACATGTCTGCAGATCAGTTATTAAAATACTTGGTAGATTTGTTAATCACTGCTGACAGTGTTAATTTTTATTCGGTAAAAAGTGACATGCGAACGATCGGTCAGCTAGCGTCACCCAGCAAGTGAACACCACAAACGGCGATGGAGTAGCAGTTACTGGCTCATTAATTGACTGTGGCGAAAACCTACGACGATAACTTGCTTGGTTAACAGCAGGTCTACCAGACAGTTATATGAAAATTAGCCTAGTCAAATCACCAGTAGCCTACACATCTCTGATTGATTGACCATCAGTGTAGTCAATGTTCTTCCCCTGTGGTTCATATTGCTAATGCGTGAGCTAACCACGGATAGCCTACCTAGCTCACTGGCAAGCTGATATGCTAGCTAAGCATATTCGTTTTGCTGAGAAACATAAATTGAAGATAACTGAACATAATTGTATTATTAATGTCATACACATATAACGTGATTACATGACACAGTACAGTCACGGATGGAAATTAAACTCCGTAAACATTTGATAGTATATTTTAAAACATAACAGCAGACAGTCAGCTAGCCTCAAGTTCATTCTGCAATCCTTCATTCAGGTTGATGGGCTTTTGAGCCATTGAGCTTCAAAACGTGTTTTAGAGACCCACGGAGAGTCAATGGGTGACGTCACAGAAGCTTTGTCCATATTTTTACAGTCTCTGGTATGTACTCACGGATTTGACGGCCATTCAACAAGCCTTGATTGACAAAATTATCAACAAGCTCGTAGAATTAGAGCTCCCTAGGTCGCAATTTGTGTACCCTTTTGTCGTTCATTTTCTATTATTTCGTCGAGATCCACCTTTCGTGTTAGTAAGGTTTATAAGGCATTTTGATAAGCTTATCTGAATGTAGGAATCCTTCGCTGTTTTGCTTAGCGAGATCAGTCATCTTATGTGAGAATTGGAAGTAGTAGAACCGGAACACTGGATAGTGGAGAATAGGAGTAGATGCATATGTCCCAGCAATCTTTGCATATTATAAAATAACAATAGTAAGAGAGAAATGAGGACAAATTATGAAATTGAGTAGTTGAAACAATATGTTTTAGCAGAATGGTCATGTAGGTGAAGTTTGACATGATCACAGACTATAGCACAGACATTGTTTAGGGGGCCTGTACAGTGTAATAGTTTCTGAATGATTTCTCAGAAATGCTGCCAATCACTCATTCAAACTATGATAGGATTATTGTTATGGGAGATTGTAACCTTCATGTAGACAATGCTGCAGACTCTAAAGCCACTGATTTTATTAACCTTCTGAATTCTATGGACTTTGTACAACATGGTAAAGGACCCACCCACAAACATGGACACACACTTGATCTTGTTATTACTCTGGGACTCTCCATAGATATTACCTCTACCTGTGATGTTACTTTTTCTGATCATTATTGTGTTTATTTTACTGTAATAGCATGCAATGCGCTAATCAATACTGAACGTACTGTTAAGAAACATTATCTTAACTCAGCTGAAAATTGTATGTCGCTTTTTAAGGATAGTCCATCACCATTCCTGCCCTCCTCCTGTGATGAACTAGCAGATAGCTTATGTACAAAGTTGAAGGCAACCATTGACTCTGTGGCCCCGCTGAAACAAAAACTGGTCACATCCAAACCCAAAGCCCCATGGAAAAATGAGGAGTTAAAACAGCTTAAAAGGACCTGCCGCAAGGCAGAACATAAGTGGGGGAAAACAAAATTGCACATCCATTATGAAATTTTAAAAGATAATCTTGCAAGCTATAATCGGAGTATCAGAACAGCCAGGCAAGCTTATTTTTCTACAATGATCTCCAACAACCGAGACAATCCCAAAGTATTCAGACATGTGGCAAAGGGCAAGAAAGCAGGAAAATATACAGAGCGCAGAGCACGGCGCAGCAGCCCCCCCCCATGACAACAGCTAGGATCAAACTGGTGGCGGCTCTACTATAGCATATGGATGGTAAAGTATGACCCATGACAAGAACTTATTAGGAAAAAAATCATTTAAATTCATTTATATATTTTTTTATATTTAATATTTACTCAGCAGAAGCAACTTTGTTTGAACACTGGGGGGACACATTAAGCGGGGGTGTGGGGGTCCTCCCCCAGGAAATTTTGAGCGTCAAACACTTCATTTCCTGCATTCTGGTGAATTTTTATGCACCGATTTGTGCCCTGTATTTATTTATGTAAAGGAAAACACTAAATTCAGTTTTTATTGGGGGGACATATGCACGTGTTCTAAATATTGAGGGGGACGTATCCCCTGCGTCCCCCCCCAAATCTACGCCTATGCTCACAGCTGTAAACACCTCACAGCTAGACCAATGGGGGTTTGTAGCTGGAAGGGAAGGCATAACGTGTTTTCCCTTGGCTGGAGTCAAAACCAGAGATGTTATTTATTTTTCCTCTGTTCGTAAGAACAGGGCACAATTATACTTAAGAATGCACTGGATCCGTCGCCACGGGTCAGATATGAATGCGCTGCTCCATATCCCGCTTAAGACTGGCCTGAAACGGACCAGTAACATTCTTATTACTCTCCGTTCGCACATGGGGCTATGTTGTCATCAGAGATATATCTGATCTGTCGCCGGACTGTCAATATTCCAATGGGAGCATCAGAATATTCACAAAGGAGCGGAACAACACATCAAATATATCCATGACCACAGCAAGTAGGTGTAACAGTTACTATGGTTTACTCTCGTAATTATCTGACTCCAAATGAAATTAGAATTTAAAATTTGGTTTTAACCATACGTGGAGCTTGGAGTGGTTACACTGGACTCTGTCTTGTGCCATCATTCCTCAGTATATGTTCCCAGGATTAGCACTACTGCTAAATCTCAGTTCGGTGAAGCCTACAGAGGGTAGAAGGCTGACCACCATAATACAATACATTCATCTTTGCATAGACAGTTATGAGCCCAGGTCAGTGCGCATTTATCAAGCTCCTTAAGGCGAATTTGA
This sequence comes from Anguilla rostrata, assembly GCF_018555375.3. Classification (NCBI taxonomy): domain Eukaryota; kingdom Metazoa; phylum Chordata; class Actinopteri; order Anguilliformes; family Anguillidae; genus Anguilla; species Anguilla rostrata. The sequence continues at coordinate 44,828,519 of NC_057936.1, read as the reverse complement.
CAAGAACCGACGTATAACGCCCAAGGGTCCTCTTAAGCCAAAAACTCCAGAACCAATACAACACCAATCCCGTTAGCGGGCAGAGCGTGGTCGCCAATCTAACTTGAGGACCTCACTAAAGACTTTCGCTGTACTAGACCCCTGATCAGTGGGTCTTAGTCAGAATTGTCCCCCTGAGTTATTTAGTCAGAATTTTGTCTGAAAATAACATAAGTTGGATTACAGTCATGAAGACCACATAAGTTAAAAATAAGAAGAATTTATTAACAGGCAGGTAGGTCATTAGCTTAGAATTCACAGTCAATAATAAAATACGGAATTTTTAGAACGTAAATACAGAGTAAAAGGTTTTTACCCAGCCTGTTCAGCTACACACGGAACACAGAGTATGCGCAGTGTGGGAAGTCGATTACAATCTTCCCCAACTGGATTGTCTCCCTCCCTTTTAACCCAAATCACGCGTTTGATCCAGGCGGCATTGCCATAAATTAACCTGGACGGGTGGTAAAATCCGGAATTTAGGCCCCCACCGTTTGGAGGATGTTGTAAAAACAATTAGTGGGGGGAGGGGAAAAGGAGATGATTACCAGAGAGGACATTCCATTGTGATAGTTTTTCCCTGAGTTTCTGAAACTATGCTTTATAAACTTTATTTGGTATGAAACATTTTCATTGAATTTCATTCAATTTCTTAAATTTCCCTGAATACGTCCATACCAAACATGTTAATATTGTGGTGCAGTTGTCATGAAAATACCCTTTTGTTGAACCATTTTACATGCAATCCATGTTATTACTACATAAGGCATAATACAGCAATATAACAAAAACATGTGCACGGTTTGTAAGGTTTTACAGGGTTTTTCAATATTATGAACAGACGGTTTAGAGTCCAGATCCAGGAAAGAAATAAAAAGTGTAATGACAGAGGGGCCCACATGAGGGCACTGTGGTACTGTCAAGAGTAGTTGCCCTACCATTTTGCCAGAGACCTGATGATCTTTCCACCCTTAATGGCCCCAAACCACACACGCACACACAACCATAGACAAATGTGACGGGTGCTGGAGAAAAGGTCCGCAAGTCGCAAATCTTGAAATCGCGCTAGGAGGCAAAAAAGGTTTTTAAAATTTTTTTTTACCGTTTTCCTTTCCTTTTTTTTCATATTACGAAAGTTAAAGTGTTGAAGAAGTCACTCAATAGAATAAACAACATATTTAGGGTCACTAAATACTTATAATTTGTTAGCAAAGTCGGCTTGTTTTAGTGATTCTTACAGCCGGGTTTTGGAGGCGTGATGGGGGTGCAGTTTAATTAGCATGTTTGATTTAGTTGGCTATTGTCACTTTGTTTCGGTCAAGCCACCGCCCATAAATAAAGCCGTGTGGTAGTAGCCTATGTTTGTTTACTGTGTGAGGTTGCTAAAATGGCGGACGCTCAATCAGTAGGTGAGAGTATAAGCTTTCTAACGATGTATAACATGTCTAATTTTGCTTTTGGAATAGCGTTTTATAGGTTAGCGTAACCGAACATTTTCTTACCATGGCATTCGCTCTATATGGTAGCATTAAAAGACGTTGCACCTAATGAAACGTTGTCAACGATTTTTCGTAATTCCTTGGAAAATACCATTATTATTGAGGAATTCTGGGCATAGCTAAGCCATATGTTTGCTGATAGACCTATCTGACATCGTTTTCTGGAGCAAAACAGAAGCGGATATAACTGTCATTGATTTACTGTCTCTGTCTCCATCTACTGAACATAGATAAGATTTAATCATTGCTATGTAAGTATTACTGCTCAAAATATTTCGGTTATTACGTTATTTTAGAAATTGAGTGTCTTTAAATAGGTTAGTGGTATTATGTAATGTGGATATTTCACACTGTAATGTAAGCATTAGTTAGTAGTGTAATGGTTTTTGTGACGCATACAACAGTGATGAGGAGAGTGTTGAAACATTGCCAAAACGTGGTGGACGGCTGAAAAATGTTTTTATATCGTCCCATTCCCATACAAGAAAACATAGGAGTGTACAGAGTATAGAAATAGGCTACATACAAGAGTTAATTATTACACATTTAGGTACTGTGCAGCATTGTGTGACTATATGTTTGCATTATGTTTAAATTATATCTATGTTTCATCTTAAACCTTCATAAGGGGCTCATATGCTTTACAATGGACAAAAAGCATTATATTCCTTTTTGGAGAGATTTTGGATTTGTTTCTGGACCCTTAGCTATTTTAGACCAGTGTTAATAATTGAGACATTGTGGGTAGATTTGGAGATGCTGGGTACACTGCTTAGTTTTTGCTTCATAGATCTTTAGTAGTTCTACATATCCACCCTTAGATTTTATGAACTTGTGGTCAAGAAGTTTTTGATCCAGGACATGTATACTTTAACCCGCAATCTCCCAGTATTTCATTGCGAACTAAAAAAGGAGCAAATTCATTTTAGATTTTTTGCCTTGACCATTGCATTTGTGGCACTTTACTTTATATTCATAATTTTGTAAGAAATAATCTAAGCTAGTATTATAAATGGTACAAATGTATTGCCTCATTTAAGACATTTTTCTAGTCTCTGTGGTATTCACATCTGGAGTTATAAAGCTTTAAATAGGGTAACCCCTAAATGGTCAAGGATTTACAGGTACTCTAGTGGGGGAGTGGTTGGGGTGGAGTTAACTAGCTATTGTTCCCACCTATTATCTCCCTGTGAGAAGTGTGAAAAGTTCAAGATCTTTCAAGGGGATTTTCTCTGCTACTTGATTTTAGGAGTACCAACATTCAAATAAGCATATCTTCTTCAACTATTTTCAGATTTCAATGTATGACACATCATTTGAAAGCTTATAATCTGCACTTTCGTAATCTGTAAAAAAACTGAAAAATGACCTTGCCCTACTTGCGGACCAAAACACCAGCACCTGTCACAAATAGTCTAGTTCCCTTTATCTCAGTCTTGTCCAGATGAGCCAACGGCCTGCTCATCCAGAGGAAGTCCGAGTAATCTATTGTTTTATTACAAGACTCTCGGGTCCTTTGAAGTATAGGATGAGTCCCAGGCCCCAGGCTCGTTCAAATGTCAGCCAGTTTGACTCCCCTCTACACAGCTGCTGCCACAATGGCATCTTTGGCCATTTTCTTGCCGGCCGTTGGATTCGCAGAGTGATAAGACCGTTCAGTTCTTCGGAGCAGCCAACTAATTTGTGAGACGTGAGCTTGAACTGCTGTATCCATTCATATACTTTTGGACTGAGAAGGCTTCCGTAGCCTATGTGGTGCAAAGTGAGAGAAGAGGAGATAAAAAAGAAAAAAAAGGCGCAAGAGTCAGAGAGAGAGAGGAGTGGTACAGATATTTTGGGTTGGAGGGAAGATCGATAGCTGTCCAGACAGTTTTAAAACCGATAGATAACCAATGCCATATTTCAAATGGTATGGGGGCCCCTGTGTGCCACCTTCTCAAATAGTAAATGGACACAAATAAATATAGTTTAAATTATTTAATTAGTACTTAATTTATTTGTTGTATTTAGTATTTTGCTCACAAATCACAGATTTATTATTTTATTTTTTATATTTAATTTCACCACTTTTTTTTAAGTATTTCCCTTCGTCTATTTCCTATTTTCTTGCTCCAATATTCATTGTATTTCTATTTAGTATTTTCCTTCTTCTATTTCCTATTTTCTTGCTCCAATATTATATTTGAGAATGTGGCACATTCGGGCCGCAATATTATAATGAGGTGACAAGGTCTAAGCAGCATCGTTGGACAGACAGAGCAATCGAGCAGAGATCACACAGGCGACAGCAGCAGTTTTCTTCAGGATTAAATTTCCCGTACCTACGGGTCCTAGATCGTACAAGCACTAAAAGGTAAAATGAAAATAAATAGCCAATTATCAGCCAGACAAACAAAATCAGCAAATAACTACTTATCAGAAATGACAGCCAGACAAACAAAATCAAAGGAGTGGTGTGATAGTATCCCCATCTCAGCCCTTCATGGCTGACTAATGTTAGCTAGCTTATTTAGCCTAGCCGGGAAATCTGGTATACACCAAGTTAGCGAGCTAGCTAGCTAGCTTCCTAATGTTACCATAATTGACCATATTTACGATGGGAAATTCTTGTTGACACTCCAAATAAACCCGCTATTTCAGGAGCCCTCAGGCCAAAACTGACGTATGATCACAATGCTGATAGCGATATGTTGCACTGCGGCTGACCAGGATGTGGGTACAGTTGCCGTTGTAGTTGGAATCGTACATCTTATAAATTCCTCCACACTAGGTTGTCGATATGCAGGTTGTGTGATGCCGACGCCTGGCAAATCTCCTCTGAAACCTGTTCGAACCTGTGCAAAATATCACTAAGAGGAATACGGTGTCCTATTTCATTCGCTAAAATATGTAGCCTAATTCCTGAACAACTTCAGCATATGCCTCCATTACGCCGGTGGGGTGAGGAGAGGGGATCCGTGTTCCTTTTAGCGATATTTTGCACAGATTCGTTAGCCAGATTATTTAGCCTAGCTGGGAAAGCTTGCCACCAGGGAAACTGATTTGCAACAGGGTACGTGACTAAACTTCCTGGCACTAAGTAAGCTTGAACCGGATTGACTTGACTTTGTCTGAATGATGGTTCACCGAGGGTGTCGTAATTCTTTCGGTCTAACAGTTCTGCTAGATCTTCTTAGTGTTTTCTGTTCCTCCTCTTTATCACTATAATCGCTTTCGGTTTCTCGTCCAGCAGGTGACATCTCCACTGACTGAAGTGATTCCTCCAATCCGCCAGACCCCTCCAGTTCATCTTGAACCCGTTCTTCATCCACTTCATTCTCCTCTTGGACCTGGTCTTTAGCTTCCTGGACTTCACCGTCATGAACACGTTCTAGTTCTTGTGCTGTAACTGGACGAAACTCTTCAGCTGTCACTCTCAATCTAGTACTTTCTTCTGTTTGAGGCCTCTTTAGTCTGAGATTACTCTGGCTCAACGGGGTTTGGAGCATGAGCGGATAGTACCATCCCTCTTCTTCAGAGCTCTCAGCTACCTCTTCTTCGTGTTCGGCTGTATTTGTTCTCTTCTTTTTCTTTACAACTACACTACAACGGTCACAACAGGTAAGTTACTTCTGTCAGGACCACTGTCATCAAAGTAGAACTTTATTGACAATAAAGGCAATACAGTTATGTTTGGCGGTATGGCTCTGTTCTGGAGCTCTCCCGCCAACCACGCAGCCCGCGTGGATAAGGCCGGGAGGCCAGCAGCCAAACCCCCCTAGAGGGGTACACACAGAACAGATCCAGCAGCAAAGCAAGTTCTTAACACATAGGGATGGAGCAATGCAATTTCTTAACACATAGGAATGGAGCAATACAAATTCTTAACACATAGGAATGGAGAAATGCACATTCTTGACGCATGGGGATGGAGCTGGGGTGGTGGAGGGGATTTACGAAGCAACGTGCAGCGCTTGCATGCAGGATGAGCAGCCGAATGAGTAGAGGGAGGCTGTTTCAGTAGACCGCCGTGTTAGTGAATGTACTGTGATAGGCGAACATCACTCAGCTGAGCCATCGGCTGATTCAGCCGGAGTGCTTGACTCTCGTGGCCTGCCAGAACTATGCGATGCTCCATTTCTGTCAGGACCACTGTCATCAAAGTAGAACTTTATTGACAATAAAGGCAATACACTTATGTTTGGCGGTATGGCTCTCTTCTGGAGCTCTCCGCCAACCACGAAGCCCGCGTGGATAAGGCCGGGAGGCCAGCAGCCAAACCCCAAAACAACCATATGCCAACATGATATTAATAAGTGTCTCTGGCTGATGTGATGACTGTGTACGACCACCTGGAGGAAGCCCTTCGTCCAGTCGAGCCATTCAGCTTGAGGCCGTCTATTTTTTACATGGATCAGTGGTTATGTGTACCACAGCATGTTGGACGTTCCCCTGAGGGCAATAGTTAGATGAATTATTAATTAATAAACCAGGGGAACATACTATGTGAGATGTAATATTAGGCTATGTGTACCGACAGCTTGTCGGTATTTCCCCTCGAGCGCCGAGATTTAAACTAAACCGGGGGAAATATGCTACTACCTGCATCAGTGTAAATTAATCCTCACTCATTGCCATCCATACAGCATGCATGGACAAGACCGGGAGGGGGCAGCAGCAAAAAACCCCAAAACAACATACGCCGACATGTTGTTAGTACTTAGTCTCCGGCTGAAGTGATGACTATGTGAAACGCCATTCGGCTACCGGAAGGGCCCTTCATCCGGTCAGCTCGAGGCCGTTCTAACATTGTGGGTCAGTGGCTATGTGTACCAAGCTTTTTTGGCCTTTCCCCTGAAGCAAGAGTAAAATTTAACCAGGGGAAAATACTATTTGTAATGTTGAAGAGCTATGCCTACGTATATGGCCTTGGCTTCTATCAATCAGATTTATTTGTATAGTGTATTTTACGGCAGTTGTCACAGTGCACTTTACGGACAACCCTGGCCTTAACCCCCACAGGAGCAAGCCTAAGGCGACAGTGGCAAGGAAAACTCCCTGTGGCAGATAGGAAGAAACCTTGGAAGGAACCAGGCTCAAGGGGGAAACCCATCCTCCTCTGGTCGGCTCAGATTGTTGATTGTGACAAGCATGTCAGTCAGTGGCTTAGCTACCTCTTAAGCCCAAGGCCATTCAAACTAATCACCAAATATTAGGCTATGTGTACCAACAGCTTGTTGGTATTTCCCCCAGCACTGAGATTTAAACCTTCGACTACATGGCCATACTGGATCTCGTCCTCCATGTTGTTTGATGAGCTGAGCCTCAGAGAAGCTACCCACGGCACATCATCATCTCTGACTGCTTTGTCTCCTTGCCACACTGTGGAAACAACACCAGGTGACACAGTTTCGGTGTACTAACTCATGTTGTCTGGTAGATTCACAGGATACCTCGAAAGAGTATCTGCGTCTGCATTCTGCTTGCCAGGCCTGTACTTTATCTCGAAATGAAAATTGGCTAGCTCACCGACCCAGCGATGCCCCACAGCATTAAGTTGGCCGTGCTGTTAACATAAGTCAGCGGATTATTGTCGGTATACACAGTAAAAGTTGGTGCATAGTACAAGTAATCCCTAAACTTAGCACATATTGCCCACTTGAGGGCTAAAAACTCAAGCTTTCCAGAATGCAGGTGGTAATTGCGCTCTGCTGGGGTCAAAGTTCTGGATCCATATCCTATTACCCAAAGTTTACCGTGCTGGTGTTGATAAAGAACAGCACCTAAGCCTTCGTTGGAAGCATCTGTGTGTAACACAAACGGTAGGTCAAAGTCTGGATATGCTAGTATAGGTGGATGTGTAAGCATGTCAACAAACCTCGCCACAACCGTTTGGTGTTCTGAAGTCCACTCGATGGGCGGTGTGGCTGAAAGCTGCCCTTTTCCCTCAAGGGGGAATGTACAGACCATTGTGGTTATAATTAGATGCAGCGGACGACTGGACCATAAAAAAAAACGACCCGAGGTATTGTTTGCATTGCAAACAGAAGCATGTTGTACAGGGTAGTGTGAGTAGTTTAAAGTACTTAGCAAGCAAAAGCATTGCATTCGTAGTAGTGGCTAAACGAAATCCGTGATGGGAAAACCTACCAGCCACACACCCCTGTCACAACTGACTCAGCTACTCAGCTAACAGCACATAAACAATTAAGCAAACTACTCTAGGTGGGTCAAGTCAACAACACTAAGTGCATCAAAAAGAAAAGAGCACTTACCAAACACAATTTCATTGGATGCATCAAGTGGTCGGCCATTAAAAAAGTGGGTTGAGGAAAGGAGGTATAGAAGCACAGTCCTACAACTCGCATGGGAATTCAAGGAAATGACGAGAATTACAGCTACGACGCAACACGGTGACACCGAACATGAAAGCAGTTTGTTGAGGAGGGGAAAATACGCTGGCAAAAGAGATAAGTAAAGCTAACTTTGATCAGTCTGACAGGGGACTTTTGACCTACCACATCAAAATATCCAGTGATTGGGAGTCACAACGCAATGGATGATTTTGGGGGATTTTTGGTGGATGAGATTTTGTAGTAGTGCACTCGGCAAGTAAAAAACATGCCACCCTCGAACGCCACACAAGTGGACCAGTGGGCAATTGAATACCGAGATGTCATCGAAGATTGAATTTGAATGGCAAAATTGAGGATGTAGAAGGGGACAATGCAAAGGAATATTGCTCTGGGATGAGCAGACGGATTTGTACAGTTGTGTTTTTGTGCAGCACAACCCCACTCCAAGTTGAGCCATTAGAAAGATTTGGAGACTGCGTCAATTGAAAACGTTGCTGAGTTGCTGTCATAAAATGTTTGCCACTTTAAGCACAGCTCGTTCGCAAGAACGAGCTAGGTTACAAAAGTAGAGGAAATGGACTCCGACAAATGTTGGAACAAGATATCCACACGCAAGGACAGTACCAACAACATCCTCAGAGTCGACTTGAGTGAAAGATGCTGTCGACAGCATCATGAAACAAAACCGACACTGAGGGCTCTTCGCGGTAGAGGTGTGGGAGCAGATAGCCAAATGAAAATTGCACTTGAAGCATGCTTGGATGTTACAGAATTGCTTCAGGTGGAAGCAAGTATGTCACGGCAGGTTGTCAATTCCAGACACGTATCTCAACTGCGGGCGCAGAGACAATTTCGAAAATTATTTAGCCTAGCTGGGAAAGCTTGCCACCAGGGAAACTGATTTGCAACAGGGTACGTGACTAAACTTCCTGGCACTAAGTAAGCTTGAACCGGATTGACTTGACTTTGTCTGAATGATGGTTCACCGAGGGTGTCGTAATTCTTTCGGTCTAACAGTTCTGCTAGATCTTCTTAGTGTTTTCTGTTCCTCCTCTTTATCACTATAATCGCTTTCGGTTTCTCGTCCAGCAGGTGACATCTCCACTGACTGAAGTGATTCCTCCAATCCGCCAGACCCCTCCAGTTCATCTTGAACCCGTTCTTCATCCACTTCATTCTCCTCTTGGACCTGGTCTTTAGCTTCCTGGACTTCACCGTCATGAACACGTTCTAGTTCTTGTGCTGTAACTGGACGAAACTCTTCAGCTGTCACTCTCAATCTAGTACTTTCTTCTGTTTGAGGCCTCTTTAGTCTGAGATTACTCTGGCTCAACGGGTTTGGAGCATGAGCGGATAGTACCATCCCTCTTCTTCAGAGCTCTCAGCTACCTCTTCTTCGTGTTCGGCTGTATTTGTTCTCTTCTTTTTCTTTACAACTACACTACAACGGTCACAACAGGTAAGTTACTTCTGTCAGGACCACTGTCATCAAAGTAGCACTTTATTGACAATAAAGGCAATACAGTTATGTTTGGCGGTATGGCTCTGTTCTGGAGCTCTCCCGCCCGCGTGGATAAGGCCGGGAGGCCAGCAGCCAAACCCCCCTAGAGGGGTACACACAGAACAGATCCAGCAGCAAAGCAAGTTCTTAACACATAGGGATGGAGCAATGCAATTTCTTAACACATAGGAATGGAGCAATACAAATTCTTAACACATAGGAATGGAGAAATGCACATTCTTGACGCATGGGGATGGAGCTGGGGTGGTGGAGGGGATTTACGAAGCAACGTGCAGCGCTTGCATGCAGGATGAGCAGCCGAATGAGTAGAGGGAGGCTGTTTCAGTAGACCGCCGTGTTAGTGAATGTACTGTGATAGGCGAACATCACTCAGCTGAGCCATCGGCTGATTCAGCCGGAGTGCTTGACTCTCGTGGCCTGCCAGAACTATGCGATGCTCCATTTCTGTCAGGACCACTGTCATCAAAGTAGAACTTTATTGACAATAAAGGCAATACACTTATGTTTGGCGGTATGGCTCTCTTCTGGAGCTCTCCCGCCAACCACGAAGCCCGCGTGGATAAGGCCGGGAGGCCAGCAGCCAAACCCCAAAACAACCATATGCCAACATGATATTAATAAGTGTCTCTGGCTGATGTGATGACTGTGTACGACCACCTGGAGGAAGCCCTTCGTCCAGTCGAGCCATTCAGCTTGAGGCCGTCTATTTTTTACATGGATCAGTGGTTATGTGTACCAACAGCATGTTGGACGTTCCCCTGAGGGCAATAGTTAGATGAATTATTAATTAATAAACCAGGGGAACATACTATGTGAGATGTAATATTAGGCTATGTGTACCGACAGCTTGTCGGTATTTCCCCTCGAGCGCCGAGATTTAAACTAAACCGGGGGAAATATGCTACTACCTGCATCAGTGTAAATTAATCCTCACTCATTGCCATCCATACAGCATGCATGGACAAGACCGGGAGGGGGCAGCAGCAAAAAACCCCAAAACAACCATACGCCGACATGTTGTTAGTACTTAGTCTCCGGCTGAAGTGATGACTATGTGAAACGCCATTCGGCTACCGGAAGGGCCCTTCATCCGGTCAGCTCGAGGCCGTTCTAACATTGTGGGTCAGTGGCTATGTGTACCAAGCTTTTTTGGCCTTTCCCCTGAAGCAAGAGTAAAATTTAACCAGGGGAAAATACTATTTGTAATGTTGAAGGCTATGCCTACGTATATGGCCTTGGCTTCTATCAATCAGATTTATTTGTATAGTGTATTTTACGGCAGTTGTCACAGTGCACTTTACGGACAACCCTGGCCTTAACCCCCGCAGGAGCAAGCCTAAGGCGACAGTGGCAAGGAAAACTCCCTGTGGCAGATAGGAAGAAACCTTGGAAGGAACCAGGCTCAAGGGGGAAACCCATCCTCCTCTGGTCGGCTCAGATTGTTGATTGTGACAAGCATGTCAGTCAGTGGCTTAGCTACCTCTTAAGCCCAAGGCCATTCAAACTAATCACCAAATATTAGGCTATGTGTACCAACAGCTTGTTGGTATTTCCCCCCAGCACTGAGATTTAAACCTTCGACTACATGGCCATACTGGATCTCGTCCTCCATGTTGTTTGATGAGCTGAGCCTCAGAGAAGCTACCCACGGCACATCATCATCTCTGACTGCTTTGTCTCCTTGCCACACTGTGGAAACAACACCAGGTGACACAGTTTCGGTGTACTAACTCATGTTGTCTGGTAGATTCACAGGATACCTCGAAAGAGTATCTGCGTCTGCATTCTGCTTGCCAGGCCTGTACTTTATCTCGAAATGAAAATTGGCTAGCTCACCGACCCAGCGATGCCCCACAGCATTAAGTCTGGCCGTGCTGTTAACATAAGTCAGCGGATTATTGTCGGTATACACAGTAAAAGTTGGTGCATAGTACAAGTAATCCCTAAACTTAGCACATATTGCCCACTTGAGGGCTAAAAACTCAAGCTTTCCAGAATGCAGGTGGTAATTGCGCTCTGCTGGGGTCAAAGTTCTGGATCCATATCCTATTACCCAAAGTTTACCATGCTGGTGTTGATAAAGAACAGCACCTAAGCCTTCGTTGGAAGCATCTGTGTGTAACACAAACGGTAGGTCAAAGTCTGGATATGCTAGTATAGGTGGATGTGTAAGCATGTCAACAAACCTCGCCACAACCGTTTGGTGTTCTGAAGTCCACTCGATGGGCGTTTTGGATGACAGCTGCCCTTTCCCTCAAGGGGAATTTACATGAACATTTTGGTTATAAATTAGATGCAGATGGAAGACTGACCATAAAAAGTAGTTTAAAGTATCATATGCAAGCAAAGCATGCATTCGTAGCTAGTGAGCTAAACGAAAATCGTGATGGGAAAACCTCCACACACCCTGTCACAACTGACTCAGCTAACTCAGCAGCACATAACATTAAGCAAACTACTCTAGGTTTCAAGTCAACAACACTAAGTGCATCAAAAAGAAAAGCACTTACCAACACAATTTCAGTCTGGATTGCATCAAGTGGTCGGCCATTTAACATGGTTGAGGACAGGGGGTTAGAAGCAGTCCTACAACTCGCATTGGATTCCAAGGAATATCGAATTCCAGCACGATCGACGGTGACAACGAACATAAAGCAGTTGTTTGAGGAGGGGAAAACTAAGCTGGAACAAGAGCTAAGTAAAGCTAACTTTGTCAGTCTGACAGGGGACTTTTGGACCTCAACATCAAATAACAGTTATCTGGGAGTCACAGCGCATTGGATTGATGATGGATGGATTTTTCGTAGTGCCACTCTGCAAGTAAAACATGTCACCGAACGCCACACAGTGGACCAGTGTGCAATTGAATACCGAGATGTCATCGAAGAATTGAATTTGAATGGCAAAATTGAGGCTGTATGCACGGACAATGCAAGGAATATTGCTCTGGGCATGAGCAGAACGGACTTTGACAGTGTGTTTTGTGCAGCACACCCACTCCAGTTGAGCATTAAGAAAGATTTGGAGACTGCGTCAATTGACAAGTTGCTGAGTTGCTGTCATAAAATTGTTTGCCACTTTAAGCACAGCTCTGTTAGCAAGAACGAGCTATGTTCAAAAGTAGAGGAACTTGGACTCCCTGACAAATGTTTGGAACAAGATATCCCCACGCAATGGAATAGTACCCACAACATCATCAGCAGTCTACTTGAAGTGAAAGATGCTGTCGACAGCATCATTGAAACAAAACCGACACTGAGGGCTCTCTCGCGGTCGAGTGGGAGCAGCTAGCCAAACTGAAAATTGCACTGAAAGCATGCTTGGATGTTACAGAATTGCTCGGTGGAAGCAAGTATGTCACTGGCAGTGTTGTCATTCCAGCTGTATCTCACTTGCGGGCGCAGATGACAATTTCTGAAAAAGGACAACTGGTCATGGATCAAGAAATACGAGGTGGCCACTGCTCTCGACCCTCGCTTTAAGACACTTCAATGCATTGCCACAGAGAGACGTGAAGGTGTCTGGGATGAAATTCCCAAGATGGGACGAGCCCCCTGGATAGCTCCAGTCTTTCAGAAGAAAAGAAAACTTTGTTTCCATGCCGATAACACCTTAGTGGATTCAGAGCAGCCCAGGCTAACACTTGCAGGGGAATTGGCAGTCTACAAATCGCTGGCTGATGATTTTGCAAACCCCCTTGAATGGTGGTAGATCCACTAGTTGCAACTGCCACAGCTTGCAAAGCTTGCCATGCGACTGCTTTGCGTCCTAGCCACCTCTGTACCATGTGAGAGGGTATTCAGCATGGCAGGACTGGTTGTGAATAAACTGCGGTCTCCGCTCAACCCGGAGAATGTCAACATCCTCCTTTGCTTACATAACTGGCTTCAGAGGGACATGAAACTATAATTCCAGGTAAGAATTTTCTATTTAAACTACAGGCCAATTTTTTTTGTTCATTATTGATCATTAGATGGCACTGCAAGTATAGTGATTGAGAAGCTTTTGAAAAACTGGGCAGCACAAAACTATGCGATGGTTGTTCTAGTGCTACAGTAGCTATATGTTATTGGAAACATTAGTGGCTGCAGTGATGTTGTTAGACAAACTTACTATAGTCCGCTTGAATAGTTTCTATTCTAATAGTTTTAATACTGTTCTCTTATCTACTTTCAGGGTTCACGAGTGAGAGAGAGAGCATGAGAAATCTATAGATGGAGAGATAAGCTTACGTCGGATTCCGTGGGATTCAAATGGACATTTACGTCGGACTCGGAGGATTGAGGGAGAGTGCTCTGTGGAGAAAAATATATTCCTGTTGGAATGTTACTAAGGGATAAAATATATATTTTGTCAAAGAAGCTTCAATAAAAAAATTTTGATTAACAAAATCTGTGTTATTGATTACGCTGTGGTTAAGCTAAGTTTTCATTGCAAAGAAAGGAGATTTCTGAAACAAGATGTCATTGGAACGTAAAAATTCATTGGAATGAACGGGTTTAAAATTTACAGATTAATCGACTGATTAATCCAACTAATGGAAAAAAATTAACCAGCTAATTTTTTTTAATCGGTCGACAGCCCTAATATATATATATATATATATATATATATATATATTATATATATATATATATATATATATATATAAAGACGGATAACAAATTAAAGGAAAAACCAACATAAAGTGTCTTAGTAAGTCCACCACGTGCCACCAGAACTGCTTCAATGCACCTTGGCATAGATTCTACAAGTCTCTGGAACTCTACTGGAGGGATGGAACACTGTTCTTCCAAAAGATATTCCCTCATTTGGTGTTTTGTTAATGGTGGTGGAGAGCAGTGTCTAACATGTCAGGAAAAAAGCTCCCATAAGTGTAAAATTGGGTTGAGATCTGGTGACTGTGAAGGCCATAGTATATGATTCACTTCATTTTCATACTCATCAAACCATTCAGTGACTTCTCGTGCCCTGTGGATGGGGCTTTGTGTTCCTGGAAGAGACCACTCCCTTCAGGACGGAAATGTTTCATCATGGGATTAAGGTGATCACTCAGAATAACTTGATTATTGATTTGCAGTGACCCTTCTCTCTAAGGGGACAAGTGGACCCAAGCCATACCAAGAAAAATCCAACCATGGCATAATAGAGCCACCGGACCCTCACTGTAGGGGCCATGTGCATTTGTCTTCGTAATAAAGGGTTTATGCACTGCAACCCTAGTATAATATCCCTTTCTATGTAGTTGTCATCAGATTGTTATTGCTGACACAGTTTGACCATGTCCTGCATTGACATTCTCAGTCACTTGAGGAACAGTTGTTCTTCTGTATGAATACAAATTGCACTAATTCACGAGCATCCACGGTCATTGAATCTGCACTTTCGACCCTATTTACTGATGCCTTTCCCATTGATCTAAATGCCGATGCCACTTCAGTCATTGACCCTATTGATACACTAGCCAGTTGAGCAGTCTTTGTGACTGAAGCTCCTGCCATCCATGTCCCAATAATGAACCCTCTCTCAAAGTCACTTACATTGTTTCCTCTTGCAGTCCAAAATCAAGGTCAACTGGGCCCACTCAGCATTATTATACATGCCACAGAGCATGATAGGATATTAATTGTTTAACCCTGTAGCGCCATTTGTACCACATATGATACATGAGTTTCTGAGACTTATAGGTCATCAACATGATCAATACTTTCCTGAAAAACCTGTTGTATACAATCTTACAATCTACATATGTTCTGCCCACTGGTGGATTATCTGTGCACTGCAGGCAGTAGAGGGTCTTTCAGTTGTAATACCCAAAATGGCTGCCTCCATGTAGGGAGCGGCATGTGTTTTGCAGGGAAATCTTTTCTAATTTTGAAAAAGTTACAGTAAGAATAACATTTATCTTGTTACTAATATTTCAATATGAATATTCACTGTACTGAAGAAACGTATAATAACTTCATATTTTGTACGTTATTTTATAGTAAAATCGTATGTATTAAATGTGATGCAGCAGGTATATAAGGTAATTTATCTGTAAACCTCTCAATCGTCATTGTATTGCATTTCACGATGCAGTATGCATTATGCCTACCACAATGTATAATACACTATTTTCATTATTTAATTAAAGATTGAAATGAAGATATATTTGGAGTGGAAATTTAGATATTTTAATGTATTTTTATATGCAACCAACACAATCATGATAATCAGTTATGTTGCAATGAATCACTTTCTAATAATTGTCTTTTTCTCATTGATTTTCACTAAAACAATGCCCTGGCTATCATAATCTGTCTGTTATATTGACCAATTCAGAGAAGAAATTCCGAATACACAATAAAAAAATGAATGTGTGTATTTTCATATGGCAAAACGGTACAATGTTTACGATGTATTGAGCATGCTTATGGATGGCAATTCTAATGACATGGAGCATTTAGGGGAAGATGAGGATGAGGATGATGAGGAGGAATGGACTCCTAATACAGGGAGTATTGAGGGAAGCTCAGATAGTAGTGATGAGGAAGACTTGCAAAGTGTTGAGGAAGATGAAAGTGTCGAGCAGATGAGGGGGCAAATGAAAAGGAAAGCGTATAGGTGGAGAAAAGTACAGTTTGAACCTCCAGTTGTTGAATTTGATGAATGTGTTCAGGAAGCCTCAGAAGACAGGTCAGACTGGACACCATACATGTATTTCAAACAGTTTGTTACTGATGAAATGCTACAGACAATTGCAGAACAAACAAACTTGTACAGTGTACAGGAACAGGGAAAGTCAGTAAACACAACTGCCAAGGAAATGAAACAGGTTCTTCATGCACATGGGTTTAGTACAGATGCCCAATGTACGAGCCTATTGGGAGATGGAGACAAGGCACTCCACAGTTGGTGATGTGATGTCTCGAGAGTGATTCCTGAAATTGCTGCCACTGATTCACTTTCAGGACAACCTCAATGTGTCTGATGATGCAAAGAAAGATAAGTTGTGGAAACTCAGGCCATGGTTACAAAAACTATGAGAACAATTTCTTTGCATACCTCCTGAAGAATGCCATGCAGTTGATGAAATTATGGTGCCATTCAAGGGAAGATATCATCTACGGGTCTACATGCCAGCAAAACCTCACAAATGGGGTTTCAAGATGTGGGGACGTGCTGGACAAAGTGGCTTTCTTTATTATTTTGATGTTTGTCAAGGTGCAGAAAACCCAGACAAAGAGAAATCTGATGTTGGTGTTACTAGAGATGTTGTCCTGAAAATGACATCAACCCTTCCAGCAGGAAAAAATCACAAGGTTTTTGCTGACAACTATTTTACATCAGTTCCACTGGTGGAACACCTGAAAGAAAGAGGAATCTACCACATAGGCAGATGAACAGGGCAGACCTAAAAGAATGCAACATGATGGATGAAAACGATTTGAAGAAAAAGGGAGAGGGTCACTGGATTTTAGAGTAAACCAGGAAAACAACATCATTGTAAGATGGTGTGACCACAAAGCTGTGAACCTACTTTCTTCTTTTGTTGGCATTGAACCAGTGGGAAATGTGAAACATTGGCATCGAAAATCCAAAACACACATAATGGTTCCCAGACCAGCCATTGTTGAATCATACAACAAATTCATGGGAGGTGTTGACCTCCTTGATATGCGGTCTGCACTTTACAAGTTCAGCTTCAAATCCCGAAGATGGTATTTGTACATTTGGTAGCACACTGTCACAGTGGCAGTCATCAATGCATGGAACCTCTACAGAAGAGACAAGAAAAAACCAATGGCCCTGCGAAGGTTTCAGGCTTCTGTTGGCACTTCTCTCACAAGCACTGGAAAGGCCAAAATCAAGTGTGGCAAACTACTATCCTCTCCTGTACCGGAAGCAGCACCCTCCCCCCAAGTATGGAGTAATGGAGTTGTTCCTGAGTTGCTTAAATTAGGAATAGTGTAACTGGCTAGCCAAGTTGTTCAGCTACCCAGGAGCTAGTTGTATATCATTTGTGTTTCTGTATATGTGTTTCGTGTGTGTTACGTTCCATGTCGTTGTGTGTGGTTTTTCCCCCTGTAATGCTGCAGGAGGCCATTCACCATTCCATTCGCTGTCCCCGCTGTCAATCATCATTATTCTGGTCCCACCTCCACTAATCACATCCCTCCTCTGGAAGATAAAATCTGTGTGGCTGCTGCTGCTTGCAGTCTCTCTCATTCATCTCTCTCCATTTTCGCTGTGTGTGTGCACGTGTAGAGATCCAAAGACCTGTGTGGGTGATCATTCCCCTGCTTGTGTGGATGTGTGGTTGTCTGTGTGTGGTTCAGGCCCTGGGGCAGGTAAGACAGAGGCCTCTATACACCGGTGCTACATGCAGAAGGAACTTCTGTATAGACACATTAGGTAAGGGGTGGGTGCCAACCATGTATTTTTGGTCAAGGCAGTTAGATAGGCAGTCTTTTGTTGTACTTAGTTAGTTAATCCGCTTATTTTTGTTCTAGCTCTGTTTGGTTTTGTTTATTTCATTTCTTTGGCAACATCCATGTACCTTGGCCTTGTGAACTAATGGTGTCTTTATTTTGTGTAAATATTTGTAAAAATGTAAATAGTACCTCCCTTGCACTCTTTTATAATATAACACCTTTAATAGCATCTTCAATCTTGTCTGTCTTGATTATTTACACTAAACGCTCTCAACACCTTTTCACCCGGTCATTTTATTTAACAATAAATATGTTACGTACTCCCTCCTACCCCTAGATGCCTGAGAGTCGTAACAGTGTTTGGGAATACCAAGCGAGCCACAGATTGGCTAGCTAGACAATGTGTGATGTATGTGAGACAATGTGTGAGATTTTGTGAGTGTGATTTGCATACTGAGCCCAGGGCTGTATAAAAGGGGCAGCCAGCTTGTGTTATACAGTCAGTCTTGTTTTGTGTTATATCTTCTGAAAGTTTCACTGAATAAAAGAGAAATGAGTTGTGATCAAGATCCACCTAGCTTGTGGTTAAACATAAATGAGAGCTAATCATTCTCAAACTCTGTGGGCCTCAACACGGTGTTATATAATCTGCATTCTCTGGCCATTTTTTTAAATGTAAAAAAATTATGTAAATAATTAATTCCATAATTAGAATATTGGCCTAAATCACATACTGAATGAAAGGACATAACCTCATGAACAAGATAAAATGAGAATTGTGTCAATACTGAAAAAAGATATTTGTTGAGAGGATTTGAGAATTCAGCTTTTACACCCATTGTTCAATCTTGAAAAATAATAGTTAAGAATCATCTTCTCATGAAGCATACTGGATACTGACATGATCCTTGGCAGGCATCAAGTATACTCTAGTTTTAATCAAATTTTAAAAGGAAAAGTTGCTCCCTGTAAGAACATGGCTGCCATTAGACACTGAATACACATTGTCAGAAGTGTTTTCTTATGAGCTAAATCACATGACATAAACTTGGAATTCATCATTTATTCCAAAGTGTGCTTGGAAGACAATACACTTACTCTTGGGTAACTTACTCAACTGGGTGTTGAACGAATTATAGTTTTACAGAATAGGCAATATCTGTCTGGATTATCCAGACCCTGAATTGTCTTGTCAGCATTCTTGTTTTCTTGCCAGAAAAAGAAAACGATAATGCAGGCACAGAAATTCGGGGTCTGGATCCAGGCTAACAATGTCCAGTGTTGTCTCCAATATTGTTTCGTCAAGGCTAACATAACGTCATATCATTCACAGTGTCTCAGTTTCAGTTACTTGACAGTGGGACAACTTTGGGAAAACATCAAATTCCCCTTGCCCAATGTCTAGTTGTATTGGTGTCCCTCCCAAAAAGATCCTGTTCACAGCTCATTTCTCTGTTTGGATTGGAGAATGAGAGGAGCTCTTCCACACTACACATAGATGTTTTAATAATAAATAGCAATGTCCAAGTATAGGTGGGAAGGTATAGCTTGTCTCGATCTCCACTCCAGAACCTAGCTGGCAATTTGTAAGATTTCACACTGATTATTGACCATATCTTCTCAATATAGTGTTTTTTTTCACTTGGTAGAAGTTTGTAGATATAGGCCCCTTCTCTCCCTCTTCCTTTTCTTCTGTATTATTTTTGCCTAGTGTTTTTCTTTTTCTCTTCTCATTAACCTGGCATAGCCTTTACCTGATCACCCTCAAAAGATGGTAACCAGTCCCCATTGCCATACCAACCGTCCACACTTCTCGCTGTAGTTGTTTGCTGTGGACCTGTAACTGCAACGAGAGACCTGTTAGCCAGAGACTCTTATACTCTTGTTCTTCCTCAATGAAATGCCAGATGCCAGAGTAACACGATTTTTTAAAAGTACAATTTGGTCATGCCAATTACAGTCTTTCCTTTTAGTAGCTATAGCTATCACCAGCACAAAATAGAGAAGCTAGCTATATTGCTATATTGCTAGCTAGGCTAGTCAGTCAGTTTTTACTAATCAAAACGGCAAACTGCAAAATTGACCTGTTAATGAGAAACCCAAGATCCCCCCCTACCATCCCCACCCCCCCCCCCTTGGGCAAGACATTCGGTGATCCCTCCGGGTAATATTAGGCCACTCTAAAGAGACAAACGATCACCCAGCCCTACAACTAACCAACACAAATTGGTTTATATCACAATTACCTGGTGTAGATTTATCCTGCATTGCTAGCTTTTCTATTTTGTGCTGGTGATACCTGGCTAGCTACCAAGGGAAAAATTCTAATTACATTATCTGTTTATAAACATCTTTTCAGAAGGTCACATAGTAACTAAAACATATATTTGAACACTAATGCATGTCATTACACAATTAGGTACCTAATAAAAATGGGTATCAACATCCATACAATTTCTCACAGCTTGATCCAAGTAAGGGTCACGGTTAGCAACAAGGCAAGCAGAGCAGTCCAGACGCCCCACTCTCCACTGACTTCCTCCAGCTCATCCTGGGCAATCTCAGGCCAGGTGAGACATATAATCCCTCTAGTGTGTCTTAGGTCTGCCCCTGGGTCTCCTCCCAGTTGGATGTCCCCAAATGACCTCCAAAGGGAGGCACACAGGGGGCCCCCTTTTGGCAAAGCTCTTGATTTGGCAGCTCCTTCTTAACCACTAATGGCCAATACAATGCCCACATCACTGCGGCTGCTGCACCTACAGTGCCTTCGAAAAGTATTCAGACCCCTTCACTCTTTCCACATTTTGTTACATTACAGCCTTATTCTAAAATTGATTAAATTCATTTTTATTTTCATCAATCTACACACAATATCCCATAATGACAAAGCAAAAACAGGTTTTTAGAAATGTTTGCAAATTTATTAAAAATAAAAAAACACATTTACATAAATATTCAGACCATTTGCTATGACACTCAAAATTGAGTTCAGGTGTATCCTGTTTCCATTGATCATCCTTGAGATGTTTCTACAACTTGATTGGAGTCCACCTGTGGTAAATTCAATTGATAGGAGATGATTGGGGAAGGCACACACCTGTCTATATATATATATATATATATATATATATATATATATGTCCCATAGTTGACAGTGCATGTCAGAGCAAAAACCAAACCATGAAGTCGAAGGAATTGTCCGTAGCCCTCTGAGACAGGATTGTGTTGAGGTACAGATCTGGGGAAGGGTACAAAAGAATTTCTGCAGCATTGAAGGTCCCGAAGAACACAGTGGCCTCCATCATTCTTCGATGAAAGAAGTTTGGAACCACCAGGACTCGAGCTGGCCACTTTTTGGCCACAATGCCAAGCGTCACATCTGGAGGAAACCAAGCACCACTCATCACCTGGCCAATACCATTCCTACGGTAAAGCATGGTGGTAGCAGCAGCATCATGCTATGGGGATGTTTTTCAGCCGCAGGAACTTGGAGACTAGTCAGGTTTGAGGGAAAGATGAATGGAGAAAAGTATAGAGATCCTTGATGAAAACCTGTGCCAGAGCGCTCAGGACCTCAGACTGGAGCGAAGGTTCACCTTCCAACAGGACAACACCCTAAGCACACAGCTAAGACAACGCAGGAGTGGCTTCGGGACAAGTCTGTGAATGTCCTTGAGTGGCCCAGCCAGAGTATGGACTTGAACCCAAACAAACCACTCTGGAGAGACCTGAAAATAGCTATGCAGCAACTGTACCCATCCAACCTGACAGAGCTTGAGAGGATCTGCAGAGAAGAATGGGAGAAATACCCCAAATACAGGTGTGCCAAGCTTGTAGTGTCATACCCAAGGAGACTCAAGGCTCTAATTGCTGCCAAAGGTGCCTCAACAAAGTACTGAGTAAAGGGTCTGAATACTTATGTAAATGTGATATTTCATTTTTCTATTTTTAATAAATTTGCAAAAAATTCAAAACATGCTTTCACTTTGTCATTGTGGTGTATTGTGTGTAGATTGATTAGAATAAAAATTAATTGAATCAATTTTATAATAAGGCTGTAACGTAACAAAATGTGGAAAAAGTTAATGAATACTTTCCGAAGGCACTGTGCATGGCGGTCAATCTCCTGATCCCTGTTACCTTCACTTGTGAATAAGACCTCCTGATAGTTGAACTCCATGTGAGAGGGGACAGTTGAAGGGGAGAAGCCATCTCTTCCCAGGAGATGACTATGGTCACAGACTTGGAGGTGCTGATCCTCATTCCATCCGTGTCATCCTTGACAGCAAACTGTTCTAGTATACATTGAACATCACAGTACAATGAAGCCAAAAGGAGAGATGTCACCCCTGTGTCTCCAATGCGGACAAACTACAGACCTCGTCTGCTCCAGAAGATCCTGTCCATGAATACCAGGAACAGAAGGGGAGCTTGACTTAATGTCAAGAATGCAAACACAGCTCTCATTTGAGTGTACAGAGACTGAATGGCTCATAGTAGAGACCACGGCACCCCATACTCCCGCAGAACCTCCGGCAAAATACCACCAAGGAACACAGTCATAGACCTTCTCCAAATCCACAGAACACATGTAGACTGGAATCGGGTTAAATTTGGGGTGGACGCAGGTGGACGGCGTCCACCCACCTTTGGTAAATTAATAATTAATTTTGACCGGCAGTTTTACAAATAACTATGGCAATCCAGTCCATTTTTCGTATGCTCCTGTCCATGTGTTCCCTTGAGCCAGTTACTTGCTCAACCAAATCAAAAATCCAAAGAAAAAAACACAGGAGGAACAGTCGTTTATATAGACAGGCACAGAAAGAAAAATATTGTTGATTGTCTTGATTGTTTGGAAGCAGACATGGTAGGTAATTTCATTTACATGTAATTTAATCTATGCAACATTTTAAAGAGAGATGAATAAACAGCCCCCACGAACGCCGGCTATTATTAACGACAACTTTGATTGCTTGAGCAAAATCAGCAGGTTTCTGGTCAGCAGCTAAGATAGGATTAAATATTTCCGACATACATAACGTTTTTTCAGCGGCGACTGGTGAGCTGAAAATTGGTGGGGCGCAAAACTTTCCTCTAAACTAATCACTGATCTCAACCTGTTTTCATTAGTAAATTTTCCTCTATTATCAAGCGTGCCAACGATCGGACTAATCTTGGCAAGTAGCCTAACACATAGCGTCTTCATACCGTGTTAGGGGGATTAAATCATAAATTCAATTTATCCATTAAAAATCTATTTTAATCACCAAGTAGTCTAGACAAACAAACAAGATACACCAGTCTGTTATCTACCATGTTAGCTTTCAGAATAACCAGCAAAAACAAAACCTGCACTTCAATTTTGTTTACAATCTACGCATTGCAGATATTTGCTATGAATTTGAGTGCGGAGAAAGAAGTGCATGCAGCTATCCGCAAATAATGTTGATTAAAAATGTGTACAATTTCGTACTGCAAATGAAAATGAATATAGGCTATAAGGCCTAGGCTACTCGCTAAAACTGCCTATTTGGGGAGAGCTGGCTGTATAGTATGATAGTATTGCTATTGAGTAGCATATTTTGTGGATTAATTGCATTGACACTCGAGGAAAATCCCAGGAAGATTCCGCCACCGTTCAGTGATTAAAACTGATTTTTTGAAATCGCATTTATCATTTAATCTCCCTAACACAATAGGAAGAAGCTGTGTGTCCCTTTCTTAGTCCCAATTGCTTAGTCAGATCGTTTGCATGCTTGTTAATCACTGAAAATTAATTAAAACAGTTTGAGATCATTAGTTTAAAGGAAAGTTCTGCGCATCACCAATTTTCAGCTCACCAGTCGCCGCTGGTTTTATTTTGTTTCAATTCAACAGTTTAAGAAAGATGGATAAAGGAGAAAGAAAGGGAGGACAAAAGAGGAGGATGACCGATTATTTTCGTGGGTAAAAAAATTCTCAGCATTAATGACACTCAATAAACTTGAAATATTTAAAAGCTTGCATCAATAGTATACATTCTTTTTAAAACATTGTTTTCCTTAATTACAATTATGTGCACAATACATTAAAGATACAACTATTTTGAGCTGAGACATTCATTGGTTTGTACCTTTTTTCACCCACCTCCCAAATCCCAATTTAAGCCCTGACTGGAATATATCGATGTCATTCACAAAACTACTCACGTATCTATCAGATGTCATTTCACAATTTTTCAATTCAAATAGCTGTATTGGCATGACAAAATTGTAGTCAATAAAAAAACCTTATGACACGTATTACACTGCCATATCATTTCATCAAGGAAGACGAGGGTCCTCTCACTGCCGGTCTCCAGCTACGGGTGCCAAGTCCACAGTCAACCCTTTACACTTTCTGAGCTCCAAGGTCTGAGATTATGTTTCCCACTTCTATTAACTACACAAAAGTTTACTGACTGTCATGTGGAAGTGTGCTATCATATACCTCCAGCAGGATTACAAGATTACAAATGCTGGTAGATTATATGGTGCAGCAGGCCATATGTGGAGAGGCCCAACACCCAACCAGTACACACACATCCTGGACTTGATATTCAATGTCTACGGATAGATGTTACATAATGAGTATTGTACCTTATCAGATCTGTGTTTAGTAGTTGTGCTAATGACCTTCAGTGTGCACTTATTTGGATAAAAGCGACTGTCAAATAAATGTAATGTAATGTCGAGGCCCATCGGACATCATGGAAGCATAAAAACACCATCATTATGCAATAGGAATATGGCATTTTACAGGCAGTAAATATATTTGCAGTTTTGGGCTGTTATTCTTGCATCTGTGGGTCTTTGAAATTAACTGTAGGAGCGCAGTTCTGTGGATGCTTTGTGCATGTCTAACTCGTTTTTCATTAGCATGTAAATGCGGGGGGGGTGGGGGGGGGGTGCCCTGCCCCCTGCCCCTGCCCCTTGATGACTAAATACTCCTCTCAAATACCCCAGCCATGTTCAATATGTTGAGTCACCAACTGACTTTAGGCAGTAGATCTGACTTATCAGATTGTAATGTTACAATCCTGTACTTTTCATAAGAGAACTCTTACTGTCTACGTTTATTGTAATAAAAATAAAAAAAGAGATTACTTATATTTACAACAAGCCAATTATTGGAAATTGGGAAGTTTTCCATTTCTTTCCAGATATAAATGTTCATATTCATTCTTTCAAACTTGGTGAAATACATAGTGATTTAACACAACAATTTAGTCCTCCTGAATGCAGCTGTACAGTATATTAAATAATATTTATGTTCAGTGTTGGATTTGGTGGTATGTGCTAAGTATGTGTACACACCATTATGTATACATCTGTATGGTATATAGAAAAGCAGGGAAATTCAAGTAAGTGTGCCACAGCACCATGATTAGAAAGCACAATTAATCCAAAATTGGCCATAATGTCACCTGGGGAGGGAGGGATGGTAGATTGTGCTCATGTCAAGAGGCGTGACTGGTCAAACACTTCAGCATGAAAGTGTACTCCAACAACACAATGGCTACACAGCTCAGATGGTGAACTAGATATAGAAAAGAAGCAGTGCACATTGGCTGCTTTCATTTCACAAAATATTTTTTTTGAGTCAAGAAGATAGGGAGAAAAGAAAATGATGATAAGAAAATATTAGATAATTTATGCTCACCTGCTAAGGTAATTATTTACTATACTGTGACCACTCAAGTAAATACACTACATGGTCAAAAGTATGTAGACACCTGACATCCAACTTTTCATCCAAAATTATGGTTAGTAATATGAAGTCGGACCACCCTTTGCTGTTATAACATCCTCCACTCTTCTGGGAAGGCTTTATACTAGATGTTGGAATATCGCTTCAGGGATTTGCTTCCATTCAGCCAGAAGAGCATTAGTGAGGTTGGGCACTGATTGGGCGATTAGGCCTGCCTCGTAGTTGGCTTTCTAACTGACCCCAAAGTTGTTGGATAGGGTTGAGGTCAGGGCTCTGTGTAGGCCAGTCAAGTTCTTCCACACAATTCTCGACAAAACCATTTCTATATGGACCTCACTATGTGCCCGAGGGCATTGTCATGCTGAAACAGGAAAGGGCCTTCCCCAAACTGTTGTGGAAGCACAGAATCATCTAGAATGTGATCTGCCTTCACTAAGGGGCCTAGCCCAAACCAAGAAGAGCAGCCCCAGACCAAGGGGTGTCCAGATACTTTTGCTCATATAGTATAAGTGGGAATAAATAACATTCCTGCACATTTTCAAGTAATACTTAAATCTGTGTATCGGCAATATGGAGAAGTAAGGAACATTGCTGGTACTCATCACAGCCTGTGAGTTCTGATCTCTCACTTCCTGGTATTTCAGATTTAAAGGTCACACTTTTCATATTTGCCAGACACAGCACAAAAGTTCAGACACAAATGTGTGGTGCGACACTGACAAGTATAGCTCTACATTATGCACTTGGCGATCACATTGCAGCTTCTTACTGAATTGCAGCAATTTGCATTTACACTGAAGATATCTGTAAGCTATTTATGACTTATTTGTGCTCAAGCTCAGTGTGTTTTTGAGACTTCTTCATTTTTAGCAGCTGGTTGTGCTGTACTACCTAATTACAGGCTAGTCAAAACAAATGCAAGGTCACATCATATTACATCTCCAGACAGATTTTATACAGAGAGCACAAGTCAGAGCAACGGAAAGTGTGCCAGCTTGGTGGATGTTCTGTTTGTGAGAAATACAAATTGAGCAGAATAAACAGCATTTCACTAAAACATACAAGACTGGCCAGCACGACAGTGACTCAGCTAAACTGTGATGTGGCAAAGATCAGCATTCACAGGAAGAGCAGAGTGAAGGATCTCAGCGATGGAATGAATGGAGGACCAAAAATTCTAAATTTAAAAAATAATAAATGACTCAATGAATATGAATGTAAAAAAGGTGAAAAACAAGACCAGGTCAAAACCTAGTATATGGCTGGACCTCTCCGGCCGACCAATGGTGTAACTTCATAACTCGGCCGACCAATGGTGTAACTTCATCACTCACTCAGTTACTCACAGACATTCGCGTTTGTTGCGGTCCAGCCAATAAATAAATGTACACAGAAATAAATGCTATCTAATGTTAACTCTACACAGCTTCCACGGGCAGTATACGATAAGAGCGTCCAACTGATCTTGTCTACCCTGAATGTTGAATTGCAATATTCAGCCGAAGAGCCACTTCCTCCAAATGGCTGAACACTATAATAGGTCAACTACTGTGATACAGCTAACTGGAACAAATTGTCAGAGCGTCCATGCCAAAGAGTAAATGGGACAATCATTCAGCTATGTTAGCCAGTTTCAAATCCCAACTATGATTACATACCATAATGAAATTTCTGGGACATGCCATTCACTATCAATTTGACCAAAAGTACCGGGAGGAAGGAGATTGGAGGGGTGGGGGGAAACGTACACTATCAAAAACTTATCACAAGACTGTACATTTGTATTATACTCAGGTTATCAACAAGGTGAAGCCCAAAGCTTTTAGAAACAGGACAAATTCAAGATGTGAGGTAGCTTGATCAGGAGATTGAATGCCTCAGTTCTTTCTGTTTCTCATTTACTGTGAACAAATACAGACCACAGTTTTGTTTGAGCTGTCTATACTACATTGTGTAGCTTCAGGTTTTCAAGTCTTCCACAGTGTGTCTTTCACACTATAATGCACATTATATTTGTATTGTACGTAGATGCTTAAGAGATATTAAAAACACTAGCTGGTGTACTAAACTCCTCAAAAAACGTTTGGAAATTTGTGTTTGGTCGATCATATCTCTTGTCTGTATTATTAGCATTGTATGTTATATCATTGGAAAGCCTGCTCACTTCCCTTTACAATGATGTCCCATTTGTAAGGATAATGCATTTGTGGGATGAGCAGCACAGCTGATTATGTGGGTGGGGTCCCAAGTGAAATGTGCCAAATTTCCCTGCCAATGTCAAACAGTTTATTCTCCTGTTGGTATTGACTCTATTGTTTTGAGTTGTTTGGGGGATTGGATGATTGAACTCTCTATCAGTAACAAGGAACAAACAAGACATATTGGTAATTTTACGCTTTATTCATTGAACAAACAGTCAGGAGCCTCAGTAGCGGGTGGAAGAATCATACGCAGTCACAACAGCCTGGCACCTCCTCCTCATGCTGGTCACCAGCCTGGTCACGCGTTGCTGTGGGATGGCATTCCATTCCTCAACCAGGATTCATCGCAGGTCAGCCAACGTGGTTGCGTTGGTCACTCTAGCACATACAGCATGCCCGAGCTGATCCCACAAGTGTTCAATTGGGTTGAGGTCTGGGCTGTTGGTAGGCCATTCCATTCAACCACGTTGGCTGACCTGCGACGAATCCTGGTTGAGGAATGGAATGCCATCCCACAGCAACGCTTCAGATGGGGTTTTGACCCCCCTGAAGAAATTAACAGATTTATAGGCTGGTTTAAAAGCAGATATTTACTGTACTTCTCCAAAATCACAATCTCTACTCAAACCCTCCAAGAGGTCAAATAAAAATGACAAATATCCAGATCCAGAGTTAATCAGATCTAGAGTTAGGTGCAGCTACATATTAGGTGACGTATTAAAACTTATCAAGGTGAAAGGTCACCTCATGCTCAGTAGAAGTATGTTTTTAAAAAACTGGATTGTGGGAACTGAGCCATGTACCCGTTCCCAGTCGCTCCCACTAGCTAGCCAGCATTTCATGTGATTCCAGCTCACTCCTCCGCAGACATCTTGAGCAGGTACTGCTTGTTGATCCTGAAGAGCCGCCAGTCCTCCTGCAGCGAAAGGTCATATGCACCGCTCCGCTTGTAGAACTCGATGGAAGCCTTGTTCCACTCTGCCACAAGAAAGTGCATGCTGCGGCATCGCGTCTTCACTGCTTCCTGGTGGTGGGGGGGGGGGGGGGTTGGTGTATGTAAAATGAACCTGGATTGCAGGCAAATCCTCTGCACAGCATTCAATATCACTGCACCCCTTCCCACTTAAATGTAACACTTAGTTCCGCAAACCTCATCCTGGAGACACATGGCCTGCTGGTTTCTGCAGTTACTCAGCACTTAACTGTGCAATCATTTGTTCAATTAACCCACCAAACCTGTTTGAAATGGATTTTTAACTTTGGAATAACACACAATTTCGTGGAGCTTACCCCATATTTGCTTAGCATGAATACAAGCAACATCAGCTGTTGACCATTAACGTCGTCCAGCCACCAATTCACTCCCATTCATTTTCGGGACATTGCTGAAATGAATACTTTTAAAGCACAAACATCAACGGAGGATTGTTAAGAGCACTAACGTCAAATGCCCCTGTTTTTCTGAGCCGATGAGCTGATTTTCAGGTTGGCTATAAATAGAGAAACTATTTTCAGACTGGCAGCTGCGTAAAAATACAACAAGCCGTAGTTAGATTGTTCTTAATCCACATGCCCTTGTGAATATGTTATCATGCTCAATGATACATCGCAGGGATAAAATAATGAAACTTTTTACGGATTTTTTTATTTTTATGTTTTTAATAAGGCAATGAAACGTTGTCCTCAGATATTCCAAAAAACTAAAATCAGACCGTTTCACATTAGTACTCTGTTCAATTGATTACCCTCTGGGAATCGGGCAACCGGGAGGAACACCAATGCCATTAATGGTCAGCGGGGACAGCTGATGCTGCTAGTATTCACACTATGCCAATACAATAAGGTAAGCACCACAAAATTATGTGTGTTATACCAAAGTGAAACCAGATCGGTTTAAGACCCTCTAAGACCGAATTAGTCGCTGGTTTTAAGGTGAACATCAAGACCAACAGATCTTGTGGCTCCAAGACCAAGACTTACAGTCACCATAAGTACAGCAAAACAATGAAAGGTAACTTCTAGCTTGTTTATAGGATTCACTGTACAAACAATATGGGAGTAGTTATTTGACTAAAATAGACTGTGCTGGAAATTTCCTCTCGAGGGTAATCGTTAGGAACTATGCAAAGTCTGTGAAAAAATTGGATAGTTAGTTCAATATCAGCACCGTATCAGCTTCATACTCATTCCCAGCATTAGTGGCCATTTGGGCGGTATGCTGTATGTTTATTCTCTTTGCATGATGCCAAAACTGTATTTTAAAAGAAAAACCTCTCAGCTAGAAGGTTGTACCTCTGTAGACTTACAGGCTTGACTCTAAACCAGCAAAACCTCTAACAACGACAGCACCCGGTCCAAGCAATCGCTTACCTGACTGAGATTCTTAAGGATTTCAGACCCGATTCCAAAACCTGAGGAAGCAAATATAGATGCTTTAGATTAACACCAGAGAAATGACAAAATGTTTTACATACCGTTTAAAATGAGTTCAGCAACACTGCAGCATCATATGGTGTAAAATGTGATGCATATATAGCAACCTTTGAGCATTGTGATGGGTAAAATGGTATGCGTTTAATGCTGTCTCAGTTCAGAAGGCCAGTAAGTACCTCTATACTCCTTCATCACATAGAAGTCCTCTAGGTACAGCAGTTTGCCGATCCAGGGGTCATAGGTGAAGTAGTACATAGCAAAACCAATCACTGCATGGCCTGAAAGGATGACACCCATGGTCCAGTCAAAGAACACAGCCAAACTTTAATTAAGAATGTGCCCTTAAATGGGAAATGGAAAAGGAGTAGTGCAATCGGGGAGGGGGGCTGTGAGAAAGAACCAGCCTACATCTTTTCCAAATAAATGTGAAAAAAGACCTGACTGGGGGAGCAAGTGAGATTCTGTCAAACTCAAAGTTCTTTTATATGCTCTGCTGCAAACTGAGACACATGGAACCATGGAAGGATTTAAACTAAACAGGAAAACAAAGACAGAAATAACAATTTTCAAATATTAGAAATTCCTTTGTTGTGGCTTAAAATATGCTTCAAAAAGGCCCAAAACACAATTTTTATAGGATCAGGATTCACTTGTATAACACCATCCCACAAGGCTGATCAATCAATTTATTAATTAGTATTATTTAGTATTATTATTATAATTTCTAATAGATTGGCTCTCAATGCAAAAAATATAAGACTTAGTGACCACCAAATCTATTCAAACACTGGAGCATCCACAATAACCTTACTCACATCAGCACTACAGCATCCCATCAGCAATTACATTTAAATATGAGGGGTGAAAGTAACAAAAATGACTAAATAAATACTGAATCAAATTGTAAATTAAATATTGAATAAAATAACATGCAATAAAATTATTATACTAAAATGCAAATTAAATATTGAAGTGCTAACACTATCAAATTAATCCCACGGAGATAAAATAAATTTACAAATAATTTTACCATTGTGTCTAATCACCTTGCCATTATTCACTAGCGGTTTAATCAATTTGTTGCACTGCAATTCCAATCACCAATCTTATTTCACCACCACGTTAATCATTTTGATGCAGCTTTCAACACCACTTTTATCAATTTGTGTTAAATCATCCTTATTTAGATATTCCAACCCCCACCCCCACCCGCCCCTTCCCACTATCACAAAACAATTAATATATATATAATAACAAAATTTTAAAAATATGAAAATAAATTAATAAATTGCACTGTCTCCGATAAATCTCCCATCACTTACGCCATGCTAGAAATACTGGCCCATCTAGTTTTATGCACTTAGGCCCAACTATGTGAATATTGGCTATGCTTCTGGGTGATATTCCCTGTTCCAATGCTCCGTTTAGCGATGGTTGCAAGGGTCAAATTTTTCCTTTTGCAAAAAAGAAAGAAAGAAAAAAAAAAAACTACACTGGGAAGTGAAAATTGCAGGCTAGCTAACATTCACAGCTACAGTTGACACTAGTCAACTACTTCTGTATCTGTGGAGCTAAAATCAACCAACATGTGGTACTCTAGCTGCTTAGCCCCATTAGGCGACAGCAATAGACATAGGCTACAGCAAATCTGCCAATTGTTCTCATATAACGAGGCTACCCAACAGCCCTGTGCACTTAGCTAGCTAACCAGGACAACAAAACAGTCAATTTATTCACCCAGCGAACTTAATTGTTCTTTGCTGGTATTTTATTAATAAGAATAATGATATGATAATGAAATATAAAGCCCCTGACATGTTAACATGTTGGCAGACACGTTGAAATCACACACCCAACATATTTTCAATAATGGATATAGACTAATAAAAGTGCATAAACAGGGCGCAAGATCCCACGGCTGGATAGTCCAAATGCAAGAGCTGTCAATCATCAAATTCATAGAGGTATGCACTCTCAATGGGTGAGACAGTTTGTTGAAACTGTCCTTGAATTGATAAGAGTGGTGAATTGATAAACGTGGTAGTGAAAGCAGAAAACTGATAAAATCGGTGATTGGAACTGCAGTGCAACAAATTCATTAACTCCTTTGCACAAGCCCCCTTAGTGGCCGGCATCCTTAGATTGCAGACATTCAGAGCTCCTGCAACCAAACCAAACTGAGTGGAAACCACAAGCTCTGTGTTTTAGCTTTATTAGTACAGGATGTGTGTCAACTATGCCAAATACGTTTCTAAATGCCACCATTGTTGTGTAGATCATCCATTTAACAAGCGCTTACAATTTACCCAATAGTGCAATAAATTTTACATTTGTTTTTGTTTTGTATAGTTGTATATATCACTATAAATATCAATGTAGTTTAAATTATTGTTGCTATTCTCATTAGTAATTTCCTTAAGTTATTCAAGTACACTGAACAAAAATAGAAATGCAACACTTATCAATTTATAAGATTTTATTGAGTTTAAAGGTAATAAATAAATCAGTCAAATGAAATATATTCATTTACCTCTTAGCACAAAGCCCCTACTGAACTCAGACATTCAGTGCTGCTGCAAGTACGATATAAAAACAGAAACGCTTCATTTTAGTTTCATTAGTAGACGATACACGACAACTGTGCCGAATACGGAGTTTTGCAGCGCCACCATTGTCGCTCTGGTTGTTCATTTAACAAGCACCCCCTCCCTGCAGTCTCATCTGCAACTACACCCCCCACCCATGACATAATGGACAATGTTGTCTATCTGGGCATTCATAAAAATATTCTTTCACCACTCAAAAATCGTATTCCGTCATAGCAACAAGATAAACCCAACAATAGCTTTAAGATATTCCAATACAGCAGTGAAAAGGCTGCTCACTGAATAACGAAATAAACAAGACAAAGTTTTCAAAAATGATACCATGTCATTCTACAGTCAATATCTGGGACTAAATATTGAATAGATATACAACCTTACCATTGGTTTTATGCAGAGATGTCCCTTTTGAGACTGAGTGGTCATACAGTGTCTTGGACAATCCGTTTGTGAAATATACGTGCATTTGTGATGCCTTGGTACCTTCCAAAATAGCTGTGCGTAATACCACACGTGTTGTTTACGGCATTGTCGCCATTTTTAGTACAGTCTGGCATTATTGACAATTCATACAAACCCACAGGTGAAGAAGTCGAGTGTGGTGGTCCTGGGCTGGTGTGGTTACACGTGGTCTGCGGTTGTGAGGCCTGTTGGACGAACTTCCAAAATCTCTGAAACGACGCTGGAGGTGGCTTATGGTGGAGAAATGAACACCCATTACTATGGCAACAGCTCTACAGGACATTCCTGCAGCCAGCATGCCAATTGCATGATCTCCTAACTCTTGAGGCATCTGTGACATGGTGTTGAACAAAAAACTCAACATTTTAGGGTGGCCTTTAATTGACCCCATCATAAGGAGCACCTGTGTAGTGATCATGGCTTTTAATCAGCATCTTGATATGCCACACCTAAGCAGGAGATTAATTATCTTAACAAAGGGGAAATGCTAGCTAAGTGATATAAACAAATTTGTGGGCAAAATTTGAAAGAAATAAGATTTTTGTGCAGATAGAACAAATCTTTGAGGTATTATTTAAATGCATTAAAATGGCTGCAAAAATAAAAGTGTTGCATTTATCTTTTTGTTCAGTGTACTTTCTTTAAATTTCTTTGCTAGCTAACGGTAGCTTTGACCTACTTGGAAAAGCCAGCAGGTCAGCTGTGACATAAAAAAAAAACATTCACAGCAGTGTTGGCTTGCTGTTTGGAAAATAATTATATCGGTAGGAAAGCAGTATCGAAATTCAGCGAATCCAGTGGGGTTTAAGAGAAATGTGTCCTGATAAAAAACATCCACGTTTTAAATGCCAGTTCAAATCACAGACTGTGGCAGGGAGGGTTATATGAAAGTGCCCTTCATTTTCTCCACAGAGAAATTATGCTTTGATCCGGAAATCCATGTATGGGTACAAGTTTTGCCCCACAGTGTCCATCTGAAAGTTCATAAAAATATTCACCACCAAAAATTTGCATTCTGTCATAACAAGAAGATAAACCCAACAATAGCGTGAAGGTATGCCAATACAATACTGCTCACTAAAGAGCGAAATAAACAACAGGAATTCTTGTGTAATTATACGATGTCATTCTACTATCAATATCTGCAACTAAATATGGAATAAATATATAATCTTACTATTGGTTTTACACACAAGATGTTCCTTTCAGTAGTCATTTATTGTCTTGAACAATCCATTTGAGAAATAAGTAAGTAAATAGAAAGCGGGGGCAGGCATTTACAAATGCCATGCACAACACACCAATCACAAGTTAGGCCAATGTAACTGTTCAGTTAATTCTGGTTTGATTGATACCTCTTATCCAGTAGAAGACAATATAAGCTTTCCAATGGAGTATTGCATATCACAATTTTTTTTAAATGGCTCAGACCCACGTGCAACAGCTTGACAAGTTGCTTTGTCACTATTGTGCAGTAAACCGTAACATTACGCAGTAATATACATGCACTCGCAGCAATTTATTAATTAATTTTTTTTCTTTTTTTTTTCTACTACTAACTCATTAGAACTGCTAAAACAAATTAACTGAGGAGTGTGTCATGGTTCTGTGTTTCTGTCTCTGTTTCTCCTTGTTGGGCCGCCAGATGGCGGCACTTCTGTTTTGTGTCCTGCTCGGTCCCCTGTTAATTGTATTATTGCTTTCAATTATTTTATTATTGTTTCTGATTGTGTCTCGTTGTTCCCATCCTGTCCTGGTTTGATTGTTAATTGTGCCCTCCTGTGTCTTGTTGGTTTTCAGTCTATTTAAGTTCTTTGTCCGCTTGACTCAGGTGCTGGTTCCTTGTGTTTGTTCCTGACTTGTAGGTATCTTCTAGCGTTTCATTTTTGTTTCTGACTGTGTTCCTGCTTGCTTTTGAACCTGCCTGTGTTCTGCGGAGTATAGGAGAGGACTCAGCACACAGCCTTGTGGGACGCCGGTGCTCAGGATGAGGGTTGAGGAGGTGAGGTTGTCTAACCTAACACACTGAGGTCTGTTGGTTAGGAAGTCTAGTATCCAGTTGCAGAGGGAGGGGTTGATACCAAGGTCACCAAGTTTGGTGATCAGTTTGGAGGGGATGATGGTGTTGAATGCTGAACTAAAGTCAATGAACAGCATTCTTACATAGGTGTTGTTGTTGTCCAAGTGGGAGAGGGCGGAGTGTAACGCTGTGGAGATGGCGTCCTCCGTACTCCTATTTTGACGGTAGGCGAATTGGAAGGGGTCCAGTGTGGGTGGTAGGCAGGATTTGAGATGAGCCAGGACCAGCCTCTCGAAGCACTTCATGATGGTGGAGGTGAGTGCAACAGGGCGGAAGTCATTTAGGCTCGCTGCAGAGGAGTTTTTCGGCACCGGCACGATGGAGGTGGATTTGAAGCACGTGGGGACAGCTGCTTGGGCCAGTGACAGGTTGAAGATGTCAGTCAGGACCTCAGTCAGCTGCCCAGCGCAGGCCTTGAGCATGCGTCTGGGGATGCCATCAGGGCCAGCAGCCTTGCGTGCATTGAGCCTGCTCAGTGCTGCACACACGTCGGTGGGGGCGAGTGTAAGGGGCTGGTAGTCTGCAGGGAGTACAGCCTTGATGGCCGCCTCCTGGTTGTCCCTGTCAAAGCGAGCGTAGAAGTTATTAAGCTCGTCAGGGAGGGAGGTGTCGCTGGTTGGGGGGGAGGTGTAGCTGGGTTTGTAGTCCGTGATGGCCTGGATGCCCTGCCACATGCGTCGGGGGTCGGAGTTGTAGGTGAAGTGCTCCTCAATCCTTAGCTTGTGGCTGTGCTTGGCCCTCTTGATGCCCCTTTTCAGGTTAGCCCTGGCTGAACTGTAGGCCTGCGCGTCACCTGATCTGAAAGCAGCGTCGCGTGCCTTCAGCAGTAGGCGGACCTCTCTGTTCATCCACGGCTTCTGATTGGGGAATGTTGTAATCTGCTTGTAGGTGGTAACACTGTTGATGATAGCGTTGATATAGTCCAAAACAGAGGAGGCATAGGCATCAATGTCTGTGTGGGAATCCAGGGTGGCCTGAGTGGCAAACATACTCCAGTCTGTGTGTTGAAACCGGTGCTGTAGGACAGAGTCTGCTCCCTCTGGCTATACTTTAACTGTTCTAACTGACGGTTTCACACGTTTGATGAGTGGTGTGTACTTAGGGAGTAGGAACAATGAGAGGTGATCAGACTGTCCCAGGTGAGGGAGGGGAATGGCTTTGTATGCCTCAGCCATGTTAGTGTAAACATGGTCTAAGGTCTTGTCCCCTCTTGTAGGGCAGGAGACATGCTGATGGAATTTGGGGAGTACAGTCTTTAGGTTGGAGTGGTTGAAATCTCCCGCAATGATAAAGGCTGCCTCCGGGTGTGTAGTCTGTTGTTTGCTAATGGCGGCCTGCAGTTCTGTCATAGCAAGCTTAGCATTAGTGTCCGGGGGTATGTATGCTGCAGTCACAACAGCAGATGTAAACTCTCTGGGCAGATAAAAAGGTCTGCACATGAGATGTTCTAGGTTAGCAGAGCAGTGACTCTCGATAACGGCATTGTCTGTGCACCAAGCTTTGTTGACATAAATGCACAATCCCCCACCTCTGGTTTTACCGGAGTCATCAGCTGTTCTGTCCGCCCTGAGGATGTAGCGGCCAGGTAGCTCAATGACGCTATCGGGAACGCTGCTGTTAAGCCAAGTTTCCGTAAAAATCATGACGTTGCAGTCCATAATTCTTTTATGAGTGGTGATCCGCAGTCGCAGTTCATCCATCTTGTTCGCCAGGGACCGTACATTGGCGAGGAAAATGCTGGGTAGAGATAGCCGATGAGGAGATAGCCTTAGCTTGGCTCTTAGCCCTCCTCTTGTCCCCCGCTTTTGTTTGCGGTCTCGACGCCGCCTGCGAGTACTTCTGGCCGGCGGAGCCGGGTTGGTAGCCTCCGGTGTCCTGACGGTCTCAGTGTAGAGCCGAAGATCGCTGATAAAGTTGTCCGAGTTGAATAATCCTATATCCAAAAGTTCTTGTCGGGTGTACGATACGTATGCAAAACTGTTCTGAGTGAACAGACTTAAAACGACTAAGTAGATAACCGCTAATTTGCGAAAACTGGAGAGACGCTGAGCCTCGCGTTGTGCACACGCCGCCATCTTGGTCATGTTGCAATCCGTTGTCCGTTTATTTCGTTATTCAGTGAGCAGCGTTTTCACAGCCATATTGGCATATCTTACGACTTTTGTCGGGTTTACCTTGTTGCTA
Source organism: Anguilla rostrata (assembly GCF_018555375.3). Lineage (NCBI taxonomy): Eukaryota > Metazoa > Chordata > Actinopteri > Anguilliformes > Anguillidae > Anguilla > Anguilla rostrata. Next base: position 44,791,013 of record NC_057936.1, on the reverse strand, counting down.
TGTCGGAATACGATTTTTGATTGGTGAAATAATATTTTTATGAATGCCCAGATAGATAATATTGTCCGTTGTGAAGTTCAGTCCCTCCCCTCACTGATAAAAACTAGACCCGACAGTGTCAGATTACTTAGTTGTGTTGCCATGGATGTCTCCTAGCCGCTTGCCATAAAGGACTTTACTCGATGTCATAACACTTGTAGAGCTGCAGCTCTTCCACGCCGCAACTAATAAAAAATCATAATGGCGGGCAAACAATATGGCAGACATAGGTGGTCCCAATAGCAAAGTAGAGCACATTCAGATGCATCAGTTGATGAGGTTTTGTGTTGATCTGACTTATGGTATGGGAGTTATGGCCTTTTAAGCAGAACCCTTTGTTATAGCGCCACCATCTGGCCGACGTAGGTGATTTGTAGTGTCTGAGTAGGGGGGGGGGCATAGGAACACAACTACAAATTTTATTGGTCTAGGACTTATGGTTGCTGAGCCTCAGACACTTTTAGCTGAGAAAAAATAAATAATAATAATAATCTAATTCTAACAGATACAATAGGGTTCCACCAGCTTCGCTGCTTGGACCCCTAATTATTTGTAAATAACAGTATTTTATCACTGAGCGATCATTTCATTTGACAGTGTTTTAACACTTTAGTATTTAATAGCATTTCATTTTGTGACATTTAATTTGATTGTATTTTTATTACCAACATTTCAATGTAATTTATTCAATTCACTGTTCATTTCATATTTCTTGTTGCTTCCACCCCTCATATTTCAACGGCATATGTCATCATTATGGGTACTCGCGTAGCTCTTCTATGCCTATGCCATGCGTACCATCGGCATTCTGGTGGTCCCCCGGTACTTCCACAATGACACAGTGATAGAATGAGTGATCTCCGAATTCGTCCTCCAACAGATCTGTGAACAAAGCCACAATATTAGTCAGACTGGAGGTCCAAACCGGGCGGCGACGTGCCAATCGTGCCACCACGAAATCAGGTCAACGTCTCACCTTTCTCAGTCAAACAAGTTCCTAAAAAGAAAACAAAAAATTAAATTGAACGGTTTGGCGCGCACCGGTAGATAACGGCTGTTTACCAAATATACCGTTAGCACCAGCAGAGATAGATCTACAGAGAAAATACATTGAAATAATTCTACCTTACGACCAGTGTCCCCCAACCACGGTGAAGTTGGTTTCAAGTTGGATATTCAACAGATATTCGGACACCCAGTCTAGCCAACCCTTTCCCGCTTTGTCCCGAGGTTTAGAGACACAATGCAATGGTCTTCACAACGTTGGATATTCAGACAGATATTCAGACACCCAGTTTCGTATCGTCTTATTTCCCCGACTCTTCCCTACTTTCCGCTTAGTCAGTGCAAGTGGTTAGCGACCGTCAACAAATTACAGATTACAAATTATTTTAATTTCAATAGCTCCTAGACAAAAAGGACCTAGAAACTTCAAACCACTTTTAAATTGTTCACAAACACTGGACACAGGTTGCACAGCCTTTGCTTTGTCAATTTTCATCTCATGCAATTTTTTATGAATATTTCAAAGTTAGGAATTTCAATAGCTTTTTGGTCGCATGACCTAGACACCCCAAATCCCTATTGGATTGCTCACCGAGTACTGACACATGTTGCACAGCCTTTGCTTTGTCCATTTTCATCTCATGCTATTTTATATGAGTATTTCGAAGTTTGGAATTTCAATAGCTTTTTAGTCACATGACCTACACACCTCAAACTACTTTCAGAGTGTCCAGTGACCATGCATGCATGTTGCACAGCCTTTGCTTTTTTCCAGTTTAAACATGGCATACAAGACCATTTTCCTCCTCTGGAAACTTTTTACCAAAATGTAAACCAAGTGATAATTTATGGAATTAATTTATCATCATGCTGATATTATTGTAAATACAGTTATTTAGTTTTAACACTAGTGTAGAATGTGATGACCACAATATTACTTCATTAAAAACTTGTATTTACAATAATATCAGCATGATAATGAATTAATTCCATAAATTATCACTAGGTTTACATTTTGGTAAATCTCACAAGTTGCCAGAGGAGGAAAATGGTCTTGTATGCCAGGTTTAAACTAACCAAGATTTACCATGTCCCATCTGCAATTAACAATGTGGCTCCTGTATTAAATTATTCATAAGGTCATTATCAGATAATTATCTGAAAGGAACTTAGGCAAGTAAGTATGCGTAAGATTCTGTCATTATTATTGTTTGTTAATTACCTTTTAGATTAAGTGTGACTCTTGTAAGAGATGGTTCCATCAATTATGCCTTGGCATGAGTACACCACTCCTCAACAAGGTGAAGAGAGGAAGATGGAAGTGTTGTCTCTGTTGCTGGTGTCCATTTGTAAGTCAATAAAAAACATTACATTTTTTTATTTTTAAACAAATAAATTCTATATTTTCCTTTGGACAACTGTCACACAGACCAGAAAATTGTCAGACTATGAAAATCAAAAATGTTGATACACTTTTTTTTTACATAAAAATGTTTCATCTATTTTTCAGAAAACCAAAGGATTTCCACAACCAGTGTGATGTGCTGGTTCCTCTGTTTGTTGATGCTGTGTCTATCCCATGTTTGTCTGCTGCCTTTTTAAATTCCCAATCCCTTTTACAAGAGGCCTTTTGTCTGTATTCTGTGAGCAATCCAATAGTAATTTGGGGTGTCTAGATCATGTGACCTAAAAGCTATTGAATTATATGTATTAAAAACATTGAAATATTCATATAAAATAGTTTGAGATGAAAATGGACAAAGCAAAGGCTGTGCAACATGTATGCAAGGTCAGTGGACACTGAAAGTAGTTTGAGGTGTGTAGGTCATGTGACCAAAAACCTATTGAATTTACAAAATTTGAAATATTCATATAAAATAGATAAAGCAAAGGCTGTGCAACATGTGCCAGTACTTGGTGAGCAATCCAATGGTAATTTGGGGTGTCTAGGTCATGTGAGTGTAGCACAGTGGGTAAGGAACTGGGCTTGTAACCGAAAGATCGCAGGTTCGATTCCCGGGTAAGACACTGCCGTTGTACCCTTGAGCAAGGTACTTAACCGAAATTGCTTCAGTATATATCCAGCTGTATAAATGGATACAATGTAAAATGCTATGTAAAAGTTGTGTAAGTCGCTCTGGATAAGAGCGTCTGCTAAATGCCTGTAATGTAATGTAATGTAACGTAAAAAAAAGCTATTGAAATGCCTAACTTTGAAATATTCATTTTAAAATGTTGCGGTCTCGCAGTGTAGACATTACGTTTTTCCAAGACACTCTGAAACCGGGTTTGAATGCCAGTTAGCTTTATGATAGGTTCGCCGTCACTTGTCACCTAGCCAATATAAAAATTCTGGGTTTTAGGTCAGAATGGCATGCTTGTTATCCCAGCTAGCTAGCTAGTTAACTATTGAATTGTATTAAAAACAGTGGTTACTACAAACATAATCGTTCACAAAGATACGAATGAAAATGCGTCCTGTAGCCATGAGTTAAATACGGAACGCCTGTTCTACTGTCCAAATCCAAATAAGGGACAATTCCGTATTTTGTGGGATGGTTGGCGTCCCTAAATGAAGCCAGTAACTAGAACCGCGATTCATCTATTGCGAAATTGGGCATTGAAAAGGGAGGGGATATAAGAACATTTCAAAATCAAAAGAATAATGTTGCTGTTAAAACTTCTTTAGAATGCTGGATTTTGTAGCGCATTGATTTTAGAACTGTTAAAAGGCAGAGGTGTCACTTTACTGAGGAATAATGCCCACCCCTGGACCAATCAGAATGGAGTATTCAGCCAAGCCGTTGTATAAGTCTAGTTAATCAACATTAGCCCTGCTTCTAATAGCCTAGTCAATTAAAATGCTTTTCCTTTTCCATCCCCTCTTGTAATTAATAGTTGTAAGCCTTTGCATTTTCATTATTGATTAGTCCTATATGTATATGTCGTTCTTTTCACATTTGATCGGGTCGAACTTTGTTTCATTCTGAGACCATATTTAGCAACAATTCTTCATTTTCTGCTCTCCCATGATCTAAATTATTATAGGATAAAGCGGACAGAAATGCGGGGAAGTTATGATTAGCCTATCTTTAAAAGGATTTGACATTGTAAAACGAAATAAAGGGAGTTTCAAAGCTGTAAGCACTCGGAATACAAGTCATAGGAACACCCACGATATAGGCTACCTGTATCCAGAGCAGCATTAGGTCCTATGTATGCTTTTCTTTCAAGAACCATGGTCCTTGTCTTTCTAACCTATTATTTAAAATAACATTTTTTTTTTCGATTGAATTTTTAAGATACATTTATTGCAAGGGCTGATGTATACGCAAGCATACAAGTAAACTGAACAAATAACCTCTGCTCTCCTTGCAATGTGTTTTTTCTTCTTTTTCTTGGGGGGGGGGGCGGCTTATACAGTAGGAAGGGGGAAGAAAAAGGGAGGTGTGTGTGTGTGTGTGTGTGTGTGTGTGTGTATACTGACATATATATATATATCGTGGGGGGAAAAAAACTGAAAAAGTTTATGGAAATATGAAAATTTAGCTTGAGATTGACACCTTGGGGGAAATAAAATGGACAAATTTTGTTGCTGCTGGACGATTTCTGTACAGCTGATGGACAATCCATGCTGTTACCAACGTTGTCAAATGCTTTTCAGAGTATATAGCATAGATCCAGGTAAGGATACAGTCATCAAATGCCCTTGCCGAAATCTGAATCCCCCCTGCCGAAGTCTGACTCCCCCCCTAACCCACTCTCTGCTATGAATATCAGCAAATGCTTTTAAAATGAAAATGTAGCCGAATGTACCACCCAATGTGACTATAGGCCTACTATAGAGGAAAGTATTCTTAGTCAAAACATACAAACATAGGGGTTTCAGTCGTTTGGTGACATAGCATTAAAATGCTGAACATTTTACATTAATGACAAATCAATGGGCAGAAGTTTGTACATTGCAATCTGAGTAAACGGCCAAAAACAGCAGAAATGCTTGTCCACTACCAGTCAAATAGGGCAGCCATTATAGCCAACTAGTCATTTAGTTACCTTTATGAGTTTCAGTATGTTGGGCACGTCCTTGGGCTCAGCTTTCCGCAAAATAAAATTGGCCATTTTCTTCTGTTACTTTTTTCCCTTTCCTTACGAGTCCTCTATATGTGAAGTGAAGCAAAAGCTGTTTCTTCATTCGCTTCCCAGGCGTTTACCCTGTGCAGTCAATCTGGGATCCTGACCCTTTCGTGAGGAGATTACAGTGTAGTATAACGGGTAAGGGGCTGGTCTTGTAACCTAAAGGCCACAGGTTTGATTCTCAGGTAAGCCACTGCCGTTGTACCCTTGAGCAAGGCATTTACCCTGCATTGCTTCTGTACTGTATATATCCAGCTGTATAAATGCATGCAATGTAAAAGTTGTGTAAGTCGCTCTGGATAAGTGTGTCTGCTAAATGCCTGTAATGTAATTAAATATATACTTCATTTTATTTCGAAATAATTTAATAATTGTCACCTCATGCTTGTCCTTTTCACAATGACATGATTATATTTTATCGTATAATAACATGTTGTGTTTCCAAATGGCCTTTTCCATTTCATAATGACATTTTTTTTGAATGACTTATTTCTGAATGGGGTTTTTATTTCTGAACGCCCTTTTTCAATTCATAATTAGACTTCACAAAATGGTAAGACCTCTTGTCAATAAACACGAGCAGGGAGTGATCACTCATGGTCATTGGTTGCTTACGCATTCAGGCAAAAGCAGCAGCACTGCAAATATCGATCTGCATGTTAAAATTATAGATAATAAGACCTAGTGCTATAGATATTGATGTACTAGTTACTTCACACACATCCATTCCCAACATAGGATGCAAATCAATAAACAATGCATCCACAAATTTATTGAATGAGTGAAAATCCTTTATTGAAGAGAAAGCAAGTCTCAAAAAAAAAAAAAAAACGCACAGGTTAAGCTTCATAAAGGATAACGCTGCATCATTCTAAGCAATTCTAACACTCCTGTGATTAAGAACATTACTTGCTTGCTAGGTAGCTAGAGGGGCTAATGCGGTTAGCCGTCCCACTCACAGTTCCTGCCTAGCAGAGTTGGAGAAGTGTCTTCATGGCTATCTCCCAGAACACAAACAGAAGCTAGTTTTAACTAGTGAGTAGCAACTGAAAGTGCCTTTATTTAGATCCAACACTCAAACGTTTGCTTGATTGTTTTTTCATAACTATTATCATTAGAACATAACTGTGGTGTGGGGATGGCTGGTTTAAGCAGCCACACCTGCCCTGGGTCAAGCTAATTAGACCTGGCCAATTGGATAATTGGTTAAGAATTAGATAATTGGCCAGGCTAATTGGGCCCAGGAACAGGAGTGGCTGCACCTGTGCGTAGTGAGGTAATCACTGCGCACAGGTTAAATCTGCCATCCCCACTCACACGGGGAGCTTCGGTCATGACTGGGTTACATCTGTTCACTTTGGCTGTTACCATCTTGCCAAACCCTCGTAAATAAATGTGGACTATTTGATCTTCTCCCTGTGTCTCTGTGCTGGAGGGCCCCTAGGAAAGCCACTTCGGTGGCCTGTGGCAGGCGTGTTTGCCACAATAACATAACATAACAAAACGTAAGACGAGAACAGGCCATTCAGCCCAACATTGCTAGTCTATTCCTACCACTAAACTGTACTTAATGCTTAGTTTACCTAAAAGCTAGATAGTATCTAACACTGTATCAAGCCGGGCCTTGAATACCCCCAGTGTTTCTACCTCCACTACATGTCCAGACAAACTATTCCACACATTGACCACTCTCTGTGTGAAAAAATATTTCCTAATGTCTGTGTGAAATTTACACTTTGCCAGTTTCCATTTATGCCCCCTCATTCTGCTAACCGAACTCAACTTGAATAATTTCCTGTAGTTCACTTTGAGGCTTTAAAATTTATTAAAGGGATTAACAATCAAATCTCCCCTAAGTCTCCTTTTATTATGCTTGAAAAGTCCAAGCATCTCAAACCTTTCCTCATAACACTTATCTTTTATACCCGGAATCAATCTGGTGGCCCGTCTTTGGACCTTTTCCAGCGCCTCTATATCTTTCTTGTAGTACGGTCCCCAGAACTGCACACAGTACTCTAAGTGTGGTCTGACAAGGGTATTGTATAGGGTGAGTATGAGCTCCTTAGATTTATACTCAATACTCCTAGCTTTTTTTTTACTGCTACAGCACATTGACCTGACCCTGATAGACTTTGATCAACTATTACTCCCAAGTCGTTTTCTACATGTGCACATTCTAATTTTGTACCACCCATAAAGTAATCCTGCACTATGTTTTTATTCCCCACATGTAGAACTTTACATTTAGTTATATTGAATTTCATTTGCCAGGTTTCTGCCCACTTCTGGATTCTGTTTAAATCTTCTTGGAATACTTTAGTAGATTCCAAACTGTTGGCTAAACCTCCCAGTTTTGTATCATCCGCAAATTTAACTAGTGTACTTTCAATGTCCGTGTCAAGGTCATTTATGTAAATGAGGAAGAGCAGTGGACCCAGCACCGATCCCTGTGGAACTCCACCTCCCACAATACTCTGCTTAGATAAGATCCCTCCTACTACTACCCAGTTCCGAACCCACTCTGAAATAACTCCTGTGATTCCTACTGTCCTCATTTTAATAATGAGTTTGTCATGTGGTACCTTATGAAATGCTTTTTGGAAATCTATGTATATAATATCATAAGTCCTGCTCCCATCCAGACACTTGCTAGCTTCCTCAAAGAATATCAAAATGTTTGTCAGGCATGACCTTCCCTTGCAAAAACCATGTTGGCTGTCCCTTAGGATGCTATTATTTTCAAGAAATAATTCTAGTTTGTCTCTAATGATAGATTCAAGTATTTTACATGTGATGCAAGTTAAACTGACAGGTCTGTAGTTTCCTGGGTCAGTATGGTCCCCTTTCTTATATATTGGTATTACAACACCCTGTTTCCAGTCATTCAGTATTTCTCCAATTTCTAAAGACTGTCTCAAAATACTTGCCAGTGGTTTAAAAATTACTCACTTAACTCCTTTAGTACCCTTCGGTATATGCCATCAGGGCCTGCTGCTTTATCTAATACTTCTATATCCCCTGTCTCAATATCTGCCAAGACATTCTGAGTATTGAATATGCCTCCCGGTCTATTAGTAACCTCTTCTCTTGCAAAACTCTCAACAAAGTAGCCATTTAGGGCATCAGCAATATCCTTATTCTTATAAAGCAGTGCTCCGTAATTATTTTTGCCCTTAACCTCCTATTTAACTTTCCTTTTCCTACTATAGTATTGAAAGAAACACTTAGGATTACTTTTAGCATCTTCTGCAATTTGCCTTTCATAGAGCCTTTTGGCTAGCCTTAATTCTTTTTTAACCTTAGCACGCATACTACAATATTCAGCCTTATTACTCTCAGTATTGTCATTTTTATATATCTTAAACAGTTTATTCTTTTTCCTCAAACTCTTCCGTATAGCTTTATTCATCCACTGTGGAGACTGCTTTTTCAACTTACTTTTCTGCACCTTTGGAATGAATTTACACTGTGCATCAAGTATAACCCTTTTGAACCTGCCCGACTTTTCATTTACAGTCCTGCAATCAGGAAGTTGCAGCCAGTCCACCTTACTTAATTCTGATCTTAATTCGCATCTTTTCAAAGTTGGCACGCCTAAAATTTAAAATCCTGGAGTTAGATGGGGCCCTCTTAGTTTGCTAAAATACATCAGACCTAATTTTGGAATGATAACTTGTCCCAATTGGTTCCAATTACCTCTATACTACAGATTCTGTCAGAGTCATTACATAACACCAGATCTAGAATTTAATTCCCTCTTGTAGGCCGTCTGACATACTGTGCTAATAAAAGGTCATTTATAACATCTAAAAATTCCTCCTCCCTTTTTCCTTGTCCTGTCACCAATTCCCAATTAATACTGGGGTAACTGAAGTCGCCCATGATAATAGTCTCACCTCCTCTGCAAGCTTGTTTTATATTTTCAAAGAGCATTGTATTCACACTACTGTCTGAAGCTGGCGGTCGGTAACACACTCCTATGTTACGCCCCTTCTCATGTTCCCCTATGAGCTTAATCCAAATATCCTCACTAGGCATGAGCTGGTCAATTTCTGGAATTTCTTGCGCATTAAGATTATCTTTTACATATAGAGCCACACCACCACCTCTCTTACTGGATCTATCCTTCCTAATAAGTTTATATTATATTCATCCCCAGCCATGTCTCTGTAATCCCAACTATATCATAGCCCTTACTATTAATATAAGCCTCAGTTTCCAAAAATTTGTTTTTTATTGCTGAAGCTTCCTGTCAGCTGATTTATTTGGGCAACACCTCTGATGAAGATTGCAGGCATTAGCAGTTGAGACATGTCAGGTAAATAATAACACCCTATTTGTCTTTATATAACAAGTCAAGAAACTAAGTGAAAAAGTAATAAATACATAATAAGAAACTATATCCAGGGCTATTGTTATTTGTTTTTTGTATTTTCACAGAAACTTGCACCCATAGATGAATTACTGCTGTGTCTGATGCACCTGTCTGTGGGCCTGCCTCTCAAGGATCTTGCCAACCGTTTTGGTATTCACTGCACCACAGCCAGCAGAATCATTGCAACCTGGATGCACTTTCTCAACATATAAATCACACACCACATTCAAGGCCATGATTGGCATTGCACCCCATGGTCCCATCACCTTTGTGTCTGCGTTGTATGCAGGTTCTATGAGCGACCGGGAGATTTTCAAGCTATCTGCCATTACCAAACTCCTCACAGCAGACATGGCTATTATGGTAGACAAGGGCTTTCTTGTGGACACCCTCGTTCCCTCAAGGTTTACCGACCTGCCTTTCTTTCAAAGAACATCCAAATGTCCAGCAGACGCAGTCTATTGCCCGATGGAGAGTCTATGTCGAGAGGTGTATCCGGAGGGTTAAGAAGAACAAACTCTTTGACAAAGTCATACCATTATCAGTGTGTGGAAGCATTGATGAGCTGTTCAGTATGGCTTGCTTTCTGGTAAACTACCAGAATGGACCACTGGTGAAGGCATGGGCAGGTAAATGTTGATTGTAACTCATGGAAGTCACGACCTATACATTAATGGCACATTAATGGAATAATCGCACTTGCAGACTGTTGTGGGGTTAAAGGGGAATTGCACTTTATAACACTTCTGCTTCTCATGACTGATATTGTCATTCTAATTAATGTGTCGCCCTTCATTTTTCGATTAGTTATTTCATTATGTTAATATTTTACGCCGTTTTGTTGTTTTCCTTTACAAATGCAGGAAGTAGACCCAGGCAGTTTAGTGTCGAACTCGAGGATGCATATCATTGCGTGACTTCTGATGTGGGCGTACCTGCAGACAATAACATTAGGTTAGTCGTAGAAATAGTGTTGTATGACTACTAGCTAGCGAAACCGAAATTGTCTGAGGATGAAGGAGATTTTGTTTTTGATCATGGGATTATTGTGCTCTATCCATTCGAGCCGGAATACACAGAAAAAGAGCTGGCTAATTTTCAGGCTGATCGTGCGAGTGCGAGCCAGGAGGACGAGATTGAGGAACCACAGGCAATTCCCAGGACAAACAGCAACTGGTGGTAGACATCCTATGTATCACAGACAGACGCGATAGCGTTAGCCAGCCCGCATAGTACCTACCTCGAGCGGTTTGACTGACGATGGAAAAACGGTGGGTACAGCTCCAGGCTTCAGACAGTCACCTTGGTAGTCGGTGCCTTCAAAGTGGTCGCTGCATACCCTTAGTCCTCATTTGCGAACTTCTTTGGCTGTCATGTTGGGGTGTCTGATTACATCCAGCCATGTCTGGCACAAAGTTGCATCGTGTGGAAAACTATGAAAATGTGCTTTCAAGTCAAGTTTAACGGGGGCATTATAACAACCAGGTACAATGCACCTCATTATTACTCCGATATCGCATCAAACAAAAGCTAGCAGACGTTAGTTTGTTCGATTTCAATGCTAAGTTAACGGAATGTTTTGCTTCGCTTCTTCTCGATTTGCACCGAAATGAAATAGTAGTACGGTTTCCTGTTTTTTCTTCTTCAATGTGGACTTGCGCTAGACATTTAAAATTAAATAACTAATCGAAAAATGAAGGGCGACACATTCATTCGAAGGACAATATCAGTCATGAGAAGCAGAAGTGTTATAAAGTGCAATTCCCCTTTAAGGCTGCGATCATAATAAAGTTACCACTTGTTAATATTTAAGTCTGTTGAAAGCAGTGACTGCCAAATATTTACAGGTCAGCCTTGTTAACATTGATAGGTCCAAAAAACAGATGCCCAAAACATTCTACAAATTGTAAAGTAGATCTGAGATGACAAGATGTTAATGTTAATTTTATCAGTTTAGAGATAAGGGGGAAGAATCTCATGTTACATTTGTTTTGTTTGTTGTTATTGTAAATGATATTGTAAATTATGAATTAATTCAAAGAGCTTTAAGAAAATTACAGGTGCCTATAGAGTTGAGTGATCTTTGAATAAATAAGGTCCTCTTTAGTAAAGAGGATAAAGAGGCACTGTAAAATCTGTTAAAATATTTTACTGGCTTATTCTAAAAAAGTCAAATGCAACAACCATACTGTGTTTCAACTCTTTAACTAGAAGAGTGCACTCAGTAGAGTGCAGATCTCCGCCAGGCGTGTTAGTTTTGCTGATGCGACAATAGAGGCTTCACAATCAATGCAACCAGACAAATACAATATTACAAGTTTTTACCATGTGCCACTGAAAATCCCAAAAACGGCGATTCAGTGAAGTAACGCTAAAGGTAGTGACATGTAAGCTAATTTCATTCATATCAGCCACAATGTGTTAGACAGAGCTAACACAGTCTGGCACTTTCGTTTCAAATCTGGACCGGAACAATTCCAAAAGACCAGCGATGTAAAATATTAATTTCAATGTCATAATGCCAAGAAAGTAATTGCCACAGATTCAACATTAACATACCCCGTTAGTTGGCGGATTATTTTGTTGGAAATTGACATTTTACATCGTTGGTCTTTCGTTCGAAATGGAAGTAGTTGTTGATCACTTGCGGCCCCTACCGGCCGGTTAGGAGGAGTGAGGAGTTAGCACTTAATGTATTTCAATGGTCAGTGATGGAAATTAATTCAAATAAAATACTTGTCGTTGACAGATTTGCAAAATATTCAAGAATTCAGGTCCTTGGCCTGCTGTCAGCATGCACAGCAAGTATTAGGCTGATCGGCCCAGTAGTATGCGAGATTAGCTGCGGACAGATACACAAACACAAACACACACACACACACACACACACGCGCGCGCGCGTGCAACCAAACGCATAATCCCCTCCAGGCTCTTGCCTGTGGTGTGGTGCTTGTGCTTGTGAACCCTTTAACCCTTTAGAATTGTGAACCCTTTAGAATTTTCTATATTTCTACATAAATATGGCCTAAAACATCATCAGATTTTCACACAAGTACTAAAAGTAGATAAAGAAAATTAAATAAATGAGACAAAAATATTACACTTGGTCATTTATTTATTGAGGAAAACGATCCAATATTACATATCTGTGAGTAGCAAAAGTATGTGAACCTTTAGGATTAGCAATTCATTTGAAGGTGAAATAAGAGTCAGGTGTTTTCAATCAATGGGATGACAATCAGGTGTGAGTGGGCGCCCTGTTTTATTTAAAGAACAGGGATCTATCAAAGTCTGATCTTCACAACACGTTTGTGGAAGTGTATCATGGCATGAATAAAGGAGATTTCTGAGGACCTCAGATGCTCATCAGGCTGGAAAAGGTTACCAAACCATCTCTAAATGTCATATCCCTCTTGTTTCTCATGTTTTCTGTTAGCCTCGTGTATCTTGTCTTTGTTTGTACGATCTTTGTTCTCTCCCTGCAGTGTAGGCGGGTCCTCGCTGCCAGCTGCAACAATCTCCCGGTCTCAGCTGATTTCCCTCACCTGCTCTCTCAGCATTCTGCATACCTCTATTAGAGTATTCTCTGATTTACTCAAGCATATATTCTCGGTTTTCCAGCAACTGCTTGCCAGGTCGTTATTCAGTCCGTCTGATGCGCTAGGTCGGCCCCAGTCCTACGAACTAACTAACTACTAATCCTTTTTCTGTTTAAAAGTTCCAGCTCGCGATCTGTTCGCCTACCTGCTTCCCCTATCTTGTTGTCATTGTTCGGTTCCCCAGTTTTTGTAACTGTGATTTGTCTGTCTAGTGTGTTCCGTCTCCATGGTCGTCCTGTCTCGTCTTTCGTCTTTTCCCCCATTTGCAGTTTGCCAGTTCCAGCTCGCCTTTCGCCAGCCTTCCCGTCCAGTCCAGTCCAGTCCAGTCCTGTGGTTCTCCTTGCCTTGTCCAGTCCAGTGCCTACGCCTCCTCTGCCCAGTGACAGTTCCCAGTCTGGTCCAACCCTGTGCCAGCTCCCTGTCGCCACTCAACTGGCACCTGCCTCGTCTCTCTGGTTCCCTGCCTGGTTTTCTGTACTACGGAATGAATTTCTCATTTAATAATAATAATAATAATACGTTTATTTTATATAGCGCTTTTCATAGTCTCAAAGACGCTTTACAATACATTTGATTTCTCCCTGAAAAATCTGTGTCTGAGTCTTGCATTTGGGTCCACCTGAATTTCTCTGCGTAACACTAAAGAGTTTGGACTCCACCAATCTACAGTCAAACAGATTGTGTACAAATGGAGGAAATTCAAGACCATTGTTACCCTCCCCAGGAGTGGTCGACTACCAAATATCACTCCAAGAGCAAGGCGTGTAATAGTCTGCGAGGTCACAAAGGAACCCAGGATAACTTCTAAGCAACTAAAGGCCTCTTTCACATTGGCTTGTTAATGTTCATGAGTCCACCATCAGGATAACACTGAACAACAATGGTGTGCATGGCAGGGTTGTGCAAGAAGAAAGCCACTGCTCTCCAAAAAGAACATTGCTGCCCGTCTGCAGTTTGCTAAAGATCACGTGGACAAGCCAGAAGGCTATTGGAAAAAATGTTTTCAGGACGTATGACACCAAAATAGAACGTTTTGGTTTAAATAAGAAGCGTTATGTTTGGAGAAAGGAAAACACTGCATTCCAGCATAAGAACCTTATCCCATCTGTGAAACATGGTGGTGGTAGTATCATGGTTTGGGCCTGTTTTGCTGCATCTGGGCCAGGATGGCTTGCCATCATTGATGGAACAATGAATTCTGAATTTTACCAGCGAATTCTAAAGGAAAATGTCAGGACATCTGTCTGTGAACTGAATCTCAAGAGGACGTGGGTCATGCAGCAAGACAATGTAAATACCTCACAGCTAGACCAATGAGGGTTTGTAGCTGGAGGGGAAGGCATCGCGTGTTCTCCCTTGGCTGGTGTGATTCAAAACCGGAGATGTTAGTTATTTTTCCTCTGTTCGTAAGAACAGGGCACAATTATAATTAAGAATGCACTGGTTCCGTTGCCATGGGTTAGATATGAAGGCGCTGCTTCATATCCCGCTTAAAACTGGCCCGAAACGGATCAGTAGCATTCAGGTTACTCTCCGTTCGCAAACGGGGCTATGCTGTCATCAGAGATATATCCGATCTGTCGCCGGACTGTCAATATCCCAATGGGAGCATCAGAATATTCACAAATGCGCGGAACAACACACCAAATATATCCATGACCACAGCAAGAAAGCGTAACAGTTACTAGGTTTTACCCTCGTGATAATCTGACTCCATATTAATTAATAAGTTATGTTCCAAATTAGAATTTAGGCTTGATTTAGAATGGAACTCAGTTCGTCTGAAGTTCTACACCGAGGGTCAACGCAGTTTCACCCAGTACGCACCGCGGATGCGCCCGTAACGACAATTTAACTAGCTGTTTGCAGACGACACAGCGGTTGTGAGATTTCCCTCATGGGGAGTATAACCTAATTAGGGTTCAGGGACTCCGAAAGGGCCAATATTGGTCATCCCAGGATCAACTTGGTTCTGCTGACGGTCCCGCCTTAACTGAAAACTTGGTGATCAAACAAGTCCAACGGGCAGTTCCCTAGTCATAATTGGGGGAAACTGACTTAGAGGGCTGTTACAAGAATGAAACATTGACCAAGACCACACAAATCAAGTCATTAACAGTTTTAATGTCAGGTAGGTTATACACTTAAAATAGTCAATTTGTAGTTACAGAATTTAGAAAATAGTCTAACCATCAAAGATAAAGATGAGCATACCTGACAGCAGTCTACACACAGAAAGAGTCTTGTGTGGGAAGTCTGATTGCAGACTCCCAGAGGGCCCTGTTCCTCTCCTATAAGAACCCAGCGCAGGCAGGTGGATGTCGCCACAAAAGGCTCATAAAACCATAAATTTACTTGGAGGGGGAAGATTGGAATTTGGTTCAGACAGGATCAGACAGATGGATTTACAAGGAGGAGTGTCCCAAAAATACAGTTTACTTCCAAATTTATTAAAATAGATTTTCTATAGGTTTGCTGGTTTTAAAACCTAAACCAGAGCATCACTCGCACAGAGACCATAAAAACCATACCAAATATGAATATTTGTTCTTGTGTTTGTCATGAAAACTCTGAAAAACATGAAATAACTGTACAATCACTTACATGAACCAACTGCCAACTCTCAATGTCTTTCCACAGTGTATCAAGATTGCATAGTGTAGTGTAGCAATGTATTCAACCCAAATCTGGATTTATTTCCTAACAAAAAGTGTGCTTGAGTAAATTTCTTTCCTTATGAAGGTAGGGAGACAAGTTACCCAGTGACACCAGGTGAGGGCACTTTGGCTGTCCCTCAACTGTCCTGAGCAATTTGCCCAATTTCTATCATGTGATTTTATTACTTGCAATCTGAAACCTCCAGGACGTTGGGGTAATTTTAGAATTTAGAAAAGAGGTAGAAAAGAGGTGTCACCTGTTAACTGTCGCAAAACCAGATGCCAAGGTCTTACGGGCCACTCTGTCCCGACAATATCAGACTCTGCACCTGGCGAATTGCTTTACGACAGTCAGAGAGGAAATTCCACTCTATGCCTGTTCCCGTGGGCCTTACAACAACGACCCTAAGCACACAAGTTGTTCTACCAAAGAATGGTTAAAGAAGAATAAAGTTAATGTCTTGGAATGGCAAATTCAAAGTCCTGACCTTAATCCAATAGAAATGTTGTGGAAGGACCTGAAGCAAGCAGTTAATGTGTGGAAACCCACAAACATAACAGAGTTCAAGCTGCTTTGTACGGAGGAATGGGCTAAAATTCCTCCAAGCCGATGTGCAGGACTGATCAACAGTTACCGGAAACGTTTAGTTGCAGTTATTGCTGCACAAGGGAGTCACACCAGATACTGAAAGCAAAGGTTCACATCAGAGGAGGCTGGTCCATAGAGGCAGAGGAGGTTGCTCCTCCTCTATTTATGAGAGGCAAGAGGGAGATCAAAATATTAAAAAAGAGTAATTGGTTGAAATAAACCATTACCAAATCTCAGTATCATTTATAAAATATTTTTCTATCTCTTCTTTAGAAAAAATCCATTATTGAAATTCTGATTAAAATGCTTCAACAGCGACACCTGCAGGGCAGGCAAGAGGGGAAAGGGCAGTCTGTGTGAAGTGGTGGTGGGGGGCAGAGGAGGACAGGCTCCTGCTGTCCTCCTTAAGGCGGGATCTCTTATATCAATTTAATGTACTTAATTTTTTTTATGTACTCCCTAACAAATCAACAACCAGAATACAATATTGACATTGCGTTGGTCCAATGATAATTTTCAAATTGCATCTTCAATTCTCTACCACTGTATATAATGTGCAAATTGCAAACTACTTTTAAAACACATCATCCACAGAAGCAGTGGAGGTTGTCAAAATTTCCTTTTTTCAGATTTACCTTTCCCTTTTTTACCGAGCAGTAGCTAGCTACTTGCGTTAGTCAACGCAACAGTTAGCTTGTTGTAGCAGCCCTGAAGGACTGAGCAAACGGCGAGAATGGATTTTGAGGAGAGTGGTGCTGCTATTGCTAACGAGGCAATTAACGGCAGCATGAGTGAGGGGGTCACAGAGGGGAATGGATGCAGACACAGAGAGTGGGATGGGGAAGAACATCTTCTGGATTATTGTTGTCACAGCCATTCCACAGCCATTACGCAGCAGATGAGGATCAAGACTGCTGGACGACTAGCTCCACAGATAATCATGATCAAAATGCAAATTCTAGTGATACATTCATTCCCATCCAGAGCCCACAGTGATTAGATGTCTTTCTCTCTTGTTCACCTGGCCCATTTTTATATTCATCCTTTGTGTTGTAATATGATATGTAAGGAATAAACCACAACGGGCTGTCCCGTTATTGGAAAATAATGTAGGGTCACTTACCCAGCCCTGAAGGCTAGGCTAGGCTACATTATTTTCCAATAATGGGACAGCCCAGAGGGGTTTATTCTACGTATACAACAGGTTATCAACACTATATATGGTTACTTTTATATTTATTGATTTTTATCGATTTAATCAGCTGAAAATGAAATATTCTTCCGCGGGCGTTTGGGCATATTATTTTACCGTTGTCAAGCAAAACTCTGGTAAGTAGTTCCATTTGCACCGTTGTTAAGCAAAAACCTCAGGTTGTTAATTCTATGAAAACAATGATTCTATCAAGAAAAAATAGTTCCTTCTCGTTTTATACCAAACAGTTAGGACCAATTTTGGTCATTTTTGTCATGACATCATTTAATAAAACTGCATGAAACCATAAGTCAATCAAATTCATCTCCCTAGCACTGTCTTACTTTTTAAATGGTGTGGTCGCGCAATGTGGACATAACATTTTTCTAAGACCCTCTGAAACAGGTTTTGAATGCCAGCTAGCTTTATGACAGATTCGCCGTCACTTGTCACCTAGCCAATATTAAAATTCTTGGTTAGGTCAGAATGGTCTCACGGCATGCTTGTTATCCTGGCTAGCTAGCTAGCTAACTATTGAATTGTATTCAAAACAGCGGTTATTATAAACGCAATCGTTCACAAACATATGGATGAAAATGCATCCAGTAGCCATGAGTTAAATGCGGAGTTAAATTACTGTCCAAATAAGGGACGATTCCGATTTGCGCAATGGCTGGCAACTGTGAACAAAGCTAGCAACAGTAACTAGAAATGTGATTCAACGTTGCCATCAATAGTGAAACGTCCCTATTAAGCCCACCAAATCCGCTTTTCAGACATTTTTAATGTATACTGCCCCAATTTAAGTGAGAACATTTTAGTTAAAATGAAAGTCTAATCTCTCATTTGAAGTGTCAATAATTCATTTATACCAATTTCTAATGTTTTTATTGTTTAATTTGTCAAAATATGTCAAAAGTCTGGCATGGGCTTAATGGGTACCTAATGTACCCTTTAAGCCCATGGGTGTTCCAAATAAGCCCACTTCATGATTTGTTGATAAATAAATATATATTTAAAAAATCTTAACAATACAAACTTGTTCTATTGACTTGTTCATGACAAATCTGTAATCTCTTAGCTCTCAATAGCTATTTTCATTTTGTCTCCACTCCTATCCTATGGCCTGTAAATGGCATTTGAAATAGGCATGACGAGACTTTTTGCTGTGTTGTCAACACAGAAAAAGCTAAACTTACAACATGTCTTCTTTGGAATGTAGCCAAAAAACTCTTTACGAACAAAATCAAAACTATAGTGGAAATTGCTCTTCAATACTTCATGGGCATAAACTGTAGTTCTTTCGTGTTATAGTCATCTTAAACTAAAACTCATCTGAATTAAAAAATTATTGCTAATGTTAAGATAGAACACAGGCCTATCCAGAATGAATTGACATATTCAATATCACTGATATTTAAATATGGGTATTAATTATCTGAATTATGGAGCTGATTCATCAGGTGAGGTCAAAATTAGGGAGGAAAAGGGTTCGAAGGTCAAAAGGGAGAAAATCCCCATTGAAACACAGTAAAGTGGGCTTAATGGGAACAGGTGGGCTTAAAGGGAACATCAGTGAATTTATGGTTAAAGACAGAATATTTTATTCTACTCACATGACATTAAAAAAACAACTATGTGAAATAAATCTATATATGGTGCACTAACATAATATGAAAAGTATAAATTGATCATGTAGAGAAGTAATTAGCTATACTCATTTACATCCACCTCAGACAGTGTGTCCCCTTTAAGCCCACCAGGTAAAAATGTTAATAAAAAAATAAATAAAGATAAACATACACATTTATTGTCTATTTAACAGTATAATAATATAAACTGCATACAAAAATATAAACTATACATGCTTATCATGCTTTATGTCATTGCAATGAACAATACTATGTAGCTAATGTATTGATGCAGCATGTGGTCTGTTTGCTAGCGTGCTAAAACTCATATTTTGATTTCAAAAGACACAATATTTCTAATTCAGGTAATATGTCTCATTCAAAACACTAATCACTTAAATTTTGATAACAAGTGAGTACTTTCCAAAAACAGGAGTAGAAATATACAAAAAATGTTATTTTCTGAGGGTACCAAAATCACCTAAGTTTTTTTGCAACTTCTTCTGGGATCAGCAGGCACATGCCGCACATGTGCTTCGATAACTCAATATCGACAAATGTGATTGACTTACAATAAAAAGTGTCATTTACATAACAAGCAGCTTCATTTGAAAAAACATCACACAGCAAAAAATTATGATGTAGTTTTTTAAAATTTGACTCAGAAGTTGCAAGTGGGCTTATATGGTACGTGGGCTTAATAGGGACGTTTACCCTAATTACCTTACACCATTAGCAACAGTCCTCTGCTTTGGCTTGGGAGACATCACAACCATGTCAGTGACCCGGCCTGGCTTCACACCCTATTAATAATAAAATTAATTGAAATGGTCTTCAAAAAAACTATTGCATGCACACATACTAATTCAGCTCTGTCTGACAAAGATATACTGTAAAAACACATAGCAAAATCCTTGCTTAAATGTGGTTTTATAGTGCTCATAGACTTACCATAATTCTTGGCTTGTGCCAGCGTTGTCATATAGCTGACACTAACACATCAGCTTAAATATTACACAGAAAAAGGGAAATGAGAAAGCTGATCATATTGTTTTGAGCAATCATGGTAGTAGACATTGATATCTTGACCTTATCAAGATATCAATGTCATCACAAAAAGAGAACAAAAATAGTCTATTTCTGTTCTGGTTTTGGAACATTGTAATGTAAGGAAATTGAAATGCATACGTCTGAGTAGTTTATAACGTTAGTGTCTTAATTTACTCAAACCTACGTTCAAATATAGTTTGTACAACAGTGAATACTGAACAGCATGCAGATAAATCAAACTGAACATGCAGCAAAGAACAACAGCCACCACAACCAGTTTCTGGGGTTTTCATGAAGGCTAGATATTTGAATGCTACCTACAAGGCAAGTAACGTTTATGTTACCTACTTCAGACATTAATGTTATAGAGTTACAGAACCTATCCTAGCCACGTCAAATGCCCAGAACATAATTGGAACAGAACTGGCTTGGAACCCACTAACAACCGAACTATTTTCCATCCTACTCTGATGTTAGCACTTGTGTCACTGTATCACAGGCAACTATAAGCCACTGGACCAGTTCTAGGTTCGAAGGAGTGGTTGAGCTAAATAAAATAATAGACCAGAGACTACAGCTTTTGAATGAATGAGCCAGCAGTTTACTGATAACAACAGAACATACACTCACATTACACATACAAAATATTTACGGTAGGTAGAAGGCAGGTAAGTTGCACTTAAACCCTCCCTTTTTATCCCTTCTCTTACTCAGAATAGGTTGGTTTAGGTTTATATTTCAAGTTAGTTTTGCCAACTAGATATTGTTCCTTTAAGTTAAGACCGGTCTGTATTTAAAGGAGAGGTCAAGCTCAATTAAAAGGGATTGTCAAACCCTTTTTTAACCTCACTTAAAACTCGCATGAAACCAACAGCGTAAGATTTTAACGTGTTTTAAGGAAGATTATTTATTACCATGAATTAATTATTTATTTATTGTTATTTAATTCACTATTTATGACTATTTAATGCTCTGTTTGAGACCTGGGTTACACTGAGGTTGTGAGGTTTCTCATGTTTCCTCATAGACCTATGGCAGGTAGCTCGGACCCTCACTCTCCCTGTTCGTTGATCTTTATTTGATACTGGTGACAATATCGCGTTATCATCAACACACTTAAAGCTGGGTCATATTGGTCAAACTGTCAAATTATCCAATGTTAGATAGCAAAGTTAGCTGGTTAGCAAGATAGCTAATCCTCTGTGGCTGTTTATGTTAGGTAGCTACTAAGCTAGTAAGTTAATTTACCTTCGTCATTATCGATGTAGCTGGAGACGTACATCTTGAAGCCCTTCTCTCGCTTACTCCTTGGTGCTGATGTCGCAGCTTGAATGATGCGGTGAACATCATTCATCGTTATCTTTGGAAGATCTTGAAGACATCTTCTTCTTCTTGTTTTATGGCGGTTTGCATCCAGCTTATTGGTGCGTTACCACCACCTTCTGCGCCAGAGTGTGGATCAGACAATAGACTTACACTCTAAATCCCTTCACCCAAAGTTACAGTTGAAGTCGAAAGTTTACATACACCTTAGCCAAATCCATTTAAACTCAGTTTTTCACAATTCCTGACATTTAATCCTAGTAAACATTCCCTGTCTTAGGTCAGTTAGGTTCACAACTTTATTTTAAGAATGTGAAATGTCAAAATAATAGTAGAGAGAACGATTTATTTCAACTTTTATTTCTTTCATCACATTCCCAGTGGGTCAGAAGTTTACATACCCTCTGTTAGTATTTGGTAACATTGCCTTTAAATTGTTTAACTTGGGTCAAACATTTTGGGTAGCCTTCCACAAGCTTCTCACAATAAGTTTCTGGAATTTTCTGGAACTAGTGTAACTGAGTCAGGTTTGTAGGCCTCCTTGCTCGCACACGCTTTTTCAGTTCTGCCCACAAATTTTCAATTGGATTAAGGTCAGGAATTTGTGATGGCCACTCCAATACCTTGACTTTGTTGTCCTTAAGCCATTTTGCCACAACTTTGGAAGTATGCTTTGGGTCATTGTCCATTTGGAAGAGCCATTTGCGACCAAGCTTTAACTTCCTGGCAGATGTCTTGAGATGTTGCTTCAATATATCCACATAATTTTCCTTCCTCATGATGCCATCTATTTTATGAAGTGCACCAATCCCTCCTGCAGCAAAGCACCCCCACAACATGAGGGGGCTGCCACCCCCGTGCTTCATGGTTGGGATGGTGTTCTTCGGCTTGCAAGCCTCACCCTTTCTCCTCCAAACATAACAATAGTCATTCTGGCCAAACAGTTCAATTTTTGTTTCATCAGACCAGAGGACATTTCTCCAAAAAGTAAGATCTTTGTCCCCAGGTGCAGTTGCAAACTGTAGTCTGACTTTTTTATGGCGGTTTTGGAGTAGTGGCTTCTTCCTTGCTGAGCAGCCTTTCAGGTTATGTTGATATAGGACTCGTTTTACTGTGGATATAGATACTTTTGTACCTGTTCCCTCCAGCATCTTCACAAGGTCCTTTGCTGATGTTCTGGGATTGATTTGCACTTTTCGCACCAAAGCATGTCCATCTCTAGAAGACAGAACGCGTCTCCTTCCTGAGCGGTATGATGACTGCGTGGTCCCATGGTGTTTATACTTGCGGATTATTGTTTGTACAGACAAATGTGGTACCTTCAGGTGTTTGGAAATTGCTCCCAAGGATGAACCAGACTTGTGGAGGTCCACAATTTTCTTTCTGAGGTCTTGGCTGTGTAGGTACACTCAGTCAGTCTGTGCCATCCAAATGGAAATTACTTTCTTTAAAAACATGCAGCGCATCTAACGCGCATCTGATGACATCATCAGTGCACGCCACATTCAAGATCCTTATCACACTCCACGGGTCCCCCCTCCCCCCACCAGGTATAAAAGTTAGGGACAGTAATCACTCGCTCTCTTTTTTCCCCTTTTCTTCGCCCCTCTTTTTCACTCTTTTTCGCCTCTCTTTTCGCCCTCTCTCTTCCTGCGTCCTCTCCCATTGTCCCATGAGTGCCCACATACTGTGGAACTCCCATGGGCCTAACTCGAGTTCTCACAACTCTGTAGAACTCCAATTCAAAGGGCTTGCAGAACGCCTAAGATCGCAGCGCCGATTTATCCAAAAATGCAAAGATAAAGTCACTGTACGCAGCAACGAGGCTTTGCCGATTTAGCTCGCCTGTGGCGACTAAAGCCTGACCAATCCCGCGTGGAAACCAGGGAAGAAGAGCCTTGCTGACGACCGACCGGGGGGACAACCACATCACCGTTGCTACGAACAAGGATTCGGTTTGCGCCACGCGCCCCACATCTAGAAACCTCCACAATTTCACAACGCCAAGACTGTTCTCTCCAGGACCCCACAGCGACCACCGGAGGCCGCTACCTGCGTGAATGGATGGACAGTAAGACTGAGCAAACTTTCCAGGCAATAGTTTAGCTTAGTCTGCATTGAGTTTAATGTGACATTGTGTGGTTCTATTTTGTTGTTTATAGTAATTTGCACTGGCGATGTAATCTTAGGAAACAATCCTATGCATGGTCTTTCTCTCTCTTACTCCCTGACTAACTTTACAACCCTAATGACATCAAACTCGTTGTATAGTCGGTAGTGGGCGAATAACTAGCTTGGTTGCATGTATTTCTTAACAGCTGAGGTTATGCTTCACTCTCCGGCACTACAGGAAGCGATACTCCTTCCTAGCTGAGCTCAGTTATTCAGCCACGCCGGTTACCCTTCCCCCTTTCGTCCGCAGACAAAGGGACACGTGTGCACATGCAACCGCACACACGCATATGCACCCCTACCTTCCCGTATTTAGAATTTTCCCCATTTAGATTAGCTTGTGTCTGTTCTGTTTGTACGTTTGTTCAATAAATAATTGTATTAAACCCTTGTCTGTTTTGATGTTGCTGGAACGTGAGGATCTGAGTCAAAATAGCCTACCCAAGAACTATTTAAGAGATAAAAAAGATCTCTTAAATCTTTGATTAAATTATTTGATCCTTAATATTTGTAATTTTGATTTTTAATTGAAGTTCCAAATTTATGGTCGAATAGTCTAGATAACTGAAATTTTATGAGATCAGAAGTTTCTAAAGCCATGACATCATTTTCTGGAATTTTCCAAGCTGTTTAAAGGCATAGTCAACTTAGCGTATGTAAACTTCTGACCCACTGGAATTGTGATATAGTGAATTAAAAGTGAAATAATCTGTCTGTAAACAGTTGTTGGAAAAATTACTTGTGTCAAGCACAAAGTAGATGTCCTAACTGACTTGCTAACATGAAATCTGTGGAGTGGTTAAAAATGAGTTTTAATGACTTCAACCTAAGTGTATGTAAACTTCCGACTTCAACTGTATATTTTATCCTCCATGCTTTACACCTAGTCCTACTAAAAAATCCCTATCCATGTCATCCACCCTAGCACCCTATACCTGCTTACCCATCATATCCTATAAAAACCCCTGCATCCCTTAAAAAGGCTAACAGTACCTTGACCTGTGCTCTCTCACCCATGCTCAGTACATCTTGTAATGTGTATTCCTGCACCCCTAATTCCCTCAGATTATTCCTCATCATCTCTCTGTGTGTCCCATACCTCCTACAACTCAGAACGTGCTCCACTGACTCTTCTTCCTGACATCCCTCACACAAGCCTGTCTGGTGTTTCCCTACCATTTTCAGTGTTTTGTTTAGTGCACAGTGCCCCAACCTTAACCTTTTCAAGACAGTTTCCTCTCTCCTGTTTCCACTACATAACCTAGTAACATTGACAGTCTTTTGGAATTGGCTTTCCCCTCTCAGTCCCACCTTGCTTGCCACATTTAATTAGTTTTTTCCCAGATTACACATTTACCTCTGCTTTACTGATACTGATTTGTATTTCTATATTTCCTTTCTTTAAAGCCCTCTTTGCCAACTCATCCATCCTCTTATTCCCCTTCACCCGCTGGAACCCACAAATATATGTGGGTTCCAGCTCATGTCATTATGAAAAGTAGCGGGCTTATCACACTGCCTTCAGGTGTGCCATTTTCAACCTTGTACTGATTTGACAAGTCTGACCCAATTTGTACTTGTATTTTTCTTCCAAACAAAAAATCCTTTATCCAGTTAAAAACTCTCCCACCAACACCCAACTTGTGCAACTTAATTAACAATCCTTCCTTCCACATCATGTCATAAGCTTTTTCTATGTCAAAAAACACTGCAATTACTGACTCTTTATTTGTCTGGGCTTTTCTTATTTCAGTCTCTAGCCTTATCACTGAGTCCATGGTATTCCTTCCTTTCCTAAAACCACTCTGATAACTTGCCAGATTTCCTCTCTTCTCAAGCTCATATGACAACTTTTCTGTTATCATCCTTTCCATTATCTTGCATACATTTGATGTTAATGCTATTGGCCTATAATTAGTGGATTTAGACGGATCCTTGCCAGTCCCACTAATCCTAAATGATTTACTGCTGCTTTGACAACCAGCTAAGTTTGATAATTTTTTGACTTTTTATACTTCAGCCGTACTGTTAATCACTCCTGCAATGAATGTTACTAAATCCTTTTTGTCCACATAAATCCTGTCATTTGTACTTTGTTGTAGCTCTTGAACCCCCATTGCTCCTTGTTCATTAGTAGCATTATTCTGTCCTCTTGACACTCCTACAGCTTCTGCATAAGTGATCCTTGTTTCCACTATTACCTTTTGGATTTCATTCTCCCGTCTCATAACCTCACACCCACTATATACCACACTATGGGCTCATCTTGAAGACATTGCGTGTAGAAAATCATTTTGTTGTCTACAAACTGACCGGCGTCGGAAAGCAGAAATGCTTGTGCTCACCGTCCTCAAACCAGAAATCGTACAACATCGTCTTACGCAACTAGCCAATTGCAACACTTGAATATTCAGTCTATTAAATAGCGCTAGCTAGGAACATAGCTGATTATGAACCTACTGTTTGGGTGTTAACCAGCTAGCAGGACTAATACCGCGAGCCACCCTACTCACAGACAGTGTTGCCAATTTTGCGACTTTGTCACTAGATTTAGCGACTTTTTGACCTTCCTTAGCGACTAGCGACAAATTTGGCGACTTCTCACAACTTTGGCAACCTTCATTCTTGTTGTTGAGCAACAGCAAAAATCACCTTTCACCGATTTGTGAATGACGTCACATCTGCCTTTCCTAGTGCTCTAGCGTTGCCCACGTTTATAAAAGTAATGATTGCCTATGTAGAATCAGCCGCTGTAATTACACGTAAGTAGATGTTCTACAGATCTAACAGATCCTACGCAGCTTGGCCAACGTCAATTGGAGGGCAGGGAGACACAAAATCTACGCTATGCCTATGAGCTGCGCATGCGCGTTTCAATATGCCCAACGACCAATCACTGATCCCCATTTGTGTAACATGCATTTTTTAAAATATGCAAATGATTATGTGGTGACATCATATATATGAAAATTAACGTATGGCATCATCTAGCGACTTCTAGCGACTTTTAGAGGAGGCCTTAGCTACTTTCCATAGAAAATAGTTGGCAACACTGCTCACAGATCCCGGCCAGCAGAGCTGTCTCCCTTGTTACTGTCTCTTCGAATGCTGACAGAAGCTAGAAGGCTCGTTTTAACTAACTACTTAGCACATGCCAGTGCAGTTATTTTGATCCAGCGTTCAAACATTTCCTTACCTACTCTTTATTCATTATTCAGCTTATGTTAGTGAGTTAAGAACACTTTCGACTGAGAACCCATTGCTTGCTACCAAACTAGCGGAGCTAATGCTGCTAACCACCCCACTCGCAGTTCCCGGAAAATGCACTGACAAAGCTGGAAAGGTAGTTTCACCTAGCGACTAGAATTGAAAGTGTGATTATTTTGGTCCAGCACACAAGCTTTTGCTCAACTTATTTATGACTTTTTTTGTTTTTTTCACCCATGTAGTAAAAATGGAATATCCTGCTGCCCAAAAAATCCTGAAAATTGTTTTCTTGTTGTGTACAAAGAACATCTGCATCTAAGACCCTGTTTACACTTGGTTTTAAAATGTGTCTTGGGCGATCAGATCACAAGTGGACAGTGCTAAATACAAGTGTAAACGACCACCAAGACGCATTGTGATCCGATCACTCAAACCACTTGCCGAGGTGGTCTGGGACGCATTTGACCACATATCTTTTGTAGTGTAAACGCTAATGCATCCTGATGCGTCCCCGACAAGGACGTAACAGGAAAATATGCCATCGATGCTTATTTTTCGTCTTGTCCTGCACTCTTTTGCAAGTCAAAAAATGACATTGCCCTGTCAATCTCAGCAGTTGGTATAGCCCGTACATGTATATTAGTTATTGAAACATTTTTGTTTCTTAGATAACCCGTGCGAAATAAATCTGGAGCTTGTCTGGTGTTACAACTCACCACTGGCAAGTCTGAACATAAAATACAACACACAAAACAGCTCAAATAAAGGATGTTTATTTAATATAATAAGTAAATGTATAAAGAAAACCAATGAGAAAACACAAAAGCCAGAGTAACCCAAGGACGCCAACGGCAGTGCTGCGTGCTGGTCCGGAGAGCTGACTCCAGATAGCCTTCTTTTTCCCCCCACTGGATGGGCGACGCCACCATTTGAAAGCACCAATCCTGGCCTTCCCTGGCCCCCACACAGGTGTCACCAATTTCCTGTAATACAAGGTACCCACACAGCCGCCAGAAAAGCATGTGCCACCATCTGAGGTGGAGTAGCATAACATCTGGCGACAGACTTTTGACCTTCTAGCGGAAGTGACGTACGCAGTAGCGAAATCTGAACACAAGTGGTCAGCTGGACACCTTGGAGACGTATGATAGACAGGTGTGAACGGCGATGTGTCTCGGCTGTCCACTTGTGTTTGGATCACCGAAACGCATTTTAGTGTAAACAGGGTCATACAGTCATTATCTTGTCCCTCCTATCTGAATATTATGTTATAGCATTGAAACGAGCATAGTTAGCAAATTAACTACCAGCCCACAGATTCCACCCATTCCACCAGGCGCTGCTCAGAACCAGACCAAGTAATCGATCTGAAAAGATTACCTAATCAGTGGGCAAATCCAGCCCCACTGGTTTTGATAGACAGGAAGTCTTACCAAATTCAAAAGCGTCATTATGAAATGAAAAAGGGCGTTCGGAAATAAAAATTCAATTTGGAAACAAGTCATTCCGAAAAATGTCATTATGAAATGAAAAAAGCCATTTGGAAATACAACATGTTATTATGAAATAAAATATGATAACTTTTTTGTGAAAAGAACAATCATGAGCTGTGAATTCTTAAATAATTTCAAGATAAAATTAAATATTTATTTAATTATTTACCAATTAATTTATTTATTTATATAACTCCCCATTTATTTATTTAATTATTTATTTCATTTTGGCACATTTAGTACATATAACACAAGTAATTTTGTGGAGCTTACCACTGAACTGTATAAGAACTACAAGGGAAACATGGTCACTTGTGCAAATGTTATGATGGTAGCCTGTAAGTGTAAATACGTGTTGTTGGAATTACTACACGCCAAAGGGTTATTTATTTCCTTTTTTTTTGAATAACCAAAGGGTTATTTTCTTTTTCTTAAGAATAGACTGTGATTAAATTAACCTTGTGCTATTTTGTGCACTGTCATTTTCTGCCACTGTATCAATTGTAGTAACAAAACAAAAAAACACTTTTCATTGTTGCCCAGAACTCCTCTCTTGTCTTTCTTACATAATTAAGTAAATGATGACTAGTCGACTACTGTTTGGAAAAACCTGGCAACTAGTAAAAATCAGTAATCATGAAACCCCTATGACGTATATAATTATTCATTCGGAACAGTCATAT
This sequence comes from Anguilla rostrata, assembly GCF_018555375.3. Lineage (NCBI taxonomy): Eukaryota > Metazoa > Chordata > Actinopteri > Anguilliformes > Anguillidae > Anguilla > Anguilla rostrata. The sequence continues at coordinate 44,761,861 of NC_057936.1, read as the reverse complement.
AAGGGACTGCGTAAGAGGAAGTTTTGTTGCATCGTTACAACGTTATGCATGCAGCCCACTGAACTCTATAAGAACTAGAAGGGAAATGTGTTTCCATTCAATTCGATTCAATTCAATACTTCAGCATGTGGCACCACTGCAAGATGGCTGCCACAGCCCGGAAATAGAATCATATAATGAATGATTCAATGATTTCACTCCTGCGTGAATTAGATTCCAAAAGCTCACATTGAGGTAATCAACAGAAGCAGGCAATAACATTACACATTTTTCCTGGAGCAAACAGTTTTTTTGGCTGAACAGACAGAAAATACCAAACCAAATATCACTATTTCGATTGCGTTGACTAGGCGAACTGATCTCTGATTGGTCGAGAATAAAATTGATGAGACTTGAGAAAACCACAGCTTCATCACATGACAGGTCCTATCTGCACGGTGACTTCTTCACTTTTCTTACAGAACTGTGGGTAAGCCGTGAGCCGTAGAACTCTATCTACAGCTCTGGGTAGGCCTAATACAGCTAAATAGTGGGATAACTACTTGTTAGCTAACAGTTATGAATTTTGCAATCTTAGGAGGCTAGCAACTGTTGCCTTGGTGTTTTCACCTTGTGCTTAATAATGAAAGTTTCAAATGCTTTGAAATGAGACAGAACATCTGAAGTTATGTGTTGAGACTGTCATTGTAAGGGGGAACAGCATCTATGATGTAACCTGTTGGCTACAAGGTTGTTTGTAATAGCCTAGTCTAACTAGCTCTATAGCTACTCTTAGCTAATGGTTATAAAGGCTATTTTGATTATATCTTGTACATAATATTATGGTTTCATATCTCAAGTGTTTGGGCAGTGGCCTTTCTGTGTGGAGTTTGCACGTTCTCCCCGTTTCTGCATGGGTTTCCTCCGGGTACTCCAGATTCCTCCCACAGTCCAAAGACATGCAGGTAGGCTAATTGGAGACTCTAAATTGCCCCTAGGTCTGAGTGTGTGAGTGAATAGTGTGTGTGCCCTGTGATAGATTGGCGGCCTGTCCAGGGTGTATTCCTGCCTCTCGCTCAATGCATGCTGGAATAGACTCCAGCACCCCCCATGACCCTGCTCAGGATAAGCGGGTATAGATAATGGATGGATGGATATCTCAAGTGTTGTTAGACTATAACATATGACGATGAAAAGCACTGTCCACCCTCTCATTTCTCCCCCACGTAAACCAGATCACTAAAACTGCCTTTTTCCACCTAAGGAATATTGCCCGCCTCCGGCCCTCTCTGTCTTTCTCGGCTGCTGAAACACTCATTCACGCATTTATTACATCATGGCTTGACTACTGCAATAGCATCCTCCATGGCATCACCACTATCAGGCCCCTGTCTGTCTGTTGTGATTTAAACGGGTGTGCGCCGTTAAAATCAGCCTTATACCGAAACCAAGTTTCCCAAGTTAAATAAGTTTAGGTCACTTCAATTGAGAAATATTGCAATGTAGGTAGGCTACCAGCAAAACGTGCATGTCAGTCAAAACTGCATTTAAGGTTGGGTACTGATTTAAACATAGGCTAACCCCGCCTGCAATAAACTACAAGATAATAGTTTATTCTGTCGATAGAGCCGTTTAGACCATATACCAAATGTAGTCTACCTATGATAAGTAGCTTATTAACCCTCTGGGGTCTAAGGGTAAAATGACATTTGTGTAAATTTCATCAACTTTATATACAGTGATTCCAAAATGTTTCATATCTTTGTTTTCAGCACAAACTCAGCTACAATAATATGGCAGCAGTAAGTAGGTCATAATCATGTGTGGATTGTAAACTGCTCTAAAAACACACAAACTGTAAACAGTAGTTTTGAACATGCACAGGAATGTTGTAATAAAACACACTAAACAATTGTGACTAAGACTTTTGGTCACTGAAATGTGTTCATCAAGGTCTTGGGTATCAAAAGATGACAAAATATTTTAGCAAATCCAATGAGAAATATAAAATAAATTGCTAAAAGTTAGTGTTGTGACTACTATTTTTCAACACCAGGTGAGAATGGGAGGGCAAATGGCCTTTCTGTAATGAATATGCATTGGGTAGGACGACCTGCCAGCTAAGTAGGCTGTTCACACCTGGCCGCATGCCTCCCCACCACTAAAACAAAGATTCAGTGAGCCATTTAGAAGACAGAAACAAAGACATCTTTTGATTTTCTGAACATTTATTGAAGCAAACTATACGCATGGAAGATGAGATGAGACTGGTGTACTCTTACAACGCTTGCGTGGCCTCTTAGCTAGTGGTGAACTAGGCCGTGTTTCCTGATCAGCATCTCTGTAAATATGATAAAAACAAAATTGTTAGGAAATGTGACATCAAATCAAACTTTATTTATATAGCACATTTCCTTCAACAGGTGAAAATTAAATGTGCTTTACAAAAAAGGGGCAAACCACTAACTAATGAAAACAAAACTTAGGAAATGTGAGATGGTTACATCATATACAAACAAAGAACCAAACAAACACAACCAGACGCAGAGAGGTAACCTATCATTTTGAGAAGCAATGGTTAGAATCGTTTGTAGTGTGGGAATTTACAAGCGCGCATATTAGTGAATATTCCTACAAACACACAGAGAATGTAATACAGCACACATTTACAAATAATGCAAGCTACCAACGAAACAACATTAGCTAAACTAAATAAACATTAATGTTCCAGCTCAAGTACACGCAACTCATCAATAACAATGCCTCAATCTGAAGTAGGCTAGGTCTGTTTAGCTAAGTGGTTATTATATTGCTATTTCCCAAATTTACTTAGAGTATGCTAATATCGATTGTGCGAGGACATCATTTTTAGAATCCTAGCCACGCCACGGGCTATTTATTACCAATATGATCTAAAAACATACAGTCTACCTGATACTTCTAACACAACCAGATGCAGAGAGCCTAGCCTATAATTTTGAGATGCAATAGTTTGAATCGTTCGTAGTGTGGGAATTTACAAATGCGCATATTGCTGGATATTCCTACAAACACACAGATACGTTGCAATACAGTACACATATTTACCAATATGATCATAAGAAATATATTTATGCATGAAGTTTATCCTCAGCTGGATCAGTTCGCTGTTCGAAATGACACCGCTCCTCATCAGTGTCGGCTTCCGGATGGACCATTTTCCAAAATTAAACGAAATGTTCACCTCAAAAGAAGTGAATTAGGCGACACTTTGACGTTCTATCCCGCTTTCGCAGACTTGGCATTTCTCACATGGATCTCGCATCGCCCCTCCTTTAGTCTCCTTCTATGGAGAGTAATTATAATGTTGTTAACATGTGAATGCGATTTGGGCGGACTTCCTGCTGAGCGAAATTCACATAGTAATGAGTAAAGTTTAACGACCTGGTCTGTCTGGCAGCTTCCCTCATCATCTGATCCAACTCACCACCAGATGGTGATCAGTTGACAGCTCTGCTCCTCTCTTTACCCAAGTGTCCAAAACAAATGGCCGCAGGTTTGATGAAACAACTACAAAGTTGTTCATCGACCTTTAGCATACTGTGTTCTGGTACCATATACACTTATGAAAATCTTTGTGTTCGGACATGGACAAACCATGAGTAGCACAGAAGTCCAATAACATAACACCGCTCGGGTTATTGGGTTCCTCCCAATCATGCCCCTCCAATTTTCCAGTCATTGCCAATGTGAGCATTGAAGTCTCCCAGTAGGTTAATGGAGTCAGTAGGTGAAGCCTTTTCCAGCACCCCTCCCACCTTCTCCAAGAAGGCCGAATACTATGAATTGCTATTAGGCGCATAAGCGCAAATAACAGTCAAAGTTTTCCTCTCTGCCACACATAGTTGCATCGAGGCGGCCACTGCAGTAAACTCCAACTAGGAGGCCACCGGCCGGGGACTTGTGTGTATCCTGTACTGATGCAATCTAAGCAGTACAAGGTGTAAATTATTCATTGCCTAATGCTGATAAGTGACCCCATCACCTAAAAACCATCCAGGTCAATTCTGCTTTATGTTTGTATGTTTTTTACATCATGAAATACACACTAAGAGATGGCAAATCCACTAAAAAATTAACTTTCATATCCTTTGAAAAGTGGTGAGTAGTAGCCTACAAATAAAAGGGGATGTGAAGCAACTTCGAAAATAGCGGTATTCTACAAAGTCCTGTAGCCACTGATGTGATGGAGGTGTATCACAGCACACAGGACACTTTCCATGCTTACTGCGTGCACTGAACTATGAGATAGCCAAGAAATAATAAATGAATAGGTAAAAAAAAAAGTTAAATCTTGATAAATTAGGCTCATGTATTATTTTATATTCATACAATCATCATCTTTGCAATTGACTGTGTGTTTATCATCCTCATCATTGCCACTTCACCTTAATCAGCACCATAGCATCGTCTGAAAAATTATTTCAGAGAAAATAAAAATATTAAGCTATTCTCAATATTAATTTGTGTTGGCCACTTTATTTTTCATATGTGATTACTCTTTGTTATTATCAGCACCATTATTGTGCAGAAATGCTACAACTAATAACATGTTTAATGATAATAGGCTATTAGTAGCAATGTCAGAATGAAAATGTAGTCAAAATAATATAGTGGAATCAGTATAATAACATCTTAATTTAAGAGCCACATATGCCAGATTTATAACTAATCATTCATTTATTCATCATGATCATGAAAAATGGGCACAAGAAAGGTAATATTACGAGTAATATTAATAGTAATAATGTAAAAATAACCATATAACCAAAACAAGAATTGCGGTGCATTCATGTAATCCTAGGTCAAGGTTTAATACTCTATGTATTCTGATTCAGCGGTTCTGTGCATGCAACTGAGTTCAACCCTTTCCAGCATCCATGAGTCTATCACAGCCGCCTACTCGTTCATGCGCAGGTGTGCCCGTATAAGCAGTTGTGCACACTGTGATGTAAAACCACGTGGACTAAATTGGAATTAAATAAATCTTTTTCTTCTTCTGTGGGAAGGTGCCTGGAAAGTAATTAGTTCAATATGAAGAAATTTTACATCTTAAAAGTACTGCCCAAAATAATTACATTTGGTCCAGGGTAAATTTGTAGTTTTGAATGGACTTCAATGGGGAAATGAGCTTTTTGCAATTACTGCAATACCTTAAGTAACCACTGGGGTTTATGAGCTTCATGGTCCACTGGCCAGGGCCCTCCTACCCCAGTTCCTATGTACGCTGTATGGCATAGATATACTCTAAGGCATGGACTCTATACCATAGAGTGTACATAGGATTCAAGAGGAGTGGAGAGGGTAGGAGGGGCTGTCACGCCACATTTCATCCTCCCTATTCCCTTCCGGGGTTACGTTGTGCCGTTGCATTGCACCGATTGGCCAAATCTCTCAGTCAGAAAATTCTAATTCTAATAAGCTTTATTGCTTAATGGGTGACATGTCTGGTGAGTATGCAGGCCATGGAAGAACTGGGACAGCTTCGAGGAATTGTGTACAGATCCTTGCAACATGGGCACAGCAATGGGCTTGAGGATCTCATCATGATATCTCTGTGCATTGAAATTGCCACGGATAAAATACACTTTAGTTCTCTGCCCACAGGATATACCTGCCCATACCAACACCCCACCACCACCATGGGCCACTCTGTTCACAAACCACTCAGCCACCCGACACCAAACACGCTGCCTGCCATCTGCCCTGTACAGCTGAAACCGTGATTCATCAGTGAAGAGGACCGTTCTCCAGCGTGCCAGTGGCCATCGAAGGTGAGCTCTTGCCCACTCGCATCGATTGTGACGCCAAACTGCAGACAAATCAAGACCCCGGTGAGGACGTCGAACACGCAGATGAGCTTCCCTGGGGCGATTTCTGACAGTTTGTGCAGAAATTCTACAGTTGTGTAAACCAACTGTTTCATGAGCTGTCAGTGTGGCTGGCCTCAGACGATCCCGAGGGTGAAGAAGTCGGATGTGGCGGTCCTGGGCTGGCGTGGTTACACGTGGTCTGTGGTCAGGCCTGGCCCGTGGCATAGGCGGTATAGGCGAATGCTAGGGGCGCCACAAATGAGGGAAGAAAAAAATAATTTCAAAATTTGTAACTTTTACTATTTTTTACTAATACTATTTTAATACTATTATTTCAAAATATTACAAAAAAAGCCCATAACAACATAACTACATAGCCTATTAAATAGGCCGTATTTTCTGGGTTGCCTGCAGCATCACCACCCCCCACCCCCCCCAACCCCCAACTTGGGATGGGCGAGTTATCTGAACTAGTGAGTGACACTGACCGTGAAACGTGATACGATTAACATCAGTAGCCTAATTCAAATATATATATCATGTCAAAAATACCAAAGCCCTCTGGTGACCAGGAAAGAAGAGAAGAGGAGGAAAAATGGGAAAAAGACAGAGGTAAGGTGATGAATGAATAGTTGATCTATTGCATAGTAGTTACCGTTGGAGCAGAGTGTTAATAGCTTACTTTGGACGATAGTAACGTTTGCTAATTTAATAAATAGCTAAATTTAATGTCAGTTAGTCCCCATTCATTAGGGAAAGTTGGAAAGACTGTTCAGGTGTTTGGGGAATAACCAACGACATAATTTTGAGAAATACACTTTTTCTTTTAAGTGTGCTGCACAAACCAAAACTCTGGTTGGTGGTTCTATTTGCACCGTTGTTAAGCAAAAACCTCTGCTCATTAATTCTATGAAACCAAGGATTCTATCAAGAAAAAATTGTTCCTTCTTGTTTTATACAATACAATTAGCACCAATTTTGGTCATTTTTGTCATTACATTATTTAAGAAAACTACATGAAACCATAACTCAATCAAAATATCTCCCTAGCTCTGCCTTGCTTTTTAAAATGTTGCGGTCTCGCAGTCTAGACATTGCGTTTTTCCAAGACACTCGGAAACCAGGTTTGAATGCCAGTTAGCTTTATGATAGGTTCGCCTTCACTTGTCACCTAGCGAATATTAAAATTCTGGGTTATAGGTCAGAATGGACTAACAGCATGCTTGTTATCTCGGCTAGCTAGTTATTCAAAACAGCAGTTACTACAAACGAAATCGTTCACAAAGATACAAATGAAAATGCGTCCCGTAGTCATGAGTTGAATAGAAAATGCCTATTCTACTGTCCAAATAAGGGACGATTCCGTATTTTGCGGGATGGTTGGCATCCCTAAATGAAGCCAGTAACTAGAACCGTGATTCAACATTGCCATCTATTGCAAAATTGGAAATTGATAAGGGGAGGGGATGTAACATCAATTCAAAATCGAAGGAATAATGTTGCTGTTTTAACTGCTTTAGATGGTGGATTTTGTTGCGCATTGATTTTAGAACTGTTAAAAGGTTCAGCCTTTAACAGTTTCTGAAAATCAATGCGCCACTGACAATCAGAATCAAAGTTTCACCAGCCGTTGAATAATGTCTACTTGACCAAACGTTTAGCCCTGCTTGTATAGTAATTAAATCTACATTACCTACAGCATTAGCGCTGCTTATCAGAGCGATCAAAAGTCATCATTAAGTGCAGAGGTGCAGAAACACACAGAGGAAGTAAAGATCAAGTGCCAGAAGTGCACATAGGGTCAGGAACTCAACCCTTAGAGTGAACCTGTAAAATAAACAAAATCCGCAAGTACAACGACACTGACAATCACATCTGCCCTAATCCCGAAGTCAAACAAAACAATCCTGCCAAATACAAAACTAACGAGATCGCATTAACCTAACTAGGTACATTGAGCTAAACTAGAGGCTAGGTTGGGAGAGGTGCAGCCTAAAGAGATGAGTCTTTAGTCTGCGCTTGAAGGTAGTCAGATTCTCTGCTGTTCTGACCGCCACGGGAAGGTCATTCCACCAGCGAGGGGCCAGGACAGACAGCAGACGCGAACAGGAAGTACAGACAGGAAGAGGGGGGCCAAGCATCCATAGGTGGCAGAACGGAGAGGTCTGGCTGGTGTGTAGGGTCTGATGATCCTCTGGATGTATCCTGGTGCAGACCCCTTAGCTGCCTGGTATGCAAGCATCAAAGTCTTAAATTTGATGCGAGCCATAACAGGCAGCCAGTGGAGGTCAGTGAGCAGGGGGGTGACATGGGAATGTCTGGGGAGGTTGTAGACCAGACGAGCATTCTGGATGAGCTGCAAGGGTCTGATGGCGGATGCTGGCAGACCAGCCAGCAGCGAGTTGCAGTAGTCCAGACGGGACAGGACCATCGCTTGAACCAGGAGCTGGGTTGCGTAGGTGGTGAGGAAGGGACGGATTCTCCAGATGTTGTACAGCAAGAACCTGCACATTCGACTCACCGCCACGATGTTCTGGGAGAGGGACAGTCTGTTGTCCATCACCACTCCGAGGTTTTTGGCAGTGGGTGATGATGACACCACGGTGTCCCCTAGGGAAATAGAAAAGTCAAGGTGGTTAGAGGATGGAGAAGGAATGAAGATCATCTCTGTCGTACCTGGGTTCAGCTTAAGATAGTGGTTATCCATCCAGCTCTGGATGTCCCTCAGACAAGCAGAGATGCGAGCGGAGACCTGTGTGTCAGAGGGGGGGAAGGAGAGAAAGCGTTGGGTGTCATCGGCATAACAATAATAAGACTAACCATGGGCACAGATTACAGGACTAAGAGATTGGGTGTACAGGGAGAACAGGAGGGGACCAAGGACTGAGCCCTGGGGAACTCCTGTGGTAAGGGGGCGAGGTGCCGATACTGCACCGGCCCAAGCGACTTGGAAGGAGCGACCGGAGAAGTAGGACTCGATCCACTCTAGTGCTGTGCTACAGATCCCCATAGCTGCCAGGGAGGACAGGAGGATGGGGTGGTCGACTGTGTCGAAGGCAGCAGAAAGGTCTAGGAGGATCAGGACGCTTTTCCTTTTCCATCCCCTTTTGTAATTAATAGTTGTAAGCCTTTGCATTTTCATCATTGATTAGTCTTATATGTATTATATGGAATTGGCTGCAATGCAAGGGGCTCCAGCTAAAATCTTGCCTAGGGCACCAAATTGGTCAGGGCCGGCTCTGTCTGTCATTGTGAGGCCTGTTGGACGAACTTCCAAAATCTCTGTAACGACGCTGGAGGTGGCTTAAGGTGGAGAAATGAACACCCATTTTTTTTTCAACCTTTATTTATACAGGGAAATCACTGGGTCTCTTTTTCAACGGAGCCCTGATGACAAAAGAAAAACAGTCTAACAGACAAAAGCTAAAGGTTCCAGTAGATTAAATGAATATATGAAAATAACTTTAAAAAATATAAAATAAATAAATCAATAATAAAATATAATAAAATAAAATAAAACAAATGAAAACAATTTGTCCTTCAAAATGATTGAGTGGAAGTCGGCACAGGACAGGTCAAAGTTGAGTAAGATCAGGAGCTCACTCCTTATCAGTTCCACAGAGCACCAGTTCCGAACATCAGTCAATTTGTTTGCCAACACGGAGAAGATCCTCTCCAGGAGATGAATGTAGGAGATGACTGACAGCATATTTGGTAGATCAGATGCTTTAAATACAGCCATCCACTTTGCAGCTACACCTTTGCTCTTTCATTGATAATCCTTCTGAAGCTGCTCCAAAAGGCAGTTGGCTGTAGCGCTCTCAGCGCATCCATGTTCAGTCTGCTTGTGACATTGAGCTTTTCACAGACCTTTTCAAGGTCACTGAAGGTGATCTTGCCATCTTGAAGGGAGAGGGCTGAAGACAGTAAAGCCAGTTGCTGTTGGAAAAATCAAACCATTTTTCAATGTACTTAATGGCAGTGTCAATGAATGCAGTGAATTCTCCCTTTGCCTTGTCTGCATCAACTGGAGAAAGACGTTGCAGCTTCACTTTTGTCAGGTATCCATAGAACTGGTCATCTCGTCTCTGTGTCAGTTTGGCTCTGAAGGAATGCATAATGGTATACAGCTCTACACACGTGGTATCATTGGCCTCAAACTTCTTAACGACATCTTCAAAAAGGGACAATATGTTATTGCAAAAAAGGAGATAAACCTCTACAACATCACGGTCTTCTTCATCCTGAACTCCAGCAACATCAGTGCAGATTTGTCTGAGACAGTCATCCCCAAGGCTGATGAAGTATGACTTCAATGCAGACCAGTTTTGCATGAGCCAAGAGATGGCTGGATTGAGGGAAAGCCACCTTGTTGTGACATGGTGCAGAACTTCTCGGAACTCTCATAAAATTCTTTCAGTGACTCTTCTTTTGGCTGATGCAGAGAAATGGCTATACACTTTTAGAACAACATTCTCAACATCTATGGTCAGATTGTCTAGTGCACGCTTGACTGTGTTATGCACAATATGGGCATTGCAGTTACTCTGAAGATTATTTTGTTTTTTTCTTCAAGATCGTACAGACTGAGTTGTATATACCAAAGTTTACATTTGTGTTGTCAGCACTGAAAGTTGACAACACAAATGACAATCCAAGTTTTTCAAAAGAGTGCAGTATGCAATTCACAATTCCTTCTGCAGATTCATTGGGACTCAATCATTTTGTTCATCACTCCACTTTCAGGTGTAAAGAACTGCACTGCAAGGGGAAACATTTTTTTGTTTCCCTTGTTAGAGGCTTCAGTTTGTACATAAAAACACAGGAGGTCTTTCAGATGTCAAAATTTTCACCACATCCTCCACAGCCTTTGGTGCAAGGACATCTTTTACTAATGTCTCTAATTTTGTTCTCCCACAACAAATTTTCTTGGCAATTTTTGAGTCTTGCACGATTTTCTGGTTCAGCTTCTGTGCACAATCAGCACTGTTATAGCTGAGGTTGTGCTTAACAGTGTGGTATACATGCGTCTACCCCGCAGCTGTTACCTGGAGAGGAGGAGTCTGTTTGTATTGTTTGTGTTTATTGTTGTAACAATGTTTATGCTGCTTTCTTGACCAAGTCACTCTTGAAAAAGAGATTTTAATCTCAATGAGACTTTAACCTGGTTAAATAAAGGATATATATATAGGAGTCATTATATTAGACAAAATGTGTATATGAACTAGGCTATTAAATACAAAAAGATTGTTTGATTATTGCCTAGATCCTTACTGAATGTATAATATAGGCACATGTAAGCTATAATATAGGCTAGGTTACACTAGCAACACACAATTAATTAAACAATACACCATGTCTGCTTTGGGGGAGGTCAGAGGTATGAAGAAATGAGCGATTGCAGTGTTTGTATTTTGCTCTTTAGCTGCTCGGACATGGGTAACACCTGCAGCTTGCTGTTTGAGGTCAGACATCCCTCCATGGGCGACGAAAAAAGCTTGACGGCAAACTCTGCAGTTTGCTTTGTATTCGTCACCAGGGACAGGACTGACCCACTGATATTCTATCTCCCACTCAGACTATATCTTGATTGCCTCTTACGTTTCAGGGGCGCACTTGCAGATATCGTGAAAATATAAAAAACAGTGAGGCACTTGTCTTCCCGAGGCAATCAGTTAGGCAGCGATGATGACACTGACGTAATGTACACTCTCACGCAGCAGCGCGCAGAGGCTGAGCCTATCTGTCTGGAGCTCACAGTCACCACCAGTAAAATTACATTTCTCAATTCCGCTTGTAAAACTGGTTTGAATGTTATTCTCAGCACGTTGAAGACCTAGTGTAATATATGAAACGACGTGCACGAAAATACGGGATGTAGCATTTTACTTTGAAATCCTGTATTATACGGGACGGGTGGCAACCCTAGCTTTAATGCACACTGCAACTCATTCCAGGAATGAGGATCACTATATCTAAATGCACTTTTACCCAGTTCAAAGTAGACCCGTGGCATCTGGAGAATCAACCAGTCCTGAGAATGAGTCTGATAGGCTCCAATTCTCCATTCAATAAGAGATAAAATATAAAGACGTAGCTTTTGGAGAAGTGCTTTATATAAAAACAGGAACCAATGTTGATCTCTTCTCTGAGATAGGGAGGGCCAGCCCACCTTCTGATACAACACACAATGGGGAGTATGGTACCTATCTCCAGTGATGTAATGTTGGGCTGAATGATAGATGGCGTTTAAAAGCTTTAACCCCTTAGCGCACATGCGAAATCTGGCAATCCTTGTCCATTTAGGAGGTACCCTATTTAAAGCTTTATAACTCCAGATGTGAACATCACAGAGACTTGAAAAATGGCTTAAATGAAGCAGGACATTTGTACCATTTACAATACTAGAGTAGATTACTTTATATTAATACTTAATGAAATACTGAGAGATTGCATATATACTGCAGGTTAAACTATACATGTCCTGGATCAAAAACTTCTTGACCACAAGTTCATAAAATCTAAGGGTTAATATGTAGAACTAATAAAGATTTATGAAGCAAAAACTAAGCTGTGTACCCAGCGTCTCCAAATCTACCCAAAATGTCTAAATTATGCATTGCTGTAAATCACAACACATTCACATATTTCACTACAAATCAACCGTTTTTACTCAAGAAACTCACTGTTGCATCATTTTCAAGTGGGAATTACAAGCTTTCCGTCAGTACAGTGGTCTAAAATAGCTAGGGGTCCAGAAACATACCCAAAATCTCTCAAAAGGAATATAATGTTTTTTGTCCATTGTAAAGCATATGAATGAACCCCTTATGAAGGTTTAAGATGAAACATTGATATCAGATTTTAAAAATAAATGCAAAAATATTGTCACACAATGCTGTACAGTACCTAAATGTGTAGTAATTAACTATTATATGTATTTCTATACTCTATACTCTCGTATGTTTTCTTGTATCGGGATGGGATGACATGAAAACAATTTTCAACCATCCACCATGTTTGGCAATGTTCCAACATTCTCGTCATCACTGTTGCATGCATCACAAAAACTACAAGACTACCAACGAACACTTACATTACAGTGTGAAATATCCTCATTATAAAATGCCCTAACCTACTTAAAGACACTCAATTTCAAAAAACGTATATAACCGAAAAATTGAGCAGTAATACTTACATAGCAATGATGAAATCTTATCTATGTTCAGTAGATGGAGACAGAGACAGTAAATCAATGATACTTTTCTATTCGCTTCTGTTTTGCTCCAGAAAACGATGTCAGCTAGGTCTATCAGCAAACACATGGCTTAGCTATGCACAGAAGTCCTCAATAATAATAGTACTGTCCAAGAAATTGCAAAAAATCGTTGAAAAGGTTACGTTAGGTGCAGTGTCTTTTACTGCTACCACAGAGTGAATGCGTAAGTGAATGCGATGATAAGAGAATTTTCGATTATGCTGACTTATAAAACGCTATTTCAATAGCAAAATTAGACATTATACATCGTTAGAAAGCTTATACTCTCACCTACTGAATAAATGAACCGTCAGTCAAGCCAGACTGTACTAAAAAGGGCGACAACGCCGTGAACAACACGTGTGGTATTACGCACAGCTATTTTGGAAGATACCCAGGCATCACAAATGCGCGTATATTTCACAAACTGATTGTCCAAGACAATATATAACCACTCAGTCTCAAAATGGACATTTCTATGCGTAAAACCAATGGTAAGGTTGTATATTTATTCAATATTTAGTCCCAGATATTGACTGTAGAATGACATGGTATCATTTTTTATAACTTTGTCTCGTTTATTTCGTTATTCAGTGAGCAGTGTTTTAACTGCTGTATTGGCATATTTTAGTGCTATTGTCAGGTTTATCTTGTTGCTATGACGGATTACAATTTTTGAGTGGTGAAAGAATATTTTTATGAATGCCCGATAGACAATATTGTCCATTATGTCATGGGTGGGGGGTGTAGTTGCAGATGAGAATGCAGGGAGGGGGTGCGTGTTAAATGAATGACCAGAGCCACAATGGTGGCGCTGCGAAACTCCGTATTCGGCATAGCTGTCGTGTATCGTCTACTAATGAAACTAAAACAACGCATTTCTGTTTTTAATTCATACTTTGGTTGCAGTAGCACTGAATGTCTAAGTTCAGTAATTGCGGCACGCCGGCGTGCCGACCATGGGGCTTTGCGCTAAGAGGTTAAGGTGGAAGCAACAGTGTGCTTATATATTATATCACTGTAATCAAGTACTGGAAGGAATGTTGCCTCAACAATCCTCCTTTTACTGTCAAATGAGAAACAAGATCTGTTTCTGTAAAGGAAACCAAGTCTCACTCATAGTTTTTAAAAAATTAATTTATCAATATAAGCCTTAAAAGTCAGGTTTCCATCAATCCAGATACCCAGATATTTATAGTGTGAGACTCTCTCAATATGGGCACCACTGAGTGTACACATCTGTAGCTCAGGAAAATCTGTCCTCTCAGATCTGGTGTACATGTATTTAGTTTTGTCTGAATTTAAATCTAGTTTGAGATCTAAGAGGGCCTTCTGCAAGGCACTGAAGCTGAGTTGGAGATATTCAACAGCTTTGGATACAGTAGAAGCAGAACTGTAAAGTACAGTGTCATCTGCATAAAGATGTAGATTGTAACTCTTTACATAAAAAACAACATGATTTATATATATATACCTTGAGGGACACCTTTAGTAATATTGAGAAACTTGGATTGAACATTATCAGCAGCTATACATTGAGACCTGTCAGATAGGTAGTTTTCAAACCAATTGCATTCAGTTGGATCCAATCCAATAGAGGATAGCCTACGCAACAATGTGGATTGATCAACGGTATCGAATGCTTTAGACAGATCCACAAAAAGAGCAGCACAATGTTGTCCATTATCTAGAGAGGTCACTGTGTCATTTATCACAAGAGTTGAAGCAGAAATTGTACTATGATTAGCTCTGAATCTTGATTGGTGATTGCTCAGAATGGCGAAATGAGAAAGGCTTTAAGCTGCTTGTTGACAAGAGATTCCAGAACTTTAGCCAAGCAGGAAAATAGGGCGATAATTATTATGGTCACTAGGATCACCACCCTTATGGAGTGGTAGCACATGCGCAGCTTTCCATACTTTAGGGATAACACCGGAGAGAATAGTGAGAGTGGGGCACTGCAATCAGAGGAGCAGAAAGCCTAATAAAATATGGGTCAAGTTGATCCTTACCAGTGGACTTTGTATCAATAGCCAGGAGAGCACTAAGTACCTCACACAAAGTGAATGGAGAAAAAGAAAAATAGGCTACTCTGTTCCTGGTAACAGCAATATTAGGAGCAGTATTTGGAGAATCATGGGTTCCTTCAGATGTAGGCTCAGACAAATCTGAAATGTCAACATTAATTCTGGATTCTCTCTCAAAAAGATGGCCCACTGCAACAAAATTGATTAAAGGCATCAGCTACTTCATTCTGATCCATAACTAAACTAGAGTTTAGCCTGATTTGATTAGGCAGTGAGTTATGGTCTTTCGCGCTTAGTTGAGTTAACTATTTTCCAGACCTTTTATGGATTATGATGAGAACCAGCAAGATAATTTAAGTAATATTTTGATTTTGCGTTCCTTACAGAGGTAGAGCACTTATTTCTTAACTGTCTGAAGGCCAGCCAGTCCAAGGGGCTACTGGTGCATCTGGCTTGAGCCCAAGCTTAATTTCGCAACTGAATCAAGTCAGTGAGCTCAGATGTAAACCAGGGATTTTTCATTACATTACATTACATTACAGGCATTTGGCAGACGCTCTTATCCAGAGCGATGTACAACAAAGTGTATAACCATAACCAGGAACAAGTGTGTTGAAAACTCTAGAGAGAAGGGCCGTTCCAAGTGCAGGGAACAACCACATAGTTAGGGGTCCAAGCAGCGAAGCTGGTAGAACCCTATTGTATCTGTTAGGATTATTATTATTATTATTAGGGGTCCAAGCAGCGAAGCTGGTGGAACCCTATTGTATCTGTTAGGATTATTATTAGGGGTCCAAGCAGCGAAGCTGGTGGAACCCTATTGTGTTTGTTAGGATTATTAGGGGTCCATGCAGCGAAGCTGGTGGAACCCTATTGTATCTGTTAGAATTATTAGGGGTCCAAGCAGCGAAGCAGGGAACAACCGCATAGTTCAACTTGGACCCTGTAGGTTAAACTGATTAACACTAACACAAACAAGAACAGCAACAACGCAGTCTATGCAAAACTAGAAGCAATAGTTAAGACGAGTTAAGACTAAGTCACGTACGAAACAACTACCTAGTTACAACCCTAAGCTTACAGTCAATGTAGAGATTAAATTGAGAATACGATTTCTCTCAGCATAATGACGGATTTAAAGACTAAACGAACTCACCCGATATTGTCTTCAAATGGACCGTATTATTTATTTAGGCATTGGCAGACTACAGCATAAATTGCGTCTTTTGTTTATATTCAATATTAGTAATTGCAGCGAGAAACTGCAGCTGTAGGTCATTATGTTATGGTAGCAACGGAACGAAGCGGACAAAATATGTATTAGGCTACCGTCATTGTTTCATTAGACCAGCGTGTTTTCGCGCGTTTGCACAGAAACTCAGAACCTATCAATTAAATGGTTTAGCTGTTTCTCAGCGTAATGACAGACTCAAAGACGTAACGAACTCACCCGATACTGTCTTCAAATGGATCCATGCCACAGAAAAGTAATTATTCATCCTCTCAGAAAGCTTTTACTTTTGGTAGCCTATCCTAGCATGCACGCTAGGTGGCAGTGTAAGACCGTCCTTTCACTGATAAAAACTAGACCCTACGGTGTCGGTTTACTTGCGTCGCCATGGTTGTCGCTTGCCGTAAAGAAGTTTACTCGATGTCGTAATCGTTTGGATTTGGAGCTCCAGCTTTTCCGCACCCCACCTAATGAAAAAGTCCAAATGGTGTGCAAACCATATGGCGGACATAGGTGCTCCCAATAGGAAAGTTGTAGAGCACATTCAGATGCATCAGTCGATGAAGTTTTGTGTTGATCTGACTTACGGTGTGGGAGTTATGGCCTTTTAAAGTATGACCCTCGTGTTATAGCGCCACCATCTGGCCAACATAGGTGATTTTTACTGCCTGAGTAGTGGGGAGCCATAGGAACCCACCTGCCAAATTTGGTTGGTCTACAACTTATGGTTGCTGAGCCTCAGACATTTTAGCGGAGAAAACTGCCACGCCCCAACTAAAAAGTCTAAATGGCGGGCAAACAATATGGCGGACATAGGTGGGGCCAATGGCAAAGTTGTAGAGCACGTTCAGATACATATGTCGATGAAGTTTTGTGTTGATCTAACTTATGGTGTGGGAGTTATGGCCTTGTACGCGTTACCCTTTGTTATAGCGCCACCATCTGGCTGACATACGTGATTTTTAGTGCCTGAGTAGTGGGGGCCCATAGGAACCCACCTGCCAAATTTGGTTGCTCCAGGACTTACGGTTGCTGAGCCTCAGACACTTTTAGCGGAAAAAAATAATAATAAGAATAATAATCCTAACAGATACAATAGGGTTCCACCAGCTTCGCTGCTTGGACCCCTGATAATCCTAACAGATACAATAGGGTTCCACCAGCTTCGCTGCTTGGACCCCTAATAATCCTAACAGATACAATAGGGTTCCACCAGCTTCGCTGCTTGGACCCCTAATAATAATAAGAATAATAATCCTAACAGATACAATAGGGTTCCACCAGCTTCGCTGCTTGGACCCCTAATTAATTATTGACTGGTTATTATCACATTAGCTGGGTTAAAAAAATCATTAAAAATGTAATAATTGGAGCCAATAATGTAATAATATATTTATATCACTTTGTTTAAGTCTTATTTATTATCAAGTGTCAGACTTCCATAACACTTATCATTACTGTTGCTTCTTTCAAATAGCTGCTCAAAAACCTGACCAATCCTGACCCCTGAATCTTAATCCTAACTCTGAGAAAACACACACACTCTTGGTTGTCCATCGAATCTGATGATGTACACTTGTGTCTTGTATCGATTAATTCTTTGATGGCTGAATAGTCCTATCCTGGACCCACAAGTCCTATTGCAGGTAGGACATGTATATGTGGGGTAGTGGTATTGGCAACCATGGGTGTATTCCTCCTGAGTCTCCTTTGCTGTCTCCTGGCTGTCCTTTCCTCCTCCAGCATGCAGATCCCATCCAGGCACAGCTGCCGCCAGTTGTTACGGTCAGCAGCCATATAGCACTCTGCGAGGCAGCCGATTTGGTGGCATCCTTATCACATGCCCTAGCCATCGTAGCTGGTGGTGATCTTAGCCTCAATACTTCTGCAGTTGGTCTTTGTGAGTACACACACACCCACACACACACCTACTCTCTCTCTATCTAGGAATTAAGACTATTTATTTGTTTGTGTAACTTGATGGTTAGACCTATCTCCGGCCCTGCCTTCAACTCCTTTGCCATTTAAGTACCAAATGAAGTAGGAGCACACATGTTTGCAAACACAGACAATTACTCTTATGTTGTATAATATGAAATCTAAACCTCTGAAGATGCTGTGTTCTCAAATAAAAAAGTCCACCACTTCTTTCCATGAAAAATATAGTTTTTAATCAAGTGTATTTAAATAAATTCTTCAACCAAACTGGCACTATTGTCCCTTGTGCTCAACTTTCAACCTCTTAATGCAAAATTCTAAACTGTAAAATATAGTATATAACATGAGCTACAAAGATAACTTTGGTAACACATCTTTCAGTTTTATAATAATAATAAAGGACGGTTTACGGTCTCTTTTTTTAAAGAACTAAACATTCTCTTGATACTGTACTGTACATTTGACAAAATGGAGGTGAGGTGCTGGAGGTAAAGTTCAATCTCAAATGAAAAGTAACTTCCACTAATTTACAAATTTAAACAAGAATCACTCGAGAGAATCAAAATGAAATTATCTGCTGACCGAAAAAAACAAAACGGCAACAAAAAATGGTCATTAATTCTTCCAGTACATGTCCTTAACTTTGTACTGTCCAAAGGCTATGTGACTGAGCAGAATCCAGGCTTTTATCCATCGTTTGTCCTTACTAAATAACTCATTTATACGTGTGCTGAGACCACTGCTGCGTCCAGCATTCATAACACTAATGGAACAGTCGTTTTCTTTGTCCAGTTCCAAACTCTCTGCAGGTGCCTCTCTTATGTACAGGTTGGGAAGATATAGTCTAGATAGTTCACGGAATAAGAGTGAGACTCTATTGAATGTCCCTAGCATTGACATATCTAGATTTAGAGATAACTCAATAATTTTTTATAAGATTTCTGATGGTAGGTATTGAGCTCCAGGCTCATTGCCAGGATCCACTACCATGTCCTCCAAAGGGTTAGCCATAGACTGAACTTCAGGGTTAGCCAGAGGCCCAGGTTCAAGGTCAACCAGAAGTCCAGGTTCAGGGTGAACCAGAGGGCTAGGTTCAGGGTCAGCCAGAAGGCCAAGTTCAGGGTCAGCCAGAATGCCAGGTTCAGGGTCAGTCAGAGGGCCAGGTTGGGGGTCAACTCCAGTAGGTGTCCTAACTGGTTTTCTGAAAGACAGGCTTTGTCTCTCTGCCTCCTGAATGGCCTGAATGTAAGTAAAAATTGGTCCATCTAAACTTACGTAATGTTCCTCGTGTCCCTCGCCAATAGAGTGTATGTAAACTGTTGGCCTCAACTGTATGTCAGTTACAAAGATGATGACTGTATAAATATAAGCCTAATTCATCAACAGATTTAACGTAATTTCTACCTTTTATCTATTATTTATCAACTACCTCACAGTTCAATGTGCTCAGTAAGCGTGAAAATTTTCCTGTGTCCTGTGACAGGCCAAACATCATGTGGCTACAGGAGTTTATAGAATACTCTGTCCAGATCAGAGTAGTGGTGGCAACAGGGCAAGCAGAGCTTTCAAGACATCCCTCTCCCAAGCAATTTCTACTAACTCATCCCAGCGGATCCCAAGGCGATCCCAGGGCAGGTGACCCCCAAGCAGATTCGCTACTAACCAGTAAGACAAGTGGTTTATTATCACACTGCTCAGCTGATGCGTAGCTACTGTTAACTATCCTATATAGAAATAAAATATAGCCAGTTTCAGTATGATAATTATTGCTATAACAAGCGTATAGCAGCAGAGAAAAGCATTGTAAAACTGCACCTGTGAGTGATTTTGGTTTTGGTTTCTCAATATGTTGGGTACAGGCCAGGTTCAGCCTTAAATTTCAAGCCCATGCAGACTTCTAATGTAATTAGACGACTTGAAACTAAGCTTCAGCTCTGAGCACAGCGATGCTCAGTGGATCACGTCACTGCTCTGTGTTTACCAGTTTACTGTGATCACTACCCAATTTCCCAATCTGTACCTGCTAACTGATTTGTAACACGCATGATATATCTCTCTAACTAGTGAGCTACCAATCTCTAGCTCTCTCACTAGCTAGCTAGCAATCTCTTTAGACACTGAACAAAAATATAAACGTAACACTTTTTTACACCATTTTTAATGCGTTTAAATAATACCTCAAACATTTGTTCTATGTGCACAAAGATCTTATTTCTCTCAAATTTTGCCCACAAATTTGTTAAATCACTGTTAGCTGCCATCTCTCCTTTGCCAAGTTAATCCATCTCCTGCACAGGTGTGGCATATCAGGTTGCTGATTACAAGCCATGATCACTACACAGGTGTGCCTTATGATGGGGTCAATAAAAGGCCATCCTATGTTGAATTTTTTGTTGTTTAACACCATGTCACAGATGCCTCAAGAGTTAAGAGATCATGCAATTGGCATGCTGACGGCAGGAATGTCCTGTAGAGCTGTTGCCATAGTAATGGGTGTTAATTTCTCCACCATAAGCCACCTCCAGCGTCGTTTCAGAGATTTTGGAAGTTTGTCCAACAGGCCTCACAACCGCAGACTAGTCTAACCACGCCAGCCCAGGACCGCCACATCTGCCTTCTTCACCTGCGGGTTCGTCTGAGGCCAGCCACATGGACAGCTGATGAAACAGTTGGTTTACACAACCGTAGAATCTCTGCAAAAACTGTCAGAAATCGGCTCAGGGAAGCTCATCTGCGTGCTCGACGTCTTCACCGGGGTCTTGATTTGTCTGCAGTTCAGTGTCACCATCAACGTGAGTGAGCAAGAGCTCACCTTCGATGACTACTGGCATCCTCTTCACTGGTGAATCATGGTTTCAGCTGTACGGGGCAAATGGCAGGCAGCATGTATGGCGTTGGGTAGGTGAGTGGTTTGCTGATGTCAACGTTGTGAACACAGTGGCTCATGGTGGTGGTGACATGTTTGTATGGGCAGGCATATCTTATGGGCAGAGAACTCAAGTGCATTTTATCCATGGCAATTTGAATGCACAGAGATATCGTGATGAGATCCTGAGGCCCATTGCTGTGCCATTCATCCACCACCATCACCTCATGTTTCAGCATGACAATGCACAGCCCCATGTTGCAAGGATCTGTACACAATTCCTCAAAGCTGAAAATGTCCCAGTTTTTCCATGGCCTGCATACTCACCAGTCACCCATTGAGCGTATTTGGGATGCTTTCGACTGGTGCATACGACAGCGTGTTCCAGTTCCCACCAATATCCAACAACTTCGTATAGCTATTGAAGAGGAGTGGGACAATATTCCACAGGCTACAATCAACAAATTTGATCAATTCAATGTGAAGGATATGTGTTGCGTTGCATGAGGCAAATGGTGATCACATTTGCAAGATATGCGCAAGATACTGATCGGTATACTGTTCATTTCGTGGTACCTTCTTTTTTGGGGAATCTGTGACTAACAAATGCATATCTGTATCCCCAATCACATGAAATCAATAGATAAGTGCTTAATGAATCTATTTCAGTTGACTGATTTACGTTTATTACCTTTGCACTCAATTAAATCTTCAAAATTGATATGTGAGGGAGGGGGGAGTGTCGGAGGAACACATGCAACTGTCTAGGGAGTTGAGAAGCTTATTACCGAGGTGATAAACCACTGAAGCTAGAGGAAATGAGGAAGGGGGAAAATAAAACAGAATGACAGGAGTGAAAACTCAAACTCCCTGTCAAGCCTTAAAAAACGGCCAAACCGAAAACAACCCTGTAAAAACAAGGGCGAGAAACAGAGAAAGAAAAACACTGAGCACCGCTCAGGAAGGAAAATATTTGGGACAGAAACCAGGAAAACCCAACGTAACTGAGTCACAGCTCAGACCCAAAACAAAAAGGAAAACTTTAGGAAAACGAAAAGGTAAAGCCCTAACAGTCTGCCGGCACAAAGCCCAGAAACACAGGCCAAAATACAAAACTTCTTAGGGGGAAACGCTTCTTGAGAAGTGAGAGAATAGGAGATTTTGAACAGGCTCTGAATACCTTACCGGCTCAATGTGAACATAAGTTGACACTGAAGCAAGGACTGAAAGTCAGACAGCGTCTTAAATAGCCTTGCACAACGCAGGTGGCCGAAATCATGGAATAGGGAGGAATAAATGGAAACAGGTGCATCCAATGAGTTAATAATCAGGCCAGGAGGCCAAAAATGGAACTGCACCCCAAACCCATGACAGGACCCCACCAATAAGGAGCGGCCCCAGACGATCCTCCTGACCTATGCCTGCGGAAATCCCGGATGAGTTCTGGGTCTAAAATATTCCTAGCGGGAACCCACGAGCGCTCCTCGGGACCATAGCTCTTCTTCAATGAGGAATTGCCTACCCGTCTCTCAGCCAAAATGTGGCGCATCATATAAACCGGGCCTCTGTCAATGAGTCAAGGAGGAGGCGGAGGTTCGTCAGCCAGAGCCAGTGCGCTAATAAGTACTGGCTTAAGACGGGAGACATGGAAGGTGGGGTGGATTCTCATGGATCGCGGGAGATGCAACCGCACAGTGACCGGGTTAATCTTACGAATAATCTTAAAAGGGCCCATGTAGTGGGGAGCAAGCTTATGGGACTCAACCCGCAACGGAAGGTCCCGAGTGGACAGCCACAACCGCTGCCCCACTCGATAGGATGGTGCTGGCCAAGACGCCTATCGGCCAGTCTCTTTTGGTTGGCGGCGGCGCGTACTAAAGAAGCCCGGACCTTCTTCCACATTGCCCAACAACGCCGGACAAAGTGCCCCCCAGACGGCACATTGATATTTTCCTCTTAATCAGGGAAAAGTGGGGGCTGGTACCCAGGGGTTAAATTGGGGGTGGACGCGGGTGGACGGCTTCCACCCACTTTTGGTAAATAAATAAATAATTTTGACCGGCAGTTTTACAAATAACTATGGCAATCCAGTCCATTTTTCGTATGCTCCAGTCCATGTGTTCCCTCTAGCTAGTTAGTCGCTCAACTAATCGAAAATCCGAAGAAAAAAACTCAGGAGGAAGAGTCGTTTATATAGACAGGCACAGAAAGAAAAATATCATTGATTGTCCTGATTGTTTGGAAGCGGACGCGGTAGGTAATTTCATTAACATGTCATTTCATCTATGAAACATTTTAAAGAGAGATTAATAAACAGCCCCCACGAATTCCGGCTATTATTAATGGCAACTTTGATTGCTTGAGCAAGATCAGCAGGTTGCTGGTCAGCAGCTAAGATAGGATTGAATATTTCCCACATACATAACGTTTTTCAGTGGCGACTTTAAACTAATCATTGATCTCAACCTGTTTTCATTAGTAATTTTTCCTTTATTATCAAGCGTGCCAACGATCAGACTAATCAAATGGCAAGTAGCCTAACACACAGCGTCTTCATACCGTGTTAGGGGGATTAAATCATAAATTCAATTTATCCATTAAAAATCTGTTTTAATCACCAAGTAGTCTAGACTTAACAAACAAGATACACCAGTCTGTTATCTACCCTGTTAGCTTTCAGAATAACCAGCAAAATATATACTCCCGGCTGCTGGGTGGCGCTGTTTAATAGCTCTGCGTGCCCCTTAATAGGAACTGTGTAGCTGTATTGATTCACCTGTGAAACTGAGTGTGCATTACAGAAGCTACCAGACAATGCATGTGTGTTAAGAGTATTTTCTACTATTTTTGCAGGTAATAACTTATAAAAACGTTGTAATATACAATTTGAAATATTATTAGGTGTCCAACAACCACACTACTCGTATTAAAGTTCGCCAGCAGGCTGGTATACAGTGTTTAATATTGTTTGAAATGTAAACGAAGCTAAAGCTAACACAAAACAATGTGACAAATCAACGGGGTAAAATGTTCCGTATATGTGGTGTAATATAATCCATCCATCCAAAATGTAATTGTTAACGGTGTATTTAACATTGCTACTATGTCAAGAATGAGGTATTTGTGATGTACATGCAGGATGGAGCTAGATTAAGGTGGGTGAACTCACGTTAGCTACCAACCGGCTAGTATCCATAGCCACTGTGTTGTATGTGGTATCATTAGCATGTTGCTAGCGGAGATGCAGGCGGCCAGTTAATTGTATGTCAGTGTGTAAAACATACAAGTTAGCAGAGAAATTGTTAAAACGAAGGTTATAGCTTCTGTCTCCTTGTAGTGGTGATATTGCCAATATATTAATGGGTAAGAAAATCAAGCTATTTGAACCTGTGGAAAAGAAAGAAAATTAATGCTTTATGATTAGTCTGGTTTTATGCTAGGTATTTAAAAAAAAAATGTGTTAAGCTGACACGCTATATAAATAGTATTTTCCCTTTTGAAGAAGTGAACAGCGCGAAGCAGACATGTTTAAAGGGCAATACTTACCTTTATTGCATGAGAGATATTTCTTGCTTATTAATTCAGGGATTTATATTTTGGTTTGGTTAAAAGGAAACTGTTTAACTGAATGGTCCATAAGAATATAATTGAGTGCTGTAAAGAAAATAGGCCTAATACTTACCTGTGCTGCAAAAGAAAGGTTATGAAAGAGATACTTACCTATCAGTTACATTTGAAAATTGGAAAATGCTTACCTTTGTTGATGATGAGACAAGTATAGTATAATTATTTGCTGTTTTCCTGTTGAAAATGTTATATGCTGTACTGTCGTTGGGTTTATAATGAAAGTAATGCAGGGGGAGTGATACTATATATGCTTTTATGCACTGGTTTGATTTTTGTTTGTTTTTGTCATGTTATACATAAAGAGATTGCAATACTGTTTAAATGCAGTTAAGTGAAGTACAGTTATGTAGTTGTTTTGGGCATATTGAGGTAAGTTATATGATTGTAGCTGTATTGATTCACCTGAGTGTGAATTGCAGAAGCTACCAGACAATGCTTGTGTGTTAAAAGTATTTTCTACTATTTTTGCAGTAAAATAAACCCCCCCACATTGAATATGCTACACCGGAGTGGGGCGTCATTCCTATGAGTGTAACATTTAGCCTACAATCCACGCATTGCACATAGCCTATTTGCCATGAATTTGAGTGCGGTGAAAGAAGTGCATGTAGCTATCCACAAATAATGTTGATTAAAAATGTGTGCAATTTTGTACTGCAAATGAAAATAAATGTAGGCTATAAGGCCTAGGCTACTCGCTAAAACTGCCTATTTGGGGAGAGCTGGCTGTAGGCTATATGATAGTATTGCTATTGAGTAGCATATTTTGTGGATTAATTGCATTGATACTCAAGGAAAATCAGGGGAAGATTCCGCCACTGTTTAGTGATTAAAATTGATTTTTATAAATCGCATTTATCATTTAATCTCCCTAACACAATGTGAAGAAGCTGTGTGTCCCTTTCCAATTGCTTAGTCAGATCGTTTGCATGCTTGTTAATCACTGAAAATTAATTAAAACAGAGATTAATGATTAGTTTAAAGGAAAGTTTTGCGCATCACCAATTTTCAGCTCACCAGTCGCCGCTGGTTTTATTTTGTTTCAATTCGACATTTTAAGAAAGATGGATAAGGGAGGACAAAAGAGGAGGATGACCGATTATTTTCGTGGGTAAAAAAATTCTCAGTATTAATGACAATCAATAAACTTGAAATATGTAAAGCTTGCATAAGTAGTATAAATTCATTTTAAAACATTGTTTTCCTTAATTACAATTATGTGCACAATACATTAAAGATACAACTATTTTCAGCTGAGACATTCATTGGTTTGTATCTTTTTTACCCACCTCCCACCGGATCTCAGGGTCCACCCACCTCCCAAATCCCAATTTAACCCCTGCTGGTACCCCACCTGAGCCTCAAATGGAGAGAGTCCTGTGGACGCATTACACAGGGTGTTATGTGCATATTCCGCCAAAGCGCGGTACCGACTCCAAGAGGTAGGGTTGGACTCAGCTAAACAACGGAGAGTGTTCTTCTAAGTCTGGTTGGTGCGTTCAGTCTGTCCATTGGTCTCCGGGTGAAAACCCGATGAGAGACGGACAAAAGCTCCTAGAAGTGACCAGAACGCACGCCCGAACCGAGCAACAAATTGAGGCCCGCGGTCCGACACCACGTCCAGCGGTAAGCCATGCAGCTGGAAGACATGACTGACCACTAGTCAAGCAGTTTCTGGTACAAATGGAAGTTTGTGCAGAGGAATAAAATGGACAGCCTTAGAAAAACAGTCCACGACCACCAGGATAATGGTGTGACCATCAGAAGCTGGTAGCTCAGTAATAAAATCAAGGGCTATGTGGCTCCAGGGACGACTCGGGACAGGTAGAGGCCGTAAAAGCCCCGCGAGAGCTGAGTACCCTTACTGCGAGCACAGACACGAACTCCCGAACATCCCTTTCCATCCCTGGCCACCAAAACTGCCTGGCCAGAAAGTCCCTTGTCCTGTGAGCACCAGAGTGGCCTGTGAGGCAGGAGGAATGACTCCATTTGAGAATTTGGGGCCGTACCCCGGTGGGAACAAAAAGACAGTTAGGAGGACCCCCCCCAGGATCCGGCTCAAGATGTTGAGCCTCCCGTACCACGGACTCGATACTCCACATAACCAGAGCAAGAATCTGATTGGCGGGAATGATGGGCTCCGGTGGGCGGTCCTCATCGGACTTATCAAAAATCCAGGATAGTGCATCCGGCTTGATGTTCTTGGACCCCGGATGATACGTCATAATAAAATTAAAATGTGCAAAAAACAATGCCCAGCAGCCCTGTCGCGAGTTGCGCTTTTTTGCGGTTTGGTTGTACTCCAGATTTTTGTGGTCCGTGCAAACTGTAAAGGCGTGCTCGGCACCCTTGAGCCAGTGACGCCACTCTTCTAAGGCTAGTTTAACCCTCTGGGGTCTGAGGGTAAACTGAGGAACACTGGTGATTGTACCATGCTCTGACATTTGTGTAAATTTCATCAACTGGATATGCAGTGATTCCAAAGTGTTTCATATCTTTGTTTTCAGCACAAACTCAGCTGCAACAATATGGCAGCAGTAAGTAGGTCATAATCATATGTGGATTGTAAATTGCTCTAAAACCACACAAACTGTAAAAAGTAGTTTTGAACATGCACAGGAATGTTTTAATAAAACACACTAAACAATAGTGTCAAAGTTTTTGGATGACTGAAATGTGTTCGTCAAGGTCTTGGGTATCAAAAGATGACAAAATATTTTAGCAAATCCAATGAGAAATATAAAATAAATTGCTAAAGGTTAGTGTTGTGACTACTATTTTTCAACACCAGGTGAGAATGGGAGGGCAAATGGCCTTTCTGTAATGAATATGCATTGGATAGGACGACCTGCCAGCTAGGTAGGTTATATGCATGGAAGATGAGATGAGACTGGTGTACTCTTGCAATGCCTGCGTGGCCTCTTAGCTAGTGTTGAATTGGCCGTGTTTCCTGATCAGCATCTCTGCAAATATAATAAAAACAAAATTGTTAGGAAATGTGACATCGAATCAAACTTTATTTATATAGCACATTTCCTTCAACAGATGAAACTTAAATGTGCTTTACACACTTTACACCCCCTAAAAGGGATAAACCACTAATTACTGAAAACAAAACTTAGGAAATGTGACATAGTTACATCATATACAAACAAAGAACCTGTTATGGCTAGCCACAGGCAAACCACAACATAAAATGGAGTCTAACAAGAGAGATTCAACAATGATTTAATCCAGAATGAAGACAAATTCCACAATGCACTTGAAGATAACTACAAGTATCCACATATCCGTACAACAATGAATGAATTAGTATAATGGTAATAATGATGAGGTAGCAAACAAATGGGGTGATCCTCCAGGCCCGTCTGTGTAGAGGATCCAGAAGGATCACAGGGCTGTAGTATCTAGTCTATCAGGTGCAGTCTATTTGTAACAGGTGTAGCTCATCCCACTGCCAATCACCAATTAAGCAATCTGAGAGCGACAGAGAGAGAGAGAGAGAGAGAAAGACACGCACCCCACATACACCAAGAAGTAGGGGCGCACATAACACCTCCCCCCTTAAAAGGTTTCCTACAAAGAGGAAGCCAAATAAGCAAAATACGACGTTGTCTTTACCACGTATGTGATGAATTTCTAAATCGAAGGCTTGCAATACCAAACTCCAACGCATGAGACGTTGGTTAGCATTTCTCATACGGTCCAAAAACACCAAAGGATTATAGTCTGTATAGATGATAACGGGAGAGGATGAGCTGACATAAACCTCAAAGTGTTGTAGGGCGAGTACCAGGGCGAGCGCCTCCTTCTCAATGGTGGAATAATTGCGTTGATGACAATTAAACTTCAGTGAAAAATAGCATATCGAATGCTCAACATCATCATGATCAACCTGGAGAAGGACAGCACCCGCACCAAAGTCACTCGCATCCACCGCAAGCCGAAAAGGCTTCGTGAAATCAGGGGCAGACAGCACTGGAGCTCTACTCATGAGGGCTTTCACGCTCTCGAACGCTTGTTGGCAGGAATCAGACCATAAAAAATCTAATTTTGGGCTAAGAAGATTTGTCAAAGGGACAACAACTGATGAAAAATTCTTACAAAAGTTCCTATAGTAACCTGCCATACCAAGGAACCCACGCAACTCCCTGCGGTTTGTCGGAACAGGGAACTGACAAATGGCCTCGATCTTTGCTCCCAGAGGATGGACCTGCCCCCTCCCCATAATTTTACCAAGATAAGTGACGGTGGCTTTACCAAAATCACACTTCGCGAGATTAATGGTTAGGGAAGCAGCAGACAGGCGATCAAAGAGGTCCTGAATCTGACAAAGATGTTCTGACCATGATGAGCTGTACACAATTACATCATCGAGGTAGGCTTCACAACCATGAAGACCTGACAAAACATGATTGACCAAACGCTGAAATGTGGTAGGTGCGTTTCGCATCCCAAAAGGCATGACTTTATACTGCAGAAAATGATTAGGCGTCACAAATACAGAGATCTCTTTAGCACGGGCCGACAGGGGGACTAGCCAATATCGCTTTAGTAGATCGAATTAACTAACAAATATGGCAGATCCCACTCAGTCAACACAATCATCCATCCGCGGTAAGGGATAACAATCAGGTTTGGTCACCGAATTAACACGACGATAATCAGTACAAAAATGGTAAGACCCATCGGGTTTCTTTACAAGCAGACAAGGAGAACTCCAAGCACTAGAACTCTGTTCAGCTAAATCATGCTTAAGCAAATAGTCAACCTCATTGCGCAACAGCTGCTGTTTAATAGGGTTCACCCTATACGCGTGTTGTTTAATGGGCAAGTTACATCCTACTTCTATGTCATGCTCGATGACAGTGGTGTGACTGGGCACGTCTTGGAAAAGGCAGGGATACGACTCAACCAAGTGAATGATGTCGTCTCGCTCCTCACTTGACAGATGAGGTAGATTATCTGAGAGGGCAACAAGCATTTCAGAATTTGTTAAACGGCCTTCAACAACACATCGTGAGGGAACAACAACTTCCTCCGCACTCTCCTCCGAGAGTGGTGTAATTGTCCCTAGCATCCCTTCCGGGCACGAGGTAGTGACAGTTAGACAGACAGAGGAAGACGAAGGATGAGAAGGCGGAGTTGCAACATCGCCAGCAGCAGTTACCACCGAGGGATTTGAGCTAGAGTGCAGTACAGGGTCAGGAGGACTCGAAGGTTGTCTTTCATAGTAGGGTTTGAGCATGTTAACGTGACAGACCTGCGTACGCCGCCTATCAGGGGTAATGATCACATAGTCACGATCAGATAGCTGCCGTTCTATCACATAAGGCTGTAAGGCCCACGGGAACAGGCATAGAGTGGAATTTCCTCTCTGACTGTCGTAAAGCAATTCGCCAGGTGCAGAGTCTGATATTGTCGGGACAGAGTGGCCCGTAAGACCTTGGCATCTGGTTTTGCGACAGTTAACAGGTGACACCTCTTTTCTACGGGAAAGCAATTCTAAAATTACCCCAACGTCCTGGAGGTTTCAGATTGCAAGTAATAAAATCACATGATAGAAATGGGGCAAATTGCTCAGGACAGTTGAGGGACAGCCAAAGTGCCCTCACCTGGTGTCACTGGGTAACTTGTCTCCCGACCTTCATAAGGAGAAATTTACTCACGCACACTTTTTGATAGGAAATAAATCCAGATTTGGGTCGAATACATTGATACACTACACTATGCAATCTTGATACACTGTGGAAAGACATTGAGAGTTGACAGTTGGTTCATGTAAAAGATTGTACAGTTATTTCATGTTTTTCAGAGTTTTCATGACAATCACGAGAACAAATATTCATATTTGGTATGGTTTTTATGGTCTCTGTGCGAGTGATGCTCTGGTTTAGGTTTTAAAACCAGCAAACCTAGAGAAAATCTATTTTAATAAATTTGGAAGTAAACTGTATTTTTGGGACACTCCATCTGTAAATCCATCTGTCTGATCCTGTCTGAACCAAATTCCAATCTTCCCCCTCCAAGTAAATTTATGGTTTTATGAGCCTTTTGTGGCGACATCCACCTGCCTGCGCTGGGTTCTTATAGGAGAGGAACAGGGCCCTCTGGGAGTCTGCACAGACTTCCACAAGACTCTTCGTGGTAGATGCTCAGGAGTCGCAATCAGACTTCCCACACAAGACTCTTTCTGTGTGTAGACTGCTGTCAGGGGAGTCTGCAATCAGACTTCCCACACAAGACTCTTTCTGTGTGTAGACTGCTGTCAGGTATGCTCATCTTTGTCTTTGATTGTTAGACTATTTTCTAAATTCTGTAACTACAAATTGATTATTTTAAGTGTATAACCTACCTGACATTAAAACTGTTAATGACTTGATTTGTGTGGTCTTGGTCAATGTTTCGTTCTTGTAACAGCCCTCTAAGTCGGTTTCCCCCAATTATGACTAGGGAACTGCCCGTTGGACTTGTTTGATCACCAAGTTTTCAGTTAAGGCGGGACCGTCAGCAGAACCAAGTTGATCCTGGGATGACTAATATTGGCCCTTTCGGAGTCCCTGAACCCTAATTAGGTTATACTCCCCATGAGGGAAATCTCACAACCGCTGTGTCGTCTGCAAACAGCTAGTTAAATTGTCGCTACGGGCGCATCCGCGGTGCGTACCGGGTGAAACTGCATTGACCCTCGGTGTAGAACTTCAGACGAACTGAGTTCCATTCTAAATCAAGCCTAAATTCTAATTTGGAACATAACTTATTAATTAATATGGAGTCAGATTATCACGAGGGTAAAACCTAGTAACTGTTACGCTTTCTTGCTGTGGTCATGGATATATTTGATGTGTTGTTCCGCGCATTTGTGAATATTCTGATGCTCCCATTTGGATATTGACAGTCCGGCGACAGACCAGGATTTTTTTTGCGATCGTACCAGGATTTCATTTTTCCTTGTGCGATTTTCAAATTCTGCTGCGGTAACTCACAGGCTCTGTGTAGTCTGGAGCGGAACTCGCTCACATAATTCAACAGGTTATGCTGAGGGCTGTCTTTTACCCAATTTTCCTTTAATAAGGTCAAAGGACCGCGTATCGTATGACCAAACACTAGATCAGCAGGACTGAAACCTAAAGACTCCTGTACTGCCTCTCTAGATGCAAAGAGCAGCCACGGAACACCTTCCTCCCAATCCTTACCCAGCTCAAGACAATAAATGCGCAACATTGATTTAAGGGTCTGATGGAACCGTTCCAAGGCCCCCTGACTCTCTGGATGATAAGCACTGGAAACATTGTGCCTAATCTGGAGCTGCTGAAGGACCTGTGTGAATATGCGTGACATAAAATTCGAACCTTAATCACTTTGAATGATCTTTGGAAGCCCGAACACAGAGAAAAACTTGGTTAGCCCACGCACAACTGTTTTAGCAGTAATGTTCCGTAAAGGAACAGCCTCGGGGAACCGAGTAGCAGCGCACATGATTGTTAACAGGTATTGGTGTCCATGTCGTGACCTAGGGAGTGGCCCTACAATGTCAATGAGGACGTGCTCAAAAGGTTCACAAATGACCGGTATCGGATAAAGTGGAGCAGGCGAAATTGTCTGGTTCGGTTTTCCAGCTACTTGACAGACATGGCAGGATTTACAAAACTGGGCTACATCCTGCTTCAACCCAGGCCAAAAGAAATGTCGGAGAATGCGACTATAGGTCTTGTTTACCCCCAGATGCCCAGCTAGACCATCATGTGCCACACTCAAAATCTGTGGTCTTTAACCCACAGCAATGACAAAATGACAACTCATCTGAACTAGTGCGTGGCCTCCATTTCCTCATCAAGATGCTATCTTTCAAGAAGTAACCCTGAGTAATTTCATCAATGTCCAGATCAGTATGGACGGTCTCATACAGATAAGTAAGTGAGGGATCAGCGCTTTGAGCAGACATTAGAGTTTCACGGGCTAAGGGCTCCTCACTGATTTTTACACTCTCCAGAGAGAGAGAGAGAGAGAAAGACACGCACCCCACATACACCAAGAAGTAGGGGCGCACATAACAGAACCAAACAAACACAACCAGACGCAGAGAGGTAGCCTATAATTTTGAGATACGATAGTTAGAATTGTTCATAGTGTGGGAATTTTCTAGCGTGCATATTAGTGAATATTCCTACAAACACACAGAGAATGTAATACAGCACACATTTACAATCATACAAATAATGCAAGCTATCAACGAAACAACATTAGCTAAACTAAATAAACATTGATATTCCAACTCAACTACACGCAACTCATCAATAACAATGCCTCAATCTAGTAGGCTAGGTCTGTTTAGCTAAGTGGTTATTTTATTGCTTTTTCCCGAACTTACATACAGTATCCTAATATTGATTGTGCGAGGACACTCCTAGCTATGCCACTAGGCATGGGCTATGTATTACCAATATGATCGAAAAAAATACAGTTACAGTGCCTCTCTACCTGCTACTTCTAACACAACCAGACGCAGAGAGATAGGCCTAGCCTATAATTTTGAGATGCAATAGTTTGAATCATTTGTAGTGTGGGAATTCACAAACGCGCATATTGCTGGATATTCCTACAAACACAGATACATTGCAATATAGTACACATATTTACCAATATGATCATAAGAAAGATTACTCATGAAGTTGATCCTCAGCTGGATCAGTTCGCTGTTCGAAATGACGCCACTCTTCATCAGTGTCGGCTTCAGTGTCCGGACGGACCGGACCTGATGAGTTGTTTGCGTCTTCATCATCGCTCTCCAACAAGGCATGAAGCATGTTAAGTCCAGTCATCCATGCCATTTTCTAAAATTATACTAAATGTTTACCTCAAAAGAAGTGAATTAGGCTATGCTTTGACATTCTATCCTCCTTTCGCAGGCTTGGCATTTCTCACATGGATCTCACATCGCCCCTCCCCTAGTCCCCTTCTATGGAGAGTAATTATAATGTTGTTAACATGTGAATGCGATTGGGCGGACTTCCTGCTGAGCGAAATTCACGTAGTAATGAGTAAGGATTAACAAAGCATACATGGTCTAATTAATCAAATTAAAAACTTTTAAAACAATTCATATTATTTGCCAATGGGTGCATTGGAAAGTTGAGATTCTAAGGTTTCTGTCAATGTTTTTGTTGCGTCTGTATGATAACAGCTCGTGAAGTTAATCATCCAAATAGAAACGAAAGTTAATTTCATCTTGTCGAGCTCTGCCGGAGGGTTATCAGCCAGCAGCTCCCAATCCCCAATGTCATAATTCCTCTCGACCGGGGAGAGAGACCAAGAGAAATAAGCACAGGGATGGACCTTCTGATTTACGGGAGAATGCTGCGATAAGACGGCACCGACCCCGAGTTCAGAGGCATCAACCTCTACCACGAACGAGAGAGACGGATTCGGACTGAGGAGAATCGGTTCGGAGAAAAACATATTCTTTAACTCAACGAACCGCCGCCTCCACCCAAGGGATCCAAATAAACTGCGCCGATAGCGATTTACGCCTCTTAGCTGAACTGAGCGTTGTGCTGTCAACCTGTATGGGCTCTTCTCCGCTATGGAAGTATGGTGTGGGCACAGGAATAGCTGCTGGAGACGGGAGCAAGGAAGTAAGTGGAGTGAAACGACGACTCTTCTCAGCCCTCTCTCTATCACGTTCCCGCACACGGTTATCGTTACGAATCGCCGTGGCAACCAGAGCATCGAACGTTGTCGCCGGTTCGAGAGCCGCTAATGCATCTCTCACGGGGTCGGACAGTGCACTGGTAAAAAGAGTCATGAGCAGATCCTCCGCCCATCCCGTCTCCCCTGCTAAAGCCCGGAAGGTGATGGAGAAGTCGGCTACGCTCTGGTTACCATACTTGATGCGGGTAAGTCTCGTAGCTGCTTCTTTGCCTGTAATGTTGTGGTTGAATACGACAGCCAACTCCTTTATTAACCTCTCAGAGGTGCTTATGACGAGGGACTGTGAGCGAATCAGGGGATCCGCCCACGCCAGTACAGCACCCGTCAGTAACGAGAGGATAAACGCGACCCGAGAGTCATCTGAAGAAAATCGCGAGGGCTGATCCCTAAAGAACATCAGACACTGAGAGAGAAAGCCCCTGTATTTCCCCGATTCCCCGTCATAGCGCAGCGGGAGTCGTAATTTGGGCTCCTGAACATTGGCTAGAACAGGTGATGGTGATGGTATGTGGGCAGGAGGTGCTTGGGGAACTGGGGGACGGAGATCGCTCGTTAGGAGGCAATAACTATCAGCGAGAGCCATAAAACCGTCCTACTGACGGCGTAATCGCTCTAGCATCTCTTCCTGTCTGGCACACGTGGCAGTTTGTTGACCATGACTAGCAGCCTGTTGTGCCGGGAGCGTCTGAATCCCCATCTCGTGACCCGATAAAATGGCTTGTTGGGCCGCTAAAGCCATTTCGAAGGGGGTAGTAGCCATTTCTGTGTCAGGTGCAGTCCATGTGCCTTCAGTGTACTGTGAGGGAGGGGGGAGTGTCCGAGGACCACACGCAACTGTACAGAGGCTTGAAAAGCTTATCACTGAGGTGATAAGTCACTGAGGCTAGAGGAAATGAGGAAGGGGAAAAATAAAACTGACAGGAGTGAAAACTCAAACTCCCTGTCAAGCCTTAAAAAACGGCCAAACCGAAAACAACCCTGTAAAAACAAGGGCGAGAAACAAAGAAAGAAAAACACTGAGCACCGCTCAGGAAGGAAAATAGTTGGGATAGAAACCAGGGAAACCCAACGTAACTGAGTCACAGCTCAGACCCAAAACAAAAAGGAAAACTTGGGGTCGAACACCGAGATACCCAAGAACCTAAGACGCAGCTTAGGAAAACGAAAAGGTAAAGCCCTAACGATCTGCCAGCACAAAGCCCAGAAACACAGGCCAAAATACAAACCTAAGGGGGAAACGCTTCTTGAGAAGCGAGAGAATAGGAGGCTTTGAATACGTTACTGGCTCAATGTGAACGTAAGTTGACACTGAAGCAAGGATTGAAAGTCAGACAGCGTCTTAAATAGCCTTACTGAAATCACAGCATAGGGAGGAATAAATGGAAACAGGTGCATCCAATGAGGTAATAATCAGGCCGGGAGGCCAAAAACGGAACAGCACCCCAAACCCATGACATAAGTATTGCATTTATATTTTTGTTCAGTATATATCTCACACCAGTCAATGTAACTGATTTCTCTATATCTAGATATAGAGAAATCAGTTACATTGACACCAAAACATGTTGAGTTTCATACACTGCCTGAGAGCTGCGTATAGCTGGCTAGAAATCTCTCTCACTAGCTAGCTAGCAATCTTGAAAATAAGTTATTCACTTATGCGCATCTTTACTTTTCACTCCTCACCTCCTTTCCTACGCTCCTCTACTACCACTCGTCTCTTACCCAGAAGTGGAAGAAAGAAGGGGAGGAGAAAAGGGGAGGAAAGGACAGAATGAGGAGGCGTCGCACGAGACCAATAAGAGGACCCAACAGAAAGTTCTTGCCCCTCCCTCAGCCTAGTGCAGTTGAGCAACCCATTAACTGGATCGCTTGTTGTGTGAATGGGTGGCTATAGTTGTAAATTGACTGTGTAGCACTTGTATATTGCAGATCAGGCAGGAGACCGTTTGGGCAGCATGCACATGCACAGAGCTGGTGTACATCATGCTCAATACAAATCCACCAGCAGTTACAGATGAGGTAGTGATGGGCGTTAAGAAAATTGGGACAGCTTATCATGAACCTCCGCTTTCAAAAATTTGGATAATGTTACATTCTGTGGGATGGTCTTTCAAACTGTGTGGGCTTAAGCATGGTGTTGCCACCTAGAAATGTGAAAAGATTACTGCAGTAACATACATTGTTGTGTCCTTTGCTGAGAGGAGACAACAGGCTCATTCCAATCACTTATTTCATCCATCTTTGTCCTCTCTTGACCTGAAATCAATCGATTTCCAACTTTAATTCCTTTGTGCAAGCCCCCTAGTGGCCAGGAGACCAGTGTCTTGAGGTTGCTCAACTCAGACATTCAGTGCTCATGCAACCATACAAATGTAAATGGCAAACACTGTGTTCTAGCTTTATTAGTAGATGATATGCAACAACTATACCAAACAGAGTTTGTAAGTGTCACCATTTCCATGTAGATCATTCTGTTTAACAAGCACCTCCTAACAGCAGTCTCATCTGCAACTATAGCCACCGAGCATGGCACACTGGACAATAGCATCCATTTGAGAGTTCATAAAAATATTCTTTCAGCACCAAAATTTGTATTCCATCATAGCTATAAGATAAAGCCAACAATAGCCCGAAGGTATGCAAATACAGCGGCAAAAAATGCTGCTCACTGAATAGCAAAATAGAGGAATTCTTGTGTAATAATACCATGTCACTCGACTATCAATATCTAAATATCTAAATATGGGATAAATATACAATCTTACCATTGGTTTTATATGTGAAGATTTACATTTTCAGTGACTATTTATTGTCTTGAACAATTTGTTTGAGAAATAAACACGCAGGGATACATATTTACAACGGCCTCAAGAAAACCCCACTAGCAAATAATGCGGCGCAGCTGCTTTCAGTTCATTGTGGTTTGCTTGATACCACTTTTATTCAGTAGAGTGTCAGGGTTTGAGGGGTTAGGACCCAAGTGCAGTGTAAAAGACAACACATGAAGCTCAAAAGGTAATTATAAAACAAAGACTTTACTTACAACAGGAGACAAAACCAGGGAAACAAAATGAGGCCACGAAAGGCAAAACCAAAAAAAACTCAAATCCTAGCAACAGGTAACAAGCAGAAGAACAAAACACTTGAAAAACTCAGAACAAAGAAACAAATGACAAGGGCACAAACAGTACGGGCAGAAACACAGGCAGGCAGATACATACGGGCGGAAACACAAGCAGGAATGCAGGCAGAAACACAAGGAACCAGCACCCGAGTCAGGCAAACCAAGAACTTAAATAGACAGGGGCTAACAAGACACAGGAGAGCATAATGCACAATTAACACAGAAGTGAGGGATAACGAGAGGCAGGTGGGAACAATGATTAAATAACGAGACAGAAAATAATTGAATAATGAGACATACACAGGCAGACCAAACTAAGGGGCGGGAGACAGGACAAAAACTACAGGGAGGCGGGAACAGGCGGGAACAAAGGAGGCACAACCATGACATAGAGGACAGTATATGCTTTACAACAGTGTATGGAATTTTAAGTTTATTCCACCAAATGACAGCCCTGTGCAAACAGCAAGAATAGTTGCTCCAGCATAGGTTGCGCTGTCTATGGTAACATTACACAGTAATATGCAAGCCCTTGTTGACACATAATTGTTTTTTTCTTCGATTTTTTGAATATTTTACGAATTTTGCCAACTCATCAGCATGACTAAAGCAAATGGATTTGGGGAGTGAATCAGAAGAGGAGGAATCATAAAGTCTATCCAGGATACATACAACGATGTATATATTGCTTGTAAAATTTCCATTATTTACGTTGTGGGGTATTTTTTGATATTTTTGTATTCGCATTGTCATAAGAGACAACTGTTAACCTTTGCTAATAATGCTATGAACTTTTGTATTGTGGGCTAACTAACAGGCCTAGCTATTAGCATAGGAACATTATTAGCACACCCTGGGCAGTGTCACCATAGTGTAGTGGCTCGTAGTGGCCTGCTTTGTTAGAATTCATACCACTCACAATTTGAAATTTACAATTTTTGAGGTTTGCACTATTCTACAATGCTTGCAAGTTACGTACTTGTAGTTTAAACGTTCATAGGTTTGTATTTATTGTAATCTTATTGTACATAATATGGGGTACTAGGATCTCTATGGGCTATACTTGTCACTTAGAGCATGGGAACAACTCATTCAAATTTACTGTGTAAAAGTTAATGTAAAAGTTCCATTGGAGTGACCATAAACAGTAACATTTGTAAAATGTCCCGTTTTACAGGAGTGAATGATTACATATTTACCTATGTGTACCACCTTGTGTCAAATCTTTTTGCATTATCTTTCAAGGTGATATCAATGTTTTATCTTAAACCATCATAAGGGGCAGATGTACAGTATATGCTTTATAATAGACAAAAAGCATTTTATTCATTTTTGGAGAGGTCTTTGCTCTCTAGATATCTTAAACCCCTATACTAATGAAAAGATAGCAATTCCCTCTTGAAAATGATGCAGAAGTGAATTTCTTGTGTCAAAACTGTTGATCTGTTGTGAAATATATGATTATGTTATGATGTACAGCAATGCATAATTTACAATTTTTGGATAGATTTGGAGGCATTAAGGTACACCAGGATGCACTGCTTATGTTTCTCTTCATATATCTTTAGTAGTTCACACACTTGTGGTCAAAGAGTTGACCAAGATAATGTTTCAGGCACGAAATGATGCACGGGGCTCAGTCTGGTGTAACACATTTATTTTCAGTGAAAAAGACAGAGAATACAAAATATTATCAAAGCACTGTATTTCACCTGTAGTGATGTGATCATTCGCATCATATACTGATGAAGTTTCTAGAATCACGAAACTACCAATGTGATGCTTCTAAAATACAAGGCTTATTGCACCCTCTGTTGGCCATGCATAAGCAGACTTTGATCTTTTACCAATAATGTAATAACATTTGTTTCTATACCTTGATAAGCATTTAACAAAACATTTAAATGGGCCTCTGTTTACAATTTTGTTTACAGTTTTAACTAAGTGCCACAAATACACCTTGGACAGGCTGCCATTCTATCGCAGGATGCACACCATTCGCACCCTCACTCATACCTATGGGTGATTTAGTGTCCAATTAGCCTAACTGCATGTCTTTGGGCTGAAGGAGGAAACAGGAGTACCCGGAGGAAACCCACATGGACACGGGGAGAACATGCAACAGTTTATGATTCATGCATAGTTTTACCTGTTATATAGACGTGATCTCTCAGTATGTCATTTCAAAGTGATGGAGGACAATTTCACTTCTGCATTTTCACCAAGATAATTGGATTTGTGGAAATATATTTCTACCTAAATTATGAATATAATCTCATTTAATTTAGCTAGTATTGTAAATGGTACAAGTGTCTTGCTTCATTCAAGCCATTTTCCAAATCTCTTTGTTGCTCACATTTGGAG
The DNA here is from genome assembly GCF_018555375.3 of Anguilla rostrata. NCBI lineage: Eukaryota > Metazoa > Chordata > Actinopteri > Anguilliformes > Anguillidae > Anguilla > Anguilla rostrata. The sequence goes on along the minus strand of NC_057936.1, from coordinate 44,721,881 downwards.
TTATAAAGCCTTAAATAGAATGTCCCCTAAATGGGTGAGGGGTTAAAGGCATACCGACCCCCGGAGGATGTGTTGAGCGAGGATACACGAGTGCTTTTTTGCAAGGGTATTTTTTCTTTTAAAGTGTGATTTATAAATGATCAACCTGTGGATCCACCTCTCCACATATCTGCCATGTGTTTAATTGATGTGGCCTGAAACTGACGCTTGAAAGAGAAAGGAAATTCTATTTGCCTAATACACATTTCCTCCATTCCTCTGTTCTTGTATCCTTTCCTGTATTTCTTGCGACCTCTGAAGCTTGGAAAGGACATGAGGGAAGGATGCAAGGAGTGAAAATAATTGGAATGAGCACTTCACTCGTCTCCTCCAATATTGGTACACTGGAGGGAGGGAGAACACAAAGATCGGTTTCTGGGGAATGGATGAGATGAGATGGTAGTGGAGGAAAGGAGGGGCTCATTCCAAGCATTTATTTTTACCTTCTTCCATCCTTTCCTTGTGTTGCTTCCTAGAAGCAGATCCAAACTACAGGTGGAAGCTGTGGTGGTGGAGGGTGAGTGTAATTCTGTGAGCAGCAAGCAAAGCATGAAAAGGGCAGAACTGGAGAGGTCTGAGTATTGTACGTGTGATTGGAAGAGACAAGTATGAGAGCATATAATGATGTATGTGCTTGGCTGAATATGAGAACATGTAGTAGCTGAGGCCAACTAATGATCAGCTGCAGAGTTTCCTGACCTGAATTTGATTTCGTCATTTCATGTGCAATGCACATGCCCTTAAAATTAAGCAAATTGTTGAAGCATTGTGTACCTTTTTATACAGGTACAGCTGCAGCCCCTTGGAATAGAAACTGATGCACCAAGCGTCTTTACTCATAAACTCAACGAATATGCATGGATTACTAACAAAAGTGAAGTGCTTAAATTTAGTGTGGTGTATACTGGAGATGAAGCCATTTTCAAGTAGTGGATTTCCATGTATATTACATAATACCAATTGATTGGGGGTATCCAAGCCTTGATGGTTTATATTGCGTCTTTGCATTTAGTTTATCAATGAATAAAAGTTAATTAAACAGTATCAGGTGAATTACATCAAAATTGGTTGCTGATTTTAAGATGAAAACAAAAACCAAAAGATCCTGCAGCTCTCCAATACCAGTGTTAGCCACACCAGGATTACTTGATTGATGCATTTATTTATTTATTAATTTCCAATTCAGTCTGTGTTTGCGTATTTCACTCAGAGAAGTGAGTTGATGACTCAAGAAGGAAGCCCTAGAGCTGGATTTACATACTCCATTTGGTTCTAGTAGGGTTTGTTTCCTGTACACTTTTTGGGAGCTGTAAATACCACACACACAAACACATGCGCAGTGCTCCATCGATCCATAGCAGGGTATCGAGGGGACTGGATCAACATTGACGGGTAAGTAAGGTTGATGTTGGGCACATTCACCGATCTATGCCCAGGAGTGACACAGCTGCTTATTTCTATAATTAGGCTCACTGTGTATTACAATACTCTGAAGCAACCTCTGTTGTTTCCTTTCATTCTTTTCTAATTCTTTTTCTTTCTTCCTCTTATTATTTTGTTCTGCCCACATAAACATCACCACACTGCTAAACAGGCAGTCATGGTGGGTGCAGAGGTGGCATGTTACTGGCTAACAAACCAATAACATTCGTAGTATGTTTGTCAGTAAATGGTGAGCTGTGCATTATGAGTAACGTGTCTCACAGGTAGGGGTTTGTCCAGTAGTGTGTTTCACAGGTGAGGGTTTGTACAGTAGTGTGTTTCACAGGTGGGGGCTTGTACTGTAGTGTGTTTCACAGGTGAGGGTTTGTACAGTAGTGTGTTTCACAGGTGGGGGTTTGCACAGTAGTGTGTTTCACAGGTGAGGGTTTGTACAGTAGTGTGTTCCCCATGTGAGGGTTTGTACAGTAGTGTGTTTCACAGGTGGGGGTTTGTACAGTAATGTGTTTCACAGGTGGAGGTTGGTACAGTAGTGTGTTTCACTGGTTAGGGTTTGTACAGTAGTGTTTTTCACAGGTGCTGGTTTGTACTGTAGTGTGTTTCACAAGTGATGGTTTGTACAGTAGTGTGTTTCACAGTTGGGGGTTTGTACAGTAGTGTGTTTCACAGGTGGGGGTTTGCTGTGTTCCCCATGTGAAGGTTTGTACTACAGTGTGTTTCACAGGTGGAGGTTTGTACTGTAGTGTGTTTCACGGGTGAGGGTTTGTACAGTAGTGTGTTTCACAGGTGGGGGTTTGCACAGTAGTATGTTTCACAGGTGAGGGTTTGTACAGTAGTGTGTTCCCCATGTGAGGGTTTGTACAGTAGTGTGTTTCACAGGTGGGGGTTTGTACAGTAGTGTGTTTGACAGGTGGAGGTTTGTACAGTAGTGTGTTTCACAGGTGGGGGGTTTCTACAGTAGTGTGTTTCACTGGTGAGGGTTTGTACAGTAGTGTTTTTCACAGGTGGTGGTTTGTACTGTAGTGTTTCACAGGTGCAGGTTTGTACTGTAGTGTGTTTCACAAGTGATGGTTTGTACAGTAGTGTGTTTCACAGGTGAGGGTTTGTACAGGGGTGTGTTTCACAGGTGGGGTCTGTACAGTCGTGTGTTTCACAGGTGGGGGGTTTGTACAGTAGTGTGTTCCCTACGTGGGGGTTTGTACAGTAGTCTGTTTCACAGGTCGAGGTTTGAACTGTAGTGTGTTCCCCATGTGAGGGTTTGTACAGTAGTGTGTTTCACAGGTGGGGGTTTGCTGTGTTCCCCATGTGAGGGTTTGTACTATAGTGTGTTTCACATTTGGGGGTTTGAACAGTAGTGTGTTTCACAGGTGAGGGTTTGTACATTAGTGTGTTTCATAGGTAGGGGTTTGTACGGTAGTGTGTTTTACAAGTAGGTTGAGCAGCTAATTTAGTGTTCTAGTTGATGTTAGAACCGTTCTCTGAGCAGATAGTTCAGAATGATCTGAAAACATATCTCTTTCACAAAACAAGCAAGGACAGGCAGGGCTGGGATTATCCAGAAGAAAATGTATTTTTATACATACTTCAGTGTGATCAAAGTAAAAATGCAGTGTGTTTAGATGTTTTTTTTCTACGCATTTTTAAAGGAAACTTGTGACTTCCTAATATGAAGGTTCAACTGCTATAAATATGATCCCAGTATATAATATCCAGGTTATTTTGTGCAGCACCTCCCAGCCCTGAACCACATTAGTGGATTTCTTACCCCAGTTCAGGGTGACCCGCCCAGTTAGACTGATCCGGTTCCACTGGGACGGCTTGGCGTGCAGAGTAGAGATCCAATCAGGTGGAGAGGCTTAGGCACGCTCCCCCAGCTCTCCCTACCAGAGCTGCAATTAGGTCAGGTCTTTAATAAGGAGAGGAGCCGCACACCGCACACCTCACAACACAGGAGAAGAGAGGAACTCAAGCTGAGAAGGCTGGGCGTGGCCCAGGGCGGCCTAGTAAGCAGTCAGAAGGTTAGTGCCAATATCATGACCTCAGGATCTGAAAACAGGGCTCCTCAATCGGGGGCAGGAGGGATGAAGGAGGTGGTGCTGATTTAGCAATTCCTCTGTTTTTTATGTTAAAAAAGATTTTCTGCTCCCCTTTCAAGTGATCAAAAGTCAAAAGAAATGCCTGATCTGGGTTAGTGGAAAGATTTTTGCGATTTGTGTTTGATAGACAAACCTTTTGTGTCATGTACTCTGGGTTTGATTTAAAAAATTCCCATTGCACATTTAGAAATAATCTATTTATAACAACACATATGATATGTTATTACAGTTTTCCACTCATTGAGAAAGTTAGTTTCCTCAGTTGACAGCTCTAGCAGAGAGAGAGGATGCTCCAAGAAATAAAATCAGAGGGTATTAGACTGGGATTCTTGGCAATGACCTCCTCCATTCACTCAAGGGATTTAACGTGTTGGAGGCCAGTAAATGTGGTAAGATTAATGTAGGTTCAAAAAGAGTGGTGTGGCCAGGAAAATTGCCCAGTCCAGGTAAAGAGATAGGAACAAGTGTTTGGGTCAGGTGAGGAGGCAGGGTCAGGATACTTCATTGCAGTGTTAGGAGCATAGGAGGGGTTAGTTAGAGAAGTGCGGTCAGATTGCACATTTCATCCCTGTATTGCAGTTTCAGTTGGTTTTAATTTGCATTGCTGAGTTTGACTGGCACATATATTGTTCACAGATTATTTAGCTAATTGCTTAATGTGCATGTTTATGATAGCAATCATAAGTGCATCATAACAGCAGAGATATGACAACACAGGGTGTGTGAGGGATGATGCCGAGTACAGAGACATTAAAAGTGAATCAGGGCTAGATACCACTGAATGGATTCTGTGTGTGTGTGAGTGTGTGTGTGTGTGTGTGTGTGTATGAGCATGTTTTATAGGTGTGTGTATGTATGCATGCTCATGCATCTGTGTGTATGTGTGTCTCGAAGTTTGTTCTGAGACATGGAGAGAGAGAGCAGGTCTCTCTGTGTATTGCACTGCTATTTTTAGGAAGAACAAATGCCAGATACGAGAGGAATCCCTCAACATGTAGCTTCACTGAGCGTGTGTCCCAGAGTAAGAGTGTGAAAGTGCAGGGTCCCAGTCTCGGTACGGTGCTGATCTGAACCAAGCAGGGAGGGGTTCAGGGATTACATTAGGGTCCATCGCCACAGCAACCGCCTGACAACATCCAGGTGAAAACCAGTGTTCTGCTTACAGGTATTGGAGACTGTATGGGCCACTTTGTGTGTGCGAGTGTGTGTGTGTGTGTGTGTGTGTGAGAGGGAGATTGTGTGATTGTATGTGTGTGTAGGTGTGTTTGGGGTTCTAGGTGTTGTCATGTCTGAATAGTTAGTCTGTTCTCTCATTTGTTTAAAAACTTTTCTTTTACAAATGCTACTGGAATCACATTTGAATGTTATAAAAGCTTCAGAGCCGGAAGCCTAAGGGTGTCAGGGGTAGATACTATGGGATACAGCAGTAACCTGGACTCCCACGTGCATGGTAGTGTGTGTGTGCATGCACACGTTTGTGTCTGTGTCTATGTGTACAAACATTTGCTTGTGCCAGTAGTATTCAGTGTGCAGCAACAATCAGAGCAGTAGTGTGGAGCAGTGCTCAGAGCATCAGTAGGGAGTAGGGGTTAGAGCAGCAATGTGGAGCAGTGGTCAGAGCATCAGTAGGGAGTAGGGGTTAGAGCAGCAATGTGGTGCAGTGGTCAGAGCAGTAGTGTGGAGTAGTGGTCAGGGCATCAGTAGGGAGTAGTGGTCAGAGCAGCAGAGTGGAGTAGTGGCCAGAGCAGCAGTGTGGTGCAGTGGTCAGGGCAGCAGTGTGGTGCAGTGGTCAGAGTAGCAGTGTAGAGCAGTGGCCAGGGTAGCAGTGTTGAGCAGTGGCCAGAGTAGCAGTGTGGAGCAGTGGTCAGGGCAGCAGTGTGGTGCTTGTGGTCAGAGTAGCAGTGTGGAGCAGTGGTCAGAGTGGCAGTGTGGAGTGGTAAGTAGTGTTGTTACATTGTGGTCAGGGTTAGGTATGTTGCTATTAGAGTATAGGCATCTGTTTAAAGAATAATGATTGTTTGTGTTAGTGTTAATCAGTTTAACCTACAGGGTCCAAGTTGAACTATGTGGTTGTTCCCTGCACTTGGAACGGTACTTCTCTCTAGGGTTTTCGACACACTTGTTCCTGGTTATGGTTATACACTTTGTTGTACGTCGCTCTGGATAAGAGTGTCTGCCAAATGCCTGTAATGTAATGTCTAGGTCTGACACATAGTCCCACTCACAGAATTGCACTGACTTGAGAAATACACTTTTTTTCATTTTTTACTTGCGGTGCTTGCACAGCTATTCCTCACAAGATTGTCTGCCGTGTCTCTGTAGCCAGGCTGTACCAGGTGCGTATGTGTCAGGCAGTCTCCATGGCCAGAATGTGCTCACTGAGTCTGTGCCTTGTCAAAATTTGTCTCACCTGTTGTGGTGTAGTAATTGTAGGACAATCTTTGTTTAGGCCTTACCATAAAACTGATTTTTAAAACTGTGTAGCAGTCCACCCGTTGTGGCGGTGTGTCTTCACATTTTGGTATGGTCTTTGCCTTGCTTTATGGAAGTGGAACACACTGTTTTGCGTATCAAAGGTTGAGATGGCCATCCTGCCCGCCTGTGGCATCTGATAACACAGTCTATGAATTCACACAGGATGCCATTGTTAGAAATGCACTGCTCTCTATTTAACCAGAATTATTTTACATGGGCTTTGAATAAATGAATGTGAAAAGAAGCTGCTATCCGTGTGTGTGTGTGTGTGTGTGCGCGCATGCGTGGAGGGGGGAGGGGGGTGAGTGTTTGTTGAGGTATGTGTAAGGGTGGGTGTTGATGGTTTGCTTGTGTGTGGTTATGGTGTGTGTCTCTGTGTCAGAGTCAGAGTTTCCATTAGCTACCAACCAGATGGTTCTTGGCCAGTAAAATTATCAAATGAAATGTAAAGCCTTTCAGCTATTCTGGCCAGAATAAAATTCATTGATTAAAATAACGGAGTGTCTATTTGCACACGGCAGCTATTCAGCTATTTACACCCGGCCCCCTCACCCCCCGGCTCCACAAAGCCCAACAAGCTGTGGCTCTAGCCACTCACAGGTTATGTTAACAACTTTGTAAGTCCCAGGTTCTGAAGCACAGCACATTACGACTCGGGATCGGAGTTAATGTGGGTCCATGTGGCGGTCCCTGATGCCCGCTACTGGGTGGCAGAGACTCAGACTTGGTCCGGCCTCATGGAAACACCCCCTCACCTTTGTCCTCTACGTGGTGCAGCAGATCAGGACTCTGATGCTGTTTCTAAAATATACATACAGTACATATACACGTACAGTGTCTAATGTGTGCCCGGGTGCAAATAGCATTGTTGGCTATGGACACCTGGGTACTTGTCTCTGCCATGCTATATACACCTGGGTGTAAATAGCTACATTGGCTATATTCCACCCCGGGTGCAAATAGCATTGTTGGCTACGGACACCTGGGTGCTCGTCTCTGCCATGCTATATACACCCGGGTGTAAATAGCCACTTTGGCTATTCCACCCGGGTGCAAATAGCATTGTTGGCTACTGACACCTGGGTGCTAATAGCATCTGCCTTAAAATAAATAAATGTATATATTTAGGCTCTTACAATCACAAACATACACTTCACTTATTTTGTCTCAAAAGCACAGCAACCATTCATTGTTATCGTCCCCAATCACCCTCCAGCATGAAATAATGATTTCTCTCGGATCAAAAACAAAAAAAGAAACGAGAAGCTGCCAGCAGGAGAAGGTTGCATTGCTATTGCGACTCTCAAGATGCTCTAAAACCTATGAGATATTCAGTTTCATGTCAGCAGCTGCCTGCTTCCATGCCATGAAGTATCACCACAACTAAAAGGACACAGCTTAAATAAGTTAGTGGTTGTCTATCATAGCCCTTATGTTATTTTTTGCCTGTTATAAATAGTTTGTTTTTACTCTGCCAAAACCTGATGAACTTGAATAAGCCTAAAGATATGACTGATATGCAAATTGTCTTTTTGTTAAATGCAGTATTCTGCATTGTAGGCTAAAGCCAATTGGTGCATTTTCTGGTATTGGCATTGGCTATTAGTCATGGTGAATCAATGAAATTGTGTTTATTTGCCCAAGTAGAAAAATGCATTTTAATGAAGAACCAACAATGCAAGATCATGGAAGCTTCTTTTTCTGAGAAGAGGTTTATGCACACACAAAATGTGCACAGATGCAAATAGCCTTTTTTTACACCTGATTTATCCTTTTGTGCGAAGCCTATGCCTATTTGTTATTAAATTTTCATAAATTTTCAAAGTCCAAACATGCAAGATTAATTTTGCATATTATTAAACACATTAAACCTATTGATATAAACGTTGATATAGCTAGAAGTTTGTTTGTGTATGTGTGTGTGAGGGGTGATGTTGGGATGGGTGTTATTGTGCATGTTGTAATGGGGGGGGAAGGGGGGATTGCAGGGGGATGAAAGTAAAGGACGAGTGGGGTGGTTGTAATGGGTGGTAGTGTTGACAGCTGCCTGGCTGGAGTAAAAATAATGCAGCCCAGGGCTGAGCCAATGTCTCTCAGCCCCCTGTGTTGATGTATAAACAGCACCATGGTTACAGTTACTAAGGTGAGCTTTGGCCTAGCTGGGAATGTACTTCACCTTCATCTTTGACCTGTCATTCACACAGTCACAGTGTCTTTCTCAGAATTACAGTTCCTAAATAATTTTATAAACTAAAGTCAGTTCAAAATTTTAACACTCTCTCTCTTTCTCCCTCTACTTTTTTCTTTCTCATAGAACTATCTGTGACTGCTCTCCTTTTCTTTTTGAATTGTTAATGTTTTCTTTATCTGTGAATCAATTGTTTTAACTTGAGTTTCCATAATATGTATACAATTACTGTAAATGTAACCAGAGGGCCACTAACAACACTACACTACATTTTACATTTTAGGCATTTAGCTGATGCTTTGATGCAGAGCGACTTGCAATGAGTTTTTTCTAACAACATGTCTGTTTGTTGGGTTATGTCCAGTGTAGGTTGCTAACTGATAGTAACATCTGTAACTTTACTTTTTATTACTGCTGTTTTCATTTTAATTTAATTACCCTGATTTTACCACTCTATATTAAAAGTATTTATTTATTTATTTATTTATTTATAAATGCTTGTCTAAGAGAACTCTCACCAGTTATTATTAGAAGTCCAAGATCTACTTTCTTATTTAGGGGGGTCAAAGCACCCGATGTGCTAGAACCCTGTCTATTTTGTTTGGATTATTTGGATTATTTTATTTGTTCATTTTGTTTTACCGTTTTTGTTCCCTGAACTGTTTCTACTTCCTGGTGTGGGATCATTGGGCCTGTAAATTTTATGCACAATTCTGTTCATGTGATTGGCATAAGGAAACAGCATGAACAAACACAGATAAGAAAAAAATGAGGAATGATGAAATGTTCTTGAAAACATTCTTATGCACATTTTACGATTAAATGTGATTGTACACATGTTTTGTGAATGAGGCCCATTGTCTTGCTGTTGGATGAAGCGCCATCCAAGTCTGGAGGCGTTTGCTTGAACTTGATCAGATGTTTCTGTACACTTCAGAATTAATTCTGTGCCTACTATCAATAGTTATATAATCAATTAAGACAAGACCAGTACCTGTGGCAGCCATACATGCATTTGGAGGTATGCTTGGGACCTTGGGTAGTTCCTTCTACCAAACTTTGCTGTTTCCAACACTCTGAATATTGGTCTTAACTGTTCAAGACCTTTTTCTTTTTTTGTGCATCTTGCATTGTAGCCTCTGTCTGTTTCTGTTTGTGAAGTCTTCTGTGGACAGTAGTCATTGACATCCATGCCTGCCTCCTGTAGCGTGTTTCTGATCCGTTGGACAGGTGTTTGGGGGTTTTTCCTCATTATGAGAATTCTTCTGTCATCAACTGTACCAGGCCCCTTGCAATTATTGAGCTCTGCAGTGCTCTTTTTCTTCTTAATGATGTTACAAACAGTTTATTTAGGTAAGCCTAAGGTTTGGCCTATGCCTCTATTTCTGTTCATGAAACAAAATGAACCAAACCAAAATGTGGAGTACAGAACCAAATCAAGAAAAAATATGTCTTGGTCCCAAATGTTATGGAGAACACTGGAAATGTTACTCAGAAAGCATGAACACAGCCCACTTCAGGGATTTTCACGCAGTCGTCAAACATGCAGTACCTCCACATAACCAGCAGGTTACTACCTTAGTCTAGTGCAAACATTAAGAACAGATAACATATAACATAATGACGAGAATAGGCCATTCAGCCCAACAATGCTTGCCATTTTCCTGAAACGGTAATATCCACATCAAAGTTGGATTTTTACTACTTAGTAATTGTTTTCTTCGTCAGCCATTATGATCATTTTTAATGGCTTATCACAAAAAATGCTTCACGGTCCATTCTGTAAGTGTAGAAACAAACAACCATGAGAGTGAGAGCGAGAAAGAGAGAGAGAGAGTTTGTGGATTGAACAGAAATCAGTTTCATGAGATGTTTCCATGGCAGCACTGGATCACCAGGGGTCTGTCATTCTCTTAGTGTAACCCAAATTACATCAGTTTCAGTTTATCAACTGTCAGATTCACTGTAGTGTTACACATCTTACTTATCTTTTCAAACAGAGCCCAGCTTGATTAGCACAATCATCCTGATTCACTTGAGAGATGGTCTGCATCCCCAAAACCCCAAGCCTCAATATTCTGGTTAAATCACATTAAAATGCTACAAAATCAACCACCTTGATACCATAAAGCATTTGAAAAAGGTCACAAAGATTTCATGACTGCATTACAAAGGTAGTTTTTTCATGGGGCCGGGAGGGTTCTGATTGTATGGTTTTCAGTTGGGGAGGATTGAGTTGAGCAGATACTTCAAACACTGGTGATTTTCTAACAAGTCATAACTGACCAGACGGTTTTTGTGAGATGAAAGGCAGGGAATTTATGCAAACACTCAGAGTATGTGGAAAGTGTAGGCTTAGGGGAAAAAATGCTATTCTTCAGTGCACTCAACATTTTCCAATTTTACTGGTAACCCAGATTTTTTTACTCCCAGTTTTGCCCAGCCATATTCATAGGCCCATCTCATCACCGTAGTATCCCCTTTTTAATACTTCCCTCCCATTTATCACCTAAACTAGAACACCTAATTGTATTTTTTTCAAAGAACTCTTCGCTACAACCTCCATTATCCATTCAGGGGAGCACAGACAACCATGTGCTCCCCATTGAATCGCGTGATATCAGCCACCACTTCTTATAGGACCACAATTAACCAGTCAGGCACACATGGACATGAGTGCACTTAATATGCAGCTTAACAGGTACCTGCTCAATCAGTTGCATGTCACCTGCCAGGGCTGTCAGGTACAGTTGGCTCTGAGCCTGTCTAGATTTTATCTCAGACCGTTGGGCCCATTCATGCTCTAGACAGTGCCTTAATAGGATGAGGCACCTAAGAGCCCCACTGTTGTATCTTCTGGCAGTGCTGAAGAGTACAGATGAGTAAAAGCTCTCTGAAGCACATGTTCCCAGCCACCACTTCCTTTTCCTCTGTAGTCCTCCAGATGAGCTTTCGAGCCAGTTGATATCAGAAAGTCCACGGGTCAGAAAGTAAATGTCTTGCCATGTGTTGCTTCTACCCATGAACTGATTAGTTGTCCCACCTAGCTGAAGCATTGTGCTAATTAGCAAATCCAGGTGATCCTGGGGAGGACTTTTACTTTCTGTCACATGCCGTGACTACCCTGGTAGGGACAATACAGCTGGACACAGGGAGATGTGAAAATTCCGGATAACTCTGGCATTTTATTGGGAGTAGAGAGAGAGAGCATAATCACTCACGAACACAAACAAAAAAAACCTTCACCAGTCAGCCTCTCGGTGTCTGGGCAAAAACAATAAACTAAAACAACAAAGACAAAATAAATAAAATTATACGGTCTCTTTTCAGCCTTTCCCGTGGTACGTGCTCTCTCTCGCTCTTGTGGGGGATCCCCAGTCTCAGACGCCTACTGTGGAAAGAAGCACACTTTTAAATATTGGACTGATTCGTAACATTATCCAGGTGTGTGTCTACTTAACGAGTAGGCGTGGTCCTCTAATTGCCCTGAATTCCTCCCGCAAACTGAGCCCTGCCACACTCCTCCACCGTCAGAATGGAGCCGGGTTGCATCTGATACCCCCCCTCCTGGGAGAGGAAATCAGCACAAGCGTTTGTAGATGCCAGCCGATGGATTACCCGGAAACAAAATGGCTGGAGGGCCAGAACCCACCGGGTAATCCTGGAATTGGTGTCCTTCATTCTGTGTAGCTATGGGAGGGGGGCATGATCTGAATAGAGGGCAAAGGGCCTGCCCAGGAGGTAGTACGTCCCACTTTATGGTGAGACATTGCTTTTTAATAGTACTGTACCAACTCTCCCTGGGGCTGAGCTTGCGGCTGATGTAGAGCACCGGTCGCTCCTCCCCATCCACCTCCTGGGACCTCACTGCCCCCAGTCCTCTATCAGAAGCATCGGTCTGCAAGAGAAGAGATTCATCAAAGTCAGGGCTAATCAACAGAGGCCCGCCACACAAGCATGCTTTTATTTTCACAAACGCCACCTGGCACAGCTCCGTCCACTGAACTGGATCAGGGCTCCCTTTCAAGTGAGGCCGGTCAAGGGACCAGCGAGACTAGAAAAGTTTAGAATAAACCGACGATAATAGTTTGCTAGCCCCAGGAACGACCTAACTTGCTTTTTGGACTTGGGTTTGGGAAAGCATAGATAGCCACTATTTTATCCAAAGGACAAACTCGTCCCCTCACCAAGAGGAAACCCAGATACCATACCTCCAGCAGCTTGTCCACCTGAGGCATAGGATAGGTATCAAATTTCGAAACTGCGTTTACCTTTCGGTAATCCACGCAGAAACGAACAGTCCTATCAAGCTTAGGAACAAGCACGATAGGGCTACGCCAGTCACTGTGGGATTCCTCAATTACAATGTCCAGCATTTTGCCTAATTCTTCCTGCACCAATTTCTTTTTGTGTTTAGGCAGTCAATACAGGTGACTTCGAATTACAGCGCCCGGGAAGGGGTATGTATATGGTGTTCTGTAATGTTTGTTCTTCCTGGTAAGGGGGAGAAGACGTCAGCAAATTCCTGTTGCAATCGAGCTACCTCTGCCTGCTGTTTCGGAGTCAGATGGTTGTCAATTGGGACCGGATTATTTTTATGCAAATTGGGAATCTCTGGCTCCAGCTCATCTAGCAAGACCTCTGTTTTAGCTAGCAAAGCAGGGTCTACCTCTCTCCACAGTTTCAGCAAATTGAGATGGTAGATCTGACGTGCCCCACCCCTATCAGAACGAATGACCTCATAGTCTACATACTCGACACACCGTGTGACCTCGAAAGGTCCTTGCCACTTGGCGAGAAATTTGGATGCTGATGACGGGAGTAACAGTAGGAATTTTTATCCCGGTTAAAATTTCATTTTTACTTTGGCTTGGACCCTCCTCCCAAGTTTCTCTTAACAGGTCCAAAATACCACGGGGCCTTCGCCCGTACAGTGATATGTCCGTGACATAACTGAGTTGCCTTGATCTGTGAGAATCTCTTTTGGAATTCCCACATGGGAGAAAAAATGAAATAATAATAATAATAATAATAATAATAATAATTAATCATGTTCATGCACGCAAAGTTCATTTCCTGTGCTAACGTTACTGGTCAGCTAACAATTTAGGCATAATGTTCCCATGGCAGGCTATGTTTCCTTTCTGTTCTGAAGATTTTGATAAAATTGGATGATGAAAGAAGTTAAACAAACTAAACAGAGTAAGTAATTTATGTTGTTTTAGGCTACAGGTATTAGCCATTTGATTAGTTTTTGTGTTAAGAAATAAACAGGATTTCCTATAAACAATCATTTCCCTATTGTGATTAATAAATGCTGAGTTGTGGCAAATTACGTCCATGAGAAAGAGCTTTATTCATTTGCGCATTTGGCTATAGAAGCTGCAGGGGCCTCATTTATAAAATGAACTTGCGTGCATACGTAAAGTGAAGACCTGACGTAGAGCCACAACCGTTTCCACGGTCAAATCGATTCATGTTGAAATTTTATAAATCACTACTTTGACGTGATTTTCTACGTACGCGCCACACAGTTTATCTAAAATACATTTTATAAATGAGGCCCCAGATGTAGTAACCTAGTATGAAAGTTCACCGATGTCCTCTATTCTACTGCCCGCTTGTGGAAAATAACACGCAGGCCAGTTTAGATGGAGCATCGCGTGCATATTGTGCCCGACAGTAAGCAGCTTATTTTTGTAAATTATAGACAAATGATATTCGAATATATTCAAACTCAATTTCATGGCACTTTTGACACCCTTACTAAGCTAACAACAAGCTTTAAAGTATTCTGTGTGGCCCACGAACCCCCAGTGATTTTCATATTTGGCCCACTTGCTGTTGAAGTTGAATAGCCCTGTAATACAATATTTATAGCGCCCAAAGTTCTTCACAGAGGAATAAAATGAAATACCTAAAAATAAAATGCAGAAAAATAAAATAAGTGCATACATGACCCTGGCAGCTTCCAGCAGCAAGTAGAGTGACTTCAGCAGGGGGATTGAAGTCAAGTCAGGCAGTAGCATTCTGAATAAGCAGTAGTCGCTGTATGGCGCAGGCTGGTAGACTTGTGAGATGGGAGTTGCAGTAATCTAGATGGAAGATTACCATGGCGTGGACAAGTAGCTGGGTGGAGTACGTGGTCAGATATGGTATCATCTTCCTGATGTTGTACAGAAGGAATCTGCAGGACTGCGATGTTGCAGCCATATGCTCCTTGAAGTCCAACTGTTCATCCAGGACCTCCCCCAGGTTTTTTGCAGAGCAAGAAGCAGCCGTGGTAGTACCATCAAAAGTGATGGTGATGGTGAGCTGTCATAGTAGGGAGGCCCTGCGAGGGATGAAGAGTAGCTTCGTCTTGTCAAGGCTGAGCTTCAGGTGATGCCTAGCCTTCCACATTGAGATGTCAGTCAGACAGATATTCTCTCAATAACCTGTACGGCAGAGAGAGTGAAAGAAAAGAACAGTTGTGTATCATCACCATAGCAGTGACAAGAAAAGCCTTGTGAAGTAATGACTGAGCCAAGAGATTTGGTGTAAATGGAGAACAGTATACACAATCAGCCACAAGATTAAAACCACCTGCATTTTTCTGATTTAATATTTTATTTTCTCTGTTTGTAATCAAACAATTCACAAGTGCAGACTCAGAGCTTTTATTAAAGGGTATTCTTATACATTTTGGTTTCACCATGTAGTAATTACAGCACTTTTTATACGTAGTCCCCCATTTCAGTGTTTTAGACAAAATAACATATTGTCAAATAAAAGAGTCATGTTTTGTATTTGCTTGCATATCATTTGCATGCCATGACTTCCTGATGTCTGTGACCTATCAACATCATCAGAGTCTGGATGTCTTATTGTTAGGTTGTCCTACATTACAAAAACTCTTTGCATTTCAATGGATCTCTATGGGAATTGGGGGCTGGGACTAGATTCAGCTGTAAATTATGCTGATACAGTATGGAACACATTTATTGGCTAAATGGCTTTAAGTCATGCTCAGACTGTGAAACGGAATTGCAAGATGGCTGCCTCTGTCTTCCCCGGTTTGTTTTGACTTTTTAAATTGTTGTATCGTTTTGTCTATCAAACTTTTTTTTTAAGAAATGGAGGGTCAAACTACGGCCGAGAGCAAGAGGGTCCAAAAATGTGAATTCTGTGAAATGTTTTTAATCATCAGCGTGGAGGACTTTACGGAAAATTTTATTTGAACTAACTGCGATAAAATAAAAGAACTGCTGCAGAAGCTGATTGAATTGCACATGAAAGTCTGTCAAATGACAGAGCAAAACGTTGTTTTAAAAGAGAGATCGAAACTTTGGGACACTTTTAACTCAACGGTTTTAATAGGATCCGCTGGCATGGGAGCACAAAACTCGGCGCTCCTTGCAACAGCTCTCCCGGTTCAAAAGACATATATGGACACACAGGCCGAGGAGCACTTAACACCGCTGACCACCGACATGGCAGCTCCAGCTGTGAGATGCTTAACGGGCTCCTGCTTCACACCTGGCCTGAGGGAACATCAGTGGAAACGGGTGGATGACAGAGGCAGGCGGGGAAGACAGAGGAAAATCCTCCACCCCGTACCATCTCAGGAGCTGAAGCTGGAAAACCGTTTTACGGTGCTGAGCCCGAACACGTCCCCCGACCGCCATCCCTCCGCTGCACCCACCACTCCATCACCACTTGCTTCCACCGTGGTGATTGGCGATTCCATCGTTCGGGGGCTCTCGCTCCCTTCCCGCGGAATTATTACAGTGGTCCAACTGTTTTCCCGGAGCCCGTGTTTTGGACCTCAACAGATAGCTTCCAGTCGTGCTTGGAAAACACGCTAAAGTGAGTTGACTTGGAACACACTTAGGAGTGAGTTTTCAACCTTTGGACTATTATACCCAAGCGACAACTTCTCCACGTGGGGTAGGTCTGATAAAACTTAAAGGGGGAACTTTATCTCTAACACCCTTAAAGAAACTGGAAAAAACATTACAATTTCAGGACCCCTACCGACTTACAAAAGGGGAACAGAAAAATTCAGTCGTCTGTTCTCCTTAAATTCATGTGACAAACTTAAGGTCACATTTGTAGACAACTTTTATCTTTTCTGGGGCCGCCCTGCGTTCTTTAAGCGCGATGGACTGCACCCCAACCACAGGGGTTCTCAGATGCTTGCCCACAATATAATGCAATGTATTTCACCCTGACTACCTACCCGACCTACCCCTGTTGATTTTAGAATACCCATCATCTCAACACTGCAAACAGAGCTATAAAGGGGTCAATCATAAATAACTTGGTTATAGTTCCCATAAACATGAATTCATTTTCGGCTGCAAACCAGACGGAAATCAACATGGCTCTTTTTAATATAAGGGCGTTAACAAACAAATCCTTTTGTATCAATGACCTCATCAATGAGCATAACCTTGACTGTCTTTTTCTCACTGAGACCTGGCTGGGCACAGATGCACCTGTCACACTGACTGAGGCCTGTCCACCCAACTACACCTTTTCCTATTCATCCAGAGATGGAAAGAAGGGTGGAGGGACAGCTGCAATCTACAAAGAGACACTAAAGAGCAGGGATGTGGACCTAGGCACATTTCATGCCTTTGAATATAATGCTACTTGTTAATTGTCAGCCTTGTTTCCTTGCAGTGACAGTATATAGATCTCCTAAATTATCTGTCCCCTCTTTTTTAACAGAATTCTCAGACCTATTATCTGCCATTCATACGAGCTATGATACTTGTATTTTAATTGGTGATTTTAACATACATGTTGATAATGTGGCAGATACCAGAGCCAAAGACTTTTTAGAATTGTTGGAATGTATGGCCTTAACAGCATGTTAATGTACCGACTCACAAACATGAGCACATTTTTAATTTTTAATTTAATTGTATCATATGGCCTTGACATCAATATATTGTCTGTCTCTGTCTGACCACCACTGTGTGTTTTTTAACTGTTTTGATCATTCTCTGCCAAGTACCACAGAACGTTGTCAAAAAACGCTAGATTAACCCTGAAGTAACCAAAACTCTCACGTCATATATTGCAACCTACAAAAATAACGTTTTACCACATCCTGTGAAGACTTAGTTAATTAAATGAAATGAAAACAGTGCTTGACGCAGTCGCTCCACTTAAAACCAGGAAAATAACTACAAAAAAGGTTGCCCCATATAAAAATAATCAAAGTAAAAAATCAAGTAAAATGACTGCAGAATTGCTGTGCGCAGATGGCGAAAAACAAAATTAGTAATCCATCACAATATACTCACTGAAAAACTAAAAAAATTACAACAAGGCAATTCGAATATCACGGCAAGCATATTTCTCAGACCTGATAAACACCAACATTCAAAATCTAGCCTGTTTTGTAGTACAACATATTCTCTGGTAAACCCCACAACTAACTATAGTATCAAGCTTCCAGGTTCTAAATGTAAAGAGTTTGCTGGCTACTTCAGGGAGAAAATAATCAATAGTAGATCTGGTATCTGCCAGCAGAACAACCACACTGTACTTTTACCTATATCTTGTGTACAGAGTAATGTCAAGTTGGAACGTTTTGACCTGGTTGATGCTGAAACTCTCAGGAAAATAGTAACATTACATTACATTACATTACAGGCGTTTAGCAGACGCTCTTATCCAGAGCGACTTACACAACTTTTACATAGCATTTTACATTGTATCCACTTATACAGCTGGATATATACTGAAGCAATGCAGGTTAAGTACCTTGCTCAAGGGTACAATGGCAGTGTCCTACCCAGGAATCAAACCTATGACCTTTTGATTACAAGCCCAGTTCCTTACCCACTGTGCCACACTGCTGCCTATAAGTAACAGAACTGAAGCCCTCCACATGTTCCCTTGACCCAATTCCAACCTCCCTTTTTAAAACTATTTTTAATTGTGTATCCGAAGACATCCTTGCCATAGTGAATCACTCCTTACAGCTTGGTGTCTTCCCCACTGATTTTAAAACTGTTTTAGTAAAACCTCTTTTAAAGAAAGTGAACCTGGACATTGAAACACCCAGCAATTTTCGACCAATTTCAAATCTCCCATTTTTAAGCTAAATTTTAGAGAAACTAGTTTTTAATCAGCTAAGTATATTTTTAAACTCAAATACTAAATTAGAAATGTTCCAAGCAGGTTTTAGGACACATCACAGCACAGAGACAGCCCTGCTAAAAGTAGTGAATGATATCAGAACAAATCTTGATAGCAAAAAGCCTTCAGTTCTATGCTACTTGACCTGAGCGCTGCCTTTGATACTGTGGACCTCCAGATTCTTTTAGATAGATTAAGTGAGCATGTTGGCCTGTCTGGAATAGTTTATAACTGATTTACCTCATATCTTTGCGGAAGAAATTTTTTTGTATCTATAGATAACCACTTCTCCAAACATTATGAGGTTACCCGGGGGGTACCACAAGAATCAATCTTAGGACTGTTACTTTTTAATTTGTACATGCTACCCCTGGGCAGTGTCATCAGGAGGCACGGCATTTCTTTACACAGCTATGCTGATGACACTCAGCTCTATGTGTCCGTGTCTCCTGGTGACACTGGGCTGACTGACTCACTTGTTACCTGTATTTTAGATATAAAGGCCTGGATGTCACAGAATTTTTTACAGCTCAACCAGGATAAAACGGAACTATTGATAATTGGTTCAAAGGCTCAGAGGGAGAAACTGACCCCCCAAACTAAATACACTAGGACTTAACCCAAGCCAAGAAGTAAGAAATCTAGGAGTGATTTTTGACTCTGATTTTAACTTCAAGGATCATGTGCGGGGTGTCACAAAAACAGCATTTTATCACTTGAAGAACATCTCCAAAGTGAGGTCATTTCTCTCTCTGAGCAACACAGAGAGACTGATGCATGCTTTTATAACTAGCAGGCTAGACTACTGTAATACTCTCCTTTCCGGTCTACCGAAGAATACAATAAATCAGCTATAATTAATTCAAAATTCTGCTGCACGAGTGCTGACTAAGACCAAAAGGAGAGCGCACATTACGCCTATTTTAAAGTCTTTACACTAGTTACCTGTTAGTTTTTGTATTGATTTTAAAATTATTTTATTAGTTTATAAGGCACGACATGGCCTTGCACCAGACTACGTCTCAGAAATGCTTTTGGTTTATGAACCAAGAAGGCCCCTCAGATCCTCCAGTTCCTCTCTTTTAGCTGTTCCACGAAGCAGAACAAAAACATTTGGTGCTGCTGCCTTCAGCCATTACGCTCCAAGCCGCTGGAACAGCCTTCCAGCGTATGTGAGAGAAGCTGAAAATACTGATATTTTTAAACGTAAACTAAAAACCCATCTATTCAGTCTGGCTTTTATGTAGTGTTTTATAATTTTATAGTCTTAGTATTTACACTTATTTAATTTATTTTCATCATTATTATTTATTTTATTCTATTTTGTTTTATCAACACTTCACTGTTGATCATGCATTTTATTTTAGTTTTTTCATAAAATTTACTTCGTGTAATATTTCGTCATTTTATTTCTTGTTATTTTTATTGTTTGTATTATATTTTATTATGTATCTTTTTTTATCTTAACTACCCACCTTTTATTGTTGTTTTATTCAACTTGGTGTGCATTAGTCTTTAAATCAATTTTAACATTTTATGTTTTATCAATCGCTTGTAAAGCACTTTGAATTGCAATTTGATTTTTCTGAAAGGTGCTATATAAATAAAGTTTGATTTATTTATAATTATTAATTTATTTTTGATTGAGCGTCTTTGAGAACATGAAAAGCGCCATATAAAATAAATGTATTATTATTATTATTATTATTATTATTATTATTATTATTAATAATTCCCATAGAGATCCATTCAAATGCAAATAGTTTTTTTATTGCTTGTAGGACAACCTGACAATACAATATCCAGACTCTGATGATGTTGATAGGTCACAGACATCAGGAAGTCATAGCATGCAAATGATATGCAAGCAAATACAAAACATGACTCTTTTATTTGACATTATGTTAATTTGTCAAAAAACACAGAAATGGGGGACTACGTATAAAAAGTTCTGCAATTACTACATGGTAAAATCTAAATGCATAAGAATACCCTTTAATAAAAGCTCTGAGTCTGCACTTTGTCCACGTGTGAATTGTTTGATTACAAACAAAATAAAATATTAAATAAAAAAAGCAGAAAAATGCAGGTGGTTTTAATGTTGTGGCTGATCGGTGTATGCCCCAGTACAGATCCCTGTGGGACTTCTGTAACGAGGGGATGATGTGCAGAGACAGACCTCATCCAGGTAGGACCTATCTGCAAGATAGGAAGCAAACCAAGAGAGGACAGTCCTAGAAATACTCATCCCAACCAGTGTGGAGATGAGTAGCTGGAGTAGTAGGAGGACAAGGAAAGAGGAGAAGGATGAGTGGCAAGTGGCAAGTCCCTCTGTTAGAGCCAGGAGAGCAGTTTGAAAGCCAGACTGGTGAGGGTCAAGCAGGTTGTTCTGATGGAGAGAAGATGGTAATTGGTTAAGCACTGCTCATTCAAGAGTTTTGGACAGAAAAGCTGAAAACGATACAGGTCGATAGTTCCTGATATCACAGGTGTCTAAGGTAGCATTCTTCATTAGTGGGGTAACACGAGCATTGATTGACATACTGAGATGTGAATAGATGGTAAATTTGGGTGAGTGAAGTGTTAGTATTTGCTCCTGCAGACATAAATATCTGGGTAATATCTCACAGATAGGTGTGTTCTGTGTGAGGTAAGCTGTTTTAGCTGGTGGCCTGTTCATGGTGACATTACTGCTCCAGTTAAATTAATAACGTGATCTCAACAGCACAGCCTACAGCAATATACAGTAGACTCCTTTTTTATTCACACCCTTGATAAATATGAACAAAAGAGATCATACAAAATAAACTATGTAAGTAATTAGCTTTATTTATTCTCAAAAAATGCTGAAAATTATATTCTTTAATAATAATGCATTGACACAAACCACAATCGAACGTTTCACAAATTATATATTTTGTTCCAGAAAAATCAAGAATCGCAAATATTCACACTCCTGTTATCAGTACTATGTGGTTCCTCCCTTGGCCATTATAACAGCAAGTAGTCGCCTTCTGTAGTGTCGTACAAGGTTATGGAACTTCTTGGGGGGGATCCTCAGCTATTCCTCCATGCAGAATTGTTGTAGTTCCTTCAAATTCTTGGGTTGACGTCTATGGACTCCTTTTTTGAGTTCAAACCACAAATATTCAATTGGATTCAGGTCTGGAGACTGAGATGGCCACTTCAGGACATTGATCCTGTGTTCGGTCAGCCATTTCTTAGTTGTTTTCCGGCGTATGTTTAGGATCATTGTCTTGTTGAAATGTCCATCTGCAGCCAAGGTGTAGCTTCCTGGCAGAGGGAACAAGGTTTTTGGACAAAATATCTTGGTACATATTGGAGTTCATGGTTCCATCTATTTTAACAAGGGCCCTAGGGCCTGTGGATGCAAAACAACCCCAAAGCATTAAAGATCCACCACCATGTTAGCCCTTGGACTTCTTTTTGCCACTTGAACTATCCGTCTCACTACACGTGGGGGCAAGATAGATTGGTGTCCCCTACCTGGAAGGTTAGCCACTGTTCCAGTGGCCTTAAATTTCCTAATAACTGACACAATGGTGGAAAGCGGAATCTTTAACTTTTTATGGATTTTTTTGAGGCCATCTCCTGATCTGTAGAGGTCAATAACCTTTTGTCTGATGCTTTTAGTGAGTTCCTTGCCTTTCACCATGATGATGACTGACCACAGTATTTCAAACATATGTTCCCTCCTCTTTATACCCTAGGGAAACAGGAAACCGTTGTAGGCCACTGTATAGTTCCTTAACCTTCCAATAAACTTCAAATAAGCTGTATATTTATGAAGATTTGTTTTTGGTGGATTTTATTTAAAATAATGTGTGTGTGAATAATTTTGATCCAGGTGTTTTCTGGGATAAATTTATTTATTAATAAAACAAAATGTGTTGAACAATGTTATTAGTATTGTAGGTTTTATTTTTTGACCATAAAATAGCTTATTACTTATATAATTTTCTTTTATATGATCTGTTTTGTTAATCTTTATCAAGGGTGTGAATAAAAAAGGAGTCTACTGTAACTGTTCCCAAAGGACACTGACTTGTAACCTAATCTCAGATCAGATGTGCAAGGAATCAGGTGGTGCAGTATATTTATCCCTCATGTGCTCACCAACACTTACATCCACACAAAGACACATGTTCATACACATATGCACTCACACACACACACTTACAGTTAAATGCAAAAGTATTGGGAGAGTGACACAAAGGCCTGTAATTCCTACATGGATCTTCCAATATAAAAGTAAATGCCCTCCAATTAAAGCTGCTAGTCAGCACTTTAACTTCAAATTCATTGTTTTATTTAAAATCCAATGTGCTGGAGAGCCAAAACAACAAAATATGAGTCACTGCATCAATACTTCTGCATTTAACTGTGCGTGCTCCCTCCCTACACCTGTGCACCTCTTACCTGAATATAGCCCAAAACTATCTCTCCCCATGAATGATTCAGTTGAAATGACCCCCACCTGCATCTCACTGTAGAAGTCGCTAAGCAACTGAAAGACTATCCTGTGAACTGAAAAGGCACAGAAAGACAATGGCCTAACTTTTCTCTCCCCTCTCTCTCTCCTCTTTCTCTCACACACACATGCACACACGCACACTCACTTTTTTCAGCCACTTGAATGGTTGTTATCCTCTCTCCTCTTGTGTTTCTTCTGTAGGACTTCCCTGAACAAAATGTCCAAACAGCCTTCTTCCAATGTTAAAGCCCTACAGGTAGGACTGTATGTTTATGTATGAATACAGCATGCAAGAGTATGTTAGTTTGTGCATTTGTAGGACTGAGTGTGTGTGTAGTATGTGGACTGCGTGTTTGTGTTTGCGCATGTGTGCATATGTGTATACAATATGTAACAGTGTGTGTGCTATGCAATAATAATAATTACAATAATAACAGTGATATTCAAACTAATCTGATTTGTTGTTCTGTTCTTTTTTTGTTTTGTATAAAGTTGTGAGATCATTTGTTTTCAGACAACACAATATTAAACACACCCTTTTTCGTGTTGATTAAAGGACTTCAACAGTTTATTCAGAGAAGTATGTTGCTGTTTTTGTTACAATGAGCCACGAACATGAAAACACTCAAAATAACATTTTTACAGTAAATTTTAAGCATGTTAAAATATGTTATACAAAGTCTGTTAATGTACACAAAATATTCAAGAAGTAGTGTTGTATTAGGCCCTCTGTATTAGCCCGTGGAGCAAACTCACACATCTCAATATTAAAGCATTTTAAAATCTATGATGCATACAAAAATAGACCAAGTTGTATAATAAGCTTAACTGTTTCTGATAACTTTTAGTTTCATTATTGCCAACATAAGGAAATAATTGGTACTTTAGTTTCAGACATGCAAACTAGTTAGAAAAGTACACATTTCACAAAAGCCAACTGTAGAATAGCAACACTGTAAAGTTCAAGTACACACGTCTCATTTACACGTTGCACATTGCAGTCTTTCTCTTTAGATAATGCTGAACTTGTTCATGAAAGGTAACACGTTACCTTCATATGCTTCAGACACAGTGCCCATACAAACTATAGAAATACTACCAAACCACAAACAGCCCATGCAAACAAAAATTAATCCCCTTCCTGTGTGACCCAGAGAAAGACCTCCTTCCAAGTATTTCCTTTCTGAGGCATGATAAAGGAACTGGCATTTGCAGGAAGAGATGGACAGGTGGAGACAGATGGACATAGTGATACACAGACAGAGAAGAAGTGATAGAATGACACAGAATAGAGAGGGATAGAAAATGATAGTGGTAGATAGTGATAGAGGGATAGAAAATGATAGTGGTAGAAAGAGTGATAGAGGGGAGCTGGAGCAATAGAGTGACAGAAAGTAAGACAGAAAGGGAGACAATGGAAGTGTGACAAAATGACAGGTGGAGCCCTAGAGAGTGATGGAGAGAGTAATAGAGGAGGGTACTATAGTAATAGTGATAGAGGGAGAGAGACTGACAAAAAGGAGTGAAAGAGGAATTCAGAGAGAGAGGGAATAATTGATAATTAGGGAAATACAACGAGGTAATTGACATGCTGAGTAGATGTGTATGTGCTGAAGTCGTGTGTGACAAGGTTCGGTTGACCAGGGCTCTGTGGGAAAACTGTCACACACTGCGTCTACCACAATCCAGCTGGCCCAGCTGGTTTAAACTGAATTCCACTGAGAGTCGAGGTGGGAAAAGATCCCCCTGAAGGATACAGCCACGCACTGTGACTCAGGAAAGTCAGTGAGTGTTCCAGTACAAAAAATTCATAACAGCATATGACAAGTATAAAAATAGATTTCAATATATGGCCTGATCATATGACAGGAATTCTTCAGGTGGGGGAGGCAAGATGGTGAATTCCCATGAGGAGAATTGTGGCATCACAACCATGATTGCCTAAATCAAAGCATAACCACTGAAACAACAAAGTGTGTTAGCAGGCTAACATCTAAAAAAGCCCAACAAAATAATTGGTTTTTAAATAATGTTGGTAAAGATTGTGGTGTTAACAGCTACTGTAGCTCCAAACTTGGACTGAAGATTAATTGGAAACAAAAATGTGGGAAAATGCATCAAAATTTCATATGCATTAACATGACAGTTGCTCATTCAGTAAGTAAGTAATCCATTTCAAAAGTAAGAAGCCCTTGTCCATAGGGGATTTAGTTATAAATCCTGTTTGATAAATCAAAATCTGGCAACCTTAATTCACCAGGATCAGATTCTGCGAACCCGATTATGTGGCACAACCCCATCACCCTTAAGGCTGCTTCATACTTTCCGCGTCTGCGTGTCCGCGAGGGTCCGCTTTGGTCCTCGTGACGTAAATGTCGTCATCCGCCCATATCTGGAGGGTCCGCGCGGACCCTTATGCGGACGTCCATGCACAGCCCAAAATTTGTGACCGCGTGGACTGTATGCATAGCAAGCACGCCGACTGTGCATGCTCTAGATAACAAAATTTTATGGATGCTTGTTTTGAAGAGAGTTGTGCGAGGAGATCTGCCATTACCCACATTTATATTGTCTAGCTGGGCATTCATAAAAATATTCTTTCACCGCTCAAAAATTGTATTCCGTCATAGCAACAAGATAAACCCAACAATAGCCCTAAGATATGCCAAAAAACGCTGCTGATTGAATAACGAAATAAACAAGACAAATTTTTAAAAAATGATACCATGTCATTCTACAGTCAATATCTGGGACTAAATATTGAATAAATATCCAACCTTCCCATTGGTTTTACGCGTAGAGATGTCCCTTTTTAGACTGAGTGGTCATATATTGTCTTGGACAATCCATTTGTGAAATACACACGCATTTGTGATGCCTGGGTACCTCCAATAATAGCTGTGCGTAATACCACACCTGTTGTTTATGGCGTTGTAGCCCTTTTGAGTACAGTCTGGCTTGATTGACAATTCATTTATTCAGTAGGTGAGAGTATAAGCTTTCTAACGATGTATATCATGTCTAATTTTGCTTTTGGAATAGCATTTTATAGGTCAGCGTAACCGAAAATCTTCTCATCATCGCATTCACTTACACATTCACTCTGTGATAATGGAACTGGAATGGAGTGTAGATCGGGAAATGCGCATGCGTGGAACACCAGACCGATGCGGACCCTCAATTGTAATTGACACGGAACGCAGAAAGTATGGAGCAGCCTTTAATCTCAGTCTTCCTCAGTCCCAGATGGCCGTACCTCCTTATGGCTGAGGTAATTACTCCACTGGCCAGGCAGGTTGACAAGAAGCCTTTTATACACTTGCCATCTTGGAAGGCGGGATCCACTTTCCTTAGTAACACTGATCTCAGGTCTGTGGTCCTCAAGAGGTTGGTAGTGCTACAGGTACAGTAGCAGTTTTGATGTGTCATCTGTCTGCACTGGGGGCAGTAGATATGTAATCTGTTCAGACATTGGGTTTTCATAAAGACATAGAAAACAGCATCCCAAGCATGTGTTCACGTTTGTGTTTATGTGCGAGCATCTTTGCATGTCTTCACACTGACATGTGCACGTATGCGTCATCAGAAAGTGCTTTAGAAAGTGTGACCATTTCCAAATTAAATACTGAAAAAAGCTTAAGTGTTTTTTTTATTTTTTCCTCAACCAAGAAAAATGTCTGATTAACGGAGGTTTTGTTGGTGGGTTCAGAAGATCTCCCTGGGGTGAGTCAAACTTTCACTCAAAGAATGTGGACAGGGCCAACATGGATCAGTGTGGTTTCTGCCAACCCAGGAAGGAACTTCCTTTCTCCTTCATGGCACTGTGAATAATCTGCATGGTTCCTTATGGAGGGATTCAGCCATTATTTGGAACAATCAGACACTTTTTTTGCTTGCTTACATTTAACATGGTTACAACAAGTACAATGGCTTGTAAATTTTACTGGTACTGGCCACCTTCAGCAATGCATATTAAAGGGAAAGAACAATGGAGACCATGTTTGTAGTCTTCGGTACAGCCAGGTTGGGATTTTGTGGTCCCTAAGTATATACTATCAGCATGTCATCCTACTGCATAGAAACTTTTAAGGAATTGGGGCCTATGCAATTCACCGTGTGCCTTTTCAGCAGTGACCTCTGACCTCTGTATCTTCCTACACTAAGCCCTCCATTTTGTGCATTTGCTGAGATTTGAAATGATGGAAATTGCAGTTTGTCAAGCAGAATAGCCTTATTAGCCTTGTCCTCAGCACCTCTCTCTGAACCAGGAGAAATGGGCTTCTCAGGGCATGTCCTCATGGGAAGGTGGACATAGTTGGTCTAGATTTTGAGCCTCTGAGGCAATGGGTGGGCTGTGTCCAATCAGAGTGTGTTTTTTCCTGAGTTGATTGGTGGGGTCAGTCTGATTAGAGTGTGTCTCTCCCTGGGTGGATGGGTGGGGTCAGTCTAATTATGGTGCGTCTCTTCCTGGATGGATGGGTGGGGTCAGTCTAATTAGGGTGTGTCTCTCCCTGGGTGGATAGGTGGTGTCAGTCTAATTGGGGTGAGGCTCTCCCTGGGTGGATGGGTGGGGTCAGTCTAAGGTGTGTCCCTCTCTGGGCAGGTGGGCAGGGGAGGCATGCTGTCTGTCTCATTAGTGAATGTCCCTCTGGATTGATTGTTCCCCATAGGCTAACTTAAATATCCCGATGGGGGCACTTCGCCCTGGAGCTGGGAATCCTGTCAGGAGGAAAGAGGAGACAATGGATCAGGAGGAGGTAATACGCACTTACACGTCTTGGAGGCATGTGCATACCACATGCACATACGTGCATCGCACACACTTTTTCACACTTATACACTCCCATGTTCACATTCTTCACACTCAGGTTTGCATGCGCGCACACACAAATGGATATTCACACAGTCATACTCACATACACACTCAAACACATAATTGACAATGCTTTGCTTCAATTCCTGCAGAAATAACTGTAGAACCCTAAAATATCCCACGGTGCGAAACATGTCTACTTGACTCATTGTTTCATAAAAACGAAAAGCATGCGAGTGGCCTACATGCATGTTTTTATCCTCAAATGACATCAACACACGTTCTCGGGCAGGGGCACTTGAGAGGTATGGAGAGGGGCATGGGTGATTAACACTAGAAACACACATGCTGGCTCCATGGCATGTATGTGCAATATTTGCAGGCAAGTCACACAGCAGGCTTCACACTCAATGTCATGCAAGGATATTTCCTGTCAAAAAGGACAGTTCAGAATCTCAGTTTCTCTTGGATAATCACTGAATTAGCACACATGGAGTGATGGCATTTACAATAATCCACTGAACCCCCACCCCATATCTTTCAGGCCTCGCCCCAGTCCTTGCCCGTGTCTTCTGAGGAGAAAAAGCAGCTACCCGGTGCCATAAAGCTGCCAGGTCCGGCTGTCAACCTGTCTGAAATCCAGAATGTGAGGAGCGAACTCAGATGGGTCACAAAGGACTAGATCACAGGTACAGACACATACACATACTCAACACTCAACGTACATAAATGCTCACATGGTCACGCAATGTGGGTCACACAGACTCAATGACTAGAAGGAGTATTGGCCGATATCACGTTGCAATGATTTTCCCGTTTCCCTCACACACTTCCTTCATTATAAACTATACCTTCTTCAGTGTGAATAGGTTCAGTAGTCCCAAACCACCCTGTAATTATGCTGCATCAAGTGCATAAGGTTGTGCAGCGATAGCCAGAGTGGACTACCAAGCATCAAAGTGTGCCACTTCAGTGAAACCATTTCAGCTGCCATGGCACTTCTCAACCACATGAAGGCAGCATTGGTCTCCTCAGTCACCCAAAAAAACTCACATACACCCTCCCTGCTCCATGCAGGGGCCTGGGAGAGTCAATTTATACCCATGTGCTTCAGGCCAAATGAAAAAGCTCTGTGACCTGTTTACATAGCCAGGCAGAGCTTGGGCCATGTTTTGCTGTCACACACAAGCTGACAAAAGCACACACACACACACACACACACACACACGCACATTCATACAAAACACCACACACTCACAACACATACAGTTGAGGCCAAACGTTTACATACACCTAGGCTAAAGACATTCAAACTAAAATTTTCACAACTCCATACATTTCATGTTACCATATATTTAATGTGCTAAGTCAATTAGGGTATCTACTTTATTTCCATAAGAGGTCATTTAAAAATAATAGCTAAAAGACAGATTATTTCAGCTGTTATGTACTATATCAGATTTTCAGTGGGTCAAAAATTTACATACACTTTGTTAGTATTTGGTGGCATTGCCTTTTATTTGCTTAACTTGAATCAAATGCTTGGGGTAGCCTTCCACAACTGCCGCTCCCCCTCACCACCAGGGAGGATGAGATACAGGGGATGGGTTAGTGATGTCAGCATCTGGGGGAGGGTCACATGGAGGGCTGGGGTTATGGCCTGGGAGGCAGAGAGAGGGCCGGAGGTAGTGTCTGTGGAGGGCTAAAGGTTAGAGGGATAATGATGTTACCATTTGGAGAGTCAAAAAAGGAGTACAGTCAGTGATGCCCCTTCCTTATGGTGAAGCCACACTGTATGCAGCAACACCACCTGGCGCCGCTAACGCATCCCACAATCGGCCGCTTGTGGGTGTGTCACCTATTTTTTGACAGGCAGTTGTTTCCATTAAATGCTGACCGGGTTTAATGTCGTGTTTCATGTTATCATTGTCCAGTATGAATAAAAAACATTTTTGCAGTAACCTAACTCTGAAAGATGTTAGTCAGCTGCCTAGCTAGGCTGTCCAATGTCCAATGTCCAATAACAACAAAAACATTTTCTTGCTGATTAGCCAGCTAATGTCTTCAAAGTTATATTTGGTTAGCTAGCTAGGTGGCTGGTAGAAACGATCATGAACAACTAGCAACTAATACATTATTAGTTTTATGATCACCTTGATTTTACTTAGTCAACGTTTCTCTCACAACTAGATCAATTTGTGCTTCACTGTCATCCGATAAACGTTATGCTATCTGTGCTGAGTAATTGTTTCCCTGTAGCTTGGGGCCTCTCGATTGGCAGGGTGTTCAAGACAACCCTGGCAGCTGAGGCAGTGGAGGAGAAGTTGCTGATCACATGCATTTTGCAGCTTCCAAACAACTAATTACTGGGGAGAAGAGAGGTATACAAGGTTTAATTAAGAGAGCAGCTCCTCTTACCAAAGACTCCCATTTAAATGTCAAGAGCGTCAACCTGTGAGTTACACTTCTAATCCAGGCCAATCTCAAGAGAGCTGAGCTCTCACTGTGCAGTTAATCTCTGGTTTAATAACTGGGGTAATATAACAAAATGTATTAATTTGGGGTTCGGTTTCAATCAGTTGGAATATATTTCTTAGTTTTCTTGCACACCTTGAGATATCAATTCGGACTGTAAACAGTTGAGGCCAAAAGTTTACATAGTTTACAAAGTTCACAACCCCATACATTTCATGTTACCATATATTTCATGTGCTAAGTCAATTAGGGCATCTACTTTATTTCCATAAAAGGTAATTTCAAAATCATAGCTAAAAGACAGATCTATTTCAGCTTTTATGTAGTATATCAGATTTTCAGTGGGTCAAAACTTTACATACACTTTGTTAGTATTTGGTGGCATTGCTTTTTAATTCCTTAACTTGAATCAAATGCTTGGCGTAGCCTTCCACAAGCTTCTTACAATACCTTGCTGGAATTTTTGCCCATTCCTCCTGACAGAACTGGTGTAACTCAGTCAGGTTTATGAGCCTCCTTGCTTTTTCAGTTCAGTCCACAAATTTTCTATGGGATTCAGGTCAGGGCTTTGTGATGGCCACTCCAATACTTTCACTTCATTGTTTTTAAGCCATTTTGTTACAACTTTGGAGGTATGCTTAGGATCATTGTCCTGCTGGAAGATCCAGTTGCGACCAAGTTTTAACTTTCTAGCTGATGTCTTGAGGTGTTGCTTCAGTATTTCTAGATAATCCTCCTTCCTCATGATGCCATCTATTTTCTGAAGTGCACCAGCCCCTTTTCCAGAAAAAAACATCCCCACAACATGATGCTGCCAACCCCATGCTTCACAGTTGGAATGGTGTTCTCCAGATTAAAAGCCTCACCCTTTTCCCTCCGTACATAGCGCTGATCATTATGACCAAACAGTTCAATTTTTGTTTCACCTGACTAGAGAACACTCCTCCAAAAGGCTAGGTCTCCATCCTGGTGATCACCTGCAAACTTCATTCTGGCTTTTTTATGCTGGTCTTGGAGCAGGGGCTTCGTCCTTGCACGACAACCTTTCAGGCCATGGCAATGTAGGATTCTCTTAATGGTGCATGTAGGTACTTTGGTACTTGATACTTCCGACTCCTTCACCAGTTCCTTTGTTGTTGACTTGGGGTTCAATTGAACCTTTTGGAGTTAATTTATGCCTCCTTCCTGAACGATGCAGTGTCTGTGTGGTCCCAAGATTTTTACATTTGCATGCAATTGTTTGTACAGATGCTCGTGGTACCTTTAGGTTTTTGGAAATTGCTCTCAAGGAGGAACCGGACTTCTGGAGGTCCACAATTTTTTTTCTGAGGTCTTGGCTGAGTTGCTTGGATTTTCCCATGGTATCAAGGGCAAAAAGGCAGTGGCTCTAAAGGTAGGCCATTAAATACAGCCACAGGTGCCAATTAACTCCTAATTATGACAATTGGCCAATCAGAAGCTTCTAAAAAGTCATTGCATCAAATTCTGGAATCTTCAAGACTGGTTAAAAGATCGTCAACTTGGTGTATGTAAACTTTTGACCCACTGGAATTCTGATATAATGAATTAAAGCTGAAAGAAATCTGTCTCTAATCGATTGTTTTAAAATTACCTCTGATGTGAACAAAGTAGATGCCCTAATTGACTTGCCAAAAGAAATGTAGGGTAGTGAAATATCTTCAGCCTAGGTATATGTAAACTTTTGGCCTCAACTGTAACTTGTGTCTGAGTACCATGTTGACCTTGTGTTTTGTGACTTTCTTTTCCAGATTCAAGCTTGCCACACTCCCACAAATACATATATGCACATATCAAACCCATTCTGGAACTACAAAACCACTGATATCACTGATGTATGGCTCAGCCCTCTTCAGAAGATCACATGGACGGGGGCAAGGCTTCACATCTTATGTCACAGACTGAATAAAAATAACCAAGAACAGACACACCACCTTTTTGAGAACTCAGAAGACCACCCCAGCTGGAACAGGCCTTGTCTTTTACCTTTCTCTTTTCATTTTCCATCCAGAATTTTTCCTTTCTATTTTCATGATGTCTTCCTGGTCAGTGATCCCCTATCTGCCAGCTGTTGCCATAGTAACTGTGATATTCTCTTCACTGCTGTGGAATTTTAAACTGATTATAAATGTACTGTGCTGACATATGGAATATCTCCAGTTACATGTTGGGAAAACAATCTGGTGTGTTATTATAATGGAAAAATATGTAGTGTTCACTAAAATGGACATACGAATAACCTATCCCAACACTTGCATGACTGTTACAGTTTCTTCTTAGATGTTTGCACACATTTCTTGAAACAACATCTGATGATGTCAAAACAGCTAATACAGTACTCCATTAACACCACTCAAAACCTCAAAAATATTACCCAAACTATCAGTTATCAAAAGCAAATGTTTCCATTAAAACAATACACAAAGAAATTAATTGCACGGAGCTGCTCTAAATTAACAACACTTGTTGAAATTATGCTTGTTCTTGCCTCTGTCAGTAACTTGAGACCAAGTTATTAATATGTTTACTTTAACAGAAGTAAAAAAGATCTGTCCATTGTAGAAATATTTTTGCCCATAAATTTGCTATTGCTGTTGTGTGTCTCTTCTTTTGACATAAAGTAGTCTCACAAATGTCTCTGTATCAATATTTTCATCAAGACTATCCCTAAGGGTTGCTGGAAGGATCATCCTGTTAAGATAGTGGTGTGAATTCTAGTGCTTGTATTGAATCCAGACAGTGCCAGTACTGACTTTAGCCAGCAGCACTACAGAGTGACACATAATTGGCTCCCGCTTTGCCCAAGGAAAGGAGAGTTCTCAGTCAGCCTGGAAGACAGAGTCTCATCACACACTAGGGCCCCCCGCTGATTGACTGGGCATCTGCAGTTTGCCTGTTGAGCTGAACATGACCTGTCTCTGTGCAAGCCAAACTTGTCAAATGCAGAATGATAAGAAGTAGCTGCTGACATCAAGGGCCTCATTTATAAAAAAAATTATTGGATTTAAAATTAAATGCAACCTTAAGTTTATTTCCCTAAGTTGTACTTATGCTTCATTTATAAAAATAAGACTGAAAAAAGTAGCTTACGTTTAAAGTGGCATATCTGTGTCTTATGCACCCGTGATATATGTAAATCTCAAAGTAACTTGAACTTGTGTGAACTTGCTTTACAATTAACCTATTTTGTGGACGTGGCAAATAACAGCTATTTCCTTTAGATAAAGTTGCATTTCAACATTTCTTACACTCTTCATACCTAAAATTGATTGTCAATTTAATGTCATTTTTAAAGTGTGCACACAGCTCAGATGTGCTGTACCTCCACATAACCAGCATGTAATTAACTTACATTTATTATACATAGTTTAGAGATATGATCATATCCACGTCACGGTGTGATTTCAAAAATAACTATGGTTTTATGCGTAAGTCACTATTTAAGATAAAATTTTATCATAAGACCATTTTAGGCCAAGGGGTTTCGGAGTACTCTGGAATAGATGGCAGAGTTTGAAGCAATGAGGGCTCATGAAAAAAAAAACTTTATTTGGACAACATGGTGTGACATGTTTTCAGAAAATGTGACTTGAAATTGCAATTTGAATGAAAACATGCAAATCATGTTTGTGCTGTAAAAAATAGTTTAGCATGCTTTCGAATGTTGTGCTTATAGTTTCAGTTACTGTATGCAAACCATTAGGAAGAAATGTAAAATAATTTGTCACACACTGCGACACACCCATTTTTCGAACAGAAGAGTTGGACACAGGGAAATACAAGAATCTGGGAATTTTCTGGTCTTTATTAAGCACTTCAGAGAGAAAGAGAATACAGTCACTACATAACAAACAAAACAGTTTCACCCTTCACCCTCACAGGATTGGGGAAAAAATAATAAAGCAACACAACAAACTAAAATAACAAAGACAAAATAATGAAACTACAAAAAACACTTTCCAGCCTCTTCCATGCTGGCACGTTCCTCTCTCTCTCTCTCTCTCTCTTTCTCTCTCTCTCGGTTTGTGTCTTCTTTGGTCACAGACCCCTACTGGGAAGAAAGCACATTTTAAATACCTGGATTAATTACTGATGCAGACATATAATCCAGGTGCGTGTGCCTACTTAACCAGTAGGCGTGGTCCTCAGACTGCCCCGAACCTCCCCCACAAACCGAGCCCTGCCACAGGATTAAAAACAATAAAGCAAAGTATTGACTTTCACTCCAAAGACTCATTTGCCAAAGCCTTGTAAGTATCCTGTGTAGCACTGTGTCAAACCTGGACCTGAACACCATAAGTTTCTCCAAATGTACTACCTTACCTGGCAAGCTATTCCGGATATTGATAACTCATTGTGTGAAAAAATGCTTCCTGTTATCACTGATAAGTATTATCATCACATATCAATATTGGTCATATATCCACCATTATTCTGTTGACAGAACTCAAGCTGAAAAATCTTTAGTAGTTTGTTTTGTTTGTAGTTCAGGTCTGTCAGGACTGTCTGCTCCCTGGCTCATTTCCCAGATATTTCTGATCTTTGAATACAGCGCTGTTTCCTCAATCCAGGTGGGCTGATGTATGTTGGTTGTTTGTTTTTATAATAAGTGTAATAAGTGTAATGATTTCACATTGCCCCTGGCATTGTTAGGCAGTGAGCTTTCCCCATGTGCGTGTGTGTGCATGTATGTGTGTGTGTGTGTGTATGTTAGATCAACTGGATGTAAATTATTGTTCCTGCTCAGAGACTCTCCAGCCTCCACCCACACCCCTGCCTTTCCACCTCACAAATAGGCAGACATCTCATGCAGTGCTTGTGCGTGTGTGTGTGCACATGTGTGTGTTTGTGCGTGTGTGCACGCGTGCATTCGTTTGGCTGAGATGTTAATGCTGTTAATGCCATCTGAAATGTTTGTCCTTTGGGACAGAAATGTGGAGTGGGCGCCAACAGGGCAGTGTGAGTGTGATAATTTCTTCACCATAATTCTACTCTTTTGTGCCCTCAGATAAGCAAAGTTCAAATATACTGACAACACAGGCATAGCTGTCAGTTTTTATGAGACCTTATTCATGCACAACCAGCCACTCACTCTGACAATATCGCCTTTAGGCTGTAAGAGTTATTACTGCCGTAACTCAATGTGGCTGAATACTCAATGAAGAATTTATGAACACAATGCCCTCACAGAATAGTGAAGCTGAACACTGTTGCCACAAGGTCATATGTTGAGAACAACGCAGTAGCTCAGACAATAGTAATGTAGAAGTGGCTGCGTCAGGGCCAGTGGTTGGGAGGGTAAAGTTTGTAACTACAGGGTGAGAAGTTAGGAGGGTTTAGATGGCGGTTGTGTTGTCAGATATCGGGGGGTATTTAAAGGCGGTGGCTGCAGTAGGTCAGATGTTGTGACTGTAAAGATGAAGAGGAGGTAAAAAAAGAAGGTGAAAATGGTGGCAGTCAGTCAGGGGGGTGAAGATGGTAGCTCCATGTAAACCCAGCAAATCCTCTTTACTTCTTTGCAGGATGAGTAGGCTCCCTGAAGTTGTGCTGGCATTTGAGAGGAATTAGAAACCCTGGCACAGCATCCAAAGATTTAAGAGAGGCCAGCTGTACCTCCTAATGATCAAATCCTTAGTTAGATTTGTACACCCATAATGCACTGCAGCACAGAATTTAATCTTGTCCAGACCATTGACAGTATATAAATGGATGATGACACCACCATTTTCAATGGGTGAGATGAGAGGCCGATCGTTTCACTTTTTGATCGGACACTTGTGCAGTGGACACTGGGAACACAGAAGATTGCGCAGGTGCCAAGCCTCTGATTTCAGATGCAAAAGATGTACTCCTTGTGGTAGCTGCGCTGTAGAATTCAAATTATAACATCAAGGTTACAACGTGAAATAATCACGATTCACAAAATATCCTTGACATTTTGATATACAGTATATTCCTCATATTCTCAAAACTATAATATGTAGTGGTTTAGGGTTTATTTTTTAGGGAGCTTCTTTTTCAAAAATTGCAGCACACTCTTTTGAGGTTGTAGGTTTATGATGTCATTACTTGTGCAGTAATGTTTGAAGAAAAAAAAAAACGTGCTGGTGCTAACCACACTGGCGCTATTGAGCAAGAAGGTCAGGAACTAAGCTTCAAAAACAATGCCCAGTTTTGGCCCACACATTTGCTTCCTTCAATGACCTGTTTTGGAACCACTGATTAGGAATAGAGAATACAAAATCCAAGGTGAAATAAATGCTACATTTTTTGTTGTTAGTTTAAGCCAAAACAACTACTCAAGCATAGCACACAGCATAGGGTATAAAATGTTGCTGTATAAGATAAGTACTGTCATTTATAACACTCTCCAAAAATAACTGCAAATTATTTTGTCTTTTGGTGCGAAATTGGAACGTGAAATGCAAATATTTTGCACTGAACTTCATTTCATATTCCACAAATCTCTGCCACATTTTTGTGTTGTACCAGAGTCTGTTGTCTGCAATGCAGTGTTACAGGGTGAAAGCAGATCCCTTGGTCAGTCTACATTGAGGCCCAGCCCGCCACTCTTGTTGCACCCAAAGCTGGGAAAAACTGCTCCTAGATATTGAGTCCAAGTTAGTGTGACATATATACCAGGTGTCAAATGCCAGCTGTCTTAGCCTGGGCACACAGTGACCAAACAACTGCAGCTGAGATCAGGTCACTAAAACAGCTTGAAATTCCTGATCATCAATCCCTCTCCAAAGTCCTGACCCCTGGCCTTCACAAAGAGAGAGATGGAATGAGAGATGGTCTAAGGGAGAGGTAGATAAGAAGTGAGAAACTTGGTGGATAGTGGGATGGAGTGATATAATCACAGTTTGTCAGTAAAACAAAAAGAAAAAGTGATGGATTAGGGAAGGACACAGAGGCTTGGAGGTTCAGCAAGTATCTGTGGACAGAAACTGTGCTGTGAGTGTATTCTGAGCAGCAGTGGTTTTCTGGATCACTGGTTAAGCCCAGTGTATGACAGGCAGACCTTTACTGAAGGACAGACTGACAGACAGGGTGTAAATACGTAGAGTGTGTCTCACTTTCCCATTTAAGAAGGATGACCTGTATACAGTGCCATCTGAACTCCCCCACAGGAGCTCTCTCTCTCTCTCTCTCACGCACACACCACAGACATATAATCATAAGCACATACTATGAACACAAGCACACATAGGAAACTGATCATTGTTCATTAAATTCTAACAGAGTATATGTGAGTTCTAGAGTTATAAAATGTTCAGTGATCATTTTACTATGCACAGACTGTGCAAACGCTCTACCTCTCAAACTCTCTCTCAAGGCAGTTTGAAATCTTCGCAAAGGAACAATGATTTTTAGTTCCTTTTCAAATATTTTTATATTTGGATCTCTATAGCGCCACCATGTGGTTGCATTGGGCTAAAACCTTAGGGCTAGAGTAGGTCATGATGTAGTTGCCAATACACACACCAGGTTTCATAACCTTATGCCATAAAGTTTTGGAATTATTTGTATTTTGAAATAAGCCACACCCACTGAAAATTCATTGGATTGTCATTTGGCCATTTGTTGACATAACCTCTTGAAAAGTATGTCTGTATAAAGGTATGAAGTGAAAAGAGGTAAAATACCAAATTTTGTTGGTAGGTGAAGCATTTTAAGTGTTTTCAAAAAAATTCAAAACAGTGGAAAATCCAATATGGTGGACATTATGGGTCCTTGAGGCAAATTTGTTCCTCATGAGTAGAGGGACCTCTGCACCAATTTTTTGACTGTATTAGATGGTAGTGATTATGATGCTGGTCTAATGAACTAGGGTGCTGGTTCAGGGGAGTTGAATCACTGCAGGCTTGTCCGATAAGAACAACAGCAACAAAGTCCAAAACCTAATCTTTAATGAGAAGATGACAGGGTGTGTGTGGTTCTACAAAAATACAAATGGAAATTATAATCAGATTATTGCAGCTAGGTACATGGTAATAAAATGATATATACAATACAACAAGTAAATGGAAATGGTAAATGGTAGCCCATTTACAACTCGTTAGGTAAACAAACCCCATTATAATAGCGGGCTTACTTAACGAAAGAACTGCGGTAAAAACACGGCATATCAAAACAAATACATGCATTGAACTAGATATGAACACAAGGTAGTTAAATACACTAGAAGTTTACTAACAAGTCTGTATAATTCGCCCAGCTAGCAGCTTTGAATTACAGTGCAACTAGGGTATATAACAGGATAAAAATAAACGTTTGTGCAACGCACGATAAACAGAAAATACGTTTAACATAATGCAATGTATAGCTAGCAATATCGGCTACTATCAGCTAACGTTACTTATCTTTTAAATGACAGTAAATATTGCCCGTAACAACTCCAGCAAAATATTAAGAACGGTACTCAAATTTAGATGCACGCACACAACATATCTATTAGGATGCAGCACAGAAACAAATCTCCCAGCCCTCTCCAGTAAACAAGCGGACCATTACAGACGCTCTGGCGCTGTTCAATTGTGACACAATGGACATGTTCATGTGCTGTGTGCATGGATTGCACACAGTCAGTCCCCAACAGAGGATGCACCAGTTACGTATATATGTGAGATATTAATGGACTTTGTAACAGTGACACTAGGGCAAACAGGGTGCAGGTACTGGTCTTGTGAATGTCAAAATTTTAACACCACCAGGTGTTCAATCTGCGCCATAATTTAAGGGATCCAAGAGTTCAGATATCCAAACAAGCCTACCAAATTTCTTGGCCATTCTAGCTTACGTTTATTTGAGGTGAAAGGGGAGAAAAAAAGAATAAAATAGAAAAAACAACTTTGACACTCCCAGTGACCTCAAGATCAATTGTTGTCTCTCAATTGTTGACAGAGTTCACATACAAGACTACGGCTTCAATCAACACTTATC
The DNA here is from genome assembly GCF_018555375.3 of Anguilla rostrata. NCBI lineage: Eukaryota > Metazoa > Chordata > Actinopteri > Anguilliformes > Anguillidae > Anguilla > Anguilla rostrata. The sequence goes on along the minus strand of NC_057936.1, from coordinate 44,682,759 downwards.
CTTAATTTTGACTTACCAATAAATGCAATTGATACAATTATTCTGCACAAACTGTTTAATGAGTTTGGTTTAGTGATCACTGCACTTTAAAAAATTTACATCAAATGCTCATTTCCATGGGGCTGATATGAAGGGATTCTCATTGACCCACACCCCAGATTTTCTCAGTGTGAGTGATGGTGAATTAAAATCTCTACCATTCAAATGAATGAGTGTGGTAACAATAAATGAGGTTTTTGCTTAACAATGGTGCAAATAGAACTACCAACCAGAATTTTGCATAACAATGGTCCAAATAGAACTACCAACGAGAGTTTTGCATGACAACCCTCATTGTATGACAACCCCATCGTACATTATTTTCCAATAACAGGATAACCTGTCGTGGTTTATTCCTTGTTCTCCATCCTCTGTGGTGCACCACTTTCTTCCCTTCTCAGTACCAAGCACATCAAAGAGGAGTTGGCTGAAAGGTGAGTTGAATGATACAACATCCTCTGGTGTGACCATAATCAAACATATTGTTGTTTGTAGTCTAATGTTTAAAAAAAAAATCATACTCAGTATGTACACCGATCAGCCACAACATTAAAACCACCTGCCTAATATTGTGTGGGTCCCCCTCCTGTCGCCAAAACAACTCTGACCCGTCAAGAGTTTTTTAAATCATGTGGAAATAATTCACCCTCTAACAATATCTTAGCTTTTTATAGCCCTGTAGCAACTAACAATGTAATAAACTACCAATAGTGTAATAACTCCCAATAATGTAATCCATTTCAAATTTTTAATGTAATAAAAACCAATAATGTAATAAGTAGTAGTAGTATTAGTAGTAGTAGTAGTAGCAGTAGTGTACTTTATTGATCCCGGGGGGAATTTGCACTGTTGCAGCATCAAAGACAACAAAGTAACACAATCAGATACAAATTTACAGTTGATACAAAATATCAGATACAAATATATACAGAAATCCAAATATACCAGAGGACACCTTCAGAGGTGGAGTCCATGCCTCGACGGGTCAGACGGGTCAGACCTACACAATATTAAATAGGTGGTTTTAATGTTGTGGCTGATCGGTGTATGCTTGTGTGCGTGTGAGACAGAAAAATGGTAGTGGTGATAGTAATGGTGGAAGTAGAGATATCTGCCATGTCGATGTGTGTGGTAAGCTGACACTAACACTGGCACAGTAACACGATCTGGCCTCTGAAAGTCATATATCTCTGTCCACTTCCTCAAAGAGCAAATGGTAAACAACATACTTTCTCTTTATTTCTATCACACAAACACATGGTTCAGGAATTTACCATAAAATCAGGACAAGATTCCATGACATACAGTACAGTGCACACTCTTTGTCTGTCTCTTCATTGCCCATTCATCTCACATTACTAATTAAACAACATGCTGTTAATGTTCAAGCTTAAAACAAACCTAAACTGATCACATGAACTTAAGCCTGTGGTCAATGTGCTAGAGATTGTGCCCTAAGAGTGTCACAGTGTCCTTGTAATCACCCCCATGGCTGTAATACCACCAGCCAAACCCCCTGAATGCAGGGCCCCAAGCCAGCTGCTATTCATGGATGATGATTTGTATAATTCACAAGGCTCTCGCCCAGAAGCTCTGCTGTCTCAAAACTACAGGCCGTAAATTGTTGAGCGGTTCAAACACACCACATGCACATCTCTCTCTCCCCAAGCTTTCTAAGCCCCCAAAAAACTCCTGTCTCAGCAGCTTGACTTATGCATTTAACTATATACCGCCCTGCTCTACCTCCCAAGTACTCTTTCCCACCACCCACCATGCCTCATACTAACCCGGTCATGCATATACCCAGGTCCTGCAATCCTTCCCTCTGACTAAGCATCCTATTTCTTCTGGGGTGAGTTCAGATTCACCAAACTGCTAAGCCCCCCGGTGCTGATTCAATCGTTGCAATACTCCCAAGCGGAGTGGAGCGAAAGGGTAGCACAGTTATGCTGTGGCCCCCCCACCACCCCCGTGTGCCCCCTGACACTTCGTTGCAATGAAAGAGTAGACATACCTCATTCTGTTGGAACAAACAGGGGCACGGGTCACGGGATGGATCCCTGTCTCTGCCAGGCTCATAATACCACAGACGAGATGTTTTTAAGCGGCTGGGCAGGCGTCTACCCACCCCCCACCGTCTCTCTCCCTCTCTCACTCTTTCTCTCTGATTAACCCCCACAAACATTGCGCTAATGTGCCAGATGCCTTAGGGCGACTGTGAGGTCGACATCGCAGGAGCAACGGCCCCTTTCTATCACAACGCGTTGTGGCAGGATCTTCCTGCTGCTTCAAGATGAGCTACTTCCTGGTGCTGAGTGAGACCTACGGGGGGAATGTCCTGTCGCGGTACCAGCGGCTACGAATGGAGGGCCGCCTCTGTGATGTGGTGCTGGTGGCGGGAGGCGGCACCCGCTTCCCCACACATCGCAGCCTGCTGGCCTCTTCCAGTGACTACTTCTGGTCCCTTTTCCAGGAGCACACTCATGAGTTCCAGGCCCCAACCATCTACCTGCCCCTGCTGTCTGATGTGGGCTTGAGCCACATCCTGGACTTTATCTACTCATCCTGGCTCTCCATGTCTCCCTCCACCCTGGAGGATGTGCTGGAGGCTGCTTGCTACCTGCAGGTCACCAGTGCCATTCAGCTTTGCAGCAGCTACATCGCTGACAACCTTTCGCCTGACAACTGCTGCTTTTTCGCCAACATCGCAGCCCGCTACGACATGGCCGATGCCCTCTCCGCTGCTAACAGCTTCATTGCGCAAAGGATGGGGGAGTTCCTGAAGCCCGGGGGTGGGGACTGGGAGGGGCTCCTGGAGCTGAATGCGGACTCCCTGCGGGTGGTTCTGAGAGCTGAGGAGATGCCTGGAGTGCAGGAGCTGGCCCTGCTCTCCCTGCTGCTAGACTGGCTGGACCACCATAAGCTGAGCAGCCTGAGGAGCAACTTGTTGCTAAGCAATATCCGTTTTGCCTTGGTACCGCCAGAGGAGCTGACCCTGCTGTGCACCAGCCGCCCTGCACTACAGACTCCCTTCATAAAGAGCCTGGTCCTTAAGGCGCTGGAGTACCACCAGCTGGGGGCATGCAAACCTCTGCTGCAGACCACCCACAGCACTCTGCGGACTCAAGCCTGCAAGGTGCTACTGGTGGGCGGGGGCCCAGAGGCCGACCGCCCTGAGAGGGAGGTCCTTACCTTCGATCCCCACTTGAGGAAGTTTCACTCCCTCACCCTGCTTCCATGCAGGGTCCAGCACCACTGCGTCTGCACGCTGGGCAACTTCCTGTTTGTCCTGGGTGGAGAAGTGGTGGAGGTGGACGAGAGCGAGAAGGTGATTGGCAGGGTGGTCACTGGCCAGGTGTGGCGCTACGACCCCAGGTTTCAGCACTGGGAGGTGCTTGCGCCGATGAGTGAGAGGCGGGCATGGTTCTCCTGCTGCATGGTGAACAGGGTGATACATGTCATCGGGGGGCGCAGCGGCAGAGGAGAAGAGGAGGTGGTACTGGACACGGTGGAGGCATATGACATGCAGGCAGATTGCTGGCGGAGGGCCATGGACCTCCCACAGCCTATACATGGCCAGGCCTGCGCCACACATGGGGGCACCATCTACATCTCAGGCGGAATTCATGGCAACCATCATGAGAGTAGCCGGGAAGTCTACAGCCTGGAGCCCTGTGGGAGCCAGTGGGAGAAACGGGCCCCTATGTCCATCGCCCGCTACAGCCACCAAATGGCAGTGGTCAGAGACAGGATCTACACCTTTCTAGGGATATATGAGCCCTTCTGTGACATCGAGTGCTACAACCCGGTGCAGGACGAGTGGACCCGCCTCCGGCCCCTGCTGAATGACCGCTTCTGCTACGGCCTTACACTGCTGCCTCCGCCACACGATGAGCAGGTGCTGCTGATCGGAGGCCGGAAGTGGCGAGATGCACAGGAAGTGTCCACACCCAATGTGCTGGCATACGACACTGAAAGTGATAGCTGGAGGGAGGTGTGCAAGCTGCCCAAGCCACTAAGTGGGACACAGTGCACCCTGATGCACATCCCCGACCTCACTGAGACATAGATATGCCCCCACGGCACAGCTCTCACATGGGCACACAAACACATGTGCACCCACTCGCATGGCGTGGTCTGCAGCTAACAGAGTGGAGACCTATCCCCGGTGACAAAAACTTCTGTGGGTGGAATCTTGGCAAGAGAGGTCTAAGGGACGGTCTGCTATCACTGGAGACAGCTCAGTGTGCTGATAGGTGGGGTCAGCAGACCATAGACAGTAATGTGGTGGGCATGGGGGGAGGCATATTTCTCATGGCGATGAAAGGCTTCTTCCAATGAATGAGTAATGGAGAAAGAGTGTGAGCTAGGAAGTGAAGAAAGAGAAAGACTGATGAAGAATGAAAGAACATTAAAAAGGGCATTCTTTGGTTCAAAAAGAATTGAACAGTATTAGGTGAGTCGCAGAGAAACTATGTCCGGGTGTAATCCAGATATAAATATTTATAATTGAGAACTATTTTGCCAGCGTTAATGTGTGGATAAAATCCAGTGTTACAAAGGGAAACCGCATAAGAATTTAACATAGCTGCAGCCTAGTTTTCAGGTTTGTACACGCACAACTGAAACAGCCAGACAAGTATAGAGGATTTGATAGGCATGTCATATACTTTAATAACACAGGTTTGTTTTTCTTGGCATGAGAGACCTGCAACTGTAAACTGTAAATGATACAGACTAAAATATAATTGACAATTTGTCTGCATTGTGACAAGGACTGCACCTTTAAATTGAAACTGCTGTTTTGATACCGATAACAGAGTACAGCAAGTGGGTTAAGTAATTAATTAATCTCTTTAATCCACAGCCCCCAGCATGTGTGTGAAGATCTGAAATGGTGGTCACTTAAGAGTAATCCTCATTCTGTGGTGTGGTTAGAATAATGGTTAAAGAGGGATTCATAAAAAACCATGAGCTTTGACCCCAGGGGGTAACAAGGGTGTGGTAATTGCCAGTGACATGAGTAGAGGGTCGTTAAAGGAGTGATCATTAGCAACAAACTTCAGGGAGGAAGGCAGGCTTGCTGAAAGAGGAGGGGCATATCACCGCTGTAGCAGATTCCTCAAGATTCCATCTGCCAATCTGATCATTTCATGAAAACCATCAGCGATCAGAAACAGTTTAATACCATGTGAATAATATTCCTTTATAAATATATTTCCACATTATATTATTAAAGAATCAGCTGAAATGTATTCAATGTAAAAAAAAAAGTTACACATACAAATCACACATTTGAACTTTTGTTTGCACAATTTATAAAATTGGTCTGCATACCAAATGATTTATAGAAAATTTACTGAAGCACAGCAAACTCAACGCTGAAGTACAGCATACACATAGACGTATATGTCTCACCAAACTAATACAAGCACTATTCTAAAGCAATGCTACCCCATGTTTTCTACATGTTCTCATGTAACTTGGTCCTGTGTGTCTTCATTTTGTCAACTGAAGAGAATGTGCAATCTGAAGCATTATGTTGGGGGATCAATATGTAAAATTGTGAATTTAGTCAGCAACTGAGGTGCAATGTGTCATTGCTGGTAATATACAGAACTGGTTCAAAGTTACACTTGTTGCAGGATGTTAAACCACTATTTGCACTTTTTCAGGCTTCTGAAAACACAATGCATGTCTAAACCTACCACATCAGCAGATGAAGCAATGCAGATAATTATACCACAAATCAGAAACTGCAGATAGGAAAATGAGCTAAATAGGCAAATTACTGACGAGGAATGGGAAAACAAGATGTGCAAAACAAACAAAAAATATATTATAATAATGTGCAATATTGATCCACAAATTCAGATGTGGAATTTTGTTAGTGGAAGATATTTTTTAGTAACTCCTAAAGCTAAACCAAGACAGCTGGGCATGCAGTCTCCATACTGACTGCAGCGCTTCCGAATGGCAAGCCGTTCTAATGACAAACCCTTCTAATATCTTTTGGGACTCTCTAGGTCTATGACATTTGGATGAAGGACACTAGACTATGAAAGACCGATTATTTTGACAGCGGTTTTTTTCCATATTTAATTTACATGAAGATCTGGTGCCAGGGGACAGACACATGATTAAAGCATTTCTAGCCGCCAGGAAAAAGCAATCACCCTCTACTGATAATCAATAGGAGACCCAACAACCAAAGAAAATCACTTTTTTTTGTCAAAGGGGTATACACAAAGGAGAATTTTAATTTGAAGTCACAAAAAGATGGACTTCAAAATGATTTGAAATTACTTTTATCAGTTTGTCACTGTAAAGTATCACTGCCATGAATATTACATGGTGTATTTTGTTGGTATTGAGGTGGCAATAATGCAACCCAGTTTCTTTTTTTACAAAAAACAATGAAAGATAAATTACAAAAAAAATTAGTTCTGTATAATTATGCAGAATAACTGCCTTAGATTAGTGCTACACGCAGACTACACTAATAGGAAATAATAACTGCACATCAAATCTCCATAGAATATTTACTGTAAATTATTACTGCTACTACATGTACTGAGAACTACAGGAAGGAGTTAAGATAAAGAATAAGACTGAGCCACATCTCACTTTGCTGACAGTGGCTAATATCTGCCAGCTAATTCTTCCGGGTATAAAGAGCAGCTCAGCAGGTTCCTATGCCCTCCGAGTCACTGTGAAAGCCATAGCCGCCCTTCTCATCATGGCTCATTCCAGCATATTTGGGGTTCTGTAATGGGCAATTCTCTGACTGCTGAGATAACTAAACATAACATTTTTGTGGAATGTGGATTCCCTGTGTGGGGTGCCTTTGTTTCAATACATATGCAGTTGTGGACACCACCTGACTGTGGTGTGATTTATTATGTGAACCATTATGGGGTCAAGATATACAATATAAAGGTGATATGTGATGTAGTTTGCAGGGTGACACAAGTGTATGTCTTTTGACATCAACACAACACAGTGGAAGTGTTGGAGATATGGTTTTGATAAACTCAAAATGTAATATTGCTAGTTAACAACTTCTAGTAAAAGAAATTATAATTTTTATTAACTTCAGTTATCCAAGGAGGCTTGTTTGAAATGCCATAAATAAGTAAGTGACAACTATGCACCTCCCAGACACATACAGCAATCTCCATAATGTTTGGGGCAAAGAAATATTTTTTTATTGATTTGGCTCTGTGCTCCACAATTGTAGATTTGTAATGAAACAATTCATATGTAGTTCAAGTCCACAATCTCAGCTTTAATTTATACATTTTGGTTTCAACATTTAGAAATGACAGCACATTGTATACATAGTCCCCCACATTTGAGGGCATCATAACATTTGGGACATATTAATATTATGTAAATGAATGTAGTCATGTTTAACACTTTGACGCATATCCTTCCTTGGCCTACCAGGCCCTTTGTAATTCCTCACAGTTGGTCTCATTGGGCCTCATTCACCAATCGTTCTTAAGAAGAATTTTCTTCTTAAAACCCACGTACGCAGTTTTCACAAAGATTCTGACATTCACCAATGTTTTCTTATTTGGGATTTATTCTTAGATAAGAACAGAATCTACGTACACTCAAGAGCACACATTTGAGTGTTGACATGTTTGTGCAAAATAATTGGTAATTGCATTTTTTTCAATTTTATAGTTGTATAATATTATAGGATTTAAATTACAATAATATTTTTATCATTTATAATATTTTTAAATTATTATTTTCATTATTGTAAGGTTCATTAGCATTAAGGTGCCAGGTTCTGCCTCAGAGGGTGGTTGCCTCAGTGGGAGTTCATCTGTAAATAAATGATAATAATCAAACCATTGTAGTGACCTTTTATTTTTGGGGGTTTCAATTATGCAATGTTTGGGCTATACTGCAAAAGCAAATGTTTAAATTTTGAATACAAACTAAGCACTTAGGTAACACTTTTTAAACACATGGACACGTTGAAGAAGAGAACACTTATTCAGAGGCGTCACTAGGGGGGTGCAGACCACAGCGGGTGACACCACCAGAGGGGGGTGACACCAAAATGACTGGCAATAAATTTTTTGTGCAGTGTTCTGTGTAGCGACGGGTTGAAACGGCTAATTTCTCCGATGCAGTTTACTGCCGGTTGATTTAATTAGCGGTATTAATGTGACAAGAAGCGCTTTGTCATTTGAATGCATAACACGCAATTCATTGAGCCCACTCCCACCAACATTTTTTTTTTTTTGCCTCAGATTTGACATCAAACCTTTTTTTTTTTTTGCTTAATCTGTTGTGCGCCCTTCTCCGGATACAGCGCTCACTGAACGAGTAATAGCATCCCATGCATCTTTTTTTGTGTTTTATTTTATATCCACTACTGACGCTATTAAATATGACAGGTTGTTTGCTGTTCACTTCCTGCAGCAGTACCTCTACTTCAGAACTACTGAAGTTTTTCTTACGTTTGGAGTCCGGAGCTCCACCGTCTTTAGATTTTCGTTTGGGCATTCTTGACTTCTCTCTCAACTTTTCTTTTCAATTTCTGTGTGTGCACACGGCCCTGCAGTCTCATGCCCTTATGGGGATTGGCGGGGCATTTACCTTTGCTAATTAGGAACAACTGGCACGCGCTTTCAACTTACAAAGACAATGGGATTCATCATTTATAAGAACACAGGTGTGAACAATTCTGCGGTTTAAGAACATGTCATGAATCTGACGTAGACTTTTCTTAGGACCTTTCTCGAGAACAGATTTAAGAGAAAACTTAGGAAGATATTGATGAATGAGGCCCTTTCTTCTTAATGATGTTCTAAACAGTTGAGTTTCATAATGGCTTCCTTGGCTATCATTGGCACAACTCTGGTGCTCATGTTGACAATGGTCAATAACAGACTCCAAAGGCAATAAAAAGCCTAGAATCAAAACTAGATATTGAAAGCTCTCTTATACCTGCACTAAGTCAGCAATTGAACACACCTGACTAAACAGAAACACCTGTGATGCCATTTGTCCCAATAATGGACTTGTCTTAAGACATAAGAAGAAAAGTAATAAAGGATTATTTTTTCATATGAGCAATGTACTTCTAATTAAACACAGTGGTTCTTTAATATAGATCGGCTATAGATATGTAAAGGGCATTATTAGTGACACATGAATATAAACCTGCGACAAGACCAAGCTCTGGCCTTCAACATGTTAAACTAAGATTAGATTCAATATATGTATATTCTTTAAAAATAAAACAATATTATAACAGGATTTCCATAAGTGCCTGTACTCAGTCATTTACACAACATATTTGTAAAACTGTGATTAGTTTGAAATGATGATGCTATTGGCCACATCACATACCTAAAATATGTTTAATTCTTGTTCAGGTCATATTTGTTATGATATACATAAAAGTAATAAGAAAATTGCAACTGTCTTTAATCAGCCTTTTTTAAGATATGTTGTGAATGGGGTTCTGTATGCATTCAAAGTCATGTTACAGTTGAATGAGTGCCATCTGCAGGAGAACTGCCATATTGCTGCAATACTGAAGATAACCTAAACATTCTGTTGCTGTGGACACCTGATTCTGGACAATAGAAAGCAAGGGGGGTGAAACAGAATTTTCTTCCACCACCTGTTGAATGTCCAATAACAGCTGCCTGCCTGGTAAGACAGGAGGAAAAGCAGCCACACCCACGCAGTCAATACAGTGTTTATTTTAAGAGCTTAACTTTATTAATGCAGATATAGTCACATTTGTTTAAAAGCTGAAAAGAAACAAAACAAAAATAAAATAAATAGTGTGGTAGATGAAGAGAATTAATAATAACACAATTAATCCTTGGAACAGTGTTGGGGACACATGCTTTAGTGAAGCATGTTGAGGGACCGTATCCCTGCACATTGGTATGGTATGCAATACAGCTCTTACTTGTATGCTGCAGAGTTCACAATCTCCCATCCTAAAATGCACTCAGGACATTACATTTCAACATATATATAACAGCATTGATCATAATATTTCAAAATTATCTGGCAATAGTCTCAGTATCATTATCACTTTTTCTTCTCACTTTTCTGTGATGACTGAGCCCATTTTGGGGCCAGTGAAATAATTTATTGCCTTTTTCACAAATTTGGAGGCTTTTTCACTTCTGTGGTAAACACTCACAAAAATGTATTTTCTATTTTTTATTGTAGACAATTTGTAATATCAATAAATCATGCAAAACAACAAGTGATCAAATACGTATGTATATTGTGTGTGTGTATGTGTGTGTGCAAATACATAACTATATAAATACTGACCAGGACATTAATGTTCATGTGGATATGAGGTTGGCAATAGAGGTGAATACCTGGCTTACCTGTGCAAAATCCACAATCCTAAACTTCAGACAAACATTTATTTATGTATGTGCGACTAGGGCCACCAACAGAATTGCTGTATGGAATGCATACAATATACTTGCAACAAAAATGAAATAAATAAATATGCATAAACCCACATCAACAATTAACTGCTCAACATTATGTATTAAAATGTACTTATGTAGGGGGTAGCCAAATGGGCATTTTGAATGTCTAACCCCTGAATTCCACCGGATGCGGCTGCGTCATGTTCTGGCTGCGACGTGGTTTTGTTCCTTCCTCCACACAGTTTCAAACCCGACTGGGAGCTTTTCAGAAGCGGAGCGTTTTGTCTGCCCGATTTAGTTGACTTCCCGATTTGGTCATTTTTCCTTGATTTTTGTGCTTCTACCATGGTTAAGTAGGCTACGTAGTTAAATGGTTTCTTTTTTGTCTGTTTTAATTGTGTTTATTTTTGTTATTTCCTACTTTGTTGTGCTGTAGACTACAGACAAAGTTAATAGCCTACAGTTAAGTTCAGTTAGGAACAACATGGATCAAAGATTTGTGGCTGTGTTTTCGTCGTTAAAAATACATTCATATATGATCAGGAGTCTGCCAGGGACGTCATAGTGGGGGGGAAAGTGGGACTGACTACCCATTTCTTCTCCTACTTGAAGCGTCCCAGAAGCAGCTTCCGTCAAAAATAGGCAAGGCGCATATTTTTAGCAGAGCGGAGAGCCGCTTCTGGGACGTTTCTGAAACGCGCTGTGGCGCATCTGGTGGAACCACAAGCATCGTCTAGAGTGGCCACGATCAGCTCCGGCGGCCACGTCGCAGCCGGAACGTGACGCAGCCGCACCCGGTGGAATTCGGGGGTAAGACTACCATTATTTTGTTCAGGTGTTCTGACAAGTAGACCTATACCTCAGCATGACTAACCTATGCAAACTGTGCAAGTTTTTAATCATTATCAATTACATCGTCATAATTTTCAGGCAGTTTAAAAAATGTCTTATGGTCCAGAAGCAAATAATTAGAAAGCTGTCTGAAACTCTGTACAGCATTACTTTTTTCTGTTCTTTAAAGTTACAATCTCGAAGATTTCAGTTTCGTTCTCTTTGGCGGTACCAATGGCGAGAAGCGGTAATTGCAGGTGTGTTTTTGGACCTCACTTCCCATAGATCCAACCGGATCCAACCAGTGTCGCCTGTGTGACGTCAGTCAGTTGGCACCTGGGCCACGTCAACTATTACACTTATTATTTACTGAATAAAAAATGGTTGTTATACAAGTAACGTTATGTACATACTCATTCAACATTAGGCTAACTTAAGCTGTCTTTACTCTGCCGAGCCGGGTTAAAATGCTGTAGCAGACCTGGGGTAGAATTACTGATGATCAATTTCCACAATCGTTCTTTATCCACCTTTTGCTCGGTATGAATGTCTTTACACTGCAGAGAAGAATTTGCGGGCTTCGCTGTGGCTTGTGCAATTATGTATCTCGTGCATCATCATCGTCCCCACTACCCTCTGCCAACACTGGAGGAAATCACACCCAAGCTGGCAAATGCATGCTACTTTAGCGTAATGGATGCACGATATGGATAAAAATAGACGAAACTTACTAAGGCCTCGACGGAGTGGTCACCATTGTAGACGACGTCCTTATCTACGGCGCAACCCCAGAGGAACATGACATTAACCTCCGTGCCATGCTACGATGATCACGAGAGAAAGGAGTCCGGCTCAACTCTGAGAAGAGCACAATCAGAGCTACCGAGGTCAGCTACTTCAGGCATCGAATCAAGCCGGATCCAGCGATAATCTCCGCCATTAAGATGATGGAGCCACCAAAGAACCATGCGGAAATGGAGACCGTGTTAGGCATGGATAATTACTTAGCCAAATTCACCCCCAGCCTCTCCAAGATTAACGCACCTATGCGCCAGTTGCCGAAGCAGTCCAATGAGTTTCTGTGGGACAAACAACATGACACTGCATTTCAGAAAATGAAGGATGTTATCACCAGAGAGCCGGGGGCCAGTCCTTGCTTACTTCGATCCTGACAAAGAACTCAGCTTACAGGTGGACGCGTCAAAGTATGGGCTAGGCGCTGTGCTACTGCAAGAAGGAAGACCTATTAGTTATGCTTCCAAGTCTCTCACAGACAGTGAGACCAACTATGCGCAAATCGAGAAAGAGATGTATGCAATTCTGTTTGGATTCAAGCGCTTCCATCAGTACGCCTATGGCCGACACGTCTGTGTGGAATCTGACCACAATCCCCTGGAGTCAGTCATAATAAAACCACTAGCTGCAGCCCCGCCAAGGCTACAGAGAATGATCCTCCAGCTACAAAAGTACGATTTCACCATTGTTCACCGTCCTGGTAAAGATATCCTTGTCGCCAACATACTCTCCAGAAAATCACTTACCTCTCAGGACAGCAGCCTTAGTGAAGGGATGGATGTGCAAGTACACACAGTGTACAGCAGCTTACGGGTGAGCGATGCAAGATTGCAGGAGATCCAAGATGAAACAGAGAAAAATGAACAGCTCACAATGCTGAGCAAAGTCATTCAAAAAGGATGGCCTGAGGAGAGGAGAAAATGCCCTCAGAGCGTGTCTGAGTTCTGGAATCACCGAGATGAACTGTCCACAATAAACTGAATCATCTTCAAAGGGGAGAAAATTGTCATTCCTACCAGTCTCAGAGAAAAGATGTTGACAAAGATTCATGCAGGCCAGAAGTGCAAACAAAGAGCATGTGACATTCTGTTTTGGCCTGGAATGACCAAGCACATTTAGGACATTGTCGGAAAGTGCTCCACTTGTCTAGAACGCTGCCCATCAAATGCCAAAGAGCCCATGATACCTCACCACATCCCAGACAGCCAAACAGTTGTATAATTAAGCAATAGCTCACTGTAATATTCATATGTGATAACACTCTGAATCACTTACCATTGCATCAGACATCTGTATAGACACCTATTATCTGTATATCTCAGCGCCTAGGGGTCCTTAAGGTTCGGTTCGTCATTTGCCCTGCTATGTGCATAGTCACCTGCACCATTGATTATTAAAATACAAAAGGGGAGGGGCAAACCGGCCGTTCATAGAAAATGGTTATCAAATATACAGCGCAGATTATATCGACAGACATTTGGCAACCGAGCATCACCTTCAGGGCGCAAAAGCTCAAACCATGCTGGCAGAAGGTAAATGGTCATAAATCAACGTAGATCACTGAAATTTTTATACTTGGAAGTGATATTAGATCTGCCAACAACATTTACATCTTATACATAGGTTCCTCTGTGTTGGTTGCATTCGACCCAGTAATCATGCTGGAGCATGAAGCGGTTGTGGGGGGGTTTAAATGCCTTTATCACATCACAAAACGTGAACAGGCCCACCACACTAACTACCCAGCACTACTGGACCTGGCAGATTTCCTTGGGTGCAACTACTTTGAGAAGCTCAGGGTAAATGGGTAGTAATTATTAGGGTTGCAATGATTATTTGAATAATTGATGACTATCAAAAAATGTCATAATCGATTAATTGTTATAAATTGAAAAATGGCTGAAACAATTCACATGGATACACATTTTGTGAGACAGCGGCCATCCAATATGAAGAACAAGTTAAAAACAACTTCACCTTGTGTGCACGAACATTGATTAATGTGCTGCTCAACTCACATGACAGAGGTGTCAGCATGCTTTCAAAGCACATGCCTATTGAACTATGAAAAGAATCACTTGTTGTAGCCCTTCTCAGTTGCAATCCATAATTTGCGCACAAAGCCGATGATTAGTCAATTAATCGTTGTAATAATCGTCAGATAAATCAATTATCAAAATAATCATTTGTTGCAGCCCTAGTAATTATACATTATGCTACTTTTGATGTTAGAATTATCACTTAGTAATATTACCAAAAATGATTAACATGTTTTAATATTAATGCAGTCCATTTAATATTTGCTCTAATTCCCTTGAAGATTTTTCTTTGAATCCATATAATATTCACGGAGAGAGAAACATCTGTCTTCACTGATTCAATGGCTGGGCCCCATAAGTGAGGACTATGATAATAATAAAGACTAGGGGGACAATAACAATATTGATTTTGCAAAACCTACATTTCAATCTTGTGTACATTTTTCCACATACATGGACCAGAAAGGTCAGCTTTGGAGCATTTTTCTGGATCTTGTGTCTGTGCCAGATGGGAGGGCTGCAACACAAGTGTCTGCCATACAAAACGTTCTGTGGGTGAAGAACATCCCAACCCAGAAGCTGTTTGGCCTGGGGACTGACAGGGCAGCTGTCATGACTGGTATGTAAACTGATGAACAGAATTATAATGGAAGGATAGGATATTGTGCTAAATAAATATTTCTCACATTGAAACAGGACACAGCGACGGTGTGGCTAAGCAGCTCCAGGATGACTACCCCTGGCTGGTCAATGTTGCCTGCGCTGCCCACCGTCTTGCTCTGGCATGCAAAGATGCCTCCACCCTGGTGCCCTACATGCTCACGTTCAAGGGGCACCTGCAGCAACTACATGTATTTTTCCACAACAGCTGCAACAGGACTGCCGTCCTCCAGTGTGCCTCCACGGCTATGGGTCTGCAGAACTTGACCGTGAAGGTAAATCATAAATCATTCACTTACACTCAAATACACTTTCAGGAGGTTAAGGACACTCGCTGGCTGTCACAGCATCAGGCCATCGTCAACCTGCAGCGGAACCTGAGCGCAGTGTTGGCAGAATTGGCTGAGGAGGTAGAGGTAAACCGGTGCCCAGCAGCCAAGGGTTTCTACTCCTTCTGTGCCACATATCGGTTTGTGGCCTCAGTATACCTGCAGGCTGATGTGTTGCCCCACCTGAACAGACTGTTGAAGGTATTCCAGAAGGAACAGGTCAACTTTCTGGCCATTGAACAACAGGTCTGTCAACTTTCACTAACAATTAACATAATGCAGTCACCATTAGAAACCATAAAAAAACACTTAAAACCACACAAATCACACCCAAAATAATTGTGTTTAAGGTCCCTGTCACAGTGGCTCTCTCAGAGCCATAAAAGACGCTGGTGATGCCCAGATCCCTGGCTCTTTCCTGAGCAGGCTTCACCAAGAACTTGATGATCCCAGTGGTCTGGGATCTTTCCAAATCAAGGATGAAGAGGTGAGGGAGAGGAGAGGACGAGACCAGGGGGTGATGAATAGGGAGCAGCTCTGGCAAAGGTTCAGGGGACATGTAAATGTATTTTCCATTTTAGAACAACTACTAACCTAACACGTTGCTCTATTAATGCATTTGTCGATGACCTAAGTAGTGACATATACAGGTAGGTGTTAAAGCACCTACCTGTATGTGTTAAAGCACCTATACAGCTTTAACACCTACCTGTATATGTCAATCAATCAACAATTTTATTTGTATAGCGCTTTTAACAAAGCAGCTTTGTCACAAAGCAGCTTTACAGAGAACCAGCCCCCAAAGAGTAAGCCTAAGGCAACAGTGGCAAGGAAAGACTCCCTGACTGATAACAGGAAGAAACCATGAGCAGAACTGGACTCAGAGGGGGAACCCATCTGCCGTGGGCAGGCACCGTTATGTTATGGAAAATCAACATTGGCAAGAGGCGGGGGTGCCCAGCTGGTCTAGCTGGTCTAGGGCTGGGGCTCCGGGCCAGGGGGTGGTGCTCAGCAAACTTGGGCTAGAGCTCCAGGCAGGTGCCCAGAGCCGAGGAAGATGAGAAAAAAACATAGGGGGGGTTCAAATGGTAGATTAGCAAGCAGACCAGAAGAGACAGAGGTGCCTGCATGCGATAAGGAAAACCCCGGCAGAATAAGGCTATGGCAGCATAGCTAAGGGAAACAAAGGCAGGGGCCAACACAGCCATGAGGGCAGGTTTGAGACAGTCATCACCAGACCATGACCGGTTCAGCTTAACACAGCACTACCAATGATGATCCAGTGACAGCACTAACCGCTCAGTCCACCAGAGCTATGCCCACCACCCACTCCTGCCCCTCAAATATAAGAGAGACTAAGAAGATATGTTTTGAGCCTAGCTTTAAATAAGGTGATAGTGTCTGCGCCCCGAACATGGGCAGGCAACTTGTTCCACAGGAGGGGAGCACGATAGGAGAAGGCTCTACCACCTATGGTACTTTTAGCTATTCTAGGAATAACAAGGAGGCCTGCACCCTGCGAACGGAGCGTTCGTGAGGGAATAGAAGGAAGAAGTAAATCATTTAAGTACAAAGGGACAAGCTCATGTAAGGCTTTAAAGGTAAGAATAGTATCTTATATTTTGAATTTAACTGGCAACCAGTGAGGTGATGCTAACACTGGGCTGATGTGCTTGAATCTCCTTGTTCTAGTGAGAATACGAGCTGCTGAATTTTGAATTAGCTGGAGCCCTTTCAGAGAGGAATTTGTACATCCAGACAAAAGAGCATTGCAGTAATCTAATCTTGAAGTAACAAAAGCATGAACTAGCTTTTCTGCATCATGTAAGGACAGTATTTTCCAAATTTTTGAGATATTTCTCAAGTGATAAAAAGAAACCCTAAAGATGATTTTAATGTGTATATCAAATGCAAGATCTGGATCAAAGGTAACACCAAGATCTTTGATTACAGCAATTGAATTAATGGAGACTCCATCAATGTTAAGCATATAGTCAGATAGTTTGTATCTCAGGGACTTGGGCCCCACTACCATTATCTCGGTCTTATGGGAGTTTAGCAAGAGAAAATTTTGGGTCATCCATTCCTTTATGTCTATAAGAGAGGCTTTGATCTTTGACAGCTGGACAACTTCACCAGGCTTAACTGATAGATACAACTGGGTGTCATCTGCATAGCAGTGGAAATTAATGCGAATAACTTGTCCCAGGGGGAGCATATGAAGAGAGAAGAGGGCCCAAGGCCCAAGTACAGATCCTTGTGGTACTCCATATCTAACCCTGGATTGATAAGAGGAATCATTATTAAAATGCACAAACTGATATCGTGCTGATAGGTATGATCTGAACCAAGAGAGTGCCTGTCCACGGAGGCCTACAAGATTTTCAAGTCTATCCAGAAGGATGAGGTGATCAACTGTGTCAAATGCTGCACTTAAGTCTAAAAGCACAAGTACAGAGATGCAGCCATTGTCGGAAGCGAGGAGTAGGTCATTCAGTACTTTGACCAGGGCTATTTTAGTGCTGTGAGAGGGTCTAAAACCAGATTGAAAAACTTCCAATATATGATTGGAGAGCAAAAATGAACTAAGTTGTTTTGAAATGGCCTTTTCTAATATTTTAGAAAGAAACAGGAGGTTCGAAATAGGCCTATAGTTAGACAGATCATTCACATCCAAGTTTGGCTTCTTAAGAAGGGGTTTGATGACTGCATTTTTAAGAGTCTGTGGTATGTGTCCAGATGCTAAAGACAAATTGACAGTATGTAACATTGGTGTTCCAATCACTGGTAATATCTCCCTGAAAAGCTTCATAGGGATAGGGTCTAGAAGACAAGTAGAAGATTTTGAGGAATTAACTATGGAATTAAACTCTATGAGATCTATTGGAGCAAAAGAGTTCAGATAGGCCGCCCGTCTTTCTGAAGATTCTTCTGAAGATTCTGCATCCATGCGTTGAGTGGATGGAAGGGCAGACCCTATATGAGGGGTGGTAGGAGAACTTTGAGTCTTGTCCCTGATTTTTATAATTTTGCCATCAAAGAAATTCATAAAGTCATGGCTACTAAATGATATTGAGTCACATGGATCAACTTGATTCTTGGTCAGTCTGGCAGCAGTGTTAAACAGGTGCCTAGGATTGTTTCTATTTTCATCTATTAAAGTAGAGAAGTATGAGGAACGTGCTGTGGAGAGGGCATGTTTATAAGTTAGTAGACTGTCTTTCCAGTCCTGGAGGAATACCTGCAATTTAGTAGAATGCCATTTGCGCTCAAGTTGGCGTGAAGCTTGTTTCAGAGCAGGAGTATGGTCATTATACCAGGGTGCTAATTTCTTATAGCGGACTTTCCTCTTCTTAAGAGGTGCGATAGTATCCAGGGTTCTGGAAAGTACGTAATTTATGTCGTCTGTCAGCTGATCGATTGAGCTAATGCTTGCATTTTTGTATGCGTTTGGGTGGGAGCCAAGAAAATCTCCACAGTGCACAAATGAGCCTGGGAGCTCATTAATAAAAGCATTTGCAGTCCTGGAGGAAAGCATACGGCTAAGGTAGAATGAAGGATCTGGTGACACATGACAGACTTGTGAAAGTTGGAAATTAATTAAATAATCGTCTGATAGCACAGGGTTTTTAGGCATAACTGCTATATTTGCTATTTCTGTATCATAAGTTAAGACCAGATCAAGAGTATAGTTATACGAATGTGTGGACTGATGTATATGTTGATTGAAGCCCATAGATTCAATGATAGACAAGGATGCTGATCTGAGAGGATCGCCTTCACTATCCATGTGACTATTGAAGTCCCCTACAATTACTACTTTATCTGAATTAACAACCAGGCTGGAAAGGAAATCAGCAAACTCAAGTAAAAAGCCACTGTATGGCCCTGGTGGCCTGTATACAATTACAAGGAAAAAACTGACTGCTTATTTTGTCCGGATGTGCAAAACTGAGAACAAGCACTTCAAAAAAAGTTACATTTGAAGCCGGATTTCAAAGTAGCAAAAAGATTAGAATTATATACAGCAGCAACACCACCGCCACGATCCGTCAGACGGGGAACGTGAGTATAGCTGTAGCCAGGAGGGGTGGATTCATTTAAGGCAATATATTCATCAGTTTTAAGCCAAGTTTCAGTTACGCATAAGATTTCAACTTGGTGATCAGTAATTCATTAATTTACAAGAGTTGCCTTAGGGGCTAGTGATCTGATATTAATTAATCCAATTTTTAGCTGAGTTTTTTGTCAGCCGCATTATTAGTAGAATAACATGGTCTGGTTTTTTGCAGATTAGCCATACAAACACCCCTAATGGGCTTCTTAGCAAGGCTAAATTCTGGTCGAGGTTACAGACACTATCTCAATAGCATGTAACCTGGGCAGCAGTTTTTGGGAATAAGCAGAAATCTGTGTAAGACAGTAGGTCTGTTGCCTGGCCTTGGTTCTGGTGTATCAGGAAATGGAATTTCTAAGATTACACGATAAATTACTAGAGATAAGAATAGCACCCTCCCACGAGGGGTGAATACCATCTCTTTTCAAAAGACCAGGCCTCCCCCAGAAAGTATTCCAGTGGTCTATAAAACCAACACCATTTGCAGGACACCAAACAGACAACCAGCGATTTAGTGATGCCAATCTGCTGTAGATTTTGTCACCACGCCTTGAGGGAATGGGGCCAGAGCAAATAACTGACCCAGATATCTGTTTCGCCAATTCACATACCGATTTAAAATTATCTTTGGTGATCTCCGATTGCTTCAATCGGATATCGTTAGCGCCAACATGAATAACAATTTTAGAAAACTTAAGTTTAGCCTTAGCCAGCACTTTTAAATTTGTCGCTCTAGCCCCGGGAATGCATTGTACTGTGGTCGCTGGCAGTGGCAGCTGGTGATAAAAATTTTGGGGGGGGGGGGGCGCAGTTTTGGGGGGGGACAAACAAACTGAAGCAGCACTTCATAGCTCAGCAAATAAAATTTAATAAATAAATCTAAAAGCAACACAACACACTAATGTTGCCTAAACACTGGCCAGTAGCACTACTTGAACATATTTTGCCCTCCTTAATAATATAAAATAATATGTAGAGATTACAAAATGCCCATTTCACCTACATCACCTAAAGTTACCAACAGGCAACAGCTCAATTTCTAAATATGGAACTACTAATCATTTTTACTGCCACTGTTACATTCTATGAAGTCATAAAAAAGTAGGAAAATATTAGCTAACTCCAATGTCATTTATAGAGCCTTCTGCTGCCATCTGCTGGACAAAATGTGAATGTGAATTCTGAAGTTTAAAGGAGGCAACAAAATTCACTATCCCACGGAATATCCCGGGATTATCGGAGCTCTCACTCTCATCGTGGCCACGCAAAGCCAACTCAAAGGCTCCACAAAATTTAACACACTCTATTATTCTGGACAGGATGTGTCGATTTTGTCATCTCTTCGATGTGCCTTCTAAAGCCGCGTTTCCACCGCAGGAACTATACCCCGGAACTAGGAACCTTTTGAGGAACTCAGTGCGTTTCCACCGCAGGAACTAGGGTCTAAATTTAGTTCTGGGGGCTTTGTTTTACCCCCCAAAACGTTCCTGCTCGGGGGGTAGTACTTTCCGAAAGTACAGGAACCTTTTGGGTGGAGCTTGCAGCGCTGAACATTTCTGATTGGTCGAGTACTCGTAGCATTTGTATTGTATTTATTTTCCGCCATTACCCGCCATGTTTGAAAATATGCAGCGGCAAACCAATTTATTTTCATAATAACTTCAAATCAAACTTGTATGTTATGCGGCGCAGTAGCCTACTTTTGGTTATAGCCTGTCAACGTCTTGGAATTATAACGTGTGCTCTTCTGCATCAAAAAAACGTTTGATACAGTTATGTGAGGTATGCGGTAGTTCTGCATAATTAACATTAGTGATACAGTACAAGCAAACTGGAAATCACCTTCCGCACTTTTTATCCGGGTAAAATAACAGGTTAATTCTAGTAATCTTCCCTTTATCTTTTTCAGACTGCCGTAATTTTACTGCCATTTTTCAATTCCACGAAAAGACCAGGAAGACTATGGACTAATTTATGGTGCATGGTTCGCATCTGGAGGGCACACAGTGGCTGTACCACTACTAATTTACATTTTCACGCAAGTCCGAGTTTTCGTTCTATTCTTGTCATTTTGCGATTAGCCTATATGGAATTGACGACGAGAAAGTAATAAAACAGCAAATTGTTTACAACGTGTGCATGTTTTCTGCTGTTAATGAATGTGTTTGAGAGGATATATGAAAATCAATAAATACAAAAGTAACCATATATAGTCATTGTTGGTAACCCGTTGTATATAAGTGGAATAAACCCCTCCGGGCTGTCCTGGTTATTAGAAAATAATGTAGGCTACGTCGGTGGTAGTATGGGGTTACAGAAGAAATCATATGACAGATGGACCGACGACAACGTCAGTGGGCTAATTTGCCTAATCTTCGCGGTACTTTAGACCCCGGTGGAAACGCAGACAACCATTGGCTGAAGGAACCTTTTAGTTCCTGGTAAAGTAGTTCCTAATTTTGGTGGAAACGCGGCTTAATGCCAATCCTGTAGTTCAGCAGTGCTAAACCTGCCAAAAAAATTTAGTCTCATACTATTGTCTAGAGGGCTGCGGCTACTTTCGTGCAGTTTGCATTTTTCAGAAAGATGTTATAGGTCTTGTACCCCCGTCGTTGTCCACAACGCTTAGGTGCCGACACTTTGAAATAGCAAACAGGGAAAGCAATAAAAGGCATTACTTACACCACATCCAGCGAGCCAACTCCGTTTGTCATAACAAGAGCCCGTTCCGGGTGTATGCTCGTCCTCGATCACTTGCCTGCTGCTGAATTTGTAAAATGGGTCGGTCCAGTCTAAGCTCCTTTATCTTCTTTTTTCTTCCAGTGAACGCCTTGTGAAAGGGCATTTTTGTAAGGAAATAACCACATTTTCTTTTATTTCTGTGGTTCTACTTGAAGTTGCCATCTCCTGAAAGTACCCGTCAGCTAGCTAAGGAGCAGGAGTGACAGTCGCAGTTATATTAATGACGGGCGTGAACATGAAAGATAGCGTTGAGAATTGTCCAATCACATTAGATCAAAAAACATAAAAACAATACCAATTCGCTGCCAATAAAAGTAGGAGTGTCTGGAGCTGCGCCCTGTGGAAAATCTGAAGCAACCATTTAGAGAGCAGCCTCAGATCACCTGCTTGCCAAAAGTTGAAAGACTTACATACACACTCATTTGGCCGGCGCCCTTCACCTAGGAAGTAGGCTAAAATCACACAGAAATTAACCAAATACAATTTGATTTTAGAACCACTTTTTAATTAATGCTGGCAGGCGCTGACAGACTGCCAGGGGCATTGTACAACAAAACAATTTTTATTTTATAATTATTTTGCATTTAGTGGGGCGGCGCCCCAGCGCCCCGCATTATAGAACCGCCACTGGTCGCTGGAGTCGCTAAATTCACGTTTCTTAAAATAGAGTCGCCAATTACCAGGTTTAAATGTGTGAGAGAGACAGAGAGAGAGGGCTTTGAATGTGGACCCAGTTCAAATTATATGATTGTTAAATAAAAAGATAAAACATTCTAACTAAGTACTGTTTTGTCATGGTAATTGAGTTAATTTAGCAGAAGAATGTCCCTTTTAAAGTGAAGTGTGTAACTTTTCTTGAGTATCAATTTTGGTTATATAGTCCTATATTCTTGAAGAGTAGAACTTCTAGATGGACAATGTGCTCTTTTAATTGTTCTCACCCCACCATAACTCTAAATACAGGCCTATTTTGCTTCAATGTTTACAAACAATACAAAGGTAAACAAACCTTTTATGGTTTAAAAAACTACTTTTTAGCTCTTGCAAACTGCTATTCCTTGTATCAAGAGCTAGTAAAAAAAAAACCTTTAAGAAGTCACAAGAGTTAATGTTTTCATAGCCTTAAACTTTTTTGCCTTCGCTACACCGCGCTACCCCCCCCCCCCCCCCGCCCCCGCCCCCGCCCCCGCCCCGCCCCCACTCCCCGTTTATGTGTGCTTGAATGGGTAACAATGAGGAAAAGTGTTCATATTTCTCCAAAATAACGAATAAATTCATTTAAAATGATATTTTAGCTTTAAATTCCTCTACTTTTATATTTTAAGAACTAGACCTCCTTTTCATGTGTTAGAGGTAATGATAGGCTTATGATGCTGGGCTCTTCTACACTACAGTCAAGGTAGAACAATATGAGCTGGTAGCGCTAATTTTTAAATTAGTCTGACAATTATGTACAGGTGCCGGGTAAGTGATCCTGGGGCGGTAGGTCTATTTGTCAGAACACCAAAGTCTAACTATCAGTAAATTATCTTAGGTTTTTTTATATTGTTTTTCTGAGATTACCATCAGTTTTACCTTTGCTTATTTGCATTGCACATCTGTAGAATGAACTTCAACTGGTTTCTGGAATATCTTGTTATGTGGAAGTTCAAATGCACAAACCATTTATCCGTAGGTAATTGTGACTACAGAGTGGGGCTCAAATTTCTGCTGTTCCCTTCTTCATCACGCAAATTATGATCATTAGCAAGGGAAAGCGAGAGAAACTGCCCATAAGAAACACTTCATTATACCCAAGTTTTATAACATGACATATATAGCAACTTGTAATGTATTAATATGTACGATGTCATGTTAATCATTTAGAATTGAATGCTGATTCACATTACTTCAATGTGATTGGCTGTCATCTTACAATCTTTGATCACCATCTTTGATCATATAAACTTTAACTTAGGGTGTTCCAAATGTTGTTCCAAATTTCAAGTCAATCAGACATATGCTACGTATTTCACAAGAAAAAGAAAAATACTGTCTGCAGACGGAAAAAATAGGAAACCGGGGCAAAAATCATTATTCAACTCATGTGCAGACAGTGCTCAAGTGAATCAGAGGAAGAAAGTAAGCCAAAGGCAAATATTTCAGTATCTAGCTATTATCAGTGCAGTATTGTTTTTAAAATGGATAAAGGGCCATAAATGCTCAATATTAAATCTGCCGTGGCAGGCATATTTTTAAGGTATCATCAAGTTTTTTTGTTTTTTTTTTGGAACATTGTGCCCTTCTATTCAAAATATGTTTCAAGACAATAACTTGGAATAAATTACCATGATTTCAATCGAATTGTTTGGCTCGCTATTCAGCTGTATTTTGACATTGCAACTTCTGCTTTGTAATTTAATTAGAGAATCAAGCTTGCAAGTCAAGTTTCGTGCTGATCAGACTTACAAATTATTAAGATTCATAGTGTTTTTCCAAGAAATGGGTGTAAAGTCTAACATGGTATAGGTTCATTAAATGCATTTATATTTTGTTCATTGTTAGAAGTGAACTCAGTATGAAAACGTTTCATGTCTCTATATCATAAGAACAGATATAGTGTGTCAAAGTGAATTCCGGGGATCAGGATAGAGATCCCTTGCAGCTTGTTGTGGCCAAATTTGTTATATGGGTGTGGCTGGGGATTCAACCATTCTGTCAAATTTTAGCATTGTGTGAATGAATGTTTGGGAGAGTTATAGAAAATTTTGTGGAAAAAAAAAACAGTACCAATAAGGTTCCATAAAAAAAGAATGTAATGGTAAGCTAGTGCCCCAGGCTTTGGAGCCTAGTTCTCTAATCACACATTGGCTAGGTCTCGTAGTAAAATGTACCTGTTGGAATTATTTTCCCTCTTCCTCTATTGTTGCATATTCATCACACTTAACGGTCTCCGATCTTTAGACAAAGAGAAACTGAGTAAACACAGAACACATTTAAAAAAAAATAATTTCATTTATTTAATGAAAAAAGTTATCAAATACCCATATCACTCATGTGAAAAAGTTGCCTCCTTAGTTACTCAATCAACCAGTTAGCTAAATTTAATTGAAAATCAGATTCAACTGATTGAACACAGCATGGCTTGATTACATCCAGCCCTGTTGAATCTAAACCTCACTCATATTGAATATCATCATCAGAGTGAAGCAGTAGCCACAAACTGCTTCACTCACAAGCACACTGCCATGATCAAAGGAAATTTCAGGAGATGAGAAAAAATTTGTTTAAATTTACCAGTCTGGAAAGCGTTACCAAGCCATTTCTAAGGCTCTGGTACTCCACCAAAACACAGTGATAGCCACTATCTCCAAATGGAGAACACATGGAACAGTGGTGAATCTTCCCAGGAGTGGCTGGCCTGCCAAAACATCAATGCTCGTGAAAAAAAAAAGGAACCTGGATGAGCCCCCAAGCCTTTTGGGATAATGAATTAATCAAAATTGGTACTTTTTTGGATGACACAGGTCCCATTATGGCTGTAGTAAAGCACATACAGCATTTCACAGTAAGAACAACACAACTTGCCATTATTGATGGGACCATGAATTCTGCTCTGTACCACAAAATTCTTAAGAAGAATGTCCGGTCATCTGTCCATGAGCTGAAGCTGAAATGTAATTGGGTTATTCAGCAAGGCAGTGTTCAAAAACACTAAAGCAAGTACACATCTGAATGGCAGAAGAGATCAAATTAAAGTTGGCCTAGTTGGCCTTGGTTCTGGAGTGGCCTAGCCAAAGTCCTGACTTGAACCCAACAGAGATGCTGTGGTAGGACCTGGAACTTGAGGTTCATGCTTGAAAACCTACCGGGTTTGTCTGAATTAAAGCAGTTCTGCAAAGAGAAGTGGGCTAAATCTGTGAAAATTATGTGAAAAGCTGATGTCAAATAATTGTTGCAGTTGCAGTTACTGTTCTTGAAGGTGGTGCAACCAGTAATTAAGTTTAAGAGGGCAATTACTTTTTCACATGGGAGATATGGGTGTTTGATTTTTTTAAATTAATGAAATCAGAATTTTTGTTTTGTGTTTACTCAGGTTTCCCTTGTCTAATATTACATTTTGTCTAAAGATCTGAAACCATTCAGTGTGACAAATATGCATTAGTAGAGGAAACCAGAAGGGGGCAAATACTTTTTCACAGCACTGTAGTTAACAGCTGCTTGCCACATATTTTATGTTGGTAGCAGTTATTGGCACCAGAAATTAGGCTAATAACCCAGAGGACTACCACAGAGAATTATGATTTGTCCCTGTCGTGGATCTAATTTTTCTGGGAAATTCTTTATGGGCACTGAACAAGTCAGTTTGACAGCACTGGCAGTACGCCCAATAATATAATGAAACTGCCTAGTTAATTACAGTTTACTCTCGTTTTTGTTGCAATAATGTTGTGAATCCTATTGCTGTACATTGTACATACATTTTTCTCCATCCAACTAGCTGTCACCATGCAAAACATCTCACCAATACCTGCCATCATTTCATTTTTAGAATTTTATAACAGGGTAGGAAGATTAGTCACTGTGGTAAATAAACTGTCTTGTGACATACAGGGAATCAATTATTTTTAGGGGTTAGAATTATATTTTTACTTTGCTCTTATTATACACAAAGTGCACACAGGCATACCAGCTGAAGGCACCACTGAGTGTAATGAGTCACAGGTTACCGACAGACATCAAGACAACATCTTCTACAACATGACAATCTCAGCTACACTGATATTGTTTCACCTGATCGTTTATATATACAACTGATCAAACTCCTGAAAGCTTTGCAAAGAAAATGTGCATTCTACAGAGATACCCTGGTTCTGCAATCAGGTTACTGTGGTTCAGTGTTGCCAGGTGTACGATAATTATTGTATTTGTACCATAATTTTACCCTCTGTACGATGTACAATCAATAATGTCAAAAAGTGCCCAAATGTACGATAATTCCGCCAATACACAAAAAAGTGCATGAATTTACTAAATTCCCTGGCTGCTGATTCAGGATCTGGTTTGCCTTTTCACATATACAAATTAAGATAATGAAATCTGATCCTAGATCTGTATTTAGAGGCAAAGTCATTTAAAAACAAAGTCGAGTCTTTCCAGGCAATCATTATGCTTGATGCATGACGTGCGTGCCCCCATGGGAGCGAGCAGCCGCATGGCTGCCGTTCTCCCGCTCATTCTTTCTGATGTAAAATGTAAGCTAGCTTGCTACCTACAAATTACCAGCGATGTTATTTTTTTCATTTATGTAAAAAAACTAGTTAAAAAACTAGCAAAATGTCACTGCCGCTAAGGCAAATTTCTATCAAACTAAAATTCATAACTCCATTTCTAACCCTCATCAACTGTTCTCTATTTTCTCCACTCTCCTCAGCGTGCCACCTCCCCCACCCGTCTTCCTTCACTGCAGATAACTTTGCAGCATTCTTTGACGAGAAGATCGCAGACATCCGCAGCTCCTTTTCCCCCTCTGCACCCTCCGCCCCCTCTGCCCCATTTCTCCACATTTTCTCTCCTCACAGACTCTGAAGTTTCCCAGCTCCTGCTCTCCCACCGCCATACCACCTGCGCCCTTGACCCTATCCCCTCATCTCTCCTCCAGGCAATCACACCAGACATCCTCCCATTTGTCACCTCCCTCGTGAACTCCTCCCTATCTTCTGGATGTTTCCCCTCATCCTTCAAAAGGGCCCACATCACCTCGCTGCTGAAGAAGCCCACACTAGATCCCTCAATCATCCAGAACTACCGCCCGGTATCTCTCCTTCCTTTTCTATCCAAAACTCTTGAACGAGCTGCATCTAACCAACTCTCTGCTTTCTTCTCCCAGAATAACCTGCTTGACCCCCACCAGTCCGGCTTCAGGCCTGGCCACTCGACGGTGACTGCACTCCTCTCGGTCAGTGAGTCACTCCATACCGCACGAGCAGCCTTCCTCTCCTCTGTCCTGATTCTCCTAGACCTCTCCGCTGCATTCGACACTGTGGAGCACTCCATCCTCCTGTCCTCCCTGGCAGCAACAGGGATCTGCGGCACAGTCCTTGACTGGATTGAGTCCTACCTCTCCGATCGTTCCTTCCAGGTTGCCTGGGCTGGTAAAGTATTGCCGCCCCATCCCCTCGCTACCGGAGTTCCCCAGGGCTCAGTCCTCGGTCCCCTTCTCTTCTCCTTATACACCAGATCCCTTGGCCCTGTAATCTCTGCCCATGGCTTGTCCTATCACTGTTATGCCGACGACACGCAACTCTTTCTCTCCTTCTCCCCATCGGACACACAGGTCCGTGCCCACATCTCCGCTTGCCTGAGGGACATCCAGAGCTGGAAGGACAATCACCACCTGAAGCTCAACCCGAGTAAGACGGAGCTAATCTTTATTCCTGCTCTAACCTCTCCCCTCCTCGATTTTTCCATTTCCCTAGGGGACACCTTAGTGACATCATCACCCTGTGCCAAGAATCTCAGAGTGGTGATGGACAACAGGTTGTCCCTCTCCAAGAACATCGCAGCGGTAAGCCGGGCGTGCAGATTTTTCCTGTATAACATCCGGAGAATCCGCCCCTTGTTCCTGGTTATGGTTATACACTTTATTGTATGTTGCTCTGGATAAGAGCGTCTGCCAAATGCCTGTAATGTAATGTCATGTAATGCCGAGGAGTCAGGCGAAGGCAGGGGAGAGGCAAAGAGAAAGTGTTATGCTACGCTCTTTGACCACAGCAAACTTGTATCAAAAAATGACTGCCCCAGCCCCATCAACCTCCGAAACACCCCTGACGGACACAGACTCATAGGTTGAAGTTGAACTCACAGACTAGGTAGGGCCTTTTTGGACGTTTTGAAAAGAGACATGCTTTCACAAGAACAAACTAATATTGATACAGCATAACGTTATAATTCTACACTGATGACTTATACAGTGTAGACTGTTGTTTCCATGCTGACGAATTGTAACGTTACAGCTCTCAATTATAACGATTACATGTTTGAGCGATTGCGATTTAATTGTATTTGACATTATCCATAGACCAGGCTTTTTAGCGTGAGTCTCATTCATTTGAGTAGTTGCCACTAGTAGCTTCCACGCAGCATATGTGGTGCGCAAATGTTTTTCTCCCTTTTGTGGCTGTTGGTATTGCACTTATTGGCTGAAGTATGTGAGTAGGCGTGTCAAACAAGCTTGTTGCTTACAATAAATACGCTATTTTTGTGAAATTACATATTTACACCTGTGATTTCTCTTTTTTGGCTGTGTACGATAATTTTCTTTAAAATCCAAAAATTTTAAGCCTCCGGTACAATAGTTTAATATTTCCCACCTGGCAATGCTGCTGTGGTTGTGCCAGTTTTTACCACATCCCCACTCAATGAAGAAGGCTGAACAACATGCTCAGCATGCCTGGAGAAAGGGAAAAACAAACCTCTATAGGCATGACTTAGAAGCAAATATACAGAATAAATCATGACCAAATAAACACCCATCACAGTTCTAAAAAGCATTTATTTCAAAACAAACCCTGGAACTAAACTAAACTAACTAACTAGAAGAGCGGTGCGCATTTACACTCATACATAACACATGATACCAGTCCATGAAAAGCTACTGTACACTGCCCACACAAGCATGCACATGCGCGTACACACACGGAAGCACACATGCTGGCACATGCACACACACACTCACACACACACACGCACGCAGGAACATAGGCACACACATACACGCAGGCACACACAAATGAAGGCCCAGCGTGTCTGTGACAGGAACTTTACATTACAGCTCTCCAGAAAAGTCTCCTGCCACAGCTTTCTAATTGCCCACCAGACCTCTACACATTTGCTGTTTGCTGAGAAGCAGAAACTGAGGCCAGTGTGGGGTTCCATGGACTCAGCGGTTCTGCCCAAAACAACCCTGTAACACCTTTAAACACTGCACTCAACCCATTCTAAAGACCTCTAACTCCATACATCCAGATTTCAACAACCTTTCCTGACACAGCATGTGTAAGTGCTCCATTTAATTTTCAAGACCTGAAAAATTTCAAAAGTTGCCTAAAATCTCAGTTTAACACCTGAAACATAAGTAAGATTTTAAGGGCTTCCTCCTAAGCCAAATCAAACAACTTTCCTTATAAAATCACATTCATAGCGTCCATGGCTCTGCCAAAATACTTTGCATATAAATAGGTTTATTTTTGTTGCTGTAAGTCAGATTTCCCTGAAATGAAGAAAATATGTAAGTTTTTAAGATATACGCAATCCAAAATATTGTTCCTGTTTGTCGATAGATTCATTCCAAAATATTGTGTGTGTGCCTGTGTGTGTGTGTGCATGTGTGTGTCTGTGTAATACACATGTGCACATGAACTTGGCTGAATGTCTGTGTATCAGCCAGTAATCTGTTTATAAGCCAAAGCACTACTGACATAGAGAGATTTGAATTTAGATTCATGCTTTTTTGCTCACTGTAAAGACTGAACAATTTCCTTTTGACTGAAGCTTTTTTCCCAAACTTTTACAGGAGGAGAAAAATATTTTAAAGTATTTCTCAATGAACTTTCACTGAACTTCCTAATTTCTTTCTCTTGCATTGATGCAATGATGTTCTGTAATGCTGAACCATTATGGGTTATCCTGCTGATACCCTTAGTCTGCATTTTAGTTGTGAGCAAGTTTGGGAGCAATCCATCCATCCATCCATCCATTATCTATACCCGCTTATCCTGAGCAGGGTCACGGGGATGCTGGAGCCTATCCGAGCGTGCATTGGGTGAGAGGCAGGAATACACCCTGGACAGGCTGCAAGTCTATCGCACCCACACCAATCACTCACACACTCATACCTATGGGCAATTTAGAGTATCCAATTGGCCTATCTGCATGTCTTTGGACTGTGGGAGGAAACCGGAGTACCCAGAGGAAACCCACCCGGACACGGGGAGAACATGCAAACTCCACACAGAAAGGCCCCAAACCAAGATTCGTACCCACAACCTTCTTTCTGTTAGGCAACAGTGCTACCCACTGCACCACCGTGCCGCCCGTTTGGGGGCAATTCTATACAGATTTTAATTCGTTTGAAATGATTCATTACTTTAATATCAATACTATACTGAAAGTTTAAATTTTTATAGAACACACCATGCAACCAGAATTTTTAAGTGCAGTAGACTGCTATTACTTAAAGTCTGCATACAGTTGATGATGAATTCATTTAAATTATATTAAATATTTGAAAAATAGAAGTCCCAGAAGGCATTACTTAATCGATGAAACTGTTTATAATGAACTATGTTTTCATGCCACTATTTGACTTGGTAAGGTACCATAAGGTAGGTAGCATTGTAAATGGTATTAGTATCGTTTGCAGTAATCTGTAACATATAGCGCATTTTTAGAAGCTGGTGAACGCATGTTTGTTGAACTTAATAAGTAGAATTTGTATTAATGTTATTTCATTAAATTCAGTTTCCTGTAATTCAAAATAAAATTTTAATACTACATCCTGAAGGCTTGTTTTTAATTCAAATTACATTACCAATTCATGAAGTGAATTATCCTCAACCCTGCCCACAAGGCATATACCTTGTTATAGTAACAGCAAGTACTCTAGCTTCTTACTGGCAATATTACTGTATCACCAGGGTTATGGACCTGCTGAAATGTTCTGCACAATAGCTCCCCCCAATAGTAACTGACAGCTTTTATCAACAGCATGGAGATTAGCCATGGCAGCCACACCCACTTTTTTACAGCAACAAATGATGAATTCCCAGACAGCGGAGGTATGATTCCACAATGACAACTTGTGACATCTAACCTGCAATGAGCTGTTGTTCCTATTTGCACCCTAGTACATTCTTACAGCTGCAGTGGTATGTGGATCTCAGTTTAAAAAGCTAAAAGAAGAGATGCTTAATATATTTTTTTCAGATAACATACTTTGTCATTAAAGGAAAATATGTACAGACGCATATTAAATACACAGAATATACTTTTGACAGTTTGTAAACTCTTCTAGATTCTCTGTAAACAAGGTAAAACAGAACAATCAATCACACAGGTAAAACCAGACAGATGCACTACAAAGTACTGTGAGGGACCCAGCCCTATTCAAATGCAGCTGCTTATGGTTTAAAATGCCCATTTCTGTACAAGAAAAGTTCCTCTTTTGGAGGAAAAAATCCACGACAATTCAGAGATCTAGGCTCTCCCTCCAGCCTACAGCCATGACCACAGTCCCACCAGAGCCCCACAGTTTATCCGTTATGTCCACTTTCTGCTCTCCATCATTGGCAGAAGAAGAGGCCTCATCAGTGGCCACTGAAAGCCAGTCTGTCCAATAACAGAGTACCAAATTATGGTTACGGCTTCAATGGCAGCTACAAGAGTGGGTACAGCCAACTGGGACATATGTGATGACATGTGGGACATTGGGCTGCGTGGGTATTAGTGGTTACAGGGCAGGTGTGTGTGTGTGTGTATTGGGGGTACAGACAGTGTGTACAGTGTGAGTAGAGCTTGTGCTTGTGTTTTGGGGGTGTAACGTATGTGCAATCCAAGTACAGTGTGTATGTATACAAGGGGGTGCAGAGAATAAGCCTGTATACCGGGGTACAGAGAGCATGTCGCAGGTTTTTACAATGTTGGACACCCTGCCAGGGCTCACACATGTGTCTCAATGTAAGAGTGGGTGTGAGACAGTGTTGGGGCTCTGGGGGCAGATTCAGGGGTCCTGCTGGCACTCTCTTTGTGAGCACCCTGCTGGGGATGTGGGGCTGCCTCAGCAAACAGCTCCACGTACATTCTCTTCCACTCCTGGAAGGCGGAGGATGTGAGCTTGGGATTGTCCAACAGGCTGTCAATCATCGCTACCTCCCCCTCCCTCTCCTAGGGGGCGCAGAAACACAGGCAGATTTTGTGGTTACACACTCTTTCTCTCTTATAGTCTTTCTCTTGTTGATCACCCTCTTATTCTGTCTTCTTTCTCATTCCTTCTCTTGTTGTCTCAAACTCTGTCCTGGTCTTTCTCATATCCTCAGTCATCTAGTAAGTAGTCCAGGTTTCCGTTAGGAGGGAGAATGACAGTGTCCAGGAGAAAATGCAACCTCACTTATATTAGATTTAGTATACCTCAAACATATATCCTGGATTACAGTACTACATTTAGTAAGTCTCTCAAACAGATACATCTATTGTTAAATGCAGTACACCTCTCACAGATATAAACTCAAAGCCAGTGTTAATCTGAGAAGCCCTGAGCAGCCCAGCACAAACAGTGCCCCTGGCAACAGCAGGTGGACGAGACAACGGCAGAAGTTCAGTGCACAGCGCACCACAGGCAGAGACACAAAATGCAGGGACCAGAGCAGGCACCTCTAGCATCTTGGGCTGATAGGTAGACATTCCCCCTCACCCACAATGCAACAGGAGCCTGTCCCCTGACATGACACATCACAACAAACACAGAGCAGCACAAAACACCCCCCCAATCCCCACCCAGACAGGCAGCAGCACCCAAAGCCAGAACCAGGCCAGCCAGAGGACCACACGCAGGCAAATTTGGCCTGACGCAACAACAGTGATAGCAGCACAGCCACAGCCCAAACAGAGAAGCACAGCCCATAACCAGAATGGAAAGAATAATAAGAAAACATTGGTGAGAGTAAGTGCCGGAATAGTCACTGAGATAAATAATCAGAGCTGTAGGGAACCCCAGGAGCCCAGCAGCACAGTTCTGCGATCAGCGGGGCTCTGAGACAAGCCTGTGCACACGGCTCACCAGGGAGAGGGGGGGTTCTATGCACACAGATGACCTGTGGTGTGGTCAGCAGAGCCCCAGTGATGTCAGACAAACAGACTGATGTGCAGATAGACAAACAGGATAGATGGATGGAATGGTGACGGTACCTTGAGCATGCTCTGGAGGATGCGCAGGTGGTGCAGCTTGTCATTGAGCTGAGGGTTATTGCAACGGCGGATGAAGGAGCGCTTGTACTCCAGCTTGGTGCAGAGCCTGCGCTCCCCCATGGGAGATAGGCTGGCCTTCTCTAGAGCCCGGTACAGGTCCTGCAAGGAGTCTCCCAGGGAGTGTCCCAACTGCCCCTCACCACCTGGGAGGATGAGACACAGCGGATGGGTTAGTGATGTCACCACCTGGGGGAGGGTCACATGGAGGGCTGGGGTTATGGCCTGGGAGGCAGAGAGAGGGCCGGAGGTAGTGTCTGTGGAGGGTTAAAGGTTAGAGGGATAATTGTTACTATTTGGGGAGTCAAAACGAGGAGTAGAGTCAGTGATGCCTCTTCCTTATGGTGAAGCCACACTGTATAGATAGATAAACCTTTATTGATCCCCGGAGGAAAATTCAGGTGTTTTAGCAGCAACAGCAGTGAGATGAAACACAGGAGAGGTACAGGGAAGAGTAAGAGTCAACCAAACCAAGATAAAAAGTAAGAATAAAAATAAATAAAAAATAAAAATAAAGATAAAATAAAAATAAAATACTGAGCTGATGGTATGCAGCTACACTGCCTGGCGCCGCTAATGCATCCCACAATCGGCCGCTTGTGGGTGTGTCACCTATTTTTGACAGACAGTTGTTTCCATTAAATGTTGACCAGGTTTAATGTCGTGTGTCATGTTATCATTGTCCAGTCTGAAAATGTTTTGCAGTAACCTAACTCTGAAAGATGTTAGTCAGCTGCCTAGCTAGGCTGTCCAATGTCTAGCTAATGAGTAACAACCAACAAAAACAACAAAAACATTTTCTTGCTAATTAGCCAGCTAATGACTTCAAAGTTATATTTGGTTAGCTAGCTAGGTGGCTGGTAGAAACGATCATGAACAACTAGCAACTAATACATTATTAGTTTTATGATCACCTTGATTTTACTTAGTCAATGTTCCTCTCACAACTAGGTCAGTTTGTGCTTCACTGTCATCCGATAAACATTATTCAGAATCACCAGTTTAAAATGTTTGTGCTGCTATCTGTGCTGAGTAATTGTTTCCCTGTAGCTGGGCGCCTCTGGATTGGCAGGGTGTTCAAGACAACCCTGGCAGCTGAGGCAGTGCAGGAGGAATTGCTGATCACCAGGGGTTAAATTGGGGGGTGGACAGCGTCCACCCACCTTTGGTAAATAAAAAAATAATTTTGACCGGCAGTTTTACAAATAACTATGACAATCCAGTCCATTTTTCGTATGCTCCAGTCCATGTGTTGCCTCTAGCCAGTTACTCGCTCAACCAATCAAAAATCTGAAGAAAAAAACTCAGGAGGAACAGTTGTTTATATAGACAGGCACAGAAAGAAAAATATCGTTGATTGTCTTGATTGTTGGGAAGCGGACACGGTAGGTAATTTCATTAACATGTAATTTCATCTATGCAACATTTTAAAGAGAGATGAATAAACAGCCCCTATTATTAACGGCAACTTTGATTGCTTGAGCAAAACCAGCAGGTTGCTGGTCAGCAGCTAAGCTAGGATTGAATATTTCCCACATACATATCGTTTTATTCAGCGGCGACTGGTGAGCTGAAAATTGCTGGGGCGCAAAACTTTCCTTTAAACTAATCATTGATCTCAGCCTGTTTTCATTAGTAATTTTTCCTTTATCAAGCATGCCAACGATCGGACTAATCAAATGGCAAGTAGCCTAACACACAGCGTCTTCATACCGTATTAAGGGGATTAAATCAAATTCAATTTATCCGTTAAAAATCAGTTTTAATCACTAAGTAGTCTACACTTAACAAACAAGATACACCAGTCTGTTATCTACCGTGTTAGCTTTCAGAATAACCAGCAAAAACAAAACCTGCACTTCAGTTTTGTTTACAGTCTATGTATTGCAGATATTTGCCATGAATTCGAGTGCAGAGAAAGAAGTGCATGTATCCACAAATAATGTTGATTAAAAATGTGCACAATTTCGTACTGCAAATGAAAATAATCTGCTGATCACATGCATTTTGCAGCTTCCAAACAATGAATTACTGGGGAGAAGAAAGGTATACAGGGTTTAATTAAGAGAGCAGCTCCTCTTACCAAAGACTCCCATTTAAATGTCAAGAGCGTCGACCTGCGAGTTACACTTCTAATCCAGGCCAATCTCAAGAGAGCTGAGCTCTCAATGTGCAGTTAGTCTCTGACTTAATAACTAGGGTAATACAACAAATTTTATAAATTAGGGGTTCGATTTCAATCAGTTAAATTGTTTAACTTGAATTAAACACTTGGGGTAGGCTTCCACAAGCTTCTCACAATACCTTGATGGAATTTTTGCCCATTCCTCTTGACAGAACTGCTGTAACTCAGTCAGGTTTGCGGGCCTCCTAACTCCTAATTATGACAATTGGCTAATCAGAAGCTTCTAAAAAGTCATTACATCAATTTCTGGAGTCTTCCAGACTGTTT
This sequence comes from Anguilla rostrata, assembly GCF_018555375.3. Lineage (NCBI taxonomy): Eukaryota > Metazoa > Chordata > Actinopteri > Anguilliformes > Anguillidae > Anguilla > Anguilla rostrata. Next base: position 44,646,319 of record NC_057936.1, on the reverse strand, counting down.
AAAAAGACTGTCAACTTGGTGTATGTAAACCTTTGACCCACTAGAATTCTGATATAGTGAATTAAAGCTGAAATCTGTCTCTAATCGATTGTTTTAAAATGACCTCTGATGTGAACAAAGTAGATGTCCTAATTGATTTGCCAAAAGAAATGTATGGTAACATGAAATGTGCAGAGTTGTGAAAGACTGAGTGAATATCTTTAGCCAAGGGTAAATGCTTGGCCTCAGCTGTACTTGCTGAATATGTGTATTCTCTCTGCAGTAAAAATATGACTGGATTTACTCAAAACTTGTGGAAAGATGTTTTACAATCCCTTTAATATCCTCTGTAATGTATCTACATAACAATATTAAGTACATACTAGGGCTGGGCAATATATCGATATTATATCGATATCGTGATATGACACTACATATCGTCTGGGATTTTGTGTATCGTAATATCGTGATATGGCATGTGTGTGGTCTTTTCCTGGTTTTAAAGGCAGCATTACAGTAAAGTGATGTAATTTTCTGAACTTAACTGACTGTTCTAGCTGTTCTATTATTTGCCTTTACCCACTTAGTTATTACATAAGCATTACTGATGATTATCTATCAAATATTTCATTGTGTAATTTTGTGGAAGTACCAATAGTCATCACCACAATATCATCACAATATCGATATTGAGGTATATGGTCAAAAATATCGTGATATTTGATTATGTCCATATCGCCCAGCCCTAGTACATACATCTTAACCTTATCTGTGCATCAACTTACCACAAGTTCTTGAGGGACGTCAAGCTCATTCTTACAAAGTATATTCAGACAATTTCCAGCAAAAAATAATGCAATTTGACTAATTCAAGTATATTTCAAGATCAATTCAAGATCAATATATCTGTTATCGAATGACCGTGTTATCGGAATCAAACTTTTCTCCTGTTAACATTACTGTTCACTAGCTGGACCTTTCTGAGTGTGTACTGAACACTGCACCTGCAAATCTTTAGCTTCTCTGGAATTACTTGCTGAGAATAACCTTCTTGCCACAATGTTTACTTAGCCAATCACGTGTAAGCCTAACTCCTCCTTCTTAGCCATATTTCTTGCAATTTTCTTGCTTAATTTACTGTACTTGCCCAACATGCTACAGGTATAAGGCTACATGCAGTAAAAAAAAAAACTTAAGGTAGATAAGATTCCATTCAATACCACTACACCTTTGTAAGAGTTTAAAACTGATAACTGAGTTTAAAACGGTTTTAAAAAGAGTTTAAAACCAATCACGTTCGGGTCACCAAACTGTAAACGTTTAAAATGAGTGACAGGAATTAAGAGACCAAGTGATTAAAAAGATTAAGAAGTTTATTTAGATATGTTTAGCAATGAGGAAACCAAGTTTATCTGACTCCATAAATATGTAAATTGGATGTGTGTGCGAAAAGGGGTTTGCACATACGTGTATTGACTGGGGTATGCTGAAATGGTGGGTGGCAAGACTTGTACCCCGGAGAGCAATACTATCTACCGCTGCCAGGCATTCATCTAATTGTTCACTGACACAAAGACCTTCTATCCTGGGAGGTAAAGCTGCTACTCATCGGGGAATCTTGCAAATAATGTTTTTGCACCAAGAAGAAGCAATTTTAACCTGAAAAATTATGTTTTCCCAGGTACCTAATATAACCTATCCCAGGGAGCCCTAACTAAGGATACTCCATCAGGTTAGTGAAACTATCTGAACATCCCAGACTATGACCCATCTATTATTTATACAAAATAACACTAGGGCCAATCTGGATACTGACTCGAACAAGTTATCCTGGATCAGCTGCACTTCCAGCTAGTGAACCTATCAATATTCCCAGGGGGTAACCCGATTACGGTGTTACCCCTAAACCGTATGTAAGGCCAATACATTGACCGGTCCTTGCAGAGATGCACACCCAGGTCAGCGTATATGCAAACCACGTATCTTAGATGCACTGAAAAGGAAAAAACTGTTTATAATGAATATGACTGTTGACATTAACCTAGGATAGGCAGTTTCAGTGATGCTGAATGGTAAACATTATACAAAACAAGAAAAAAAGACAGATATTCTATAAGAAAAGACATACCATGACAAATAAAAGGAACACAAAGAGAAGAATGATGCATGTGTAGCGACTGCAGAATGGTTGCTCAAGGAGACCAGTCACACCAGGCTTCAGGAAGGATCTGCACTTTAATTGTCTATAAAGAGCAGCACGGGGCACGATCAGTACACACAGTGTTAACAGGCTCTCTCTCATTCACCAGCACAAAAGCTGTCCAAGTTCTGCCTTTTTTGTTGTTGTTGTAATACACAAAATAATACAAATAAAATAAGTGCACAGTGACAAGAATGCATGCCTTTGCATGTGTATTTGAAATTAAGAGTTATGTTAAAAACAAAAGAAATTGCAAGTGAGTAACATTAATACCCATTAAAACAAAATGTAACTTGTTTTACTAGAGGTCTTATCCTTCACTTTACATATAGAATTAAACATAAACATCTTTGCAAAATGAAAAAAATAACAAGTGCACAATAAATAAAACAGACCTTTTCCTCCAAGTTCAAGCTACTCATTCAGTGCCGTTCTTCCATAAAAGTACACAAAATATATCACAGATAACAATTGTAACATGGTAACATACCTATAAAGAGCAGCACGGGGCACGATCAGTACACACAGTGTTAACAGGCTCTCTCTCATTCACCTGCAGCGAGTTAGGAAATATGCAATTGAGGAGAAAATCTCCGACAGATCTAACAGCAATAATGTCCGTTTTTCTGACGAATCTCAATGACAAACTCAAGGAAACATTAGCAATGATGTATCTTTACAATTCCATGCACTTTAAACCAGGTTATATTACTTTTAAACACGCTAGATTATTCAAAGGAGAGAGAGTATCACAGCACGTCTTACCAGCACAAAAGTTGTCCAAGTTCTGCCTACGTCCCTTCTGCAGCTAATTGTGCGTCAATAATTAAAGCCCCCCCCCCCCCCCTGCAACAATAGGTAAACCGGAGCTATTTGCACATTCATTCCTTCAATATTAAATTGGCGATATACCAAAACTTTGACCCAATGAAAGAAAATATAACACACTGGTTTTGAGAATGTTCACAAAAAATAAAAATAAAACATAAACATATTGACTCAGCTATACATGCACAAATGATAAAATACTCATATGAGAAGACTATGGTACCAGGAGAACTGATAAGCAGATTCACCTTTGACCGTGGTACCAGGAGAACTGTTAAGCAGATTCTCCTTTGACAGTGGTACCAGGAGAACTGTTAAGCAGATTCTCCTTGATTGTTTCTTTAAACTTCCCTTAAATGCAATCCTGAGCAAGCCTTCCACTTTACACACTTCCCTTTGTATGCCTAAATAAGGTCTGGACTGGAACACCCTCCACACCACCAAGAGACTCCCCCTACTCTCCTCCAGGGAGCATAATCCCCCTCCCCAGTAGACACAGAGGAATCTAGTGACAGTTATAAGATACTTTGGACGATGGAACGTGACCTTTTGCTTTTATCTGTCTCTTTTCTGATACTTTTCTATGGAGGCCCAAGGTGGTGGTCTTTCTATAATCCAAACACTTATGTAGGCAATATATACTGTACCTGTGGTAACCTTTGTGGGAAATATTTCAAATGTTTTTGAGCAAACTAAGTAAAAATTTGGTTCCAGAAGAAATGTTTTTAAAATAAATCTAATCATACCTCAGTTAAAAAGTTAACTGTCCTTGAAATTGGATGCTAGATGGTCAGAAAAATTATGCAGATGGACAAGCTCCTGGCCAGAGCGGGGAGGGATCCAGTGGTCAAGGTTCACATAGGAACCAATAACAAAGTTAAGGTTAGATTTCAGGTTCTGCAGGAGAAATTTGTGGAGCTAGCAGAAAAGATAAGGAGCAGAACCTCAGTAGTGCAAACAGTCGTTTTTTCTGGAATACTACAGGTAGTACCACATGCAAGCTGAGGGAAGCAAAGTTTTATTTGGAGGTTTAACACAAACCTGATGTAGGAAAGAGGTACAGGTTCATGGGGTTCATGGGGTTCATGGGGCACTGGGACTCCTTTTGGAACCTGAGGCTACTATAAATTGTGGGGATAAGACATAGTTGGGATCCGGCCACCAGGTTAAGACAGTAGTTTTAACATAAAACAAGCTTGTCGGGAAAGTAAAACTATTATTATTTGTGACTTTGATTACCCTGCTATTAATTGCGAATTGATGACAGGACAAAGAAAAGGTGAGGAGGAATTTTTAGATGTTATCAATGACCTTTGTTGGCGCTGTATGTCAGTCAGCCTACAAGAGGGTTATCAATTCTGGGCCTGGTGTAATGATCCCAACAGAATTTGCAGCATAGAGGAAATCAAGGAACTTGGGATAGCGATCATTCTGCAGTTAGTTTTAATGTTTTTTTTTTTTTCTTTTTTCTTTTTGCAAATTAACAAGGCCTCCAGGAGCAGAATTTTTAATTTTAGACAAGTTAATTTTAACATGATGTAAGAAAATTTAAGCAATCTAGATTGGCTGCAACGTCTTGATTGCAAAACTGAATAAAATGTGGGACAGGTTCAAAAGGATTATTCTTGAGGCACAATGTAAATTTATTCCTAAGGTAAGGAAAAGTAAATTAAAGAAGCAATCTCCCCTGTGGATGAACAAAGCCAAACAGGAGAGTTTGAGAAAAAACTGTATAAGATATATAAAAATGACAGCACTGAGAGTAATAAGGGTGAATATTTTAATGTGTGCAAAGGTTTAAAAAACTAAGCTAAGAGGCTCTTTGAAAGGCAAAGTGTCCTATATGCAAAAAGTAGTCCTAAACATTTCTTTCGATACTATAGTAGGAAAAGGAAAGTGAAGGCAGATGTCAGGAGCAAAATAAATTAACACTCCTTTATAAGAATAAAGACATTGCTGATGACTTAAATAGTTCTTTTGTTGAGGGTTTTACGAGATATGTTAATAATAGATAATAGATTAATAATAATAGGAAGGTATTCAGTCCTCACAATTTCTTAGTAGATATTGAGATATAAGAGAGAATAAAGAAGCACTGGATAAATTACATAAACTAAAGACAAATAAGGCAGCAGGCTCTGATGGCATATCCTAAAGAGTACTCAAAGAGTTAGGTGAGATCATCTTATAACCACTGGCAGGTATTTTTAGACAGTTTTTAGAAACTGGAGAAATATACCTGAGGGCCGGAAGCAAGGTAATATAATACCAATTTAGAGGAAAGGGGACAGTACTGATCCAAGAAACTACAGGCCTCTCAGTTGAACTTGCATAACATGTAAAATAATGAATTCTATCATTAGAGACTATTTAGAAGGGTTTCTTTAAAATAACATCATAATGCATAGCCAGCATGGTTTTCACAAGGGAAGATCATGTCTGATGAACATTCTGGTATTTTTTAAAGAAGTTACCAAGTGTTTTGATTATAACAATGATTATGATATTGTCTACATAGATTTCCAAAAGGCATAAGGTAACTCATGAGAGACTGTTTAGTAAAATGAAGACAGTAGGAATTAGAGGACATAATTCAGAGTGGATTTAGAACATGGTAGAACACAAAGAAAAGTAGCAGGAGGGATATTATCTGAGCAGGGAACTGTTGGAAGTGTCCCACAATGATTGGTGCTGGGGCCACTGTTCTTCCTAATTTATATCAATGACCTTGATAGGGACATAGAAAGTACATTAGTCAAATTTGCACAAACTTTGAGTTTAAGTGCCAGTAGTACGCATTTCTCCATCTCCGGTACGTTCACTATAATCTCACCCCGTCTTTGTCGTATATACCGTTCTTCTAACACAATGGACAATGATATGGTTTTAGCTTTTGCCTTTGTCACATCCGGGTGTTCCATTTGCAGCGCAAACATTAGTACTTGCCCAAAAACTGGATTAAACAAACTTGTAGTTTGTCAAAGTTCTCCCGAAAATAATACTCCTCTAGCTCAAAAAAATCACAGTGCTGGCATTAGTTGTGATGCCTTACTATGTATCCATAACCGTTTTCTTTCAGATCCGCAAGTATCATTTGCTGCTTGAGTCTGCAACCGTTACGCTTGTGTGTTTTTTGTCGCTGGATAAAACGTGTTCTTGGAGCTGAGAAATGTGTGTCTTTCATTTGAAAAACTCACTCACTAAAGGCTCCTAATATAATCCTCTCCCTGGGTATTTGTACAACCTTTTGGTTATTAGGATTTGTGTTATTCTACTCAATTTAAAAATTAAACTACAATCGATAAATAGCATGGTTGGTTATATGCTATAGCCATTTGGTGAAGGCTGCGGCTTCATGCATAGCATAAAATAAGTACAGATAAAAACACAATAATATCAGCATATTTACAAACTTGCATTGAATGAGGTAATATACACAGATCAGCCACAACATTAAAACCACCTACCTATTATTGTGTAGGTCCCCCTCATGCCACCAAAACAGCTCTGACCCATTGAGGCATGGACTCCACCTCTGAAGGGTGTCCTCTGGTATATTTGGATTTCTGTATATATTTGTATCTACTGTATATTTGTATCTAATATTTTGTATCTACTGTAAATTTGTATCTGATTGTGTTACTTTGTTGTCTTTGATGCTGCAACAGTGCAAATTCCCCCCGGGATTTATAAAGTACACTACTACTACTACTACTTATTACATTGTTGGTTTTTATTACATAAAAAATTTGAAATGGATTACATTATTTGGAGTTATTACACTATTGGTAGTTTATTACATTATTAGTTGCTACAGGGCTATAAAAAGCTAAGATATTGTTAGGTGCATTATTTCCACATGATTTTAAAAACTCTCGATGGGTCAGAGCTGTTTTGGCAGCACGAGGGGGACTTACACAATATTAGGCAGGTGGTTTTAATGTTGTGGCTGATCGGTGTAGACTATATCTGAGGTATTTGTAATAGAGCTGTGCAAATGGCATTGTAAACATGGCAGTAATGCAAAAAGAGATTCAGCAAAGTGCAGAGATGGGGGGGGGGGGCAGAGGGGAGGGATCAGGGTGTGAGTGTTGGTAGGTGAAAGAACATGGAGGGGAGTGTGTATGTGTGTGGTGTAGGGTTCGGGGGGGCTCAGCTTGAAGGGGTGTGTGTGTGTGTGTAAGTGGGTGAGTAGAGTTCAGCGGGTAGCCAGGTTCAGATGGGTAACAGCTTGGGGGAAAAAGCTGTTTCTGAGCCTGGTAATGCGAGCTCTGAGGCTCCTGAAGCGCCTCCCAGAGGGCAGGGGGGAGAACAGGCCGTGGTTGGGGTGGGTGGGGTCTCTGCTGATGCTGAGACCTCTGCGCAGGCAGTGTTTGTGATAAATGTCTTTTATGGCTGGGAGCTGGGTACGGTGATATGCTGGGCCGCCTTGACGACCCGCTGCAGGGCTTTCTGGTCTGCTGATGTGCAGTTATTGTAGCACACTGAGATGCAGCTGGTCAGGATGCTCTCAGTGGTGCAGCGGTAGAAGTTGGAGAGTATTTTGGGAGATAGGCGGGTGCTCCTCAGCCTCCTCAGGAAGTGCAGGTGTTGTTGGGCCTTCTTCACAAGGATGCGGGTATTTAATGTCCAGGAGAGGTCCTCGCTGATTTTTTGAAGCTGGGGACAGACTCCACTTCGACCCCGTTGATATATATGGCGGAATGGCTGCAGCTTTTTGACCTCCTGAAGTCCACGATCAGCTCCTTCGTCTTCTGCACATAGAGGACGAGATTGTTGGAGGTGCACCATGATGTGAGGTGCAGGATCTCGTCCCTGTAGGCGGTCTCGTCGTTGGTAGTGATTCGGTCTACAACTGTGGTGTCGTCCCCAAACTTTACAATTGAGATTGAGTTGGTGAATTGGCAGGCAGTTGTGGGTAAAGAGGGAGTAGAGGAGGGGCCTCAGAGCACAGCCTTGAGGGGCACCTGTGCTGAGGGTCAGTGTGGAGGTGGTGAGGTTACCTAACCTAACAGACTGAGGTCTGTTGGTCAGGAAGTCCAGGGTCCAGTTACAGAGGGGGGGGTTAAGTCCAAGGGAGAGGAGTTTGGTGGTTAGCTTGGAGGGGATGATGATGTTAAAAGCTGAGCTGTAATCTATGAACAGCATCCGGATGTATGTGTTTATGTGTTCCAGGTGGGTCAGGGCAAAGTGCAGGGCAGTGGCAATGGTGTCCTCTGTAGACATTTTGGGACGGAAGGCGAACTGATGTGGGTCGAGTGTGGGGGGGATAGTGTCTTTGATGTGGGCCAGGACCAGTCTCTCAAAGGACTTCATGGCAACGGGGGTGAGTGCTATGGGTCGGTAGTCATTCAGACATGTGGGTGATGATTTCTTGGGGACAGAGATGATAGAGGTGGTCTTGAAGCATGTGGGGACTGTGGACTGGGACAGTGAGATAAATATTGTAGTGAAGACCTCAGTCAGCTGGTCGGGGCATTCCCGGAGGACCCTTCTGAGCACACAGAAGGCAGCCTACACTCTGTGTAGTGATCCTCTGACCTCTGTGATGGTCAGAGTGAGCACATGGTCTCCTGGATGGGTGGGGGTTTTGGTGGCTGGGTCAGTATTGCCCTGGTCGAAGCGGGCGTAGAAAAGATTTAGCTTGTCTGGGAGGGAAGCATTGTGGACAGTGGAACAGGTGTTGGAGCTTTTGTAATCCGTGATAGTATGAATGCCTTGCCACATGCTGTGTGTGAATTTAACTCTTCGGGCCCACAGTACATTGTTGTCTACACTACCCTCAGTTTTTACAGATTAAACTGGTTTATCCAATAAATAACACCTATGCATCCCCTCATTTTTTTCAGAAGACTTAATATCGGGAAATGTCAAACTTTGGGGCTGGATATGGCATGGCTTATATGTTAAAAATCATTTTCGCTTACTAAAAAATGTGTTCGAGTATACACTCTTACATTATGTGCTTGATTGTAGAGATTAACCACGTCATTGAGCCATATCAATAGCTCATATCGTTGTTTTATGAAGCACAAAAATATCAGTAAGTGTATGGTTAACTAAAACTTTTTTTTCTTTTATCTTAATGGTTCTGCTACCAATTCAAACAACAAACAAATATGTTTAATGATAAATAGTAAAATAAATTAAAATGATATGCAACTAAGATAAAACGAAAAGAAAATAAAAACAAAAGAAATACCTTTATAAATGTATGTGACTACTAATATATATATATATATATATATATATATATATATACACGAGCTAAATGTGTTTTGTCATGACCTGAATGATTTGGTTACATGCTATTGATGCAGGTGACAAATGGTCTACAAAAGTGCTGTATATCAAACACTGGTTGAGAATAACTGTAGGTTTTGCATTGCCTGTAAAACCCTGGTTATATTCCAATAGTCAATATATAAGATCTTTGTATTTTATTACACAGGCTGTGCTTTGATTACTTCACATTGGAACCTTTTGTTTCCTGAAGAAACCATACATAAAACAACACTTTCATTGTCTCCAACTATTTCTGTGGCCCCCTGTTATTGCGTAAACATGTATTATGTATTTGAAAATGTGTTATTCACTGATGCTAACCTACCATAAAACATCCAGTTGTTCCTACATGATGGGGTCAATGTGGGCGATAGCTAAAAAATATGCTTAAATAAACCATTTTACAGTAATCTGTGTAATTCACCAATACAATTTTAAAACCATGCAAACATTTTGCTGTCTATACATATCAAACGTCTATATGGCACCTAACAGGTACAATTTTCACTTAAAGCCCTTTTAAAGGATTCAAAATGTAAGTAATACAAAACCCTTCTTTTATTACACTCTAATGAATGTGCTAACAACCAATATTTTCTTTCCTACATGGAGTGTTGAAAATACATTCAAACTTAGTTTAGGATTGTAACAGTATTCTGAAAAAACAATCCTAATGCATTCTTCCCATGGGAAATTTGAAGTGGTGTTTACCATATGGCCCCATCTCAAAGAGGGGTTAGCTTACCGTTAACCTGAGCACCCCATCACCACAATGTGTCGAAAGCACAAGCTCTGCTGGCCAAAACTATTGTTTTAAATACCTCATTTTACTACAATCTGTGTAATTGTACAGGTCCAAAATTTACATTCCAAAATTTTGCTGTTTATAGATACCAAACATGCCTTTATGGCACCTGACATGTGCAGTTTTGACTTAAAACCATTTACAGAACTAAAAATGTAAGTAATAATTATAACAACCTTCTTTTATGACTCCAATGAATGTGCTTACAACCAATGTTTTCTTTCTCATTATAAAAGTTTTGCCATGACCTGAATGATTAGGTTACACACTGCTGATACATGTGACAAAAGTACCATGTATCAAATTCTGATTGAGAATAACTGTAGGTTTTGCATCACTTGTAATAAGAAATAAGAGTTACTCAACGGAATTCACAGGCTGTGTTTTGATTACTTCACACTCAAACCTTTTGTTTCCTGAATAAACCATACATAAAATAACACTTTCATTGTCTCCAACTTCTTCGGTGGCCCCCTGTTATTGTGCAAAAAAATTATTATGTATTTGAAAATGCGTTATTCACAGAGGCTAACCTACCATAAAATAGCTTTTTGTCCCTACACAAGGGTTAATTCATGTGATAGCTAAAAAATAGTTTGAAATACACCATTTTACAGATCACCAATACAATTTTAAAACAATTCAAAAATACCCTTAACCTTAGCTGTTCCAGTACATCTCTCGAAAAACTAAATGTCACGTGCGTGTCTATGTCCTCCCCCAACCATGCCTACTGCAAGCATCTCCAGGCCTAAATGCGTTTACCAGATGTATCCTAACCGTCTACATCAGGGGTGTCCAACCCTGGTCCTGGGGAGCCGCAGGGTCTGCTGGTTTTTGTTTTCACCTTAAATACAACAACCACTTAGACAAAAGAAACCAGGTGAGGTGAGTTAACTGTGTAATCAACTGCTTTAATCGATCAATTAAGTGCCGAGTAAAAACAAAAGCCAGCAGACCATGCGGCTCTCCAGGACCTGGGTTGGCCACCCCTGGTCTACATTATGTTTCACTTCGGCTATTCCCAAATCCTAAATGTCACCGACTATTGATGGGCTTCTTCAAAACTTTGGGGGCAATGATATAACATAATGGTGTCTCCTCCCTAACTCCGCCCTGCTTACAGGGTCATTTTGACTATTTTGATTCTTGGAACCCAGCTGTGAACATCTACCTGTAGATGCACCGTTTCTGTTTGTAACTAACGCATGTACTTATCAAGGGGCCAAAACCAGGCTTCATTTTTGAATATGTACGGATTCCTGGATGTGCCGATAGCGACCACCCTTTCTCATATTAACCTCAAATACGCAAGACAGGACACTTATGCTAGCAAATTTATGTCAAGTTCCATTCATTTATATGGGGTGGTCGATACACGTCCCCTTAGTAACCAAAAGCTAGCGCCACCTCTGACTTATTTGCCGGCACTGAAGAAAATCGCGAAAGAACTGAAAAAATAACCACTGGAGGATAACAAGGACATTTTTTCCTACATAACTAGGTACAGGTTGTTACCGATATTTCGCCTATTTCATATATAGCTGCAAATCTGTTTACGTTTTCCTGTCTGTCGAACGAAGGTGGTCGATAATAGGTGCTCTCACTCTACCTGACTATCTTCCTCATCGAAAGCATCTTTCTCTTCTTGGAGAAATATTTTAACAAACTCATCTGAAAATGCAATCAGGAATATTTTAATACATAGCTTATATAAACATCGTTGGCAATTATTTTACAGACGTTTATTGAAGTAACGTTACCGGTATTATGATTCACTGAGATCGCTAACGTTCACGTTACCTAGCTAACATTAGCTCGAACATTATTTCAGAATATATTATAATATTAATAATAATTAGTTGGTCATGAACATCAATACAGAATACATTGCGAATGTTTATTTAAACAGTAAAATGTATCTAACTTAAAGTGACAATCTCGAAGATTTCAGTTTCGTTCTCTATGGCGGTGCCAATGGCGAGAAGCGGTAATTGCAGGTGTGTTTTTGGACCTCACTTCCCATAGAAGGGTCCACTTCCCCGGATCCAACCAGTGTCGCCTGTGTGACGTCAGTCAGTTGGCACGCCAACTATAACACTTACTATTTACTGAATAAAAAACGGTTGTTATAAAAGTAACGTTATGTACATACTCATTAGCTAACTCAAGATGTCTTTACACTGCCGAGCGGATTAAAATGCCGTAGCAAACCTGGGGTAGAATTAGTGATGATCAATTTCTGCAAACGTTCTTTATCCACCTTTTGCCCGGTATGAACATCTTTACACTGCAGAGAAGAATTTGCAGGATTCGCTGTGGCTCGTGCAATTATGTATCTCGTGCACAATAAGCAGTCTTTTTCGTGAATGATTGTTGTGTGGTATTTTTGAAACAACTGCCTTGCAAAATGTTACAGCTGGTGTTTCTGGTTTTGCTAGCTAAACTGTTCGAGAATAAAGCTGAGCTGGGTGTTAAATTAGCAATCAGAACAAGAAGAATAAAACAAAAACAAAGGAGATTTCATCAAAAAGGGTATAAAGGCTGAAGGAACATATGAGGAAGTGTAATAAAATAATAACAATGCTAATCCATACTGCCGTATTCTTTTATTTCGTTTTCTCCTGCATGACGTCTTCAGAAATCAGACCCGGCTCTGCTCCACATACTCCGGCTTTATTCCGATCATTATGATATATTGATGAACTCGATGGCAATGTAAATTACAGTAAAGTTAAGGCCAGTTCAGATCAATGATTCGCAAGGAGGCGAAACGGTTTTAGAATGTTGCAGAGAAAATTGCAGCGGTGTGAACTGGCTAGTAGCAGAGCTGTTGCCTGCCCTGAGGTTTTAAAAGACCGTCCTTGTCAAATCGCCAAGTGCAGTTTTAGAACGTTTACAATCAGACGTCTTGGAATTTTGCAAGTTGCACCCAGTCTCGTTGCGAATCATTGATCTGAACTGGCCTTAAGTTAGCTACACTGCAACGTTGCAACAAGGTAGCATTGCATTCGAGAGACGGTTTGCGAGGTCGGTACCGGTCGGTAGCGTTAGCTAGCGTTTTTTTCTAATTGTTAGCCGACATTTGATTGTGTTAATTACATTAGCTAGCTAGCTAACGCAACGTTACCTGATATGAGAGATCGATACTGTGCGCAACGTTGTCTAAACTAATGTTGTCTTTCTTGACATGGTCCGGTAGCTAGCGTTAGCTGTGCACATAGCTATATAATTTAGTAAAGTTACATTGTCATTAAATGTAATACGAAATCTACATCAACAAATAATATGATCTCTCATGTTACACAAAAACTTTTTAGGGTTCCATAACTCCCCCAACCCCCCTTTCTCTGTTACTGTAACGCATGCTGATACTGGAAAAAACAGTACGCCGCTCACACACAAGTGAGTTGAAGAGCGAGCCTGTTGCGTTAGTTCCGCCTACCCTCTCTGGCGGACCAACCACTGATGGGTGATGAAAAACGCGTCACTAACTGTGCGCCGCTTGTGATTTTTTCCCAGGAATGTCGCCACAGACACCAAGTTTTTTAATCATGAATTATGATAATAATAATAGTATAAATTAATATAAAAATAGGCTCAATCACCATTGTGTTACCAATGCAGTGATAGATAGTGACTTAAAAGACATTTATTTTAATGAAAATCTTCGAGATTAATACTATAACGTTAGCAAGTTAAATCTACCTTTTTTCTTGTTCTCCGGTAACGCAATCCTATCCTCTGCCCTGTTTGTCACTCTGCCCGAGGAGAAAATGCTGTACTCGCACTGTTGTTTATTTGGTTGTCATGACACACGTGATCCGGCCGACCAATGGTGTAACTTCATCAATCAGTCACTAAGTCACAGACAAACACTTTGCTGTAAGCAGTGGATATAGAAAATCTGACAATTAGGACGTTGGCTCTTCTCCATTGCTTTTAATGGTTAACAAGAAAATACAAATAATTAGAAATTCACGCCTGCAAATACATTATTAAAATACTTATTAATCATCACTGGTGGTGTTAATTGATACTTGTTTAACGTGACTTCAGAAAGGTTAGCTAGCGTCACCAAGTGAGTGAACACCACAAACGGCGGTGGTGTAAAAGTTATTGGCTCATTACTAACTGATTGTGGCGAAAACCTTGCTAGGATAACAGTAGTTCTACGGGACACTGCTAATGCATGAGCTAACCATGGCTAGCCTACCTAGCTCTGGCAAGCTGGTATGCTAGCTAAGCATATTCACTGATGTTTAGAAAAACATAAATTGAACATAACTGAACATAATTACATTATTAATTGCATACATATAACACAATCAAATAACACGGTACAGTCACGGATGGAAATTGCTCCGTAAAACAGACAGCCAGCTTACCTCAAGTTCGTTCAGCAACTAATTTAGGTGATGGGTAAGTGAAGTAAGCTTGAAGGTCAATGGCTTTTCCGCTTTTACTGTCAATCACACTGTGTTCGGACCGGTCTATGGTTCGGAGCACTGAACTATATGGTTTTGGCTCCAAATGGACGACATGGCGGCACTTGCAAACCTTACTTCCTGGGCATCAAAACATTTTTTCCAATCCCACGGCGAGTCAATAGGTGACGTCACAGTATCTTTATACAGTCTATGGTACTTATTGCACTTTAGCTTTCTTAAAAACCTCTCTTACCTTTCCCTGCTTTCAACTGTTTTGCAAATCTTGCATTTAATACTCATTGTTATTATAACAGTTTACATAGTTCCATTACACGTTGCCTTGCTTGCTTGCTTTTTTCATAAATTTTTTATTCACTAATTCATTAATTTAACTTTTCCTTGTTTTCCAGGCGACATAGCTCAGGAGGTAAGACCGATTGTCTGGCAGTCGGAGGGTTGCCGGTTCAAACCCCGCCCTGGGCGTGTCGAAGTGTCCTTGAGCAAGACACCTAACCCCTAACTGCTCTGGCGAATGAGAGGCATCAATTGTAAAGCGCTTTGGATAAAAGCGCTATATAAATGCAGTCCATTTACCATTTACCATTACCATCCACACTTTTGCTAATCCTTGCTTTTAAACTACATTACTATTATAACTATATACGTTGCTTCATTGCTCGCTTTTTTCATACATTTAAATCATCAGCCTATCGGCTTGTTAAGACTTTGTATGCTTGCATGGGCTTATTTTACTAACTAATGTACAAGCCACTGCTTTAAAACTTAGTTACTTACATATTCTCACATATTGCTTAATGTACTGCTAAAGAATAAATAAATGTTTCAAGTTGCACAAGCACTTAGTTACCGCACAAGGAGTTTAGTTACATCAAGCATTCTGAACATTTGAATTATTTTTTAAATTTTTATTATTTTATTTTTGATAATTTTTTATTTATTTTTATTTTTTGCCCTCATCATCTGGAAACTACATCAACCCCCTTCCCCCTCCCCTCATCCCACCAACCAAACCATATCAAAGGTCAATAAGGTCAAACTTTATTGATCAATCAAATTTTGACAAGAGGGATATCATAGAAAATCAATCAATCACTTTTTGACAGTTAGTGCATCATATTTCTCTCTCTCAGTTCAAGGTAAGTTTTGAAATCAATATATACACACATTCTTTTTTCATGAATAAAGCCTCATGCTTCATAATTTGATTCTGTGGCTGGTCTCATATTACCACAGGAAATGTGTTTCCTTGATTAACATTAGTGTGCTGAAAAAAACCTGTGTACGCACATCACAAAGCATCATCATACTGACTTGGTGGCATGAATGTAATATTGGACTGCGTTTACTTTGGTTTCCATTGAATCCTACTCATTTAAGTTATGAATGTGACTGAAATGCTTTTTGACTACTGGCATGTCAAAGCTGTTTGAATAAAACTGCATAATGCAAGGCTAAATATTTATTGAGTAAATGGGAAAATTCAAAAACTGTTACATTAATAGCTATTCTCCTTGACTCTACCACACTGAATATGTCTCCTAGGAATGGCAACTGCCGCAATGCCGATTTTGTGCTGGAAATAAGTTAAGTCCTGATTTTCCCTGATGTTAAAAACAGCCCCAATTACCTTTGCTGCAATGGCCACCAGCCATGATAAATAAGCTGCATCAGGTCATATGCATACATTTCCATTCTTCTCCCATATTTCTGTGGTCTAACATCATAACAGCCTAAAATACATATGCATTAACCCAAGAACACTCATTTTAGACATGCCACTTTTGTCTCATTTTACCAGTGCAAACCTCCGGTGCGGCACCTTAGTAAACGTGGAAAAACGCTACTTATCTTGTTAGAGTCTATACAAGCCCGGCAAATCCTTTGTAAATATGGCCCCAGATATTGGATCACCATACCCATTATTTTTGTTTGTGGTGGTGCATAAAAAAAGGTTTCCAGCAGGCACCACAAGTGAAAATGTTATTTAATGAACTTAAGAAATTGAGAAGGAATTCCTTGAGCAGGATAGCATGCATTCACATTTCTTTTTGCAGTGGCTAGTCCCACATTATGCATGTTTTCACATCTGCTCAGAAGCAAACCTTAGGATGAAAATATATAGTGGCTTTCAAGTTATTGAAGTAATTAAAAAAAGATTGCCTTGCAACCAGTTTCACTTCATGTTTTCAATGTGTGAAATAACATTGTGTCTCAAGGTCAATTTGTTTGTCATTATTCTTTTATGCCTAGAAAGCTGCCATTCATACCCAGACTGGTTGGCTTCTCTTTGGTGGCTAAAGAAAATGCTTTTATCCTTGTGTCAGTATATGCTGTGATCTGACCTATGTATACAATAAATTAGAAATTATGAGGTACGAGACTAGACTGCAGTGCCCGGTTGCATAAAACACCTTAAGTGAAATTTCCCCTTAAGGTTTCCCTTAAATGTCCCTTAAACTTAAGGGTGTTCCATAAAAACCCTTAAGCGTTATTTAAGGGTTTCCTTAAGTGAAATGATTAAAAACCCTTAAGATTTCCTTTAAGTATTCTGTTTTCCCTTAATTAATCCCTTAAAATCAGTTAAGTGTTGCATAAAATACCTTAACGACGATTTCCCTTAGTTTAATTTAAGGTTAGCAACACATTGCCTTAAGCCATTGGAGGAGGAAAATGTGCCTCGACAATTTTTTAGAGACAGGGACAACCCATATGAATGACGGCGCCGCTTTAACAGAACCGTGCAATTTCCATCTCGCACCGAACAAGAAGTCATCAAGAGGGAATTTTTTAGGCAGCATGGCTTTCCATGGATCTGTGACGTTATTGACGGCATGCATATCAGGATTCCGGCACCCCAATGTGCGTGCCATCAATAACGCATATTTGGGTTCCTTCGTTTACTATCCATTTCAAAATTTGGTTCGCTAGCTAGTTGATTATTATTATTATTATTATTATTATTATTATTATTATTAGGAAACTAGTTAGACTATGTTAGTTATTTTACTATTTACCTCGTTAAAATTGCTGTTAGAGATACAGTAGCTCGTGAATCCGTTTAACGTAACCTCCTCAACAAGGGACATCCGAGCCATCTCCATGGTAACGTGGGGATTCCCCCTTTTCACCGTAAGGCGATACGCCAATATACAGTAAAATACTTAAGAATTACCCTTACCTAAGGAAAACATTTGAGGGGTTTTATGCAACGCACTTACAAGTTAAGGGCAAATAATCTCTTAAGTAAAACATTTAAGGGAAAAACTTAAGGTGTTTTATGCAACCGGCCACAGGCCCTCATTTAGGCACAGCTGTATTACCAATCTGAGATTTGGTTTGTTATAAAAAATAATGTAATAATATTCATCTTACATTTCATCAAGGTAATGCTGAGATGGGTATGTGTGAATCTTGGTGGTAAATCGTATGTGATCATAACATATACAATATCTTACAGTCGCCCATGTACATTTCCTGAGTGGGCTCCAAATCAATTCATGTTCCTTAATCAATTCTAATTCTGGTTGAATTCGAGTTATTTTCAAAAACCTGCAAACAGGCTCACACTTGCTTAGTGCTCACCATTGGCTATACTTCTCAAGGCACCGTGCAGCAGTTAACCTCTGGCCTCACAGATTAGTGCTGACTGCTCAGGTGGCCTCTTGCCTGTGCAGTTCATTTATCCTCAATATTCCCCAATGCTAAGTGCCTTGTCAATGCCAAGTAACATAGATCAATCACTAGTGTCTCACATGACCCAGTACAGTTAGGGAGAGAAGACAGGGTCGGGCAGAGGAGTGGACTCTGCATTTTGACTTCAGTGAGACAGGCAGGGTTCATTTCAGGGGACACATTGCACTTTAAGACACATATTTATTATGGAAATAGCAGATGCACAAATATGTAACCATCGGTTGATTCTCTTCATACAATTTCAAACATTCTGGCCTGCTACCTCCCTCTTTCACTTGAAATCTGCTAACTTTCACAATATAGAACCCATACCTAGTCAGTCAAAACTGAGAATCAGTAATCAGTAATGAGGAAAAAAACTAGATAAACAAAGACAACATCTCCCTAAATCAATGGTACAATCAGAGCCAGCTCTAGGATTTTGGTGGCTCTAAAGAAGCATGTTTGGGGGTGGATAAGGCAGCGAGGGGAACTGCGGGGTTCTCGGAGCTGATCATAGACACAGGGGCAGGAGGGAGTTGGGAACCAATCGATGCAGTAATATAAATAACTATATATAAAAATAACAACAAATACTGTACAATTTTAAAAAAAATGTTTATGCCAGCAGCCGGCTCCGGGTACAACATAATGATAACCTACACCACTTACAAAAGACTTACAATGGCAGCCAGAAATAAAATTCAGCAATTTGAAATAATCAGGTCTCCATTCATAGCACCCTTGCACACATAGCCCATAATTCTGTAGTTCATTAACCCAGTAAGTATTTGTAATTAGTTAAGGTGCTCCACTCTTTATTGGTCTGTTTTTGCTTGTGTCGGTGTATATCAGTCTTTCTACCTGTCTGTCTGTCAGTGTCCTTGCACATGATGTGTGGGAAGGTGAGGGTAGGCATGACTTTTTAGGTAACTGAGGGATGGGGGAGGGGAGGGTAGAGGTTGGAGGAACACTACTGAGAATCTACCAATGTATACGCACAATAAAATCCTTTAATTTTTCCATGGTGATCAAATGAACTTGTCCCCCAAAGAAGACAGTGAGAAACCAATGAAGAACTGAACTCCCCACCCCTCCTTCTGTCCTTGATTGCCTCATGTCTATCTCAGGTTACCAGGTGGAAATCTGTCATCTTCACATCATCGCCCCTGTGCCACGTCTATTCTCCAGGACAGTGCTGCCTGGAGTAATGAATTGATAAAAATGTATTCTCCAGAGAAGGTAACCTGTGAAAACAAGTTGCTGCATTCTGATATAATTAATAATAATAATAATAATAATAATAATAATAATAATAATAATTAACTCTGATTCATTTTAAGAGGGGTGTCTCTCACCTCAGCCTGCATAACAAAGAAAGTGGACATGTCGTTAGTATCGCTTTCAGCCACACATGGGCACCATTTCGTCATCAGAATCAAAACATTCAAAATACCTTGCTGACATGGATTAGTGTGTAAAAAGAACATTTTTTTTTCCAGTGGATTTACCAGGATATTTAGACAGCCTCACTTAGCAGTTGGGGTAAGACTTAGTCAGGCTGCTTCCAGGGACAGATGTTAGTTTTGGTTCCTAGATTTGCAGATCATGCAGGCTACGGCAATTCCTCATGTGTGTATTTGTATAAAGGGGATAATTCCCAGATCAGTGGTAATTTCAGCCCAGAATATAAGCGCATATTGCTAATTAACAACTAAATGTATGCCTGGGAGAATTTAACTGTGCATAATCCCTAAAATGGGGGACTACGTAGAAAAATGGCTGTAATTCCAACCAAGAATCACCAGAAATAGATGTGGATACCCTCAAATTAAAGCTGACAGTCTGCACATTAACCTCATATTCATTGTTTTATTTCAAATCCAGTGTGCTGGAGTATAGAGCCAAAACAACAAAATATATGTCAGTACCACAAAACTTTGGCATTTATCTATACACCAGAAAAGAAATGCGCGGCACATACTCAACCACAGCAGTGCCCAGGGAAGAAGGGTCTGGTCACCAAAAGAATTTCTGCCTCCTCATCACACACTAGTGACTCCCATAGTCAATCGACGACCTGCCATCAGCCTAGAGAGTTGTGTATTACAGAGTTCCCCTGTACTGCTAACTGCATAAAACAACAGAAGTAAACATAAGACAGTGACGTGTCATGGAACTTCTTGTCTGGCCTGGTTTAACCTGTGTCTGTGCTTTGTTATCTTTTCCATTCCTATATCTCACAAGTTTTTGTCCAGTCTCTCCTGCCCGCCACCTGTGCCTCTTTTAGATTTGTGCTGGTGCTTACCTATGTCTGGACTGTGACTTCGAGCCAGCTCTCGTCTGTGCAGGTCCCCATGCTGTGAGGTGCCAGCAGAGGGGGTGAGGATGGTGCAGAGGCCCCCATCCCGAGGCAGTGTGAAACTGCGGGGTTTGCCCCCTGCCCCCGCTAGGTCCTGCAGCGTTTCCCCCTGGGCCATGGGGAAGGGGCCATAATGATCCTGTAGGAGGCTCCGCTGGGCGGGGAGTGTGGACTGACGGCGGTACTCCGGGGACACGCCCCCGCCTCCAGACCCGTCCGGCTCACAAAAGACAGCGTCCTCCAGGGGCAGTGTCTGTAGGTAGTGCAGCCCAGAGCTAGTGAGGGGGCTCTCAATCAGGTCCTGCCATGATCGCCGCTGGCTGGTCAACTTGCATGCTGGCGACCCACCACAGCTGCTGCTGCCCCCTGGGGGATTGGAGCGAAATTCCTCATGGGATGAGCGGGACTGCGAGGTCTCGGTGGAGGAGAATCTGCCATGTTTGGGCTCCAGGTATGGGCTGGTGCAGCTCATCTGTGATGCAGAGTAAGAGTAGTGAGTGGGAGTTGGATTACCGCCTAACATATTCATGTTTGGTCTCTTTATAAAGAGGCTAAAACCATGAATCTTTTGATAATAGCAACAGTGCGTAGCCCGGCTTCCAACAAAATATGGCAACTCTAATAAGTAAATTTGTCAGCTTTTAGATAAACCATCCCTTGCTTGACCCCCCTTTCACATCCCACCAATCAGCGTAACTATCCTCCCCTGATCATTCATTAAGTATGCATGGGCCAGGGAAAGAGTTCTTCCACGTCTTACGACTACATAAAATTTATTTAGTTAGTCATTATCAGCTTAAAATCAGCCAGTTCACTGTGTTGCAGTGGAAAACAGGGCTGACTTGAGCTGTTGGCTTCCGGAGGAATTTAAACCTTGGATTGGGGGCCTGGTGTTTCTTGGCTTTTGGTGTGAGCAGGGTCAGACATTCTTGGTTTTTACCTCTTAGCGCACACCACCTAGGGGTCAGCATGCCGTTGTGCCTAGATTGTTAAACTCAGACATTCATTGCTCCTGCAACCAAAGTATGAGTTGAAAACAGAAACTCTTTGTTTTAGGTTCATTAATAGACGATACATGACAACTATGCTGAATACGGACTTTCGCAGCGCCGCCATTGTTGCTCTGGTCATTCATTTAACAAGCACCCCCTCCCTGCAGTCTCATCTGCAACTACACCCCCCACCCATGACATAATGGACAATATTATCTATCTGGGGATTCAAAATATTCTTTCACCACTCAAAAATCGTATTCCGTCATAGCAACAAGATAAACCCAACAATAGCCCTAAAATATGCCAATACAGCAGTGAAAACGCTGCTCACTGAATAACGAAATAAACAAGTTTTGGAAAATTATACCATGTCATTCTACAGTCAATATCTGGGACTAAATATTGAATAAATATACAACCTTACCATTGGTTTTACGCGTAGAGATGTCCCTTTTGAGACCGAGTGGTCATATATTGTCTTGGATAATCCATTTGTGAAATACAGTATACACGGATTTGTGATGCTTGGCTAACTTCCAAAATAGCTGTGTGTAATACCTCACATGTTCTTTATGGTGTTATCGCCCTTTTTTAGTACAGTCTGGCTCCAATCGATCCAATAGGTGACAGAATAAGCTTTCTAACAATGAATAACGTGTTATTTTGCTTTTGAAATAGCATTTTATAGCTCAGGGTAACCAAAGGTTTTCTCATCATCACATTCACTAACGCATTCACTCCGTGGTTGCAGTAAAAGACACTGCACCCGACAAAACTTTATCAGTGATTTTCATAATTTCTCGGAAAATATCATTATTATTGAGGACTTCTGAGCATAGCTAAGCCATTTGTTTGTTGACCTAGCTGACATCGTTTTCTGAAGTAAGACAGAAAAGGGGAGGACGACAGGATTGATTTACTGTCTCTAATCTACTGAACACAGATAAGATCTCCTCTTCGCTATATATGTATTACTGCTCAAAATATTTTGGTTATATACGTTATTTTTTAAATTGAGTGTCTTTAAATTGGTTAGTGGTACTTTATAATGAGGATATTTCACACTGTAGTGTAAGCGCTCGTTGTTAGCTTAGTAGTTTTTGTGATGCATGCAATAGTTATGACGTGAGAGTTGGAATGTTGCCAAAACATGGTGGATGGTTGAAAATTGTTCTCATGTCGTCCCATCCCCATACAAGAAAACATTACATACTGTAGAGTACAGAAATACATACGATTAATACAATTTAATTATTACACATTTAGGTACTGTACCGCATTGTGTGACAATGTTTTTGCATTTTTTAATCTGATATCGATGTTTGATCTTTAACCTTCATGAGGGGCTCATTTATATGCTTTATAATGAACATTTTATTCATTTTTGGAGAGATTTTGGATATGTTTCTGGATCCCTAGATATTTTGGACCATTGTACTGACGGAAAGCTAGTAATTCCCACTTTAAAATGATGCAACAGTGAGTTTCTTGAATCAAAACAGTTGATTTGTAGTGAAATACGTGAATATGTTGTGATTTAAAGCTGCATAATTTAGACATTTTGGATAGATTTGGAGACGCTGGGTACACTGCTTAGGTTTTGCTTCATAGATTGTTAGTAGTTCTACATATCCACCCTTAGATTTTATGAACTTTTGGTCAAGGAGTTTTTGATCTAGGACATATATAGTTTAACCTGCTGTATATATGCAATCTCTCATTGTTTCATTTCAAACTAAAAAAGAGCAAATTCATTTTGATTTTTTACCAAGACAATCGCATTTGTGGCACTTTATTTCTTCCAAAATTATGAATATAAACTAATCTAAGTTAGTATTGTAAATGGTACAAATGTCTTGCTTCATTTGAGTCATTTTTCTGTGGTGTTCATATCTGGAGTTATAAAGCTTTAAATAGGGTACCCCCTAAATAGGCAAGGATTGGCCAGATTTGACATGCGCGCTAATGGGTTAAAAATGGGTCATCTGGCATTTTTACACTTTTATCCCTGGCTTTTGGAATTGGAAAAATTTTCAGCTGTCTTTTGGTTTTTGAACATTGGCCTTTTGGTCTTTTCTTGGGATGAACTTGGGACAAACATTCTTTAATTGGTATTTTCTTTCATTCATTTCTAGTGTGACTGTAACCTGTGCATGTCTGTAACATTCCTTTGTTATGGTAGTGACCCTTGTCTTTAGATTAGACACTGAATATGTGTTGATAAATTTCTTAATTTTAATCTGGTAGTACATTTTCATAAAGTCAATCAACAAATTTAGCAATTTCATTGATAACTGATATCTTTGATAATAATTACCAAATTAAATCAAATAAATATATTTTATATGTTGGATAAGTGAGAAGTTTTAACTGTTAATGCACTTCTGTTCAGTATTCAGAACTTAAAATGTTAAATGTTAGCTGTTAAAACTACTGGATTCAGAACCTACACATCAATCCTCACTTCTCCAACAGAATTAATGTTTACACGGGTGACAAATGAAAGGAAAAACCAACATAAAGGTTGTTAGTAAGGTGTTGGGCCACCACGAGCCGCCAGTACAGCTTCAGTGCGCCAGGGCATAGATTCTGTAAGTCTCTGGAATTCTACCGGAGGGATGGAATACAATTCTTCCAAAAGACATTCCCTCATTCGGTGTTTTGATGATGGTGGTAATGTCCGTCCAAAATCTCCTATAGTTATTCAAATGAGTTGAGATCTAGTGACTGTGAAGGCCATGGCATATTAATCACATCATTTTCATTATAAAACGCTCATCAAACCATTCAGTGACCCCTTGTGCCCTGTGGATGTGGGCATTGTAATCCTGGAAGAGATCACTCCCATAAATTAAGTACAGAAATGTTTCATCAGGATAAAGGTGATCACTCAGAATACCTTTGTGTTGATTTGCAGTGAACCTTCCCTCTGAGGGGATAAGTGGACCCAAATCGCAACAGTTTTTGGCCTGTACTGTTCCCTTGATGTATGCCACACATGCACTCGTGCACATTTGTCAAGAATAAGGTGAAGGATGACTCATCTGACCATATCACTTTTTCCCACATCTCTGTAGACCAGTGCCTATGGATTTTGCACCACTGAACTCTCAAATGTGCATTTGTCTTTGTAATGAGGGGTTTCAAATTCAGTCACTAGATTAAAAAATATATATTTTGTGAAGCTCCTTGTGCTGTAATGACATGCAAAGCCCTAGTTAAAAAGACTGAAACCTTATCTATCGTAAGTTTTTTAAAACCACAGGTAGCCTAATACTTCTGGCATGTAACGCAAGTAACATAGGCACTAAAGTTGGATGACATATGGTAAAGAAGAAGGAGTTAGGCTTAGATGTGCAAGACCAAGTAAACATATTGTGCATTTATACCCTTGAGCAAGGTACTTAACCTGAATTTCTTCAGACTATACAGCAGTACGGATTTTATGAAAGAAAAAATGTTTTTAAAAAGTTGTCTCTCTGGATAAGAGCATCTGTTAAATGCCTATGATTTAAAGTAATGTGCAAAGGAACTACAAAAACAATAAAACATAGTGTCTGCACCAGACTGCAATGCAACATCACGCATGCCCACATGTTTTGTGGGCAACCATGCTAGACCTGGCTACAACATTTCCAGACCTGGCTACAACATTTTCAGTGAGTGTAAGTGTATCACCAAAGTGCTAGATATAAATTAACTTATGCCAACCTTGAACCATCAGACAAATCATAAATTTATACAACTAACAACCATATAAAACCATTGGATTTTATATGGTTATATGGATAAAAGCAATTGGATTTACCCCTTGATGTAGATACAGACTCACCGAGGGGGGGCGAGGGTATGTGTCATAGGGGGGTGGGGGGCTGTCTTGCTTTGGGGTCGAGGGGGTATCATTGTCCTCATGGTCACTCTCGCTCCAGTAGTCTACAGGGTGCGGAAAACAGTCCAGGTCAGAGGTCACAGAGCAGAATACAGATGTTCATTATTGGGTGTAGCTAACAGCATGCGCGTAGCTATGGGTGGGTTGTCAATTTCGTTACTTTGAGAGCGTAATTTTCCTGCTGATACGATACCCCTCCCCCTACTTAGCCTAGCGGCGACTGGTGAGCTGAAAATTGGTGGGGCGCAAAACTTTCCTTTAAACTAATCATTGATTAATTAATTAATCAAACTTTTCAAATTAATTTTCAGTGATTAACAAGCATGCAAACGATCTGACTAATCAATTGGAAAGTGACACACAGCTTCTTCACATTGTGTTAGGGAGATTTAATGCAATTAATGCGATAAATGCGATTTAGAAAAATCCGTTTTAATCACTAAGCAGTGGCGGAAACTTCCTTAATTTTCCTTGAGTATCAATACAATTAATCCACAAAATAGGCTACTCAATACTATCATATATAGCCAGCTCTCCCCAAATAGGCAGTTTTAGCGAGTAGCTTAGGCCTTATAGCCTAGCCTACATTTATTTTCATTTGCAGTACGCAATTGTGCATATTTTTAATCAACATTATTTGCGGATACATGCACTTCTTTCTCCGCACTCGTATTCGTGGCTAATATCTGCAATGCATAGATTGTAAACAATCTTGAAGTGAAGGTTTTGTTTTTGCTGGTTATTCTGAAAGCTAACACGGTAGATAACAGACTTGTGTATCTTGTTTGTTAAGTGTAGACTACTTAGTGATTAAAACGGATTTCTAACGGATAAATTGAATTTATGATTTAATCCCCCTAACACGGTATGAAAACGCTGTTTGTTAGGCTACTTGCCATATGATTAGTCAGATCATTGGGACGCTTGATAATAAAGGAAAATGAATGAAAACAGGTTGAGATCAATGATTAGTTTAAAGGAAAGTTTTGCGCCCCACCAATTTTCAGCTCACCAGTCGCCGACAATCGAGCTCATCCAAATTCAGTGCATGGATTCCATGAATACAATACTAGGGAATGAAGCCGAAAGACTAAGTGAAAGGGATGAAAATGCCAACGAGCTTTGATTGATTCTCGTGGCTTTAAATGTTCTTTTATCTGATCCAAGAAAAAAACGAACTTTTAGTTAAGGAATTCTGGTAACAATTTCGGTAACCTATATAGCCTATCAAATAGCAACATGTACTTTTATATTTCGGCTCAAATTTTCATTCATTTTCAGCAGCTGATTTATGAGATTTTCTCAAGCCGATATGTTTTGAGGACATCGATTAGTTTACATTACCTGTAATGTTAGTTGTTTAACACAATCGTTAAGTCTAATAGTAATAACAAATTCCGGGGCGACACAGCTCAGGAGGTAAGAGCAGTTGTCTGGCAGTCGGAGGGTTGCCGGTTCGATCCCCCGTCCTGGGCGTGTCGAAGTGTCCCTGAGCAAGATACCTAACCCCTAACTGCTCCCAACGAGCTTGCATGGCAGCCTTTCACAGTTGGGTGTGAGTGTGTGTGTGTGAATGGGTGAATCAGGGGCATCAATTGTAAAGTGCTTTGGATAAAAGCGCTATATAAATGCAGTACATTTGCCATTTACAAATTAGCATTACTGCGAATAAACCTGGCGAAAGAATATCCACATAAGGAGGCAAAACTAAATAGATAAACAACAGCAGTGTAACACAGCAGACCAACGCATAGCAGAACACTTTCACGCTTGTAATGTACTGTAAATGCTATTGAGCTATTTATGGAATGAATTGTGTGGCCCACCCACTTTTATTCAGGCCCACCTACAATTTCATTTCTGGCTATGCCACTGGCTGAAAGCATACAGTATAGTACTACAGTGCCGGTCAAAATCATGTGTGTGTGATGCAGATCATGGGAAGGTAACCCACACCTGCAATATCAAAGATGTTTCTCACAGTTTTATTGTAAACTTTGATCAATAATCAAGTCTGAGCCTAAATAGTTTGAATGGTGAAATAATTCTGACGACCTATGGTCACCTGCATTCATTATGTCAATAATGAACCCAAATACACAATTAATGGCTAATAATGAACCCAAATACACAGTTAATGGATAACACAGAATTTAACGGCCTAATTCCAATATGGGAATTTGTGGCTTTATGAATCCCACGATGGGTGTAGCTGTCAGAAATAAGCGGCACACAGTGGCTCAACCAGCAGTGAGTTTTCTAACATTAAGCAATCCCGTTTCTCTTCAGAGCAGGTTTTAAGGCCTAACTGGTCTCATCTGCCTGTTCCCATTCATTTGATTGGATTTTTAGCTGGTTTTAATATTAATTAAATTTAAATTGAATTCTTGTCTAAGAAGTCTATATAACAACTTGCTATACTGTAATGTACTGTAGTGTATTATACTGTACCTTAAATTAAAAACTCAAAAATTAAGGATGAAACAGTATGCTGGTTGGCTCCAAAGTTTCAAGTCAATCCCATACTGATCAGAAAGAAGCAAAATAGTTTAGATATGCTTAAAATCCAGGGACATCAGTCCCTAAAACCAGGACTCTCTCATGACTTCATTCTGGATCAGTTAGTCACCCTGCAGGCTTTTTGCACTGTTACAATTTTAGTTAGGCCTCTTCTTGAAGTAAGAGGCTAGCTAAAGGCTATCAAATCGCTAAAGGGGCAGGAATACAACCGAATGCAAGATTTCAAAAAGACAAGACACATACTGAAGCTCTGGATCCCTGGATGACCCCACCTGCCGTGTCCAGTTGATGAACCCAGATGACCCCTCTCACCTTGATCTTGCCTTATTCTCTCACGCTCCACATAACCAGCCACAGCCATGTTCAGCCGACTCAGCCACCTGCAGTTGGAAGCACATGGAGTACAGGAAGTGAGGAAGTAGGCACACAGGAAATAGGTAGTAAGAACATGGAAAGTATGAGTAAGGAAGAAGTGTGGTGAAGCAGTTAAAGTGCTCTACTAGGAACCAGGGCAATAACACTAATAATGGGCCTCATTCACCAATTTTCTTCTTAAAACCCACTTACGCAGCTTTCACGAAGATTCTGACATTCACCAATGTTTTCTTATTTGGGATTTTTTCTTAGGTAAGAACAGAATCTACGCACACTCAAGAGCACACTTACGCACATTTGAGTGCTGACATGTTTGTGCAAAATAATTGGTTATTGCGTTTTCTTCAATTCTACAGTTGTATAATATTATAGGATTTAAATTACAATAATATTTTTATCATTTATAATATTTTTAAATAATTATTTTCATTATTTTACAAAGCATTAAGGTGCCAGGTTCTGCCTCAGAGGGTGGTTGCCTCAGCGGGAGTAAATGATAAAAATCAAACCATTTTATTTTTGACCTTTTATTTTTGGGGGTTTCAATTATGCAATGTTTGGTCTATACTGCAAAAGCACATGTTTAAATTTTGAATACAAACTAAGCACTTAAGTAACACTTTTTAAACACATGGACATGTTGAAGAAGAGAACGTCACTAAGGGGGTGACACCAAAATGCCTGGCAATACATTTTTTGTGCAGTGTTTTGTGCAGTGACGGGTTTACTCCGATGCAGTTTACTGCCGGTTGATTTAATTAGCTGTATTAATGTGACGAGAAGCGCTTTGTCATTTGAATGTATAACATGCAATTCCTTGCGCCCACTCCCACCAGTATTTTTTTTTTTTTGCCTCAGATTTGACATCAAACCATTTTTTTTACTTCATCAGTTGTGCGCCCTTCTCCGGATACAGCGTTCACTGAACGAGTAATATCATCCCATGCATCTTTTTTTGTGTTATTTTATATCCACTACTGACGCTACTAAATATGACAGGTCATTTGCTGTTCAGTTCCCGCAGCAAAACCTCCACTTCAGAACTACTGAAGTTTTTCTTACGTTTGGAGTCCGGTGCTCCACCGTCTTTAGATTTTTGTTTGGGCATTATTGACTTCGTTCGCTCTCAACTTTTCTTTTCGATTTCTGTGTGTGCACACGGCCCTGCAGTCTCATGCCCTTTTATGGGGATTGGCAGGGTGTTTACCTATGCTAATTAGGAACAACTGGCACGCGCTTTACACTTACGAGGACAATGGGATTCATCATTTTAAGAACACATGTGCGAACAATTCTGCGGTTTAAGAACACGTCGTGAATCTGACATAGACTTTTCTTAGGAATTTTCTCAAGAACAAATTTAAGAAAAAACTTGAAGATATTGGTGAATGAGGCCTAATATTCTTAACTGAGCATTCTAATACTGATGTAACAGTCACTACAGGCAACTGAAAGCAATGAAGTTCTAGAACACTGACAGAGTCCACTATTGCTACCCAACTTAGAATCCCAAGCATTGTAGCTGTAAATGTGATGCAAAAAGCCCATTATAATGCTGTATTATTTTCTGTGCTGTAACTTTTTTTGTTGTTTCTTTTGAACTGTATCAATATCAATGACAAGTTGCTCAATTGATTCTCTGTATCAGCAAGTGATACGATTCTGTCTCTCAGAGAAACACTTTAGTCTGCCTGGTTTATGGATTGTAGAGGCCTCATTAACCTGGTGACTGGATTTTTTTTATTTTTCCTATTTTCCATCTCCTAATCAGAGGGAAAATAAGACTGAACAGTATGAATATAATTGGTTTCTTGATCATGAGAGGCTTTCAACACAAACTTTAGTCATTTGCAAATTGACCATAAGTTGTTTTCACTGCAACCATTAATTTGCTTTCATTGTGATCATAAATTGAAACAGCAAGTGGTTTTTATTGAGGTAGTTAGCAGTTTTCATAAAAGAGCAGCAAGCTGGTAGGTGTGCTCTCTATCTGACAGATACCGCAGACAAAACAGCAGCCATTTCTGCTACTGTGTTCCAGTGAGCTTGCAGGTCATGTCACACAGAAAGTGAGTTAATTGGCTCATGGAGGAATGGTGACTGTATTCAGTGAGGAGAAACATACAGGAAACATGGATTCAAAGTGTGCTTGTGAGTGTGTGTGCATGTGTGGTTTCAAACCCAATATGATAAACTAATTACCTTTTGAACTAATGAGCTCACACTCACCTGCCTAATGTTTAACTGTCACTCAATCTCTGCTGACCCAGACTCTCACCTGTTCATATCGTCCACGCTATCGGCAGCAAAGTAGAAACTCTTGATCTTAGGATGGCAGGCCTTGAATGCACTGAAACACACAGAAAGAAGCTGTCATAATTATGTACTCATAGAAAAACACATGTATGCAGTGTGTGTGTGTGTTTATATTAATGTTTGACTGCGCCCACCCCACAAGATCCAGTGTATACATGCTGTAACAAGCAGTGTGCATTACAAATTGGGCTTTATAGTCAACAAAGCATTCACTGTTAATGCAGAAGATAGTAGACATTGAGCACGACAAGCTACTTTAACCCCTTCACGCAAGCCCCCTCAGCATACTGAGATTGGCCAACTCAGACATTCAGCGCTCCTACAACCCAATGATTAATGATATAAAGCATCACACACTGGACACTAGCATCTATCTGGGAATTCATAAAAATATTCTTTCACCACCAAAAATGTGTATTGCATCATAGCAACAAAATAAAGACAGCAATAGCCCGAAGGTATGTTAATACAGTGGTGAAAAAAGTTGCTCACTGAATAGCGAACAATAAACAGGAGCAATTCTTACGTAATTATACCACGTCATTCTATTATCAATATCTGTGATTAAATATGGAATAAACATACACTACATGGCCAAAAGTATGTGGACACCTTACATTCAACACCTCAATGAAATCTATGGGAATTAATATGGAGTTGGTCCACACTTTGCTGCTTTATCTACCTCTACTTTGTTGAGAAGACTTTATGTCCAACTAGATATTGGAGCATTACTGCAGGGATTTGCTTCCATTCAGCCAGGAGAGCACTAGGGAAGTCAGGCACTCTTTTTGTGATTAGGCCTGGCTAGAAATTCATCCCAAAGGTGTTAGATGGGGTTGAGGTCAGGGTTCTGTGCCGGCCAGTCAAGTTCTTCCACCCCAATCTCAATTCTGTTTTCTATATGGACCTAGCTGTGTGCCTGGGGGCATCATTATGCTGAAACAGGAAAGGCCTTCCCTAAACAGCTGCCACAAAATGGAAGCACAGAATCATCTGGAATGTCATTGCATTAACATTTGCCTTCACTGGAACTATGGGGCCTTGCCCAAACCATGAAAAACTTCCTCAGACCAAGGGGTGTCCAGATGTCACATTCTGTAACATTCTGCAGTAATATACAGGCATTCGTTAAGGTGTAATTGCTTTTTTCCTTTGGTTTTTGTAAGATTTTAATAATTAATTTGCCAACTCATCAGCATGGCTAAAGCAAATTCTCTGGGGAGTCAGAAGAGGAGGAGAAAGCATGAAGCCTAGCAAGAAAACATACAAACATGGTGAAGTTGTACATATTACTGCTTACAACATTTAAATTATTTATTTTTTGTTATATTTTCATATTATACTCACATTGGTTGTCGAAGGCAACTGTTAGACTTTGTTAATAATGCTCACCGTATATGTTAACTAATAGGCCTTGCTGTTATTATAGGGGCATTGTTAGTGTATCCTGGGCAGTGTGAGTATAGTGGCTCTTTGTGGCCTGCTTAGTTAGAATTCATACCACTCACAATGAAACTAAGTGTCTTTCAACAGGTTTTCACTATTCTCTAATGCAAGCATTTCGTGTACTGTAGTGTAAGCGCTCATAGATGGCGTAGTCATGAGTCATGTTTGATGCACCAGTTTACTGTGCAAGCTAGATGTCAGACATGTAATTCAACATTTGGCCGTTCTCAGCCATAGGAAGCTTCAAAGTGCACAGCCAGCATTACCTGAAGATAAGACAAAGCAGGAACTGGGGGGTTACATCTGAGGTGTGAATGTGTGTGTCCGCGCGCATGTGTGTGTGTGTGTGTGTCAGAGAGGGTGTCCATGCCCCTGCCACTTCCTCTTTTTCACCAGTTAAAATATGCAGCTTTCTTTTAGTTTTTAGTTAAGTTTTTTGTCAACTTGGAAGGAAAAAGTTTGGAACTGTTGGAAGAGGGCATCTGAGTCCTTCATCTGGGTCTGGCGTTTTATATTTCAGGGTTTCACCCAGAAAAGTTGTTAGGCCCGGTGGCAAGTATCTTTTGACAGGGGCCGGCGGCCCGGCGGCCAAGTGTCTTTTTTGATGGGGGCCCGGCGCGGGCCAGCGACAGACTGATGGCAGCATTAAGGTAGGGCCCTATAGTTTCTGTGATAACAGAATCACGGACGGAATCATGGAATTGAGAATTTAAAAAAGCTATAACACAGATTCCATAGGGCCCTACATTAAGTCAGTGCTAAAAGCTGACTGGAGATTTGAAAATATAACTACGTAATGTGAATGTTGTTATAAATAAGTCATTTATTCAACACACATTTTAAAAATCAACAGCTATTTACAGTATAGCATAGTCTTACAAAGAATTGGACAACAATGTACAGACTTGGAATGCTGTGTTTTCAACAAAAACAAAATAAATTAAATTAAAAATAATATCAAAGTTTTTGCACTCTACAAAACTCTTGTATTCAAGTCCTGATTGGCTACTGAATCTTACAACAAGCCTTGGAATGTTGGGCACATTTAAATAGGGATGGGAATCGAGAACCGGTTCCAAGTTGTCCTATTTATTGGAATCGTACGCCTCCAAGCTTATCGATTCCACTTATCGAAGCTAGCATGTTTTTACGACAGCTGAGCATTGCGAAACAATGACGTAACGCCTTGGGGGACGGAGGCATGCACGCAGGCAGCCTCTCTCAGGTGTTTGTTTTGGACGGCAGCTGTCACAACAAATTTGATCCGGGCTTCCAGCCTTGATACATTCTGTTGCGATAAAGATTCTAAGACAACTCAGCAATTTCTCCGGTTATTTTCTAGCCTGAAATGTGATTGCATTACTAAATGGCTACACGTCATGTAACGGAAGTAGTTGGCTATCTCCCTGGATATGAAGTAAATGTTTTTTACCAATAAATAATAATAATAAATACTGGATTTATAATGGATTTTATCCATGAAAATAGCTATACAAAAAGGCAAAATAAATGTTGTGGTTGCGATTGCCGTCGTAGATGTCAGAAGGAAATGTCACTGACAAAAAAAAGTTTGCTCTCTTTGCAGTAGTTTGGGCTGGAAGCGAGCTGTAAGAGCGGGATATGCACAACACTGCCTACTGATTGGCTACTGAATCTTACAACAATGTACAGCCTTGGAATGCTAGGTACATTTCAACAACAAAATATATATGTATCTGTGTTATTGACTGTTTGGCTAGCTAGCGAAGTTAGCTAAATGCACATCAATGTCATCAAGCTAACGTTATTAATAAACAAGTGAAGTCTTTATTTCGATGGCGATTAATAAATCATGTAATGTTACAATGTATCGAACGTTACATTCATGCTACTAGTTTAACGTTACCTACACACTGCTGAAGTTAATATAAAAATGTACTTACCGACGAGAAGTGATAACACAGTTTGTAACGAGGTCAGTTAACCTACTTAAAAAATGGTGCCTTGCTAGGTACCGTTAGCTTGCGATAGTTGGAAGCATCAAGTGTTGAACGTCACTCTATGCACAATAAGGGTAAAGAACACTGATCTCAGACCTGCTGTTTTCCTATAGTGCGTTCACGTTTTAACCAACAGATGTCGCTGGTGAGCTTTCCAACCGAGCCGCCCCACTGCAACTGTAGTTTAAAAATACATAAAAATAAAAAGATTCCCCGATGCTTAGGCCCGGCGGGGGGTCAATTTAGGCAACTTAATACATTTCTTAACAGTTTTCTATGCCTATCAACTAGTTTGGCAATTTAATTGATAATTCATATCTTTGATAATAATTACCAAATTAAATCAAATAAATATATTTTACATGTTGGGTAAGTGAGGTGTTTTAACGGTTGATGCACTTGTGTTCGGTATGCACAGTGCCGGAGGTCAAACAAGGGTGTTAAAGGTTAAAACTGCTGGGTTCGGAAAATTTAAAATATTTTATTTAATCCTCATCTTGATGACAGGACTCAATTTGGGCTCTCCGGTATTCCCAAATGATAATAGAACTGAGCATTTGCTGATAGAAAGGATAAAATTGTGCCTTGCAAAAAGACAATATTTCCTTTATTTTAGTCGCTCAAAACAAGCATGGTTTGAGGTAAACCAGATGTGGAGACTGGCTTGGGAAAAACACAACTGCAAATCACAAGCTACTGCTGAAGGATTCAGTTCAGTGGCAGCACAGCCAACGTAGGAAAGCACAGTGGTCACACTTTCATCTCCCCACAACCCAGGAATCACCCCCCAACAAGCATAGCTCTGCAGACTCCATCATGCCACCCCACAACGTGGAACATCTCGCAGCTACGCAAAGAGAAGTGGTGTGCTCTGTGGACTTTTCACAGCAGTCCACACAGACAATGCTGCACCACACACTGCGGACTCCCCTTCCCCCCTTTTTGAATCCAGGGAACCTCTGGCAGCTGCGCAGACAGAGGTGGAATGCTGTGTGGACCTGTCTGCATCAATGTCCACAGAGAATGCTGCACCTCCCTCCATAGGGGAAACTCACTCAGCTGTGCAGGCGGAAGTGGTGGGCTCTGTGGACTTTGTCACACCAGTCCACACAGAGAACACTGCAACACCCACTGTGGACTCCCCTACTCCCCTTTTGGAATATGGAGAAATTCTCGCAGCTGCGCAGACAGACGTGATGAACATTTTGCTTGGGGTGATCATAAATAGAAATATTTGTAAAATGTCATCCAACCCCCATGCAACAAAAGATTACATACTGTAGAGTACAGAAAACCACACAAGAGTGAATGATTATATATTTGAGTATGCATACCACAGTGTGTCACAATGTTTTTGCATTATTTGCCTTTTAAGGGGCAAATTTATATTCTTTATCAAAGCAGTTGATTTGTAGTTAAATATATAATTATGTTACGATTTACAGCAATGCACAATTTAGATATTTTGTATAGATTTGGAGACTAAGGGACACTCCAACCTGTTAAATGGTCCTTGAAGGAGCTAGGTACAGTATGAGAGGCTAGGAGGCTCCCTGAAGATGCTTGAGGCAAGTGTATTTTTTCAGAATGTGCAATTTATAAATGATCCACTGGCGGATCCACCTCTCCACATCTGCCACGTCTTTAATTGATGTGATCTGAAACTGACAATTAAAAGAGTAAGGATGCCTAATTGGGATGGCAGGTATGCCATCCTGCCAAGTTACGCCTTGGCGGGGGCATGCCCCATACCTATACAGCACCGAGAGTTTGGCACTTTTCAGGGTTCCCCACAGAAATAACCACAACAGCCACAGACACTCAGCCCTTAAAAACATCAAATTTTGTACATTCTGACCCCATTTCAACAGACAGATTTCATAAACAACTTCACATGTCCACACAATAAAGCCCCAAACTAAGGGGATTTTTCGTTTTCTCCTTCTTCTTCTCTTTCTTCTTCTTCTTCTTCTTCTTCTTCTTCTCATTCTTATTTTTCCTGCCGCCTATCCCACTAACAACATGTCTCCCCATTGGACATTTTACCGACACCAGCCAAATCCTCACCCTCACGACCCAATCAAAAACTCGCATACACACGCAAAATACCCATACCTTTTCATTCTGAAACATTTCCAGTTTGAACAGCTAATCCGCCTGTGCCCTAGTGGGTATGGTCCCAGTCTTGGGAACATGGGGTCGTAGGTTCAAGCCCAGCTAGGGACACGTTTCTTTAACCTGCGTTTACCCTCACTAATTATTGTCTACTACTTCTCAATTATTGCTTTTGCACCATATCTACCCGCCGTTCACCGAACGTATACACTGCATTATGACGTACCGTCTGCACGTTCAGTTATTAACCAGCTACAATATTGCAAAGCCATATGGATTCAACGGGAGCTCTTCTGTGCTTACTGGCCTGTGTTCTTCTTTAAAACCACGGACAGGTTTGCTAATGATATTTCACGCATTGCATAGCTATGTCATGGTGCTGCACTAACAAAGTCACAGACTGGTAAACCTCCGGTTGAAGGATTGAATCCCGCCTCGCCCTCAGGCAGATAATTTCCTCTTTTACACTAACGTTTTCTTACGCTTTTATATTTTCTTTACCAAAACTCACTCACGGCCACTCATACAAACAATTACTACGTATGTACGTTCTGCAACTCCCCATTAAAACATTACATTTAAAACCATGACTCACTCATAAATATAACTACTAGTACTGAACATGAAAAAAGCACATTAGTGCAATAAATTTCACATGTTACTTAACCCTCCACTTTAACAGCTAATACTCTATACCGACTGTTATATATACCATTCCATAAGGAAACTAAGCACGCTCATGGTCACTTTATTTACTCTGCACTATAGTCTGTGATCATGTCAACCTTCACCTACATGCCCATTCTGCTAAAAACATATTGTTTCAACTATGCAATTTCATAATTTCATCCTAATTTCTCTCACACTGTTGTTATTTTCTCATATGCAAAGCCTACTGGGACATATGCGTCTGCTCCTATTCTCCACTATCAAGTTTTCCGGTTCTAGCTTAGCAAAACAGCGAACAGGATTCCCACCTGCAGATAAGCCTATCAAAATGCCTTATAAACCTTACAAACACTGAAAGTGCATCTCCACGAAATAACAGACGACGAAGCAGGAAAGCAAGGTACACAAGTTGCGACCTAGGCAGCTCTAATTCTACGGGCTTGCTGATTCTTTTCTCAGTCAAGGCTTGTTGGATAGCCGTCAAATCCGTGAGTACATACATGCCATATTTCACCTGCGTTTCTGTTGCGTTTATACTTACGCGTTTATACTTTGTCACAGCCACTGTTTTACATATATAGCAAACTGAAACTGCTAAACAGTACACGCTCATCAGACTGTACAAATTCACACAAGGACAGCCATAATCCACAACCGTTTCTTACAGGGTCACTTCGCATTTCTCACTCTCATAATAAAACGCTTTGCAAAAAGAAATGATATCTCATAAAAAACACGTTTTCCAAATCAGTACCACAAAAATGCCATATTATCAAAATTGTATTGATATCAAATGACGCCAAGTTACGGTACTACAAACAATATACGCTATCTTGCCTCACCGAAATTAAATAAGATGTATTCCAAAGCAATGCTACCCAATATTTCCTCAGTTCTTTCAAGTCACTTGGCCCTGTGTTTTGTAATCTTACCATTTTACAATGCCATGCAAACTTTGTGTAAGATCAAAGAAATTCATGTACAAAACTGCTGCTGAGTAACTACAGGAAGCATATTTCTCCAGAAAACATGTTTATACTTGCTTCTGAACTGAATTTGAGTACATGTACAAGTTATTGTATATTTGCTACATACAATAAATACTGCATGTAAAATACATATTGTACATACATACATAGAGAACTTCTTTATCATTTCCCTCGCAGCGTGTTACATTCACATTTATGAACACACACTTATACCAAGACACATACTATCATTCACGCAACAGAAAGGCTGGGCAGCGAAATACATACATACCAATACAAATTGGACATATACACGCCTATTCAATCAATCTTGACTGTGAGAGAGCCATCCACACATATGTTTGACCTGTCCACGTAGTGCATGCTTATACATACAGGGCCAAGTGACTTGAAAGAACTGAGGAAATATTGGGTAGCATTGCTTTGGAATACATCTTATTTAATTTCGGTGAGGCAAGATAGCGTATATTGTTTGTAGTACCGTAACTTGGCGTCATTTTGATATCAATACTTTTGAGTAACTTGGCATTTTTGTACGTTGAAAACGTGTTTTTTATGAGATACACGTTTACTCCATTCCTCCATGTGTCTAGAGTTATAAAGCTTTAAATAGTATACCCCCTAAATTGGCATCTGTGCAAAGGGGTTAAACAAATAAGTATGTCTATTTGCGTGTGTGTTCAGCAGAGAGGGCCTATGGTTCTGACTCCCAGGGTACACTGGGGCATTATGATGACTGTGTGTCTAGCAGACAGGGCCTATGGCTCTGACTCCCAGGGTACACTGGGGCATTATGCTGAGTGTGTGTCTAGCAGAGAGGGCCTATGGCTCTGACTCCCAGGGCACACTGGGGCATTATGCTGAGTGTGTGTCTAGCAGAGAGTGCCTATGGCTCTGACTCCCAGAGTACACTGGGGCACTGGGACATTATGCTGAGTGTGTGTCTAGCAGAGAGGGCCTATGGCTCTGACTCCCAGGGTACACTGGAGTACTGGGGCACAACGGATTTCTGTGGACACTCACTACTTCTTCCGGCACTCGCTGGCCCGGTCGATTTTGAACTCTGGAAGGCTAACAAAGCCCTCCGCCTTCTCATCCTGTGGGCCAAAGACACAGAAAGTCATCACAAAGCTCACTACACCCCAAAACGGTCAGTACTTCAGTACAGCACACTCACGGATGGCCCTCCCTCATTTCAGTAACAGAGTAACATCCAATATTCCAGTAACTCTCTATTTCCTCAATGAAAAGATATATCCAGTGCAGACCTGGGTCAAATACATATTTGTTTTGGATGCAAATACTTTTCTGTGCTCTATTGATCTTGCCTGGTGTAATTGAGCCTGCCAATATGACCGGAAGGTGGGGTTTCTACTTTTTGAGAGTATGTCATTGGTTCCAATACACCAGACAAGATCAGTAAAGTGTAGAAAAGTACTTGAATCCAAAACAAATACGTATTTGACCCAGGTCTGATCCAGAGCACCCCCAAATACAATCCCATGACGGACATAGTCAAATTTTGCTCCTCAGCATGGAGCCTGAATGTGGGTACAACTATTATTCAACCTACAATCCTAGGTAGTGAAGCTTACTCTTCAGGGTAAGCAAACCAGATCCATCTAACAATTCTATATGCAGGGGAACATTGATCATAAGTAGACTGTAGGTCACAGACAGTGACTTGAAGACTTCACCCTCACCTCTTCGTTCATGTACCAGTACATGGAGGCATCCTTCAGCACAAACCAGTACTTTTTCCATTTCTGAGAGAAGTAACTCCTGGCATCTTTCTTCTTCCATAGCCAGCCCTCACAGTCACCTCGTCCCAGGTCTTTACAAGAGATTCGGCGTTTGCTAATGGAGGCCAGGTGCCCTGTTGATCACAAGGAGATCAGACAAGTCAGGAAAAAGAGCAAGGAAAGGCCATTGTTTGCATTTATTGACAGTGAAATCACAAAAAACTATGCTATGACAGTGCTAGGACAGGGTTAAGGTGACAATGTTTGTGACAGGGTTAATGCCATGACTACAACAGGATTTATGTAACAGAGTCACTGTAACAGGGTTAAACTGAAGGGGTATCTGTGCCAGCATGCATGCAAATACATCTTTAACAGGAAGTTAGCACACACTCACCTTTGTTTTTCTTCTTGGACTTTGAAAGCAGAGAGGAGGAGGACCGCTGGAATGTCTGCAAAAGATTCAATGATCAGTCACCAAACAAACTGTCACCATTAAATCAGTCACTAGTGTTTTTGTGCAAATGAGTATTAGAGCCTTTTTTGACGACATCGGGATCGGCAGTTATGCAGTCGATGTGTCCCGATTTTTAAATAAGTATAATAAACAAAAAAACATTGATTATTTATCCTGTACTTGTCTGTTTGAACGTTGTAATTGCTATTTACTAGAATTATCCAGCAGAGAGAGCTCTAATACAAGTGTGAACTGCAGCAGCTGACGCGCTATATCTGTAATAAGACGTTTGTCACTCGTGCCTCATACAATATTCTCCATAAACTTGTGTGCACATATTCAATTGCTACGGTATGTATATTTATTTATTTATGTGCACTTTCACACAGATGGGTTTTTCTCGACAATACTCAACAATGAACATGTGAAAGTTTTTAATTAAATGTGTTTACACGACCACTATGCACTATGTTCATCAATCCTCATTATCAAGCGAGCTAACATATTTGGTTAACTTTAGCAAGCTAGCTGGCTAGCAAGCCTTTATGAAGTGGCAGTGGGCACATAAGCAGCGTAGGATGTACATTTCCAGAGGACATCGCTGTATTCTCAAATGAATAACCAGGTGAAATAAAATGGTGATTGAATGCATCACACATTTGTTTTTATCTAACTGATTTTATCTAAATGATTCACTCATTAGCTCCGCTAGATAAAGTCTTACTCTTGTAGTATGTAGTAGGAATAAAATAAGAAAATATAATTCGTTTAACTTACTGAGAATAGATAATAAGAAATAATGAGGCTGTGTCAATAGCTAATGCGTTACTGCGAGCGAGCGTGTATCATCTAATCACGCGTCAGAGCGCATTGTAGTTTTTCACCACCGAATTCTTATGGACAGGGAAGCTCGCTAGATAAAGTCTTACTCTTTGAGATCATGTAGTAGGAATAAAATAAGAAAATATAATTAATTTACTAAGAATAGATCATTAGCAGTTCAAACAAAGTTAAGTTCATGTGTGTATTTTATATTTACTTGTTTGCTTGTTCATTGTATAATTAAAGTTTAATGTTCTTTTCATATATTTAAGTTTAATATATATATTTAATTTAATATCATCTTACATTTTTTTAATCTATCAAAAAGTTCTTTGTGTGTTTATTTTTATTTATTTGTTTGCTTATAAGTTAAATGTTCTCTTTAATAAAATATACGTTTTTCAAATTGATTTGACAATTTTGCACTTTTTAACAAAATATCGGTCAAAACATTGGTGGGTTAGGACTCTCCAAAATCGGGATTGGCATCGGACCCAAAAATCTGGCATTGGTCGGGCTCTAATGAGTATCCCCTCCAACATCCATTGAAGATCAAACTATTGTATTAGTTACATATATTGAGGGCACCTGTTTGCAAATAGGGAGCTCTATCCACGATATTTCGAGCCCTCATGATTCCTTGCAATATGGGTGAAACTTCCGGTATAACATTACCATAGACCAGATCTCGTAGCCTATAGGGAATGGGAATGTGACGTCATCAACAGCAAGTCCGCCATCTTGGGAGAACATGGTGTGTAGCTAGCTATCTAACGTTAGTCTTTTTTTGACAAAAAAAACCTGTTATTCAACTTTACACCATGGTCTGCAAAACTTGCTGTGTAATTGGCTGCAACAGTCATTCACATGACCAACGAACCAAACTTAAACTGGACAACGGAATAACATTTCACTCGCTTCCAACATGGAGGTTAAATGAGGGAGACAAGGTAGCGGACATAACAAAGAGACGTCGAATGGCTTAGGTGTCAGCTGTGAGATGAACAAATCTTACTTTCAACAACATTCCCTCATGGACCAGAGTTTGCTCCCTTCATTTTCATTCTGGTGAGTTGTTAATCATTTTGCTAAGTAACTTGATGCTGCTTGATAATCTTGATTCGCCCCCTCCTCTGATGTTAGCCACCCAGCTAACGTCAACATTAGCCACCTAACTAACATCAACAAACTTTCATTACTCACCAAAGTAAAGATGGTTTTCGAATGATGAAAGACTGTTAGGTTTTGAAATTGGTGAGGGCAAATGTGCTAAAATGTGCTTTTTTAGACAAAAAGTTGGGGAAAGGAGACCATAGCTACCATGGAGAACAGTCTTTCATCATTCTAAAACCATCTTTGGTGAGAAACGAAAGTTTGTTGACGTCCTGGACCAGAGCTACCTGTCTCCCTGACTTAAGGGATAATGTTTGCATTTGTAGGTAATGTAATCATAGTTATACAGATTGTATGACTTCCTAATGGGGCACATGGAAGTCAAGCCATCAACAACTGGACGTTTTGACAGAATGGCAGTCAGAGAAAGCTAAAAGCAACCGACTGCAGACATGATCCTGCCGTTTGAGCATGACACAGAGCACACAGAGACACAGGATGGACAGCAGGTTGAATGTGACTTTTGCAAACTTAGGCAAGCAGAAATCAACTGCCTGTTGAAAGACAACTTGAAACTGAGGTCTGAGCTTGGAAGAAGGGAGCTGGATGAACAGTTCTTGCAAGATGACAATGCAAAAGTTAAATACTACACAGGACTTCCATGTTTTGCAATCCTAATAAGTGTGTTGTTGACCCATATCCTGCTATTCCTTCCTCAGACAAAAATAATATTGTCACCTTTTCAAATGCTGTTCCTAATCATCATGTGTCTGAGGCTGAATCTCCCTGTCCAACACTTGGCTCACCCCTTCCGTGTTGACAGGAAAATTGTCTCCACCACATTCACAGAAACCATAAATGTTTTGTATTCCCGTCTTAGCCCTTTAGTGTACTCGCCAGAAAGAGAGTACTCGCAGGGTACTATGCCCCATCAGTTTGTGTAGGCCTTTGGGAAACATGTGGCTGTAATTTTAGATTTCTTTGAAATATTCATCGAATAATTTAATCTAAAAGCAAGAGCCCAGACATTTTCACAATACAAACACCATCACATAAAAAGTGTCTCATTGGCATTACACCACAGGGCGCAATATCTTTCATTTCAAAGGGTTGGGGAGGGCGTAATAGTGACAGACATATTACAGAAAATAGTGGGCTTCTTAACAAATTGCTTCCTGGCGACTTAATTTTGGCTGACCGTGGGTTTGACATTGGGGACAGTGTTGGGCTTATGTATGCAAAAGTGCATATCCCTGCCTTCACCAAAGGACATTCTCAATTAGATGCACGGGATGTTGAACTAACACGCGAGATAGCACACTTGAGAATTCATGTGGAGAGGGTTGTTGGCACTATACGAAATAAATACACAATACTCAGTGACACTGTTCCAATTAGTATGGTACTTCCATGTGAGGGCGAGGATGTGACATTACTCGACAAGATTGTAACAGTGTGCTGTGCTTTCACAAACATGTGCCCCAGTGTGGTTATGCCACCACCATGTAGTTCTGTTATTGACTGAGATAGTAGTAACTGAGAACAGCTTATGGTTTATGTTGTTACAATAAAGTTAATGTCTAACTTTTAAACAGTTTCCTTTTTTCTGTCTGTTTCTTCTCTAAGTCATGTTGCAGTCAAGAGAGATTAAGTGAGAACAAGTAAAGAAGTGATAGTCCCAATCTCTCCAGGCAGGCAGTATATCAATTAAATGAGTATTTTATGTAATGCATTACACAAGACATACGTTGTTTCACAACTGTTTAATTATTATTGTCCACAGAAGTGAGTTTGTAAATGCAATAAATAACAGAACTGTCAACAATAACAGTCAATATGATTATCATTAAATGCAATAAATAACAGAATTATCAATAATAACAGGTATGCTGTGGCGAACTCACAGTATGAGGGGGGTAACTGAACGAGAATAGGGCGCGATTGGCCACAAAATTGGGAGAAAAAGGGAAAAATCAGTTTAAACAAAAAAAAAAAAGTCTATTGGAGGCAAGATGGACAAATCCATTGCTCATCTTCAGCAGCGGGATGACTAAGTCCTACACACCCTAGGTGGAACCACTGGATTTCACAGTTCTGCTTATCACATGCCACCATGTCGTCCAGCTCCTCAGGCCTATTACAGAGGCACCACAATGCCTCTTCTTCCTTTCCCTTCTTTCGTTCCCTGGCCTTTCTCTTGCCTTTGCCTTTCTCTTCCTTGTTCTGCCTTTCACTTAAGACTTTTCCTGTTTAAGCTGGTTGGCCTTTAGGTTGCTGTGACACAGCCTGTGCCATGGACACGGGATCTGGTGAGGTTGATGAGGCGGAGGTTGCTTTGGTGAAGTGATGTGCCACAAGCTCAGGGAAGAAAACCTTCCGGAAAAAACTCCTGAGCCTTCTCCAAACGAGGTGTCCAGAACTCCAGATCTGGCAAAACACGTACATCAACACAGTCCCTCTTTGTCCACACAACAAAGTCACAGAATTGTGTGCCGGTCACAAAAATCTGTGTTGGACCTGACTGTAGTACCTGTGCTGTTTTCTGAGTTTAAGTTGCCGTCAACAGTGTGGAGACAAAAGTCTCTGTCAAATGTGTGACAGGATT
Source organism: Anguilla rostrata (assembly GCF_018555375.3). NCBI lineage: Eukaryota > Metazoa > Chordata > Actinopteri > Anguilliformes > Anguillidae > Anguilla > Anguilla rostrata. The sequence continues at coordinate 44,601,702 of NC_057936.1, read as the reverse complement.
GATGGATCTGACTGTCTTTATATTTACTCGGACACTTTATTTCCAAACAGCCACTGCCACAGCATTCACATGAGACAGGGCCATCAGGTGAAGCCCCAACCTGTGGAAATCTTGGGTTGATGACAAAACCACACTGTTCCACAGTCAGGTTGATATGTTCCGCTTGTCTGGCAATGTACACTCTCCTGGCCTCCTCCTCGTGTGTGAGTCCCCATCTGATATCTGGAGTTACCAGCAGTTTGTTTGGGTAGCACACCCTATTGACTGTGGACAGGCTGGTGTGGCGATATTGGTTGCACATACAGCATGGATGTTGGAGGCTGTTACTCTGCCTGCCCGTGATGCGAACCAGGCAGGGGACTTATGTTGTTGCTTTGTGCGTGCTGCTGTTGTGATTGCCTGTTCCTCTTTAACCTCAGCAATGTGTTCCAAACCCAAACAGTGTTGCTGGAGCACAGACAGGTCAGAGCTATCCAGCTTGGGGTCACGAAGGCGCAGGTGGAGGGACTGCGGAATTACACAGGGCTTCACAGGGTCTGTGTAAAGCCTCCAGTAGTCCTTCATCCCTGTCAAACAAACACCCTTTGTGTGCTGATGGATGTCCTCGAGCAGCTGTGCCATGTCCCCCATGGAGGCCAGTGGAGTATGGTTGGTGGTAGCCCGCACTCTTTTCTGAAGTGGGGTTGTATCACCACTACTGATCTAGCTCCATCTAGTGTCTTCTGTTTAGCTGCAGCAGTGGTGTAGTCAATGTTGCACCCCACCTCTGCACCAACCTGTAGAGGAAAGGAGAAAAGGTGTTTATAGTTTTGTTGTTCGTTATATTTCAGTTGCAAAAAAGGAAAAACTGGACTTCTCCTGCTTCCTCTAATCTGTTTGTTTGTTTGGTTTTATATACATGATAGTTTGTTTTTATATAGGCTACATGATACATTGTTTATGAAATCATGATACATTGTTGCCATGAGATGTCATACTATGTCATTACCTCTGTAAGCCTACCTTTTCTCACTGCGTGCACATAATTATATTTATGTGTATGTGTGTATATATGTATACATTTTTGTATAGTATATGTGTGATCTTGTATATTCTGTGATTATTTCTTGTATGGGTTGTCTAAGTCACCTGATCCTCTTTCTCTTTATAGTCAGGTGTTCACCCATACTCCCTTGCACTGCCTGAAGAAGACACTCCTATCGAAACGCGTTGCGTGCAATTAGCAGCATTTCTAGCTCGTCATCCTAGAGTGGCATTTAAACTTTTTGTTTGCACACTGAATAGATTTTTGTTTGTTATCACATTGGTTGCTCCCTTTTCCTTTTTTGTGATTTTGGAGCCTTGTTGAGCACCAATTTAGTATCCCACTTTATACTACTTATGTTATACACTACCGGTCAAAAGTTTTAGAACACCTCAATTTTTCTGCTTTTTCTGATTTATTATTTAATTTTCGCTGTTTGTAATCAAACAATTCTCACGTGGCCAAAGCTTACCATCATGCTGCTGCCAGATATGCAGTAGATACTACAAGATTTGTTTCTCCTGATTAATTTCCCTGTTGAACTCAATGGATATTCAGGAGAAACAATGCTTGTAGTATCTACTGCATATCTGGCAGCAGCACCGTGGTTTGAGGCTCATTTGATACCTTGGACCCTTGATGACTTAAAGCCATTTAGCCAGCAAATGTGTTCCATACTGTATCAGCATAATTTACAGCTGAATCTAGCCCCACCCCCCAATTCCCATAGAGATCCATTCAAATGCAAAGAGTTTTTTTATCGCTTGTAGGACAACCTGAGAATAAGATATCCAGACTCTGATGATGTTCATAGACGGTCACAGACATCAGGAAGTCATGGATGATATACAACCAAATACAAAACATGACTCTTTTATTTTACATTATGTTAATTTGTCAAAAACACTGAACTGGGGGACTACGTATAAAAAGTGCTGTAATTGCTACATGGCGAAACCAAAATGTATAAGAATACCCTTTAATAAAAGCTCTGAGTCTGCGCTTTGACCACATGTGAATTGTTTGATTACAAACAGAGAAAATTAAATATTAAATCAGAAAAAGAAGAAAAATGGAGGGGTTCTAAAACTTTTGACCGGTAGTGTATTTCAGTTGCACGTTTGCAAGTTTGATAAAACTGTATTGGCGCTTTATGAAAACAGTAATAATGATATCTCATAAACCCAAAAGGCCTGGATGCACTTGCACAAAACACAATAATAAACTCACAACTAAAAACACAAACCTTACGTAGGTTACTGGGCATCATCCAGTATGATGGAGCATACGTGAAAGTTTTTGTCCCCCGTATCCGCACAGCTGCCTCTGCCATAAATAGCAGAGCACCAACGGGAGTACAAGACTCAGCCAACCCTGCCATGCAGGTGCAGTGGGTGCTCTCAATGTGCCCATCTGTACCAGCAATGACCCATGGCTTCAGAGGGATTTCACTGAGGCGTATTGAGTGCAGGACCTGAAGACACACAGAGAAATTGTGTAACTACAGCGTTGCCATTTTCTCACATTTAGATTAGATAGCAAAATAGATTAGGTAAATAGTCAGGATCTTAGCATACAAGATGGTACAAATGTCTACAAGGATACAGTACCATCCGCTGGTTGATTAAATTAGACATTTTCCTAGCTATGTATAAGGTGCTACGTCGCAGTATACACGTATAAAAGACTGTGATTGTGATTCTGACATTTAGCTAGCATGATTTAGCTAGTTAGCTAGCATAAGTAAACACGTAATGTTACCTTTGTCCGGATGATGACGTAGTCAGTATTTCGTCGGTGGATTTAAAGGTCTTGCACCCACCCGTTGGTGAATTGGACATGGGTCTATAAGGATTTCAAAAATTTTAATTGCTGACAAGTGTAGGCGCTAACACCAAACACTAGATAGATGCCAACATTGGTCACACTAATCGGCGGCAAGCTGTCAAGGATTTGTAGACCACTTGGAACTTGGCAACTCGTACGGGTCGATGTTATTTACTAATAAAAGTTTTTGTTGATACCGCTCCCTTGCCTCTTTCATGAGCTTTTCCCTGTACGGACATTTCAGTTTTTCACATTCTTTATACATTTATTTTAAAAAGTTATTTATTTAATTATTTAAAATGACTGGCGACAGTGACAGATCACAGCTGACAGATACAGACCTTTAAACTCGTATTCTCCAAAGATGGTGGTGCCGTCCCAGAATGCTCCGCAATTCCCATTCCAAATAGACATATGGCCAAATAGTAATTTTCCTAACTTTGCTGCATTTTCACAAATTTCTCAATGTTTTCACAACTTACTAAGTGGTTTGCCACGCCCATGTGTGGATGTTTATGATATAGGAGTGCAGCATTTGTCGTGGTTTAATAACGAATAACAAGCTATACACTGGGGGTTTTTTTCCTAACATGATTATGTAACGTTAGCCAATTTATCGATATGGCTTATATTTTACTGACATTGATGTAGCTAACGTTAGCTAGCTAAGTTATTGCTATGACTGGCATATTTTACTGACATGATATCATGTTAGATATATATGTAACGTTGTCATAAAATTTTTCCCGACCTTGAAAACTGCCAGACTTGTTTACATTTTGGGATAGATGTGGCTCTTGAGTAAATCTATCGTTGTTTCCGTCTAGGCACTTTCAACAGAAGAAATATTGGAAGCACTATCCTAAAATTTCTTCTTACCGTGAAGAGTGCCTGACCCGCAACCGCAGAAATGTGTTAACACCGCGGCAAAATTATATCGAGAAATACCATCTTTGGGGAAAAAACGCGATATTCTGTAAATGCATTTAGATGAAACCTACCATGCATAAAAACATAAAAACGCTCGTCAGTCACCCATTTCATCTATTTATAATGCCATCATAGCGCTGAGTGTACATGGTCCCCCCATTTTAAGGTACTACAAGTATTTGTTGAATTGGCTTCACAGATTCGTTAGGCAGGCGTATTCATTTGTGTCGTTAGTGAATGCAGAAGAGAGCTGTTGATGTCTAGTCTTGATTCTAGACTTTGCACTTGCCTTTGGAGATTGTTGTTGGGGTGTGACAACATGAGGAAGACAGCAGTGTCGATGCAAATTAAGCTGGCCGTCATAAGGCTCAGAAATGAAAATCAATCAATCAGGAACATTGCAAAAACCCTGGGCATGCCCAAGTCAACAGTTTGGTTCATCATTAACAAGAAAAAAACAACTGGTGAACTCAATTATGTCAAAAGACCCGGTAGACCGAGGAAGACCACTGTAGTGGATGACCGGAGAATACTCTCTATGGTGAAGAAAACCCCCCTGACAACAGCCCAACAGATCAAAAACACTCTCCTGGATGCAGGTGTAGATGTGTCAAAGTCTACCACACGTAGAAGACTACACCAGCAGGACTACAGAGGGTACACTACAAGATGCAAACCACCAATAAGCTTGAAGAACAGAAAGGCGAGTGCTAAAAAAGCACCTAAAAGAGCCCCAAGAATTCTGGAACAAAGTCTTGTGGACAGATGAGACAAAGATTAACATACCAGAGTGATGGAAAGAGGAAAGTGTGGAGAAAAAAGGAAATGCCCATGATCCAAAGCATACCACCTCATCCGTGAAATGGTGGAAGGGGTGTTATGGCCTGGGCCTGTATGGCTGCCAGTGGAACAGGCTCACTTGTCTTCATCGATGGTGTGACTGCAGACAGAAGTAGAACAATGAATTCTGAAGTCTACAGAAATATTTTATCTGCTCAAATAAAACCAAATGCCTCCAAACTCATTGGACGGCACTTCATCATGCAACAAGACAATGACCCGAAACATACTGCTAGAACAACGAAGGGGTTTTTGACGGCCAAAATGTGGAAAATCCTTGACTGGCCGAGTCAATCACTGGATCTGAATCCAATTGAACATGCATTTTACATGTTGAAGAGGAGACTGAAGGCAAAAAGTCCCCGAAACAAGCAGGAACTGAAGACAGCTGCTGTAAAGGCCTGACAGAGCATCACCAGGGAAGATACCCAGCATCTGGTGATGTCTATGTGTCGCAGACTTTAAGCAGTCTTTGCATGCAAAGGATATGCAACCAAATATGTAAAATGATTACTTTATTCTACATTATGTTAAACTGTCCAATATTTCTTGATGCCCGAAAATGGGGGGGACTATGTACAAAAGGTGCTATAATTTCTAAACGGTTCATCCGATACGTATGAAAATACCTTCAAATTAACCCTCTGGGGTCTAAGGGTAAAATGAGGCACACTGGTGATTGTGCGATGCTCTGACATTTGTGTAAATTTCATCAACTCTATATACAGTGATTCCAAAGTGTTTCATATCTTTGTTTTCAGCACAGACTCAGCTACAATAATATGGCAGCAGTAAGTAAGTCATAATCATGTGTGGATTGTAAACTGCTCTAAAAACAAACAAACTGTAAACAGTAGTTTTGAACATGCACAGGAATGTTGTAATAAAGCACACTGAACAATTGTGAATAAGACTTTTGGTCACTGAAATGTGTTCATCAAGGTCTTGGGTATCAAAAGATGACAAAATATTTTAGCAAATCCAATGAGAAATATAAAATAAATTGCTAAAAGTTAGTGTTGTGACTACTATTTTTCAACATCAGGTGAGAATGGGAGGGCAAATGGCCTTTCTGTAATGAATATGCATTGGGTAGGACGACCTGCCAGCTAAGTAGGCTATTCACACCTGGCCGCATGCCTCCCCACCACTAAGACAAAGACTCAGTGAGCCATTTAGAAGACAGAAACAAAGACATCTTTTGATTTTCAGAACCTTTATTGAAGCAAACTATACGCATGGAAGATGAGATGAGACTGGTGTACTCTTGCAACGCTTGCGTGGCCTCTTAGCTAGTGGTGAACTAGGCCGTGTTTCCTGATCAGCATCTCTGTAAATATGATAAAAACAAAATTGTTAGGAAATGTGACATCAAATCAAACTTTATTTATATAGCACATTTCCTTCAACAGGTGAAAATTAAATGTGCTTTACAAAAAAGGGGCAAACCACTAACTAATGAAAACAAAACTTAGAAAATGTGACATGGTTACATCATATACAAACAAAGAACCAAACAAACACAACCAGACGCAGAGAGGTAGCCTATAATTTTGAGAAGCAATGGTTAGAATCGTTCGTAGTGTGGGCATTTACAAGCGCGCATATTAGTGAATATTCCTACAAACACACAGAGAATGTAATACAGCACACATTTACAAATAATGCAAACTATCAACGAAACAACATTAGCTAAACTAAATAAACATTGATATTCCAGCTCAACTACACGCAACTCATCAATAACAATGCCTCAATCTGAAGTAGGCTAGGTCTGTTTAGCTAAGTGGTTATTATATTGCTATTTCCCGAATTTACTTACAGTATGCTAATATCGATTGTGCGAGGACATCAGTTTTAGAATCTTAGCCACGCCACGGGCTATTTATTACCAATATGATCGAAAAACATACAGTCTACCTGATACTTCTAACACAACCAGACGCAGAGAGCCTAGCCTATAATTTTGAGATGCAATAGTTCGAATCGTTCGTAGTGTGGGAATTTACAAATGCGCATATTGCTGGATATTCATACAAACACACAGATACGTTGCAATACAGTACACATATTTACCAATATGATCATAAGAAATATACTTACGCATGAAGTTGATCCTCAGCTGGATCAGTTCGCTGTTCGAAATGGCACCACTCTTCATCAGTGTCGGCTTCCGGACGGACCATTTTCCAAAATTAAACGAAATGTTCACCTCAAAAGAAGTGAATTAGGTGACACTTTGACATTCTATCCCGCTTTCGCAGACTTGGCATTTCTCACATGGATCTCGTATCGCCCCTCCTTTAGTCTCCTTCTATGGAGAGTAATTATAATGTTGTTAACATGTGAATGCGATTTGGGCAGACTTCCTGCTGAGCGAAATTCACATAGTAATGAGTAAAGTTTAACGAAGCATACATGATCTAATTAATCAAATTTAGAACATTTAAAACAATTCATATTATTTGCCAATGGGCGCATTGTAAAGTCGCGATTCTAAGGTTTCTGTTAATGTTTTTGTTGCGTCTGTATGATAACAGCACGTGAAGTTAATCATCCAAATAGAAACGAAAGTAAATTTCATCTTGTCGAGCTCCGCCGGTGGAGCTCTCGACCCCAGAGGGTTAAAGCTGACTGTCTGTCATTGTATCCTTTCAAACTCAAAGTGCTAGAGAACAGAACCAAAATAACAAAAAAATGTGTCACTGTCCAATGAATTATGGTGCTCACTGTAATTTCTGCAGCCTACTTGAGTTGCAAAGAAATTCCAGTGTAAGCTTAAGTATATTTTCCTGGTGTGTATTATACATGTCCAAAAGTGAACCAAGTGACTTTCTTATTTTAAGAAAGCATGCTATATTAGTGTTCTTATAAAAAATTTTAGGGTCCATATTGTCAAATTTCCCTTCAGTCTAAAACTTGCTATATAAGTAGTAGGATAATAGGAACGCACCTTATTCCCAAATTCCCCTCCTCAGACAGTGAGAATTATTTTAAGACCCCCAAAAAATTCCACAATACATTATGCTACATCCCCCGCTTGCTTAGACTTTAGTGGATATGCCTAGGCCCACTTTGTATTTTCAGTCAATCGTTGTACATATTGCCACTTGGAGTTCCCATCAGCAAGATCCATCCTGACCAGTACAAATGGTTCAGACACCTGAGCAGTTCCAAAAGATTTAGAAGTGGACAATGGCATATTGGTAACTTTATGTACAAAGAGGCGTGAATACATACTTAAACTGGGATGTATTTTTGGGTTATCTGATGTTCTTCTGGCACTGAGGGGAGTTCAGGAATAAGATGCTGTCCTATTTCCATGCATTTTCAATGATTTCTCAATAATAACATGTTTGGCTGTGCAGAGTTTCATTAACCCAAGAACATGGCTGGTGCTCACTTAACTTTTCTTATGTACTCACTATGGATGAATTATGCTTGAAGTTCTTTACAACTTTTAGTACATCCAGTATAGCTACTCATGTAGGATCCAAAAAATAATACTAAATTACTGAACTATTAGGCTACTAAGCCACTAGTTCTGACTGGATGTTTAAGTTGCTTATGAATTTTAACTAAAACATGAGCCAGTTTAGGCCCAAAGTTGTCAAAGTCAGACTAGTGTGTCTATATTTTTAATTTACATATAGCCAGTTTATAGGTTTTCTTTTCTCTTCCTTTAATTTCTAAGGGGGTGCAGCGCAATATTGCTTAAAACACTCCACGCTATGATGGTACTATAAACAAATTGAGCGAGATTGATGAAAGTTCTATTATTTATTTATTTATTTATTTATTTTGACGTATAGTAGGTTTGATCTAAATGCAGTTATAGCATATATCCTTTTCTCCAACGGTGGTAGCCTATTTCTTGATATAATTGTTCCGCCCTGTTAACACATTTCTATGGTTACGGGTCAGGCACTCTTCACGGTAAGAAGAAATTTTAGGATTTTTCCGATATTGCTTGTGTCGAAAGTGCTGCGACGGAAACAGCGATAGATTTACTCAGGAGCCACATCTGTCCAAAATGTAAACTGTAAAATGTAAAGTCAGGCAGTTTTAAGGGTCGGGAAAAATTTTATGATGTTATCAATCTAGTATTTACACAGTTGATTGTTAAGACTGGTAACTAGGTGATAACCAGAAGTTCTGCCCACATTTTGACTAATATGGCCACGCACATTGATTCATTAAGAAATATCGTGGATAATGTTTGCGACAAAAAAATTGATTTGGCTCTGTACCCCAAAATTTTAGATATGTATTCAAACAGTTGCAGTATAGTGAGGCTTAGTCAAGTTTATTCAACAACCAATCAGAATTCTATACGTCAGTAGAGCCCAACTTAATGAAATAACACAGACATGCCAATGGTTTGGAAATAAAAAATAATTTGCATAATATGATGAATAATATTATATACTTCTAACTAGAGGAAATGATAATACTGCGATGGCTGAACATAAAGGTTAACAGTACTACCATTTAACAAAGGATAATTTGTGTTATGGGTTAGTGATAGGCTACTCTTATGTTACATGGTTAGTTTGTTAAATCAGTCTCATATAATAAAGTTTTAATGACGTAAAACTATAAGTTCAGGGAATTTGCTGACCAACATACGCACAACAAACAAAACACAACAACACAAAGCAGTAAAATAACCCAATCAGGTATTCAAATTTCATGCTGTTCTACAGTTTAATGTCAGGGTTAAGTAAAATGTGTTTCAATACTTAACGGTGATAATAAGGGAGACCAGTCCTTAATTCCATTAGGTGATGCTCCTCCAGCTCTTTAGCTGGTCCCAGGGGTCCATGGCAGGTGCACAGAGACTTGGGAAACTTCTTCTGTGAAGTCGGGGTTGCGATGGGTTCCAGTCAAGATGACAGATGTGCACAAATCTTCCACTTCGGCCCAGCCACAAGGGAGGTATGGAGGAAAAGTATGTAGATACGTGTTCCTCAAACAGCTGTTAATAGGACGGTGGGAGGCCAACTCAGGCAGGTCTCCAGCGAGGTGCGAGTTGGGAAGCGCAGCAATGTCCTTAAGGTGATGCATCTGGTCGGTTAGGCAATGCCTTACCTCAAAGTTGTTAGGTTTTTTGATGACTTTTATGCTGAAAAGTCACTGACGCGACAGAACCCCATGTGTGATCTCTTTAATGTGACTGGTGTATTATTTTGGCCACACAAACATTTAATTGGCTTGTGGTATTGAAGCAGTCAGTGAAACGTGGATAGATAGGCCATTGATTACTGTGTTAATGTTTAAACTGGTTCAATTTGGCTCCTCAGTCCTCCAAAAAGGGTGTATCCTTTGCCCCAAGCTGATGCTTGATCACGCAGAGTTTGTTGTAGGGTCACAAGAAGAAGGGAACAGGCACGTCATACTGTGTTTGACCAAAAAAGTTAATGATGAACGTGAGAGGGAGCCAGAGGCTCCAAAGTTCCCCTGAATGATTATACATTGTTACAGCAGTTAAAGTGCAGTACAAGTGCACATTCTCAGCTTTTATTGAAGGGCATTTCTTTATATGCTTAGGTTTCACCATGTAGAAATTACAGCACTGCTTATACATAACCCCCCCAAGTCAGAGCACCACATTGTCAGGGTTTGGGGGGTGAGGACCCAGGTGCAGAGTTAAAAAAAAAAAAAAAACACTGGAGGCTCAAAAGGTAAGTTTTTAAACAGACTTTACTTTCAAAAACACAAACAGAAAACAAACAAAAGGCCATGAGGGGCAATTCCCAAACACTCAAAAAATGTTTGTAACAATTAAACAGGCAAAGAAACTCAAAACATTCAAAAGACTCAAAACAGAAAGACACGCAGAGGACTCGAAATACTCGAAATACCGAAACTCGAAAATACTCGAAACGCAGGGAACACAACAGTAGGAGCGCAACAGAGATGAGAAGCAGGGAAACAACTTAAATACAAGAAGGTTAAATGAGACAACAGGTGAGAACACTAATAGAACCAACACAGGAGGAGAGGGATAATAAGACCCAGGAGAACACAATGCACAATTAACCCAGAGAGGGGAGGGATAACGAGACACAGGCAAAAACAATGATTGAATAAATTAACACAATAATAGAATCAAACACAGGAGAAAGCAATGATGCAAACAAACCAAAGTACGAAGCGGCAAAAAAAAAGGAATAACCGGAACAAAAAAGGGCAGAACCCCCCCCCCCCCCAAGGGATGGCTCCTGATGTCCCAGAAGACCGACCTGGGGAGGACTCGGGAACAGGACTAGAGGGAAGACGGGACTGGACTCGAGGGAAAGGGGACTCGAAAGGGGACTTGGGGCTAGACAGGACTCAAGAAGATGGGACTGGACTCAGGAAGACAGGGCTGGACTCAGGAAGACACGGAACAGGACTCAGACATGGAACAGGACAGGGAGACCTAACAAAAAGGCAGACTGACCGACAGGCAGGCAAGGAGACACACAGCAAGACAGACAGACACGCAAAGAGACAGACAGACATGCAGCAAGAGGGGCGAACCCAAAGACAGACACAGAAGCTGACAGACAGGTAGACAGGACAACAAGCAGACTGACTGACATGCAGACAGACAGGCAGACAAGCGAGTAGGCAGACTGGCCAACGGGCCGACGGTCTGGGGGGCAGAAAACACGCAAACAAACACGCAAACAAGCTAGTGGATAAACAGGCAGATAGACAGACAGACAATGGGGCAGGTGGACCAGCTGTCAAACAGTCTGGGGGACGGACCGGCCCCATCCCCAAGGGGGAATGTCCTCCAGGACTTGACCACCGAGATGCCCCAGGGTGCCGGAACACAGGAGGGCTGCCGTGCTGACTCGCCGAGGCCACAAACAGAACCGCCGGCGCTACTGTGGCAGACTCCGAGTCTCTGGACGGCCGGGGTTTCTGGACCCTAGGCCAGGGAAGCTCCTGGACACTGGGCAGTGGAAGCTCCCGGGGCAGTGGAAGCTCCTGGACGCAGGGCAGCGGAAGCTCCCGGACACTGGAAGGCACAGGGACACTGGAAGGCTTGGGGACACTAGGCAGTGAGAGCTCAGGGAGACGGGACAGGACTGTGTTTCTGTCTCTGTTTTTCCTTGTTGGGCCGCCAGATGGCGGCACTTCTGTTTTGTGTCCTGCTCGTTCCCCTGTTAATTGTATTATTGCTTTCAATTATTTTATTATTGTTTCTGATTGTGTCTCATTGTTCCCACCTGTGTCTTGTTATCCCCTCCTTTTCTGGTTTGATTGTTCTTTGAGTTCACCTGTGTCTTGTTACCCCTGTCTATTTAAGTTCTTTGTCCCCTTGACTCAGGTGCTGGTTCCTTGTGTTTGTTTCTGACTTTATGTACCTGCCTGCTTTTTTCCTGTCTGCGTATCTTTTATGTGTATGCTTGTGTGTTCCTCATGCCTGTATTCTGCCTGCCTGTGTTCTGTTCTGTGTTTTTTTGTTCTTATGAATTTTTTGAGTTTGTTGTTTTGCCCTTTGTGGCCTTATCTGTCCCATTTGTGTTTGCTTTTTTGTTGTAGTAAAGTCTTTATTTCCATTTTCCTCTTGAGTTTTGTGTGTTTCACACTGGGTCCAACTCCCCCGAAACCATGACATCTTGTTCATAAATCTACCTTTTGAGCCTCCTGTGTTTTACTCTGCAATTGGGTCCTGCCTAACCTGCAAATTCCTGACATATTGTTTGGAACAAATGAATGTTATGCTAATGAAAGTAGTCGGAGGCCAAAAGTTTCCATACATCAAGGCTAGACATTCAAACTCAATTTTTCACAACTCCACATATTTCATGTTACCATACATATCCTGTGTTTAGTCAATTATGGTATCTACTTTATTTTCATAAGAGGTCATTTTAAAACAATATCTAAAAGACAGATTTATTTCAGCTTTTAAGTACTATGTCAGATTTTCAGTGGGTCAAAAGTTTACATACACTTTGTTAGTATTTGGTGGCATTGCCTTGTAATTGCTTAACTTGAATCAAACGCTTGGGGTAGCCTTCCTCAAGTTTCTCACAATACTTTGCTGGAAATCTTCCAGACAGAATTGGTGTAACTCAATCAGATTTTTCGGCCTCCTTGCTCGGACACACTTCTTCAGTTCAGTCCACAAATTTTCTATGGGATTCAGATCAGGGCTTTGTGATGGCCACTCCAATACTTTCACTTTGTCGTCGTTAAGCCATTTTGTTACAACTTTGGAGGTATGCTTAGGATCACTGACCTGCTGGAAGACCCAATTGTGACCAAGTTTTAACTTTCTAGCAGATGTCTTGAGGTGTTGCTTCAGTATTTCTAGATAACCCTCCTTCCTCATGGTGCCATCTATTTTCTGAAGTGCACCAGTCCCTTTTCCAGCAAAACACCCCCACAACATGATGCTGCCACCCCCATCCTTCACAGTTGGGATGGTGTTCTTCGGATTAAAAGCCACACCTTTTTTTCCATACATAGCGCTGATCATTATGGTCAAACAGTTCCATTTTTGTTTCATCTGACCAGAATATACTCCTCCAAATAGCTAGGTCTTTGTCCTGGTAATCACCTGCAAACTTCATTCTGGCTTTTTTATGCCGGTCTTGGAGTAGGGGCTTCTTCCTTGCGGAATAGCCTTTCAGGCCATGCCAATATAGGATTCTCTTAATGGTGGATGTAGATACTTTGGTACCTGATGCGTCCAACTCCTTCACCAGTTCCTTTGTTGTTGTCTTGGGGTTCAGTTGAACCAGTCGGACCAAAGTTCGTTCACCCCTGGGAGTTAATTTGTGCCTCCTTCCTGAACGATGTAGTGTCGTCATGAAATGCATATGGCTGGTGTGTGACTTTGGTAAACATATGCATTGAAGATTCTGACATTCTGATAAGCGCAAAAGCAATAGTTTAAAAGCAACTGACAATTATTAGTTAGTAAATGTAAGTGTAAGAAAATGTTAGTGTAAGAAATGAAAGATTCCCCTGCGGGCGAGGCGGGATTTGATTGTCCGACCTTGCACTTTCAGGCAACAACATTGCGCCACCAACCAAGCAGCTAAAACTATTTTGGCTTTGTTGGTAAACTGTTATTGACTTAAACTTTGGAACTACAAATTTAACTTTACAAAGGACCAAATTCCCACAAACCATTTCATGCACAGTAGCATAAAGTAACATCAACACTATGATAGTTGCCATCATATTACATACTGCCCCTGCACAATACTGTGAAATAATGAAAACTATAATAGGTGACAGATGTGTTTATATTACATTTTTTGGCATATCAAAAGAAATGGTCCCATCTAGTGGCCTTAAAAAACATAGTTGACACAGTAACAGGTGATACAGATGATAATGACTGATCAAGTGCATAATAAATAAATAAATAAATAAATAAAAATAAGAATGTAGCTAGCTATAGGCTATTTCTAAGATATTTTATTTTCTTACAGTGTGAGCTAGGTTATTTGATATGAGAGGAAATGGCCAGAGTTCAATCCAGATAGCTAGCTTCAAAGGATCGTTCAGAGAAATTAAATGCATAGAAACTGCTAAATTAATAAACTCATATAAAACAAGCTATTTATAATGCCAGAGAAAATACACGTAAAACTTATAAATATATTTACCTTGTAGTGACTGATGTAAATTAAGAACAGTTCCTCAGATTAGATTGTCTACCGTAATTTAAACCAGTGAACGTTAGTTCGCTACCTTGTTTGAAGTTGATAGGTATTAATTAAGGTAACTAGCTAGCTAAAACATTAGTATTCCTTTACATTTGGTAACATTACTGTACTTAACCTTAGCTAGCTAGCAAGATAAATCTGCTTGTCCTAACTTTTTCCCAGTTATGATTCAGGTAAAATTTTAAATAAAACAGTGATTTACCTCATTCAAGCCTCTCAGCCCGAGACACTCGAGCAAGCAATTGGTTAATTCTTGGTAGACATACGGACTCTGATTGGCCTCGTCTTTCAAATCTCGGTAGCGATATGCGCCCTGATTGGCTAACCCCTTCAATTCTTGCTAGATTCTTGGTGGTCAACGGGGATTTGATTGGATCTCACTACCAAGACTCACAGCTTCCTCGGGCGCCTGAAGTGTGAATTTTCTTGGTGAAATGTGCTCTTGGTTATAAAGAAGACAGTCCAGTAAGCACAACTGAGCTCTGGTTGCATTCCATATAGCCTGGCTATATAGTAGAGGTAGAGAACTTTCACGTTGAAAGGAAATGTTGCCGGTTAACTGAACGTGTTAATGTATGTCATAGTACAGTCTATACGTTTGGTGAAGGACAGGGTAGATTTGGGGCAAAAGCAAGAGTTGAAAAGTAATAATAGAATTATTAGTGAGCAAATAAGCTTTTCTAAGAAATGAGAAACTGAGTTTCAGGTGGGACTCAATCCTCTGATTCAGCAGTCCATAGACCATGACATTACCACTGAGCCACAAACTTATTGGCTGTGTTGAATGGAAATTTTCTTGGCCAAAACGATATAAGTGCATTTTGCATGTGTATGTGACATTTTGATTGGCTGGTGTAAGTAAATGATTAGCAGGTGTAGGTAAATGTCTAATGGGGAGACATATTGTTTGTGAGCTTGCAGCATTAAGATGATGTAATCTGGCAGGAAGAAGGAGAAAACGCAAAATCCTCTAAATTTGGGGCTTTATTGTGCGGACGTGTGAAGTTGTTTGTGAATTCTGTATGTTGAAATGGGGTGAGAGGGTACAGAAATTAACGTTTTGTAAGAGCTGAGAGTCTGAGGTCAGTGTGGGTATTTCTGTAGGAAACCCTGAAAAGTGGAAAACTCTCGGTACTGTATAGGTATGGGGCATGCCCCGCCAAGGCGTAACTTGGCTGGATGGCATACCTGCCATCCCAATGTTTTATTTTTTATCACAAAAAGTGAGAGCTCTGCGTATCAGAATCAGAATTGGGTTTATTGGCCAAACATGCTTTTTTCACATGTAAGGAATTTGACTCCGGTTCACAATAACTCACACTGTGCTTGCATTCAACAATGTCAACAACAAACAACAATGACAAACAACAACAAGAATAGTTTTTACCTACAGTAAGCAGTAGAGAGAGAACTGTATCGAGACAGCCAATCCTGGCGGCATCTTGATATCTGTGTGAGTGTTTGTTCAGCACTGCATCGTGTATTTGACCGTAACATTACATAGTAATATAAAAGCAGTCCTTGTGGCATAATTGTTTTTTATGTTTTTGGAAGATTTTACTAATTTTCCATCTCATCACCATGGCTAATGCAAATTCCTAAGATACTGGGACAGAAAAACAGGAATCATGAAGTCTAGCTCGGATATATATGAACATGTAATTATTACTGTTTGTAACATTTCAATTATTAACTAATAGTTATTGGGGGCTAACTAACAGCCCTAGCTCTTAGTATGGAATGGAAATGCCATGGTATCGCCACTCTGCAGATCATTTTTATTACTTAAATTCCCCTCTTTCATGCTACACATGTACCTCCTGTGCCACTCATGTTACATGCACCTCCATCCAGTACTTATTGTGCCTTGTATAATTGTCTTGATGTTGTAGCTTGTAATGCCTCCTAGTTTTACTAAGCATAGGTTATGTCAGAGTAATGTTTACTGTGTGAACTGGATTTAATGTGTTTATGGCTATGACTAACTTACAAAATGAGTATTGTACCTTATCGGACCTGTGTTTTGTAGTTGTTCCAATGACCTTTGGTATACACTTATTATAAGTCGCTTTGGATAAAAGCGTTTGCCAAATAAATGTAATGTAATGGTACTCATTCAAATTTATAGTGTGCTGGTATCTGCAAGATTATGGTAAAATTTCCATTGATCATAATAGCGATCGTAATAGTAATATGTAGTCCCATTCCCATGTGACAAAAGATTACATACTGCAGAGTACTGGAAAACAGACACATGAATTATTACATATTTAGGTATGTTTATTAGTGTCACAATGCTGCATTATTCCCCAACGTGATATCAATGTTTAATCTTAAACCATCATAAAGGGGAAAATGTATATGCTTTATAATGGTCAAAATAATTTTATTCATTTTTGGAGAAGTTTAGGATAGGTTTTTGGACTCTTAGAAATCTTACATAGAAATTCTCATTTGAGAATGAAGCAAAAGTGAGTTTCATGAGTCAAAACATTTGATTTGTAGAAAAATATATGATTATGCTATGATTTACAGGGACACCATGGTACACTGCTTACATTTAGCTTTATAGATCTTTAGTAGTCCCAATATTTTGTTTTATAAATGTGCCCTCTCAGTATTTCATTTCAAACTAAAGAAGAACAACGTTTTTAATCATTTCTACCTACATTATGAATATAATCTAATCTAAATTAGTATTGTAAATGGTATAAGTGCCTTGCTACATTTAAGGCATTTTTCAGGTCTCAGTGATGCTCAAATTTGGAGTTATAAAACCTTAAATAGGGCACTCCCTAAATGGGCAAGGATCGGCCAGATTTGACATAGCTAGCTACTACGCTAGCCACCACTACAATATTAATGTTTCAAGGAAGAGCCGACCCCAAAAGAAAAATAAAGAAAAAAATTAAGGAGTTTCTCCAAAGCACCAAAGGGCTTCTCATTAGCTGAGATTTCTGAAATTCTGCTCTGACTAGTGGCTGTCATAGGCATCAATAATGGGACAGCATGGCCGGCAACCGTGTTGAACAAGAGACCTTGAAGCAAAGGTAGTACATAAGTTTTTTGAATGTAACTTCAACAGTGGTTTACTAGCAACACTAATTAATTCTGGTTAGATCTTATTAACATTTTGCTAGATAATCCGAGGAAAAATGTGTGGGGCAGTGCCATGCATGCACACAATATTCTTGCGCATTGGACACAGTCAATCATGCAAGCGCATGCTTGTCCTCAGTATTTTAAAAACTAAATTCATTAAAGCTGCTGCAATCACAAAGAACTAATTGTGTTCCACTTTAAATGTGCAAAAACCAGCTCCCTTTTCAGCCATACAAGCCCATCTGTATTTTATTACCGCTTCATCGATTAGGGTTGTCCCCAGTTGAAATATTGAGGCCTCCATTCTCTCTCATCGACTAATATCAGTTTAAATGCTAACATAAATATATTTATATTTATTATCAGGAGCTTGCTAAACGGCAACATGTATCAGAGTGGTTTGAAACTTATGACCTAATGTACAACTTTCAGTAGGCTACTGCAGAATGCTGGGACATACCTGGCCAATTAGCCAGAAAAATAATGACAAACTTGTCAATGTCTAAATGACGGGTCCTATTCTGCTCTCTTCACACGTTCATTTGTATGGGTAGTCAGCAAATAGCGAACAGCTCCAATGAAGTTCAAGATTCATAAAATTAAGTTATAATTAGTTTACTGGCACAATAATTTTTTGTAAAACTGCATAAAAATAACAGAAATAAAGTTTGTTACAAACACACAATGTCCACTCGGCAAACAAGGTCAAACAGACAAAGTCCACTCGGCTAAGCAAGAATCAAAGTTGAACTGAAATAAGATCAAACAGGCAAAATCCATGAAGTGATCACAATCCACAATCAGCATGTGGGGCTCAGGCTGGATGAAAGCTGAGGTGAGGACACGTGTGTTAAATGTTATACTCCCTGATGTCACCACCTGTTGCAGCAAAATGCCACTCAGCTTCCACCTCCACTATATCTCACTCCCACACCGAACACATCCGATACTGTTTCTCACTTCTTTCAAACATACACATTCATACAAACACACATACCAAAGGGTATCTCTCTTTTACACAAATATTCATACATACCCACACCAGTGTGCTTCTCTCTCTCTCTCTCTCTCTCTCTCTCTCAAACACACACACACACACACAGAAAAATAAGGGTTGCAAGGTCAATATAAAAAATGAGAAAGAGAGAGAGAACTCACATGGTAGAGGGAGGTCGAGTCAGAGCTGGGAGAGGAGAGGGACTCCTGCCTCAGCACCTCCATCTGCAGAGATGGCAGCAGAGCATAGTGACTGGGGCTGCCTCCCTTCTCACTCTTCTTTTTGCTCCTTTTGCCTGTGTCTTGCTTGCTGCTGCGCCCAGTTAGATACTCTTCAGGGAGGGCCTTGTCCTTGCTCACATAGCACATCATGGAGTTCTCTGTGAGACAGGAGAGAGACCGGGGACAATGGTGAGAGGAGAGAGGTGCTGGGCGGGGTGCGGCATTGGGCGGGACATGAGCCAGGGTAGGGTTGTGCATGACAAGGTCTGATGTGGACCATAGGATAGGATAGGGTGGCACATTGAGCAGGACAGATGGGGTACCCCAGGGTATCATATGACCCTGGCTCTAAAGGGCTTACACACCAAAAATGGGACACACATCTTATGACAACACTTCACCATAGCTCTACAAATTAGAAAATTGAGATCATTAATTGTTAAATGACTCAATATTGAGTCAATATGTTGCTGACCTGTGAGCTGTAATTCCCACAGTGAGTGTAAGAGAAAGCTGTACTGTTAGTTCCTTCTTTACTCAACCAGCCCTGCTCACTGGCTGCTGCTATAGACCAAATAAAAATACACCAATGAGTAAAAACTAGCAAAAGAGACTGCTTTCCCATGTCCAGCCTCCTAGACATCTAGTTGTTTAGCCGAAGCCAATGAGATGTGAGGTAAGAGGGGAAAATGCTGTCAAAGTTTCTATGGTAACAGTGTGCCTTCACCAGACCTTCACTTTTGATGATGTTACTATTTCATGTAACACCAATAGAGGGGGGACAGACTGACAGCAAAAGGGAGAGAAAAAAGCGAGAGCGAGTCCAGAAAAAAATGAGAGGAAGAATTAAAGGGGGAGCAAGGATTACAGTATTTGTATTGTAGTTTGCTGCAGACAGTGATTTTACAGTATGCATGCAATACCAGTAAAATATTTTAAATTTAAATTGAAAGACACGTATAGCTAGGATTGGCAAATTGACTGATTTAAATTTCAATTTGAATCTAAGAGAGAGATACTCCAGGAGAATTCATATACCAGGGAGCTTTAACTGCCATTACTTTTTTAAGGCACACAGATGGATACAAATGTGGACATAAATTGCAGCCAGCTTTTCCACATAGAAGTGAAGCATAAGTCCCCTGTATCCAGCAAGATTATTTTTAATCATTTTACTCATTAAGATCATTTTAAAATGAAATGAATTCTATCTAAAAACACACCTCAGTCCAGTGAAAACATACCAAACATTAAAGTAGGGCAGAATTACACTATTTCCCTTCACTACTTGTGCATCTGATCGCTTCTACTCTACTCCGCATTTCAGATAAGCGTATCTTTACTTGATTTGTTTCTGCTGTTGCTAGTTAGAGAACATAGTTGTGTGTTAATTTAGATCATCTCTCTTTAATTTGTCTCAGCTGTTGCTATTTAGCGAACATAGTTGTGCGTTAGCTCAGAATCTCCCTAATTAACTCTCTGTTGTTAGTTAAACTAAAGAACATACTTACGCGTTAGTGAAACTGTGTATAGGTGTTGCTGTTAAATTGTATTGTTTAGCTAATTTTGAGTAGCTTCACCTGGTGCTTATCTGCCCTAATGAGGGCAAAGCAATTACGTAATTGCCACCCCGTATTTATAGCTCCAGCTGAGACTGCCATAGGCATAGGAATAACCCAATTCCCTTGTGCGCATTGCCTCACCCCAGATGGACCATCCACCGCAGGCGCAACTTATCTAACCTGATCTACCCACCCTTGTCCACACCTCAGGAATTTACTGTCACAGGTGGACTATGGAACTGCCAGTCAGCTGTCCAGAAAGCTGACTTCATTACTGCCTTTGCCAAAACGAAGTCTCTTTACTTCCTGGCTCTCACAGAAACCTAGATCACTCCCGAGAACACCGCCACCCCAGCTACACTGTCTGCAGGATACTCCTTCTTGCACACCCCCAGGGCCTCTGGCTGAGGCGGGGCTACCGGTTTGCTCATTTCTTTGTCCTGGAAGTTCTGTGTCCTTCTGTGTGATAAGATATCTTTCTGCCTGGCTGACATCTCCACCTGGATGGCCAGCCACCACCTGAAGCTCAACCTCAACAAAACTGAGCTGCTTTTCTTCCCATACAAGACCTCCTTACTACGTGAGCTCTCAATCACGGTTGATGGCACCACAATGACTGCCTCTCACTCTACTAAGAGCTTGGGGGTGGTCCGGGGTGACCAACTGGACCTCAAGGAGCACATCAAGGCAACATCACGGTCATGCAAATTCCTTCTATACAACATCAGAAGGATTTGACCATATCTGACTACGCACTCTACCCAGCTGCTCGTCCAGGCTATGGTGACCTCCTGCCTTGATTACTGCAACTCTCTCCTTGCAAGCCTGCCAGCTTGTGCCATACAGCCACTACAGACGATTCAAAATGCCGCTGCCCGACTCATCTACAACCTTCCCAAATTCTCCCACGTCACTCCTCTGCTGCGATCACTCCACTGGCTACCGGTCGCTGCCAGGATCCGGTTCAAAACCCTGACCCTCAGGACAGCCCCTATCTACTTGCAGGACATGATTTGAACCTATACGGCTGCTCGACCACTCCGCTCTGCAGCAGTACCCCCTCCCACCCGAGCAAAGGGATCACAGAGCTTCTCCACCCTAGCTCCCCAGTGGTGGAACAAACTCCCTGTCCCTCTTCAAACCTCTCCCTCACTACCCATCTTCCGCCGTGGTCTGGAGACTCATCTCTTCAGACTATACCTGGACTAACTCCCACCACTCTGTATATTTCATTCTAAATCCACGCCCCCTCCCCCCTTTCATGACACTCGTTACATGTTCCCCCATCCCAGCCGTTTTTGTCATTTGTATTTGTCCTAATACTGTAGCTTGTTCTTCTGCCTAGTTGGCTTTGCAGAGGTTAGGTCAGAATGGTGTTCACTGTGTGAGCTAAACTGTGTTCTTGGGTAGAAATAGCTGTACAAAATAAGTATTGTATCTTATTGAACCTGTGTTTTGTAGTTGTCCATGACCATGAAATGCACTTTTTGTACGTCGCTTTGGATAAAAGCATCTGCCAAATAAATGTAATGTAATGCAATTACTTGGCATCCAAAAGTAGTATTAAAATCTTGAATACATATAAAGAAAAACAAGTATCATGCCCACCAATTAAGTGGGATTTATGAAAAACAGCTTCCCCTTTCAGCTCGTTCTGAAATGAATATGCTAAACATTACCAAGGCCAGCTCCAGATAAATAAAGTCAACCAAACAAAAATTCTTATTATTATAAGAGGGAGCCATAACTGAAAAACATAGACATTTTGATATCAATACTTTTAATGGCAGGCCAAGAGTCCGTTTGAATTAATGAGTTATAGGCAGTGCTTTGTACATGTGAGTAACTTGGCATTTTCGTACGTTGGAAACGCGTTTTTTTATGAGATATCTTTTCTTTTTGCAAAGTGTTTGTTAGAAGAAAGTGGGAACAGTCATGCATATAAATGTAGACAATGACCAGTATACATACACATACACATGCAAACACGCATACAGCATAGGCAGTGCCGGATGTAGACTGGTTTTATTGGGAGGAGGGCGAGATTTTGGGGGGTCAAGTTGAGGACATGATTTGTGAAGAACAGTAGAGTGGACCTGGGTATAAAAACGTGAAATAACCCTTTAAGAAACGGTTGTGGATTATGGCTATCCTTGAGTGAATTTGTACAATCTGATGAATGTGTACTGTTTAGCACTTTTGCTTTGTTATATATGTAAAACAATGGCTGTGACAAAGGCTGCGGTGGCGTAAGTCTAAAAATAAGCTTGCACCATTAGAAAATGAACAGAAATGTCCCCAGTGTATGTACTCACTCATCTGACGGCCATGCAACGAGCCTTCATTGACAAAATTATCAGCAAGTTTGTAGAATTTGAGCTGCATAGGTCACAACTTGCATACCCTTCTGTTCTGCTCTGTTTTCTGTTATGTGTCGTCGAGGTGCACTTTCAGCGTTTCTGAGGTTTATGAGGCATTTTGATAGGCTGAGCTGTTCGCTGTTTTGCTTAGCTAGACAGGGGAGAATAGCAGCACATGGATATGTCCCAGCAATCTTTGCATATTAGAAAATAACAGCAGCACGAGAGAAATGAGGACAAATGATGAAATTTAGTTGAAACAATATGTTGCTAGCAGAATGGGCATGTAGTGCAAAGATAATAAAGTGACCATGATTGAAATGGGTTTCCTTATTGGACGCTATATAAAATAGACGGTATTGCTAGTTACTCTTTGAATTAATTGTTGAAGCAATGCGTGAAATTGCGCAGAGAAACTGTAGTGTAAATGTGCTTTTCTGATGTTCATTACTAGTAGTTATAATGATGAATGAGTCACGTTTTTAAAATGTAATGTTTTAATGGGGTGTTGCAGACCGTTCGTACGTAGTAATTGTTTGCATGTGGGTAGATAGAGAACAGGGCGAGGTAACATGAATGTAGAAATGTGGCGTTTGCTGATAAGAACATTTTCTACAGTAGCCAAGTGAAGCAATGTAGTTAGTAGAAATGCCACAGTGGTCAGCTGGTGTAACTTTTTAAGAGAATCAATACATTTACCATCATGAAATGCATATGGCTGGCCGTGAGTGACCTTTGGTAAACATCTGCATTGAAGATTCTGATATTTTGATAAGTGTAATAGCAATAGTTCAAAAGCAATAGACAAGTATTAGTTGACAATATACGTGTAAGAAAATGCTAGTTTAAGATACGAAAGGACCTGTCCCTGAGGGGGAGGCGGGATTTGATTTTACAACTTTGTGCTTCGCAGTCATTTACATTAGCAGTGCACCACCGTCAAGTAGCTGTCTAAAAGTGTGAATTTTTTTGGTTAAATGTGTCCCTGGTTTTAAAGAAGAAGACAGGTCAGTAAGCACAGTCGAGTTCCGGTTGTATCCATATAGCCTGGCGATATTGTAGGAGGTTAACTGAACGTGTAGATGGTATGTCATATTGCAGTCTATACGTTTGGTGAATGGCGGGTAGATGTGGTGAAAAAGCAATAGTTGAGAAATAAAAGACAATCATTAGTGAGCAAATAAGCATGTATAAGAAACTTGCTTCAGGTGCGGCTTGAACCTATGACTCAACAATCCGTAGACTGTGACGTTACCACTGAGCCACGAAGTGACTAGCTGTAGAGACTGGCAATTTTCTCAGGTAAAAAGATATGTCCATTTTGCATGTGTATGTGGCATTTTGATTGGCTGGTGCTGGTGAAGGATTGGCTGGTGTAAGTAAAATGACCAATGGGGAGACATATTCTTTGTGAGCTAGGAGGCAGGAAAAAGAAGAAGCAGAAAACACAAAATCCCCTTAGTTTGGGGTTTTATTGTGTGGACATGTGATGTTGTTAATGAATTGTTGAAATGGGGTCAGAATGTACTGAAATTAATGTTTTTAAAGTTACAATCTCAATGATTTCAGTTTCGTTCTCTATGGCGGTGCCAATGGCGAGAAGCGGTAATTGCAGGTGCGTTTTTGGACCTCACTTCCCATAGACCCAACCGGATCCAACCAGTGTCGCCTGTGTGACGTCAGTCAGTTGGCACCTGGGCCACGCCAACTATAATACTTATTATTTACTGAATAAAAAATGGTTGTTATGAAAGTAATATTATGTACATACTCATTCATTGTCTAACATTAGGCTAACTTAAACTGTCTTTACACTGCCGAGCCGGGTTAAAATGCTGTAGCAGGTCTGGGGTAGAATTAGTGATGATCAATTTCCACACACGTTCTTTATCCACCTTTTGCCCGGTATGAACATCTTTACACTGCAGAGAAGAATTCGCGGGATTCGCTGTGGCTCATGCAATTATGTATCTCCTGCACAATAAACAGTCTTTTTCGTGAATGACTGTTGTGTAATATTTTTGAAACAACTGCCTTACAAAATGTTACCCCTGGTGTTTCTGGTTTTGCTAGCTATATTGTTTGAGAATAAAGCTGAGCTGGGTGTTAAATTAGCATTCAGAACCAGAAGAATAAAACAAAAACAAAGGAGATTTAATCAAAAAGGGCATAAAGGCTGAAGGAACATATGAGGAAGCGTAATAAAATAACAATGCTAATCCATACTGCCGTATTCTTTTATTTAGTTTTCTCCGGCTTGACATCTTTACACAGAAATCAGACCACGTATACCCCGGCTTTATTCCTATCATTATAATATACTGATGAACTTAATGGCAGTGTAAATAACGATAACGCTAAGGCCAGTTCAGATCAATGATTCGCAACGAGACGAAACGGTTTTAGAATGTTGCAGAGAAAACTGCAGCGGTATGAACTGGTTAGTAGCAGAGCCGTTGCCTGCCCCTTTAGTTAGCTACGTTGCAACAAGGTAGCATTGCATTCGAGAGACGGTTGGCGAGGTCGGTAGCGTTAGCTAGCGTTTTTTCTAATTGTTAGCTGACATTAGATTGTGTTAATTACATTAGCTAGCTAGCTAACGCAACGTTTCCTGATATGAGAGATGGATACTGTGCGTAACGTTGTCTAAACTAATGTTGCCTTTCTTGACATGGTCCGGTAGCTAGCGTTAGCTGTGCAAATAGCTATGTAATTTAGTAACGTTACATTGTCATCAAATGTAATACAAAATCTACATCAACAAATAATATGACCTCTCATGTTACACAAGAACTTTTTAGGGTTCCATAACTTTCTCTGTTATTGTAGCAGACACCGGAAAAAACAGTACGCCGCTCACACACAAGTGAATTGAAGAGCAAGCCTGTTGCGTTAGCGCCGCCTACCCTCTCTGACGGACCATCCACTGGTGGGTGATGGAAAACGCGTCACTAACTATGCGCCGCTTGTGATTTTTTCCCGGGAATGTCGCCACAGACACCCAGTTCTTTAATCATAAATTATTCTAATAATAATAATATAAATTAATATAATAATAGGCTCAATCACCGTTGTGTTACCTAATTTGGCGATAGATAGTGACTTAAAAGACGTTTATTTTAATGAAAATCTTTGAGATTATTACTTTAAGGGCTGAGAGTCTGTGGCTATTGCGGTTATTTCTGTGGAGAACCCTGAAAAGTGCCAAACTCTTGGTGTTGTATAGGTATGGGGCATGCCCTGCCAAGGCGTAACTTGGCTGGATGACATACCTGCCATCCCAATTGACTGGATGTCATGCCTGCCATCCCAATAACCTGCTTTTATAACACTGAAGAAAACAGTCTCGTTTCAAACAGACAAAATATGACAGGAGCCAGAAAACCAGGCTTATGTCCAGGAAAGTTGATTTTAAGTTTTTTAGAACACATGCAAGCCGAGAAACAGAGCTTCAAATAGATGTATCATACATGGAGATTGGACAATTATTGAGGAAGTAGTGCTGTTCTGAAGTTAGAAAGTTATGCTGAATGGGCGGCCAGAAAACCAGAGATTTTCGCTACCAAAGATTGACAAGGGATTCCCACACTTTTGTGACATATTTCCTTAGCAACCATGTGTTTAAATAGATACCAGTTACACCAAATTACACATAATGCACTGTGGTGGTATATTCTACCTATTTGATGTTGCATGAATGCATGAAATACAAATATATGCTTAGAAATCAACTTTAATGTAGGTTGAAAGCAGAAGTTAGGATCCTCACTGCCTCTTGTTCACACCCACTCAGACTTTGAATTAATTTATGCAGCCTTAGTCACGCCCCCTTCCCTGGAATAACAATGATGCCTTTGACAAGCTGTCAATAGCTGCTCTCCTACTACTCACCAGTGAAAAGAATAGTAGGCAGCTTTTTCATTGACTTAATCACCTGAAATTGAAATATTCTTCCACGACCGTTTGGGCATATTGTTTTACCGTTGTCAAGCAAAACTCTCGTTGGTAGTTGTATTTGCACCGTTGATAAGCAAAAACCTCTGGTCATTAATTCTACGAAAACAACAATTCTATCTAGAAAACATAGATCCTTCTTGTATTATAGCATACAATTAGCACCAATTTTGGTCATTTTTGTAATTACATTATTTAAGAAAACAGCATGAAACCATAACTCGATCAAATTCATCTCCCTAGCTCTGTCTAGCTTTTAAAAATGGTGCGGTCACGCATTGTAGACAGCGTTTTTCCAAGACCCTCTGAAACCGGGTTTGAATGCCAGCTAGCTTTATGATAAGTTCTCCATCACTTGTTACCTAGCAGCAATATTAAAATTCAGCTTGGTTTTAGCCTATACAGTCTCTGGTTTTAGCTCAAAATGGTCTCACGGCATGCTTTGTATGGTTAGCTAGCTAGCTAACTACTGAATTATATTAAAAACGGTGGTTACTATAAACGCAGTCGTTTACAAATATGCAGAAGAAAATGCGTCCCGTAGCCATGAGTTAAATACGGAACGCCTATTCTACTGTCCAAATAAGGGACGATTCAGTATTTTGCGGGATGGTTGGCAACCCTAAATGAAGCCAGTAACTAAAACGTTGCCATCAATTGCAAAATTAAACACTGGAAAGGGGAGGGGATGTAACAACAAGTCAAAATTGAAAGAATAATGTTGTTGTTTTAACTGTGTTCGAATGCTGGATTTTGTAGCGCATTGATTTTAGAACTGTTAAAAGGCCGAGGTGTCCCTTTACTTCATTTACTTTTACCATGTCAATCCATTTGTTCTTGTCGCTGGCACTATCTAAATTCAGCTCGGTAATTTGGCGGAGAGCTTTAGCCACATTACCAGCCTTGTCACACATGATAGAATCTCCTGAGACACTCGTAATCACTCATAAAAAGTAGACTAGATTGTAAACAACACAAGCTGTTTCCTGACTACTTATTCAGGAATGTCATGCGGATTGGTCATTAATATGGATGTCCCGCCCATTGTCCTGCCCCCTCGCAACAAGCAGACAGAAAGATAGAGAGAAAGACAGTTTAATTATTTAACTTTTTCTCATGTTTACCGATCAAATACGAGTTTGATATTACGGTATTAGAAAGTATACATGTTTAAGAAGTCATTTCTGCAAAAAATTGAATTTTGGTGAAAAGATTATGGCAAATATGAAAATTATGTTTTCAATTAAAACGCGATTTTCTGGAGAATCACCTCATGTGACTTAAGCCTGGGCTCAGTGGCTCCTTTCACAAATGTTTTTATAAATCATAAAATAGTTACTCTTCCTAATCAGACCTGGATCAAATACATATTTGTTTTGGATGAAAATAGTTTTCTACACTTTACTGATCTTATCTGGAGTATTGGAACCAATTAAATACTCTCAAAAAGTGCAAACCCTGCCTTCGGGTCATATTGGCTGGCTCAATTACACCAGGCAAGATCAACAAAGCACAGGAAAGTATTTAAATCCAAAACAAATACATATTTGACCCAGGTCTGATCCTAACTCTGAACTGCATAGTATGAACTGCATGAACCCCACCACGTCTACCTGAGGGACACTTAAGTCAATTATAAACTGAAAAAATTATTTTATAATAAAAAAATAGCTCCATTATGAAATGCTGTATGCTTATGAAATAAATTTAATAAACTACAGAATGTAAGACTAACATATTTTTTCTTTGAAAATACTTGTTCTCCCCTCTTTGTCAAAGCCACACTTTACTTGCATCAGCTTGATAAAATCTCCACGGAGTTCTAAGCTTATCATTTCTATTACTACAGTATCCACAATTTTTCATCCCCACCCCAGACGCTTTATCAACTTCATCAGACGATTGTGCTTTGCACTGAATTAATTTTGCGTGATTATAAGTACAAAGTTAGCTTCCATAGCAATTGATTAGGAAACCTGTATCAAAGCACTGGTCATTCAGTTGTTGAACAGTGTGCTGGTGTAGATAGCGACATGTTCGCACCTGGGTAACAGCACCTGTTGTCTATTGTCAGGTGGTTGTGAAGAAAATGGCACAAACTGCCTGTATTTCAATTTTTTTTATTTTAAAAACACAGTTATGTTATTTTAAGCCAAAATATTTAGGAAAGTCATGGAAGGAGGAGTAGTCTGGAAAATTTGAGAAATTGATGTAATGACTTTTTAGATGTTTCTGATTGGCCAACTGTCATAATTAGGAGTTAATTGGCACCTGTGGCTGTATTTAAGGACCTACCTTCAGAGCCACTGCCTTTTTGCCCTTGGTACCATGAGAAAATCCAAGCAACTCAACCAAGGCCTCAGAAAAATAATTGTG
This sequence comes from Anguilla rostrata, assembly GCF_018555375.3. Lineage (NCBI taxonomy): Eukaryota > Metazoa > Chordata > Actinopteri > Anguilliformes > Anguillidae > Anguilla > Anguilla rostrata. The sequence goes on along the minus strand of NC_057936.1, from coordinate 44,572,826 downwards.
GAACTCCACAAGTCTGGTTCCTCCTTAAAAGCAATTTCCAAACAATTAAAGGTACCACAAGCATCTGTACAGACAATTGTGTGCAAATATAAAAATCTTGGGACCACACAGACACTTCATAGTTCAGGAAGGAGGCATAAATTAACTCCTAGGGCTGAACGAACCTTGGTCTGCAAGGTTCAGCTGAACCCTAAGACAACAACAAAGGCACTGGTGAAGGAGTTGGAGGCTTCAGGTACCAAAGTATTTACATCCACCATTAAGAGGGTCTTACATCGCCATGGCCTGAAAGGCTGTCGCGCAAGGAAGAAGCCCCTACTCCAAGACCGGCATAAATAAGCCAGAATGAAGTGTGCAGGTGATCACCAGGATGAAGACCTAGCCTTTTGCAGGAGTGTTCTCTAGTCATATGAAACAAAAATTGAACTGTTTAGCCATAATGATCAGCGCTATGTATGGAGGAAAAAGGGCGAGGCTTTTAATCCGAAGAACACCACCCCAACTGTGAAACATGGGGTGGCAGCCTCATGTTGTGGGGGTGTTTTTCTGGAAAAGGGACTGGTGCACTTCAGAAAATATCATAGCATCATGCATCATGAAGAAGGAGGATTATCTATAACCCCAATTCCAAAAAAAGTTGGGATGGTAAATGAAATGCAAATGAAAACAGTAATTTGTAAATTTACTTTGACTTGTATTCTAACAAAAACAGTATAAAGACAAGGTATTTAATGTTCTACCTAATTAACTTAATTGTTTTTTGAAGATATACATTTATTATGAAAGTTATGCCTGCAACACTTTCCAAAAAATTTTGGACAGGGGCAATTTAGGACTAATAACGATGTAACAAGTTGAAATATCACAGTGATGTGATACAGGTGATGTTAAACAGGTGAGGCAATCGTGTTATAGTATATAAGGAGCCTCCAAGAAAGGCCTAGTCCTTCATGAGCAAGAATGGGTCGAGGCTTGCCAATTTGCCAAAAGATGTGTCAGCAAATAATCCAGCACTGTGAGAACAACATTCCCCAAAGACAAATCAGTAGGATTTTGGGCATTTCACCCTCTGCAGTGCACAATATAATTAAAAGATTCAAGGAATCCGGTCTATTCTGTCCCCTGCATGTGTGGCTCTACACAAAGTGACAGATAGCTAAACAGATATACTGAAAGGGTTAAATGATGACTCAGATGTGGAAGTAAAGTTGAGGGCTGTTTACTTGTTTATCTTCGTCAGTTGCTTTCAAACAATGCCTTTCCAGACATTTGAAACTGTGAAACTGAAATTAAAATACACAAAAATATTTTCTCAATGGCTGCACTGCACATGGCAAGAAAAGAGTTTAGCTAAGTGTCTACAAATCTCCTCTAATACAAAATCAAACTGCAAAACATGCATCAGGACTTAACCATAAAGATTAAACATAATATGAACTTACAATCAAAGCTTCTCCAGGGATCAACACAGGCGGATACAAAAGCTTGAACAGAGAGAGGTCTTGAGCACTTTATTGTCCAAAATCTCAAAACAAAATAGCTGGTCTTCAACCCATGTGATCACAAATGACCTATAGAAAACAAATGTCATTTAAAGCTACAGAACATTTCGTTGATCAGTCTTTAAAACAAATACTAGGAGATGCAGCAATCTCCACTGCCAGGACAGCAGCACCTAACTCAAGCCTAGAAACAGTATGGATTGACATAGGGGCCAACTTGGCTTTCCCCATGATGAAACCAACGTGGCATTTTCCCTTGACATCTATCACCTTGAAGTATGCCACAGCTGCAGTGACTTTTATGGAAGCATCTGAAAAGATGTAGATCGCCGTACATTGAGCTTCGGAGAAGGAGGCTGCAGTGTAGGCTTGAGGGGTTTCGAACTGTTCTAGATCTTGCAGTGAATCTCTCCAAGCAATCCATTCTGCCTTCTTTTCAGCTGGGAGGGGAGCATCCCAGTCACTGGTGTCGCTGTTTTGCTGTCGTAGTAAGAGTTTTCACAAAACCAAGTGGGTCAAACAGGCTGTTAACTGTTGCAAGGACTCCTCTTCGAGTGAATGGCTTCTCACTGTTGGCAACACGGAATGTGAAAGTGTCATTGCTTAATCCGAGACTACGCTGCACAGGACGTGCTTCGATCTAGGTCGGGGTCTTTCAAGTCCTTTGCATGGTCTATTGATGGGAATGCTTGCATGACGACTAGACAGCTGGATGCTATTTTATGGAGCCTCAAGTTGGAGATGAGAAGCGTACCTTGGGCTGCTTTCTGTTGCAGATGGCAGTGACTTGAGTCCATTGTCAACAGAGAAGTCCCTATGTATGAACTGCTTTGCATTTCCACCAAACTCGTCCTCCCCATGTAGAGCTGCTCATCGTAGTCCATAGGTAGCAATCGCAGGAGAGGGGCGATTGCCAAATACATGGACTTTCATCCTGTATTCCACAACCTCCTTGGTGGTGTCGTCTTTGAATCACAGGTATCTGAGGAAATTTCTGTGATCCTCCTGAAGCTGTGGAACATTTGTTCAATATCTGCTATGATGGCTACCTGCTCACGCCTGAACCACATTAGTAGTCCCAGCAAGCTGTTGTTTAAGTCTGGTCCTGTCAATAGCACATTGTTCAATGAGACACCGAGATGTGGAGCGCTGGAGTCAAACACGACTCGGATTTGGCCAGGCTTGCATGGGTGGTACACGCCAAAACTGGGAAGGTACCAGCATTCTTCTCCATTGAGTAGAGGTGGAGCCAACTCAGCATGATATTAGTCAAATATTTTCTGCATGAAAGCTAGAAAATGGCTCTTCATTTCAGGCTTTCTTTCGAGTGTGCGGCAGAAGCTGGTGAAGCGAGTCAGAGCTTGCTCTCTGTTGTTTGCCAGGTGTGACCTTGGCGTGCGAAAGGGAAGGGGAGCCATCCAACTGTTGGCATCATCTATAAACATCTCCTTGTCCATCAACTAAATGAACTGTTTGTCCTCAATGGATGTGGCAACCTTATTGTCATCCTCTGTTCTTTCAAAGATCTTACTTCCCAGTGAACGCTTACCAGCATTCTGAACTAGGCTGTAAGTGAGATGAGAAAGTTGTTGGTTTTGAGAGCTGAGAGGTTTTTTACTGGTCCTTACTGTGAGCTTCTCTTTCAGGATGAGGTGGTTGGGACAGGGGCTGAAGTGAGAGTGGCGACCTTTCTCCAGAACATTAGTGCAGTACGCAGTGACTCAATTAGGCTTTTGAGCTGTGCCCAGACAGACTTCTCCAAACACAGCCCAGCCAAAATCAAGTCTTTGGGCATAAGGGGCATTATTTGGCCCATTACGCTGGTCTCTCACCTTATGGACTTGCAGGACATCCCAGCCTGTGCATCTGGGTCGAGTTCAGGGATGAGGTGAGCAATAGGCTTAAGGTGAGAGTGGTGTTTGGAATCCTCAGGAGTAGGTATTTCTGACTTATCATCCGGCATATGTTTGCACTCTATCAGTGCAGGAAGAAGCATGCTGAGACCTCCATCTAAGGGCTTTGCGATGAAGCCGGTTTCTCTTCTCCCAGACATCTCTGTGACTCCAGCACATGTGCGTAGAGTGTAGGGAGAGTCTGCACCCTCGAGGTTGAACAGGTCAAAGAACTCTGAACGAGCGAGAGACCTATTACTCTGGTCATCGTGTACAACATAGACTCTCATCAATCTGTCTGGTTGTCCTTTAGGATGCACCTTGATGAGGCAGATTTCAGAGCAGGAGCGGGAGCTATTGACTTCACCACACTGTGCATTTGGAGATTATGTCAGGAGAAGCCTCATCCTTTTCCTCCCCGCCGTGCTCTGAGTCAAGGCCTCTGGCGGTCCATGGAGCTGGTCCTGGATGAAGAGCTGTGACATGCCTATTGCTGTCATACTCTTTGCACTGAATTGCCATTTTGCCATTTGTCTTTAGCTACATGATTGGTTGAGGAGCAGCATCTGAAAAAAATCCCACTCTCCTTGAGAAATGATTTGCGTTCCTCCAGTGTCTTAGTTCAGAAGCCTCTGCATCGCTTGAGGGGATGGGGCTTTTTGTGAATTGAGCACTGCCTGTCAACGTCCAATTTACTGCTAGGGGTCTCTGTAGAGTTTGCAGCAGATTTGGGCATGATCTCTGTTTTGTGGGATGAGACTAGGCCTCTAGAGTGTGCATACTTTTTTGCAGGGTTGTCTGGCTTTACTGCTGTCACGCCAGATGAGTTGAGTGTGAAACTTGGATCATTACAAGTATGGGCCTCTCTGCAGATGAACTCAGTGAAGAATGAGAACAGTGGATAAGGGACTTGGTTTTGCAGCTTATACAAGCTACCTTGTGTCATCCATTTCTCTTAAAGCCCGTATGGCAGTTTCTCCACTATTGGGTTAAAGCCCCGTGATGTGTCCAAGTAGGCGAGCCCAGGTAAATAACCCTCTAGTTTTGCTGACTCCAACTCCCTTAACAGGTCGCCAAGCTCTCTCAATTTGAGGGGAGCTTTGTTGCTAATTTTGGGAAACCTCCCAAGCTTGTCCAATAGAGCCTTCTCAATTGTTTCAGGTGACCCATAGCACTCCTCAAGACACAACCATGCCATCCTGAGCCCAGAAGCAGGGTCGCTGACATGTACAGCTCAGATTCTCCTTACCTGCTCTAAAGACTGAGGGCCTAACCACCTAGTTAGAAGGCCAAGCTCTTTGTTGTAGGTGAGTTTCAGTCCTTGTATGATATTCTTGAAGGTTTATTTCCACGCCCACTAAATTTTCTGGATGGTCATCGAACTTGATTATCCCAGAGGTCACAAGCTCACGATGAGCCATGTAGATAGCAAAGTCGTTTATGCCTGTGTGGTCAGGAGCAGATAATGGTGGTGCTTGCATTCTAGGAGCCAGTGTGTGGGGCTGAGGTCCCTTCATGGTTGAAAAACTGTGTAGCTGGATCCCAGGGTAATATTGGGCAGCTGGCTGATCCATACTATGTGTGTGTGTGTGGGGTGCAAGCCCGCAGGGTGTTGTGATGCATCTAGTGCAGTAGTGCAGTAGCTAGAGGTAAGGTGCATGCTTACTCGCCATCTGCTTGCAACCTTCTCGCTTATAGCTTGCTGCCACTGGCTAGCCCTTGCGGTGAACAGGGAAGCAGCCCTGTGTGTAAGTCTTCTCCTGCTAGTACACAGCCTCTCCCTCACCAAGACTCCTGCCGGGCCTCCTCGTGGCCACACTCGGTAACTGGGCGTCTCGCGACCCCAGGTGAATCGGCAGGGGATCTCGGAGCTGCAGTGGTCCCCAGAGGTCTGATGCGCAGTCCCACGTGTAGTGGACATGCCCTGGCATTGACTAACCACTGTCCCGCTGCCTTGTGGGTAAGTCTAGGTAGACAAAGGCTAGGGGGGGCACACCCTGAGAGAAAAGCAACGTGATTGGCGGCGCACGACAGGCGGTCCACCGAAAGACTGGAGCTCCGGCAGCCTCCTGCAACTGTGGAAGAGTGGCGGTCGTCCTGGGTTTCCCCTTGCCACCGGCTTCCACCCTCTCGCAGTGAAGAAGTGCTGCTGGGACATGCGCACCCCCAACGGCACTCTAAATAACCTCTTTGCGAAGGTATCCACTTCTGCCTTGGTGAGACCAGCAACCAGAATATGGACCAAAGTCTGGCGGCGTTGGGGTGTCTGGTGACGGGAGCAGGTATGAATGCACTGGGAGACCTAATCAGACCCCTGCACGCCAGTGGCACAGAGCTATTCATGGTCGCCAGCGGCTGAGTTTGAGTGGCAACTGCTCTCGGCAGACCCCTGTGTGACTGAGCAGCCCTATTTAGGAGCCACACTGCTCACCCCGACTGGGAAGGGGCGTAGAAAAGGTGGCCTAAACATTGCCCACTCAAAACATCCTGGATAGGGAACCGCACCTATCGGCACATTCCACTCAGCGGTCAAAATAAACAAAAGAAAATTATCCCTCTTAAACTGGCAACATGGAACATAAGAACTCTGTTGGACCCTAACGCCGACACTGAAAGGCCTCAGCGAAGAACTGCACTCATTGCAGCGGAACTTAACTGCTACAATGTTGACATCGCTGTGCTTAGCGAAACCACTCTTTTGAAACCCTTCTGAATCAGCCCTCCCCAACAGACCCCTCAGTCTTGGATGAACTACCTGTCCGCCCCACCATCCAAGACCTCGATCTTCCACCAACTTTTGAAGAGGTTCAATGTGCAGTAAGGTCCCTGAAGACCCCTTGCCCTGACAGCATCCCTGCAGAGATCTTTAAACAGGGAGGCTACCTCTGCACTGTGCACTTTTCCTGTTTATCACACATGTCTGGAAGAATGAAACTGTCCCTCAGCAGTGGAGGGATGCTAACATCATCTCCATATATAAAGTCAAGGGAGACAAGTCCCTCTGTGGCAACAGTCGTGGCATTTCACTACTGGCTGTTGCTGGCAAAGTCCTGGCCAAAGTCATGCTACGCAGACTGGTGCAAAACATCACAGAAGAGCTATTGCCTGAGTCACAGTGTGGGTTCAGGAGGAACAGGAGCACTGCGGACATGGTGTTCACAGCATGGCAGCTCCAGGAGAAGTGTAGGGAGCAACACCAGGACCTTTTCATAGCTTTCATCGACCTGTCAAAGGTTTTCGACACAGTCAACAGGGAGCTTCAGCACCAACTATCCTCCTGAAGTTTTGCTGCCCACGAAGGTTTGTCAACATCCTTCAACAATTCCATGTGGGGATGATGGCACAGGTGACTACTGGAGGCCAGGAATCCAAGCCCTTAAGGGTGTGCACCGGTGTACGTCAGAGGTGCATCCTTTCTCCAGTTCTTTTTAACATCTTCCTCCTGTGTGTGACATTGCTGCTCCACGAGAAGATCAAGAAGGACAGTAGAGTTACTGTCAACTTCAGACTTGATGGAAATCTGTTTAACAATCGAAGGCTTCAAGCAGTCACAAAAATAACATCTGAGCATGTCATCGAGCTACAGTACGCAGATGACTGTGCAGTTGTGGCCACACACCAGAGGCACTGCAAGCTACCCTTGTAGCTGCTGCAAGGGCGTGTGGTAGGCTGGGTCTCTCTGTAAATGTGTTAAAGACTAAAGCCAGTGGGCATCTACTCCCCCATCTCATTTACCAACCTTCACCATCGCCGACAAACCACTTGCAATAGTGGAATCTTTCAAATACCTGGGCAGTTTCCTCTCTGACGACTGCAGCATCAAAGGGGAGTTACAAAACGGAATCAAACGGGCATCATCTTCATTTGGCTCAGGAGAAGGGTCTTTCAAAATAAAGACCTCAACCTCCACACCAAAATATCGGTTTACTTGGCAGTTGTCATCACAACTCTCCTCTACAGCTGTGAGGCGTGGACCCTGTACAGTGGCCACCTCAGGATGCTTGAGGCCTTCTATATCAGATGTCTACAATGAATCCTGAGGATAACCTGGCATAACCGAGTGCCCCATAATGAAATACTCTGCAAGACCAACTGCATCAGAATGGAGGTTACCGTCACCCAGCACCAACTTTGCTGGCTCGGTCACGTCATCAGGATGCCAAAAGAACGCTTACCACGTAAAGTGCTGTATGGCCAGTTGCATCTTGGCCGTCGCTCGGCAGGGGGCCAGAAAAAGCGATAAAAAGACCAACTGAAAGCTGTCATGAAAAAGTGCGGCCTGAACCCGACCCAGCTGGAGGACACTGCCGCTCAACTCTCCATCTGGTGGCAGCTCTGCCAACAAGGAGTGCATAAGCTCGACGAGGACCGAGGTGATCGACGGACCAGGAAACATCTAAAGAGACAGGAAGCCAGTACCACATCCACACCCCCAGTCAGTGCTTTCACCTGTTCTGTTTGTGGCAGACAGTATGGATCGCGGATTGGGCTCCACAGCCACAAGAAGACTCACAAGTAGCAGAGGCAGGATTGTCACCGTCGGACACGACGAACACCCTAAAGCAAAGCAAAAACTATGCACTCTGAAGTAGCTAGCATGGTGCTTGATATAAGCTAGAGTGGTATTCGGTCCGTCCTAAGCTGTGTTGGATGTTGCTCGCTGTCTTAGTGTAGTGGAACTTGAGGGACATCATGTGGCTGACTGGGTGTGGTGTGAGCCTCAAGATGGGGCAATGACAGCTGACTAGAGTGCATTTTAGAACGACAGTCAACATAGTCATTCATTCTTTTCTCCCTGGAGGCATGGGGGATTGCTGCGATGTCCACAGCTTTAGAGTCCGATTTGGGTTCCAGTTTGGCTGCAGCCGATTCCAAAACCTCTGCCTCAGCTAAGGCAGCTGCAACCTCCTCTTGACTCTTGATGTGGCCAGAGCAGCCTCCATGAGTGTCTCCTCCACTCTCTTCTGCTCTTTTTCAACCATGAGCTCGCTTTCTCTTTTAACATAGGTGGAACAAGCATGCACTGCCTCAGCTCTGGCACATGCTTTAAATGTTGCTAGGCTTGCTGAAGAGCTGGAGCCGTTAGAAGAGCTAGCAACAGATCTGCTCACGTATGACTTTACAGATGGATTTTGAGGTTAAGCCTTCTATTGATCTTCTGTGCTTGCCTTGTCGTCCATCTTGTATATGCTCTAGACCTCTTATTAGGTATGAAGGGCGTAATGAAGATGAAGCAGGGCAGTTAATAAAGAGCAGCTGTCTTTGTTTGCAAGAAATGCTGTAGTGAACCCACCGTGATGCTGATTTTTCACTATTCTGTCACCTGCGTGCGTGGCTCTACACGAAGTGACAGATAGCTTAACAGATGTACTGAAAGGGTTAAATGATGACTCAGATGTGGAAGTAAAGTTGAGGGCTGTTTACTTGTTTATCTTCATCAGTTGCTTTCAAACAGTGCCTTTCCAGACATTTTGTGAAACTGAAATTAAAATACACAAAAATATTTTCTTAAGTTAAATACAACGTAGAAATGTAAATACTTGCTTAACACCAGGAGCGCCGGACCATTTCCTGGCATTTAAATAACTTTTCGCGCGGCCAGGGTCAAATGACACATTAGCCTTCAAACTGGAAATATTCGCATTGTTCGCTAGATGGCGCTTATTAGACACGAGCTGACAAAGGTTGCCAGCCCATTGTCCTAATGAAATATTTGCGAGATTTTAGACTGTCAGAGTATCAGAGTAAGTTATGTTTTAGTTATGGCTCAGCATTCTAGTCAACACATTGTTGCAATATAAATGTATTTAGAATAAACAGTATGTCTGTATGAAGAGAATGAGTCATGAAAAGCTAACAATAAACAGATTGTAGGGAGGTCAAACCTGTTTTTCAAAAAACAAATTTGACAGTTTATTCTTCATGCATAATGTCATAAATGCTAATAATCAAATAGGCTAACAACATATAAATCGCCAATTTGCCAGAATATAACTGTAATACGATTTTTAAAATTAGCCGCTTCCCTCCGCATGTGATCACTGATCACTGTCGTTGGAGGGAAACGCATCATCACCCGTGCGAATTTTAGGGTCGGGTTTTCTGTTTTATAAAAATACATGTAAAAAATATTGTCGTTCAAACGAGTTTTTTCCGGTGCAGCTCATGGAAAGCATATTGTGATGAGACTAGGCTACACTGTGCAGCATAAGCAGGCAAATCATCAGCTGGTCTGTAGACTATTCGACTGGGGATTCGAAATCCAAAGAAGTCTCTTATTCATCGTTTTTACAAAAAACACCCATTCGTAACACTGAATAATACCGCACTGTACATAAGACCTTAGCAACCAAGTGGGATTTCAAAGACCTACAATATATCGCTTCAGCGCACACACAAAGTCAAATTGAGATAGCAACAAAGTAAAAAGACGAGACACCTGTCTTCAGTAATTTGCTTTATTAGATCAAAACCACTAGCATACAGCACATTGTTAGGAAGTTGAAACGATTTTGAAAATATAACGTTAGCTAAATATATAGCTAGCAAGTTGAATTATTTAGAATCACCCCGCAAATCAATAAATAAAAAATCTATATAAAACATTAGCAATAGAGCTGCTGGTAATGCGGTAACGCCGTCAGCATTCAAGACTTGGGTTGTATTTCTGTACGTTTGCCGCAGACAAGTCGTTTACACTTGTCACAGATATCACAAGTTTTGTTCCCTCCACATCTGGATACCTGGCAGCGTTTTCTTTTTAGTGACCGCTCTCGCTGTGGTGTGTTGGGGGTTTCTGGACTGCAGACGGGCGCTAGGACGGTACGCCGTGGAGCTGCCTTTGCGGTCATGTGATTTGCACGCAACTCCTTGGCCAACTCAAGAATAAATCTTCTTCGACTAATTGTTTTGTTCATGCATTGCGTGTACAAAACATGGGCGTTGATTGCAACCAGATCCAAAATGTTGTAAAAAACGGCAACTGGCCAACGACGACTGCCCCCCTTGACCGAGTACAGCCGTGCCATCTGGTCCAAAACATCCACTCCCATTTTTGTTGCGTTGTAATGGGCGATTGTTTCTGGCAGTTTTTTTGGCATCATTGTCGATCGATACGGTTTTGTGCATAGTGCTCAAAATGCACACATTTTTCTTGGGCTTGCACTGATAAACCGTAAGTGTAGCGTGTCCAGCTCTCCAGATCGTGGTGGAAAATCTCTCTTGATTTTGTGCCTTCGCAGAAGGGGGCACTTCTCTCCTCTTTTTGTTGATGGTACCCACCAATGTATTTTTTCTTGCGTGTAGATTGTTCGCCAGGGCAATCGATGTGAAGAAATTGTCCGAGGTTATATTTCTTCCTTTTCCGACGAAGGGTTCCACATGGCGCATGACCACATTGTCAGCTAATCGTTCACCGACAGGCCTCGCCTCATCTTTCCCAAGGTATGGGAAAGCGTTCAGCATGTACTTCGTTTCAACGTTGGCTGCTATCCAGAACTTTATCCCAAATTTATCTGGTTTAGTAGCAATGTACTGCGTGAAGCGGCACCGCGCTTTAGTTGGGAACAACTGCTCATCAACAGTTATGTTTTCTCCAGGTGTGTAACACACAGTACTGTTGCTTACAAATTTGCTCCATATTTCGGAAATAATGGCAAATTTGTCTTTCTCAAGACATGTTGCCCTTGTGTCCTTGTCATCAAATCTGAGATAGCGCATGATGTCCCGAAACCTTTGCCGCGACATAGTTTCATTGAAAAATGGATTTCCCAAGTCTGAAGACCAAAAGTCTTCTAAATTCATACTTTTACCGCCAGTGATGCCTCGTAAATACAGCAGTCCCACGAAAGCTTTCAATTCGTCGACTGACAGGTCCCAGTTTTCTGCCCCATTTCTGTGGGCTTCTGCCACAGTATACTTGACAATCTGCCCCCACATCAGAATGTCAATCAGACATAGCAGACTGCTCAGCGGACTTACAATGTTCTCCTTGGCGCACCGTGTGGGCCCAGCCTTTTCCCGTAAGACATTGCAGGATGGTGCTCTGCCCAGAGCATTACCAGCAGTCTGTTCGACCCAAACTGTCCCATCGTTTGCCCTTTCCTCTCTCTCTGAGACAAACTCAGTCGCAGTCGCAGTCTCAGTTTCAACTTCAGAATCAGATTCAGAAGCTGAATCAAATTCAATATCCAGCTCCAACTCCTCATCGCCCGAATCCATTTCACTGGCATTCTGAATCAGGTCCAAAGCTTGCTTGGCAGAGTATCTCTGTGGTCGTATGTTCATCTTGGCAAGCGATACCAAACCGAACTGGTCGCCGAAATAATCATGCTTCTCTTTTATAGCCATATTTTCGTAGCCCAATAATAATTTGAATAGAAATTATTATAACAGCCCCGCCCATGCCATTATAGTTTCAGGTGTGAGGGGCATGGTGTGGTGCGTGAAAAGCCAATTCCTTGATAGGATGTAACATCCATAACATGTTACATTAACTATCTTTTCGATTAAAACTTTGATAATTATGTAGATGCCTAAATGTGAATACTCTGCGTAAAAATTAAAAAAGTTGCACATAATAGCAACATCTGCAAACGTGTAGGATATCTGTTTCCATTGTGTGGTATTTTAACATGGATGCATTTCATTTTAACCCTAAATTTTTCCACTTGCATAACTATGTAGGACTATGATTTTCGTTTGTGTAGGAATACAAACGAAATTCACAGGCATTTTAGAGAGATGATAACGAAACGATCACAATATTTTAAATATTTTAAAAGAATATAAATAATGATACATTTATTCCTGGTTATTTGACGTGATTCTTGCTTGGGCTGTCAATCCTATGATAGTGTAAGAAAATTGTTAATTACATGAGCCGATCATTAGTAACATTAGTGGTAGCGACCTGTTTCTCCGATTGGTAACTGTAAACGTATTGCTGAAAGTGGAATAGTAATTATGTGGGCAATTAGTTTCATAAACTCCATGAACCCTATCAATGGTTGCGTGGACATGGTAAAGCACAGAGACGCCTACATACCCACGCAACGCATCCCGATAGTTTATGCATGTGCTGTTGCATCTACGCAGACAGCGTGAGCAGTCTTCTAACACAGTTCCTAACGTGCAAGGCTCTAATTTTTGAATATGAAACAAGGTCCGAACCTATTATGACTAGAAATAAGTCAAACTTAAAAAACAAGTAAAAATGTGACACTTGTATCTTTGTTTTGGGCATTTATCTTTTTACTACTCAGTAAGCCTAAAAGGCCTACTCATGATAATAGCTTCAAAAAAACTACCAGCTATTCACGCACGATCGTTCACGCTCATCCATTGAATCACCCCTCACCCCTCCCCCAGCACCAGAATACTGAATTCTTTAGCTGCCTTTAGCGAAACCAGAGCTGATAGTTTTTTCTCTATGGCCCCGAGTCAAACTCAGTAGGTGTGATTGTTCAGCTTCGCAGAGGGGTGTGATTTTCTTCCTCTTCACGACACCAGTGATGGCGATTGAAGACTTCACCTCAATAGACCTAACTTATATTTTCAAAACCTACATTTTCAACTGTGAAAACAATATTTAAAAATTTCCATTCAATCTATGGATAAGCAAATGTATTTATTGATATCAAATCAATAAACAAGAAAATCAATATAAAACATTAGTAGGCTAAATGTTAATAGTAAACATAAAACATCAGTAATAACAAGCCCAAATCCGCAATAGCTGCGACCGCGCATGCATCCACAGGAGGACACTTTTGTGGACCAACTGACCAACAAACTAAAGAGCTGCTGGTCGCCTATATGCCGCGGAGTTTGTAAGCTTAGCTGCCTTTGCCATCATGTGATTTGACATTGCAAGTTTGGTCGATAGCACATTGCTCAAGATGCCGTCTCATCTTTATACGTGCATGCATGAATATGTGCTTTCGTTTCTAAGTAAGTGAAAAATTACGGTCAGCATAACCATGCTGTGCCATGCTTCGCTAAAGCATCTGAAGTTTTCTGTGTTCTCGGGTGGGGGAGGGGTGAGCGTTGAATGTCCCATACAGATCAGTGGTCTTACCCTTACCCTTAGATTGACATGTGAATGTCCCACTTGAGAATGGTTCACTTATGCCACGTGTGAATGTTTGAAAGTTGATATCTCTCCAGGGAGAGATAAAATGTTCTATTTGTCCGGCACATAATATTATTATGTTATGTTAGCCTACTCAAAAATAAATAAAAAATAAAAAAAATAAAAAATAAATAGTATTTTGCTTAGCCGTAATTCGTTACGCTACAAAGTATGCCTTGTATTACTTTTAGTTACGCAGCAATCTCTCGCTCTTGGTTATACTTTTTTCTACATTTTTATTCTTTTTTTTTCTATTTAGTTTACTGTTTTAAAAAAAAGATTTTTATTACTAGTTTACTCAACGGAATAACAGCATACACCACACGAACACATCACAAGACACTTCACATTTGAGAAATCATTTTTGATTGTAGGCTATGTAATAGTTACATTTATTGTTCTCTCAAGTAGCCTAAAGGTTAATACTATGTTTTTAAAAAATTGTGGAGTTATACATAATAGCAACTGCAAAGCCTAGCCTAACCGGACATCGTGTCACCACTCGCGTGCGACTCACTCACAGGATGTGATGGATGTTTTTCCACAATGATTTTTCCCCCCCAAAACCTTTACTCCCTGAAACGAATGTCACCTCCTTCCTGGTCCCTCAAAAGCAAAATGTGTCACGTCACATTTTTACCTCACAGAAAATAGGATATGATACAGCTATAATTTTTTTAGCATATTTTGAAAAGTAGCCTACGTTCACTATCATCTGTAATTTGGCATATATATATATATGTGTGTGTGTGTGTGTGTGTGTGTGTGTGTGTATACATCAACGAGCAAGGTATGCTTGATCAGAACTCACAGAAAGTCCACTGATAACAAGTGCACTAAATAAACGTAATCCGTCTGGGATAAATACATAGGAAATTTGCCGAGGGAACCGATGGCAGAAGAAACGTCCGAGTTCGTGTACAAAAAGACGTCTTCACTGAAACACTCTGTAACACTATAAATAAACGAATTAACAACCGAAACAAACTATGACTAACTATAAACTAACAAACTACGCTATGATTCAAATATATTTTTATCATGCTGTATTGTAGTGGTTTCTTTATTTTAGATTGTTTTTGCAATAGTGTTACAGTTTGTAGTCCTAAAACCCGGAAGTAAGTTGGCATTGGGTTCTCATCAGATTTCCAATGCATTTTTCCCGTGGGGATTTAGTTTTCTGCCGAAAGTAAGGTTTGTGGTGAACGTAAGCCTAAATGAGCTTCACGATTGTTTGTCAACCGTGGATTTCTAAGCTGTCATGTGCTTTTGAAAAGTAGGCTAAGTAGTATATTGAAACTACAAGAGCGGTCACATTTTTGCATTAACCACTCTTGTTTTACTAGCTCGCATGCACGCTGAGCGTCGAACGCTAAGCGTGAGTGAGCGGCGAACCCATAGAACTCGTAAAACAAAACGTGAAACTGTTTTAGGCATAAATTAACCATAGGTCTTATTTTCGGAAGAAAACTAAATCCCTATTGGAAAAATGCATTGGCAATCTGCCGAGGGAACCCATGGCGGAAGAAACGTCCGGGTTGGCCTACAAAAAGACGTATTCACTGTAACATTCTATGAATAAACAAATTAACAGCCGAACCAAATAGCGCTTCGAATATATTTTTATCTTGTTATATTGTAGTCGTTTCTTTAGCTTAGATTTAGTTTTTTCAATATCATACGCATCATTGTTGTTGTACGTGAACGTGTCGCATGCAGCCATTGTGCACGAGAATGATAATGCATAAAATTGAAAAAAACAAATTTGTTTATGCATTTGAAGACGGATCAATTTTATTTTAACCCTTATTTAGAAATTTCCAGTTATTATACAACTGTAAAAATAAAATGTAGGGCTTTGATTTCAGAACACAAGGGAAAGGCATAGGCATAAACAAATGATCACAAAACGAACGCAATAGCCTATAAAAATATTTTTTAAGATCACATATTTAAAACATTATATAATGTATTATTCAAAATAAACATAAACAAATATTTCTAATAACAAAATAAATAAAACATTGTACAAATATAAATGCGTGTCCACCGCGATGAAAAGTATATCCTTGCGCCTCCTGGTGTGGTGAAGGAAAACTGACTCCTTAGTCTGAAGACGGCCATAATTTAACAACACTGTTATAACACACACGGAAGTGAAATAAGGTGCTTTTAACATTTTCCAAACGGGACTTTGACATTCCTACTACGCTGGTACGTAAAGAACAAATATTTAGGAAAAGTCAGTGAATGCGGATGATGTAGCTTGCTAGTAACTAAATGAAAAAAAATCCTAAACTCCGAAATATCTCAGTTCGGGTCAAAATGACCTGTCACAGCGCTTCTAGTGTTAATACAAAGTAATTAGACATCAATGGCCGCACTGCACATGACAAGAAAAGAGGTTAGCTAAGTGTCTATAAATCTCTTCTAATATAAAATAAAACTGCAAAATATGCATCAGGACTTATCCATACAGGTTAAACATATAATATAAACTTACAATCAAAGCTTCTCCAGGAATCAACACAGGCAGATGCAAAAGCTTGAACAGAGACAGGCCTTGAGCACCTTACTGTCCAAAATCTCAAAACAAAATGGCTGGTCTTCAACTATGACCCTACTCATGTGATTACAAATGACAAATAGAAAACAATGTAATTTAAAGCTACAATACATCAGTTGAGCGCAGTCTTTAAAGCAACCACTAGGAGATGCTAAAATGCTCTCCACCCACATGTAACATCACATGGTCAAATCTCAATGCATAAAGGGCAAGGCCGAAAACCACTTCTGAATACGTTATCTCTGATCACTCAGATGTCACTGTCTTAAAAGTCGTCATGCGTCTGTAATGGATATCATGACATGGGCTCGGGAATACTTTGATATACCTTTGTCAGTCAACACCATTCGCCGCTACATCTACAGATGCAAGTTAAGGCTTTATTATGCAAAGCAAAAGCCATACATCAAGACTGCCCAGAAGCGCCGCCGACTTCTGTGGGCTCGGTCTCATCTGAGATGGACAGTACCACAGTGGAAGCGTGTTTTCTGGTCTGACAAGTCAACATTTCAAATAATTTTTGGACAAAACAGCCGTTGTGTCCTCCTGGTCAAAGAGGAAGCTGTTATCAGCGTCAGGTCCAAAAGCCAGCATCTATCATGGAATGGTGTGTCAGTGCCCATGGCATGGGTAACTTGCACATCTGTGAGGGCACCAATAATGCAGAAAGATATGTACAAATTTTGGAGCAACATATGCTGCCATCCAGACACCGTCTTCTCCCGGTACGTCTCTGCATTTTCCAGCAGGACAATGCCAAACCACATTTTGCCCGGATTACAAGTGCATGGCTGCATAAGCAGAGAGTGCGTGTGCTAGAATGGCCTGCCTGCAGTCCTGACCTGTCTCCGATTGAGAATGTGTGGCGAATTATGAAACGCAAAATACGGCAATGAAGGCCCCGTACAATTGTGCAGCTTAAGACCTATTTAATGGAAGAATGGGGGAAAACTCTGCTTGCTAATCTTAACCAACTGGTGTCTTCAGTGCCAAAACGCTTAATAAGTGTTATTAAAAGAAATGGTGATGTTACACAGTGGTAAACACTCGACTGTCCCAACTTTTTTGGAGCGTGTTGCAGTCATCATATTTGAAATGAGTGTATATTTTCAAAAGACAATTAAATTCACAAGGTAAAACATCAAATAATGTTCTGTTGTAGTGTTTTCAATATAGTACAGGGTGAATAGAATTTAAATTATTGATTTTTGTTTTATTAGCATTTTCCATACTGTCCCAACTTTTTTGGAATTGGGGTTGTAGAAATACTGAAGCAACACCTCAAGACATCAGCAAGAAAGCTAAAACTTGGTCATAACTGGGTCTTCCAGCAGGACAATGGGCCTTATTCACCAACCGTTCTTAGGAAGAATTTTCTTCTTAAGACCCACTTACGCAGTTTTCATGAAGATTCTGACATTCACCAATGTTTTCTTATTTGGGATTTGTTCTTAAGTAAGAACAGAATCTACGCACACTCAAGAGCACACTTACGCACATTTGAGTGCTGACATGTTTGTGCAAAATAATTGGTTACTGCGTTTTCTTCAATTCTACAGTTGTATAATATTATAGGATTTAAATTACAATAATACTTCTATCATTTATAATATTTTTAATAATTATTTTCATTATTTTACAAAGCATTAAGGTGCCAGGTTCCACCTCAGAGGGTGGTTGCCTCAGCGGGAGTTCATCTGTAAATAAATGATTTAAAAAAAATTAAAAAAACATTTTAGTGACCTTTTATTTTTGGGGATTTCAATTATGCAATGTTTGGTCTATAATGCAAAAGCAAACATTTAAATATTGAATACAAACTAAGCACTTCTGTAACACTTTTTAAACACATGGACATGTTGACGAAGAGAACACTTATTCAGAGGCGTCACTAGGGGGGTAGCACCAAAATGACTGGCAATACATTTTTTGTGCAGTGTTTTGTGAAGCGACGGGTTTACTCCGATGCAGTTTACTGCCAGTTGATTTAATTAGCCATATTGTGACGAGAAGCGCTTTGTCGTTTGAATGCATAATACGCAATTCCTTGCGCCCACTCCCACCAGCATTTTTAATTTTTTTTTTTTTTGCCTCAGATTTGACATCAAACCATTTTTTTTACTTCATCAGTTTTGCGCCCTTCTCCGGATACAGCATTCACTGAACGAGTAATAGCATCCCATGCATCTTTTTTTGTGTTATTTTATATCCACTACTGACGCGACTAAATATGACAGGTCGTTTGCTGTTCACTTCCTGCAGCAATACCTCCACTTCAGAACTACTGAAGTTTTTCTTACATTTGGAGTCCGGTGCTCCACCCTCTTCAGATTTTCGGTTTTGCATTATTGACTTTGTTCGCTCTCAACTTTTCTGTTCGATTTCTGTGTGTGCACACGGCCCTGCAGTCTCATGCCCTTTTATGGGGATTGGCGGGGCGTTTACCTATGCTAATTAGGAACAACTGGCACGTGCTTTCCATTTACGAAGACGATGGGATTCATCATTTTAACCCTCTGGGGTCGAGAGCTCCGCCGGCGGAGCTCGACATGATGAAATTAACTTTCGTTTCTATTTGGATGATTAACTTCACGTGCTGTTATCATACAGACGCAACAAAAACATTGACAGAAACCTTAGAATCGCGACTTTCCAATGCGCCCATTGGCAAATAATATAAATTGTTTTAAATGTTCCAAATTTGATTAATTAGATCATGTATGCTTCGCTAAACTTTACTCATTACTATGTGAATTTTGCTCAGCAGGAAGTCCGCCCAAATCGCATTCACATGTTAACAACATTATAATTACTCTCCATAGAAGGAGACTAAAGGAGGGGCGATGTGAGATCCATGTGAGAAATGCTAAGTCTGCGAAAGCGGGATAGAATGTCACAGAGTGTCGCCTAATTCACTTCTTTTGAGGTGAACATTTAGTTTAATTTTGGAAAATGGTCCGTCCGGAAGCCGACACTGATGAAGAGCGGTGTCATTTCGAACAGCGAACTGATCCAGCTGAGGATCAACTTCATGCGTAAGTATATTTCTTATGATCATATTGGTAAATATGTGTACTGTATTGCAACGTATCTGTGTGTTTGTATGAATATCCAGCAATGTGCGCGTTTGTAAATTCCCACACTACGAACGATTCGAACTATTGCATCTCAAAATTATAGGCTAGGCTCTCTGCGTCTGGTTGTGTTAGAAGTATCAGGTAGACTGTATGTTTTTCGATCATATTCGTAATAAATAGCTCATGCCTGGTGTGTAGTGGCGTGGCTAGGATTCTAAAACTGATGTCCTTGCACAATCGATATTAGCATACTCTAAGTAAGTTTGGGAAATAGCAATAAAATAACCACTTAGCTAAACAGACCTAGCCTAGTCCAGATGAGGCATTGTTATTGATGAGTTGCGTGTAGTTTAGTTGGAATATCAGTGTTTATTTAGTTAAGCTAATGTTTTTTCGTTGATAGCTTGCATTATTTGTAAATGTGTGCTGTATTACATTCTCTGTGTGTTTGTAGGAATATTCACTAATATGCGCGCTTGTAAATTCCCACACTACGAATGATTCTAACCATTGCTTCTCAAAATTATAGGCTACCTCTCTGCGTCTGGTTGTGTTTGTTTGGTTCTTTGTTTGTATATGATGTCACATTTCATAAATTTTGTTTTCATTAGTTAGTGGTTTGTTCCTTTTTTGTAAAGCACATTTAATTTTCACCTGTTGAAGGAAATGTGCTATATAAATAAAGTTTGATTTGATTTCACATTTCCTAACAATTTTGTTTTTATTATATTTGCAGAGATGTTGATCAGAAAACACGGCCTAGTTCACCACTAGCTAAGAGGCCAGGCAGACGTTGCAAGAGTACACCAGTCTCATCTCATCTTCCATGCAGTTTACTTCAATAAATGTTCTAAAATCAAAAGTTGTCTTTGTTTCTGTCTTCTAAATGGCTCACTGAGTCTTTGTCTTAGTGGTGGGGAGGCATGCGGCCAAAAATCCAATATATCTGACACAAAATGACAACCGCAAATCCACGTTTCAGTGCCTGGAATCCAGTTGTTTCTGCGAATTGCAGCGATCCATTTGCTTCTCTTTTCTTTAGCTTTTGGCAGTCTGTAAAAAGATAGCTCCGATTTCTTGTTGAATCTATTTGTACAGACAATTGCACACTTTCCCATTTTAGATGTGTTTTTTGTGTCTTCGCGGCATTCAAGCTGAGCGCTAACGCTGCCACTCAGTAGTCGTTCTGCCACTCAGTGGGTGTAACCGCAGTGACTTCCACTTACTGTGACGTCACGTGCATACCCTCTATAGCCCTTCTTCTTGCCTGCATCCTTCCTGTAATGACCCAGGTGATCGCCGTTGCAAGAGACTAAGAGAAAGCATTGACCACGTGGCTCCTATTAAAGTTAAAAAAGGTTATGAACAAGCCCAGGGCCCCCTGGAAAAATAAGGAAACAGCTACTCTTAAAAGAATGTGTTGAAGGGCAGAACATAAGTGGAGGAAAACAAACCAACAAATTCACTTTGATATCTTAAAGGATAATATTTAAAAATACAACCAATGCATCAAAATCGCTAGGCAAGCATATTTTTCCTATTTAATCGCTAGCAACAAAAACAAGCCCCGTATCTTATTCTCAACAGTCAAGAGAATACTAAATTCTCCTCGTTCAGTACATTCGGAACTACGTTCCACAGCCAAGTGTGATGAATTTGCAAAATTTTTTAAAGACAAGATAACATATAAGAATGGATATATCCACAAAACAAATTAGCGATTATGCAGAAATTGACCCTGTCTCACCTCCAAAGAGCTCTTTTGGTTTTTTTAACCTCATTAATGACAACCTTTTAAACAAAGGAATAAACAGTCTCAAACCATCTACCTGTGCCCTGGACCCAATCCCCACAAGTTTCTTCAAAAAAGTCTATACTTGCTTTTCCGGTGAATTGTTAAACATTATCAGCCACTCCCTGCAAACTGGCATTATTCCATCTACTTTTAAGATCACCATAGTTAAGCCCCTTTGTATTGGAACAAAGATATTGGTGACACCTAGTGGTGCTTTTAAATACTGTACATAGGAACCAAAATAGTTAGGAATAAGTAGGAACTTTATTTGGGGAAGCTTTCATTTGAAGGACACTCAAACAACAAGGTTCACTGTTTTAAGGAGTCCATTTTATTTAGAGAAACATGTGGCGTGATGTTCATGTTCTGGTTTCAACCCTTCTCCATCCATAGTGTTTCGCCGTCAAAAAAGCATCATCTGTAAGTCAATACTTATTGCTTTGATTCATTTTAATTTGCAACGCAAAATTATTTCATATTTATGTAAAATGTGCATTTAGTGAGTGTTTGTTTGCTATATTGATACTTACCTGACTAGCTTAAATTTACTTACCTTCAGTTCTACGGTACATAGGAAAATATACTTACCGTAAGACACCTGTAAGGAGAAATAATACTTACCTGTTTATTACTTACTGTATTGTACATGGCGTGCAGTTCAATTCTGTGGACAAAGAAGCATTGTATTAGTGCATTGCATATTGAGTTAAGTGTATTGTACTAAGAATGACATTTATTTGTATTTCTGTGTTACAGTTTTACACTTTGCTACATAAAACTTACCAGAAGAATCCAATCGGTCTCTGGATGTCTTCGTGTAGTTAAAGAGATTAGCTGGCTGTATAACTGAGCTCAAAGGTGCATGCCTGGTGATGACAGTACACCCTTCTTAAAAGGAGCACCTCTGACCCATCCATTCTCCAAAATTTCAGGCCTATTTCAAATCTCATGTTTTTGAGCAAAATCCTTGAAAAACGTGTTTTCTGGCAATTATCAGAATACTTAAATACAAATTTTTGAAAAATTCCAATCAGGTTTCTGTGAAAAGCATAGCACTGAGACAGCTCTGGTTAAAGTTGTAAATAATATCAGAGTAAACTTGGATAGTGGTAATCTTTCTGTCCTGGTGCTTCTGGACCTCACCGCTGCCTTTGACACGGTGGATCATGAGATCCTTATTTCTAGGCTGGAAAAATGGGTTGGTATCTCAGGCACAGCTCTTAATTGGTTCAGAACCTGCTCGGTCGTGAATATTACGTCTCGGTTGATTAATTCTCCTCAATGGGAGTCAGCATTACTTGTGGTGTGCCCCAGGGTTCAATCTTAGGACCCATCCTATTTAGTTTATACACGCTCCCATTAGGAACTATTATCCGCAAACACAACATTAATTTTCACTGTTATTAGGATAACACCCATATATATATATATATATCAGTCATTCCTAACAATCTCCAACCAATTGATAATCTCTTGAATTGTCTCTTTGATATAAATGTGTGGATGACTCATAACTTTCTGCAATTAAACCAAGACAAAACAGAAGCCATAGTCATTGGTGATAAGACTAAGAGGGAAATGGTTGTCACTCACCTTAAAAGCAGAGGTCTCAATGTCTCCTCTCAGGCTAAAAATTTGGGTATCATATTTGACAGCAATTTGGACTTTGATGCACGCATTAGAAATGCGACCAAAACAGTTTTCTACCACCTGAAAAATATTACCAAAGTTAAGCCCTTCCTTTCCCGAGAAGATGCATAAAAGTTAACATACGTATTTATAACTTGTCGTCTGGATTGTTGCAATGCCTTACTCACTGGCCTTCCCAGAAAAGTTATTAATAAACTGAGACTGGTTCAAAATGCCACAGCCGGGGTACTCACGACCGCTAAGAAATTTGAACACATTACCCATTTTAAAATCATTACACTGGCTGCCGGATGATTTTAGAATTTATTTTAAGGTGTTCTTATTGGTTTTTAAAGCTATGCATGGACTCGCCCCCGACTACATAAATGACCTATTAGTAAAATATGTCCCTGTCAGAGCCCTTAGGCCCTCAGATTCCCTCCAATTGTCCATTCCACGGTCTAGAAGTAAAACTTTTGGAGAGGCTGCTTTTAGTTCATAAGCTCCCAGACTGTGGAATAAGCTTTTACTGTATTTTACATCTACTCATTTATCTTTCTGTAAAGCACATTTATTGGCACTTTCTGTTCGAAATGTGCCATATAAATAAAGTTTATTATTATTATTATTATTATTATTATTATACAATAGCCACATGTAGCCCTCTCACCACAATGCTCATTTACATAATATACATAGGTAGTATTGAAATGTATGAAACTGCCACTAATACACTAAAATGCATGGGAGGAGCTGTGATGGGATGTACCAGTCTACTCTATGTCTAGGGATTTCACTTGGGTGACTGAGAGGCCTCAGGTAGCTTTAAAGATGTTAGTATGTAGCTATACTGCTTGCGAACAATGACTCCCATGCATAAACACTTTGACTCATGAGCCCCCACTTTGAGCACTCACACTCAAAGAACCAGTTATTTTCATAACCTAAAATGATGCTCTACTTGTGCATAACATTTGACACCATGAATAAGGAGTAAACCACAATACCAAAATACACCAAATTATAACGGGCTTAATTAATTTCAACAGAAAAATATGCAATAACACATGCAATATCATGCCTATCACGTGAACCAATTATCTAAATTAGACATTTACCAAGGATAAACTGCAGCTAGCTTTGCACGAATGGAACAAAAAAAACACTGGCTTCTCTGAGCAACATTACCCCATGAAAATACAAAAGAAAATGAATGAATTAAAATACATTGTAAACACCAGATCAAATTGGCAAACAACATCTCCCAAGGGCACTACACACAGATCAAAGGGGTGTCACCGGCAGCAGGCCATTTGGGTGTCCCCGGGAAGTCTGTTGGAATGTGTATTCCTTCCTGGGAACGTTTACGCACGGCAATAACTACACCTCTCAACAGTGCACTTAAACCTTCACTTGTGGCTGTCTCTTTGAGATTCCTACGCAATGCTTGTTGTGGCGAGTCTACCTTTGCGCATCGTATTAAAATCTTTTCATAGGAAAGTGGTCCTCAGTGTGTTACTTCACCCTTCTCAACTTGGTTCCACGCGGGAGAAGATTACCAACAGCACCTACACTCGACTTCCACCTTGCAAAAGTAGTCACAATAGGCTATCCTTGAATACCAAAGTCCAACTCAGCCATCAATAAACTAAAGCACGCTCAGGCATTGCTGTCCCTTTGTAAATGGTAAATGGCCTGCATTTATATAGCGCTTTTATCCAAAGTGCTTTACAATTGATGCCTCTCATTTACCCATTCACACACGCACTCACACACCAACAGTGAAAGGCTGCCATGCAAGGTACCAATCAGCTCTTGGGTGCAATTAGGGGTTAGGTGTCTAACTCAGGCACACTTCGACGAGCCCAGGGCGGGGGATCGAACCGGCAACCCTCCGACTGCCAGACAACCGCTCTTACCTCCTGAGCTATGTCGCCCCTATTGGGGTGTGTGCGGCCTACTAGTTGGCAAGCTACTATTAGAAGTGGCGTAATGCTGATAGTAGAATTAGTAGGTAGCATCAGCAACTCAAAACATAAAAACACCTCTCAGTTTCTTACGCATTGCAGACCCACTTGGATGATACCAATCCATAAAATCCAGCAAGCCAGAAAGTTAATATTACCAAATCAAACTATCTAGAAATCTAGACTGCTCCCCCCTGCCTCCTCTCTTTTCACTCACCTCTCCTCCCCTCCCTCCTCCATTTTGTGGGGTCTTCATAGTCTCCCACCCAGTTGTACTGTACAGGCATGGAAATAGGCCTTAGTCTACCTGATAGGAGAGACACAAAGAGAAATGGGAATCAATAAACAACAAATGATATGCCCACAAACAAGAGATATGCACCGCAGTTTGGTGGTTCACCTGGATTACCTAATGCTAGGGCTGAAATTA
Source organism: Anguilla rostrata (assembly GCF_018555375.3). Classification (NCBI taxonomy): domain Eukaryota; kingdom Metazoa; phylum Chordata; class Actinopteri; order Anguilliformes; family Anguillidae; genus Anguilla; species Anguilla rostrata. The sequence continues at coordinate 44,547,836 of NC_057936.1, read as the reverse complement.
CACACCAAACATAAAGTTGTCACTGTGGATGTCCTGCATTTTGGCAATCATGCCCTAGAAAAAATACCGGCACAGCCAGTTGTGCCTTGCCGTAAAATTAACAGTATATGGCTGTGGTGCCCTGTGGAGAAGAAAAACATTGCCTGGTTTGCAATGAATTCTCTAGAGTCTTTTTCACTTCACTGTCAAAGTCATGTTGTTTGACAGTGCTTTTCCATGGGATCACCTTCACCCAGATGCCAGCCTACTCTTGGTAATGTGCTTGTCTCCCCATTCATATACATTGCATTTTCAAGCATTCACAATTCTTGAATTAAGTTTTCCAATACATTGGCAATACTGAATGATGCTGAGAACCAACTATTGACTCAGGGGAGGATTAGCACTTCTTCAGAGATCAATTTAGTTTAGTTATGGATTAGCATTAGCTAGCAAGCAAACCACGTAATTTAGCTGGCTAATTTGGATTTGGAGCATCTTCGGTGTAATAAATGCTTAATATCCTTATATATAATATAAGGATAAATATTAGTATAGATTTGTCCAGATATACATTATATGCCTTGCCATATTTATAAATGATATAAATACAAAGTTTTGGTTTATGAAGTTTTACTTTTGTTACTTTTGATTGTGTTGAATAATACGGGTGCTTTTACGTAGTATGTTTTGGCTTTGAGTCCGTCTAAGCGAGTTTGATTTTGGCCTTACTGCCTTCTGATTTCACCTTGTTGTCCTAAGAAATATTGGTTTTACAAAGGTCAAAGTGGCCTTGTCCAAAAAAAAATTATATTTGAAGTTTGTAATAGTCTGTGTGAAAACACACACACACAAGTAGACATACAGACACAAACACACACACGCAGACACACACAAACACGCACACACACTGCCTGCAAATAAGACTTGAGTCTTGCACTCCACCCAAAAGAAAAAAAAGATTATACTATAATACTAAAGCTATGTGGCTAAATCACCTTTGTTTGAATCTATAAATGATTATATACAGATTCACACACTGCCTAATTTAACTGCCTGCAAATCATAGGCTCTTGAGATTTATTTAGATTGCTGATTTTAATCGTTTTCCTACTGTAGAACAGTGGCCTGTAAGGAGGTTCACTGCAGCATTATCACATGTACCCATTTACGCAGTCAGCACTTCCTGAGAAAAATAACCTCAATAGCAGATTAATTAAACAATGCCCATGATGTGCTCAAGCCCAAACTGCAAATGGTACCACACAGCTTCCTGAGGAGCACTGAATGCCCAATAAGCCTATTATAAAACTAATATACTTTATAACTACCCTTTATTACAGAACATATACACCCATATTTTTTGTATAATGATGACAGTATGAGGTAAAATTAGTCTTTCCAACTCTGCAAATAACTCTGAAACCACTACCAACAATATTGATTATAAAGGAGAGCAGGCAGGGACGGCCCTGATCTTTTGGGGGGCCCTAAGCGCAAATTTCTTAGGGGCCTCCTTGTCTTTCAGACCGGGGAGGGGGTGGTTAGATGGATGGGTGTGGCTATGGCCACGGAACTATATGTAATGGGGGTTTTGGGAGCACAGGGGACTGTATTGAGATGATGTACCGTTTGGTCTGAAAGTGCACAGTAAACTGACTGTTTTTATCTGAATATCATTGTTGGACTATTTATTACAAACCAGCTCTCTACAGTGTTGGACCAGAAGATTGCCAGTGAGGTGTGTGGGGTTAATTTGCCTTCAACAGATGTCAGATACACCACTCATTTCTCCCCATTCAAGCTCTATCATTGCTGTTTCTTTGTTTCTTTATTTCACCAGAAGGTGGCAATATAATTATATTGTCATATGAAACTTGCACTCCACCCAAAGGCAAAAAAAGATTATATTATCATATTACCGCTATTTGATTGAATCACCTTTGTCTGAATCTATAAATGAATATTTCCTCTCCCCTGAACCTAAAACAAACATAAATACACACATCATTATACCAGTCAAATAGATCATGTTTGTTTCAAAGCACTCTTTGACAATGAATGTTATCATTGCTATTGGTGTCACTGTCAAAAAATGAATCTAATATGAACAGACAACACATTGTGTGAATTGATTGATTTATCTGCATCTGAAGGTATATCACAAAGCAGGAATACTAAATTATAGCCAGATTTTGTGAAAAAGATACAAATAAAACATGGAGACATTTCACCTCCAGTATTTTCATATGAATGAATAGCTAGATTGGCTAGCATGCTTCTGACGATTGACTACGCAAGACTAGGTGGTATAGCAGTGTGTTAAAATGAAACCTATGCCTATGGATTAGGCTATAGTTTGGTATTGATTTGAATGTTTCAAAATGTAGTTATTTCATGATGTTTTTGGAAGTTGACTGGCTAACAGTGTGATGCTGCGTTACCTGATTTAATTGTTAATTATTTTCAGAGATATCCATTAGTAATGAAATCGCAGAAGAGCAGAGCAACCTGTTGATTCAACGTTTATCAAAATGTATAACTAACAACCAAAATAAAATTAAGAAATTTAAGTTACAAAAAAAATATTTAATGTCTTGTCTAAAGATGAAGGTCAGTTACCTTAAGCAACAAATGTTACAGACATAAACAGGTTACAGTCACAAAATGAATGAATGGAGGAATATACCAAAACCACAGCATGTTTCTCCCAAAACAGTCCCAAGAAAAAACAAGACCAATTTTCAAAAACCAACAGCGATAAACAACAGCAGAATAGTCCAAAAAGACAGGGGTGAAAATGTAAAAATGCCAGATGAGCTGTCAGATAAAAATATCAGATCATGCACACACCAAACATCAAGAAACACCAGGCCCAGATGCAAGGTTCAGATTCCACAGATAGCAACAGCAGAGATCAATCCCTGAATGTCCACCGCAACAGACGTAAACTGCCTGATGTAAAGCACCCTAAAATGTCTGTAAAGAAAAGGCTCATTTTAAGTAGTTGCAGAACGCAGGGGCATGGTTGTGCTGATTGGGTGAGGTCTGAAAGGGTGGTCAGACAAGGACCGTATTATCTGATGCCCCTTTTCCACCAAGGTATTTTGAGGGCCGGTTCGGAGCCAGTGCCTAATCGCAAACCAGTTCTTCGCTTTTCGACAGCAAAAGAACTGGCTCTCGGCCAGGAAAACTGGTTCCAAAGCGACACCAACACTTGGCTGGTCTAGAACCAAGAACCGCTTACGTCAGGGGCTGGGGGCGGGATTATCGTGACCAACCAAGACCTACTAAAACTTTGTGACCGCCAGGTACAGTGAGAGCACCTATTACCGACCACCTTCGTTCGACAAACAGGAAAACGTAAACTGGATTTGCAACTATATATGAAATAGGCAAAATGTCGGTAACAACCTGTACCTAGTTATGTAGGAAAAAATGTCCTTGTTATCCTCCAGTGGTTATTTTTTCTGTACTTTCACAATTTTGTCTGTGCCGGCAAATAAGTCAGAGGTGGTTCAGCGCTAGCTTTTGATTGTTAAGGGGACGTGTATCGACCACCCCATATAAATGAATGGAACTTGACATAAATTTGCTAGCATACTGTTTGAGTGTCCTGTCTTGTGTATTTGAGGTTAATATGAGAAAGGGTGGTCGCTATCAGCATGTCTAGAAATCCGTACAACAACCAAACCACATCAGTTACATTTATTAAAATAATGGTGACATTGCTTACCGAGACTCATCCAGAAGCTTTTCCTTTCTCCTTTTCTCAGTGCCTGATTCACAATTTTTTTGGACGGCATCCTTTACAGTGGTTTAGCGTTTCAGTGTGTCATTAAACGGTTATTCAAAGAACTTCATGGTCACACTGTGAAACTTAATAGCCTAGTCAGACAATTTTGAACACAGTCTAATGCCATCCATCTTAGTTTCACTTATAGGGCAGAGTCGGTATAACTGTAATGCATCATAAATGTAACACAGTCAATAACTTTTTGTACACTGTTGCTACAGTCATTTGATTGTATATGCACAAGTCCTATACCAAATGATTAATGGAAACTGGGCACATGCATTTATTTATAAGCACACACCAGATTGGTCTGTATAGCAGACAATTTGCTTTTGATATTTAGTTTTGTTTTTAATGCATAAATTGTCTATGCTATAAATTAATAGACCCAAATTAATTCAACTTTTCATTTATTTCATGTAAAATAACCTAATCTTGGTCAAAATGGAATGGCCTTGTCAATAAGATAAATGCATCCCTTTGAAGTGCTCCAAAACAATGAGCATAACTTAATTCACAGGTCAGTACATTGTCTTACAACAGTAGGCTACAAAGAAGTTTTGATGTAGGTTACAGTAATTTACGGTAATGGTAATAAAAATCCATCATAAATTATCCGACACGATTAAGTTATGAACAACTGAAATGGGAGATTACTGACATGCCAGCGCTGTTTGAAATAAAATTTCACATTGCGAGGTTAAATGTTTTCTGAGAAAAGGAGCAAAATCCAAAAACTGTTACATTGTTACAGACTCTCCCCAATGTCTGCTCTGCGACAGCTCTATACAGTAAAAATTGTTTTAATTTAGAATTTATTCAAGATAAATGAATCAATCAGACCTGAGTCAAATACGTATTTGTTTTGGATTCAAATACTTTTTTACACTTTACTATCAAAAAGTGTAAACCCCGCCTTCTGGTCATATTGGCCGGCTCAATTACACCAGGCAAGATCAAAAGAGCGCAGACAAGTATTTTAATCCAAAACAAATCCGTATTTGACCCAGAATTATTGTTTAGCATTTTGATGTGTGTAAAATTATTATTTCTGAGGCATCTTTGAGAGAGACCGGCAAAGATGTGTGCATAAAAGCGACACCAACAATAAGTCAAGCAAGGCAAAATTGAAACCTGGCACCACAATATTTTGAATAAAAATTTGCCTCGTTGTTAGTTTTGTATTCAACGGTTTTGCACATAGATTTTAATAGTGATGACATTAGTTGCCTATGTACTTAACAGATTTGCCAGCTATGTACCTAACAGATTTTCCATAATCTAGCCTATAGCCATTCAGATCAACGTATGGTGTTCGAACGATCTTGGAAGATATTCTTATTCGGCACGGTCATTGTGGAATCAACGGTAGCAGCAATGTTCCAGTACTCTCACTGGAACATTTGCACCAAGCAGTGTTCCTTGCACCATGCAGGTTCCTTTTGTTTTGCAAATTAATAATTAGAGGTGTAAATCGGATCATCTGTCATCAAAGAAATTGATGAAGTGTTACATTAGGCCATCTATTGCTTGAAGAGATATAGATAATCAGGTATGTAGTGTAGTGCTCATAATCTAGGCTTCACCAAGATCTTGTCTACAGTGTGGTATAAAGCATTTTAGTATTACAAATGGGTGTTTTTTTAATTACTGTGAAGAGACGACGTGTCTTTTCAATTTTCAGTTCCCAACCTACTGCCGGTGTGCGATGATGCATATTCCTAAGGAGGTCAAACCTGTTTTGGCGATTTTTTAGGAAAACATGGTTTTACAGTTTATTTCCATGCATAATGGCATGAATGCTACAGTACAATCAAATAACAATATATAAATCCAGTATCCAATGTATTTCCAGAAAATACATTTTGTTTACTTTAATACGATGTTAAAAATTAGCATCGTATTAAAAATTAGCTGCTTCCCTCGGCATGTAATCACTATTATTGTGGGGAAAAGCATCATCATCTGTGCGACTTTTGACTTTTGTTTCATGTTTTTCCTTCAGCAACATGGACCAATATTTATTGTAATTTTTCAGTAAAAATGTATTTACTGTACATATTTACTCGTATTGTTATGAGCTGCGACATTTAGTGAAATATGTAATCTGCTCTCAAAACGCTATAAATGTCTCAGTTTTAAACCTAGCAGCCCTGAGGCTTCAAAATACCATTGCAGTTGGGGACTCGAATGGACCAGGCTCACGTCTCCTTTTTCACCTTAATTTATAAAAACATCCATTCATAAAATTAAAATGCTTTATTCCAAGTGGTAGCAAGACTCTAGCTCGGGAGACTCTTTTTGCTGCATAACCTCAACTGATTGGAACTGAACAACCAAGATGTTGACAAGAGAGGTAGGCTACAGTTTGACTTACATTTAATTTCACCAATAAATAAAAAAGTGCCATTTTGCTTCTGAAATCGCTGTAAAATTCTGAGTTCCTCAGGATGCAGGCAGCTTAACATTTTATGACAAATAAAGCTTTAATACATAATAATCGAATAACATGTGAAACATTTCACAGCAAGACTTTCTTGTAACAAAAATGTGTAATAATACCTTCAGTGAGGTTTGATTTTTTTATAATGACCGAACTGATTTCGGTTCAGCGTTAGGTACAGGCAAAAATGCTCACAAAGTCAAATGACCTGTTTAAGTGAGCCCAGATGCCAATTTGTTTTAATGTTTTGCTTGGAATGCCCGTGAATACATTGACGGCAGAACGTGTCACCTTACTTCTGCAACTTCAGTGATTACACAGGAAAAGGGACACAGATAATAAATTGTATTAAAGAAAACAGCTGTTAGTTAATAAATATGGGTATTTATTTGTTGAGTAGCATTTATTACATTGTGAAAAATAAAATGTCAAAATTTGTTTTCTGAAAAATCGCCAAAACGGATTTGACGTCTTACACAAGTTTTTTGTTGCGAACTGTTATAATATAACAAGAAAGTTACCAGATCCATAAAAATATTTGAATGGCTCATATGATGCTACCAGTCCCATATTAGCTTTCCCAATTACTCATGTTATCTTCAAATCACAGAGCTAGGCATTCATGTTAAGATAGCGAATCACTCCGAAATGCAACACGACGTGACATGAATTGCAATGCAGAATTATGGAAGCCGTCCTTATGAGGAAAAATTACACTCTGCTGGCCCCTACTGTCAGAACCTCGTAAGAATTTCCCTCTGGCCGGCAGAACCTCTACCGCAAAGGCAAATGCGTCAACCCTAAACCACTGTAAATGTTTGTTTCTCTTTGCGCATAACGAGCGCAGTGATTGGGTGATGGGCTGCTTTTTGTCATAATTTGATGCCTGTTGGCATAATTAGCTGATTATAAATCCATCTGATTAGTGTGATTGCATACCGAGGGACTATAAAGCCGCTTTTCCACCGCATGGTACCGGCTCAACTCGACTCGACTCTACTCGCTTTTGGTACCAGGTACTTCATCTTCCACTGCAGATAGTACCCCCGTCAATGTAGCTGGTCGTCATAGCGATGCCGCATGGAACTGCCGTGACATCATCTTCAACGCGACACATACGGGAACAATGGAGGATATCGAAGGGATGGTGTACTTGATTCTCGGTATGTGGCTGTTTGTCACAGCAAGGAGACAAATTTTGTTTCAGAAGCCTGCTGAAAAAAACAGAAGAGTTTGGGAAATCCTACATCAGAGCTCAGACGACAAGACGACTCTGGTTGCTTATTAGCATAAAAGGCGACGCAAGAGGGTAAGCTAACCTAGTGACGATTCTCTCTGATCAATCAGTGGTCTGCAGTGTTTTCACATCACCTTTTGGTATCACCTCAGCTCACTTGGAACCTCGACGGAGGTGATACCAAAAAAAGTACCAGGTACCAGGTACTATCCACAACTTTTCCCCGATGGAAAACCAAAAAAGTCGAGTAGAGTCGAGTCGAGTTGAGCCGGTACCATGCGGTGGAAAAGCGGCATAAGCCAAGAAGTGCAGGGGTCTCTTGAGGGAGGCGGGACCCTAAACGTAGTGTGTATCTTGTGTATAGAATGGGCTGGCACTGTGTGCTGAGCTGGATAGGGCTGAGTACCATATTTGGGGGTGCAGAAGTAGGTGGGACAGGGGGGTTCCGTAGGTAATGTAGTGTAATGGTTAGATTAAGTTTAGGGTTAGAGTTTATAACTAGAAGTTGTAGGTTCAATTACCAGATGGGGCAGCATTCCCACATAAGGTATTTAACCTGAATTGCTTCAGTATGTACATTAATGGGTTTCATGTACATACATTCATTACTTTGTAAATCAATACGAGTAACAGTGTCTTTAAAATGGTTAAAGCTGTAAATCAGATTTCTCTATGCAGGAAAAACTGTAAATATGAGGGTGTGTGGGAGCAGCTGGCATGTACCAGACAAGCGGATGACGAGGTTGTCAGCAGGGCCAGGACATACCATATGTGGGGGTGCTTTCCCTGCAGCCATGGGGAGCCCTGCGGTTCTTATCATACTCATGGCAGTACAGGACTGCCTCCTCCTCCAGCATGCTGAAACGCTTGCGATACTCCTGGTCCAGGAAGGAGTTAGGTGACTCCGAGCCCTTGGTAACAGGGATGCTGCCATGGTGACGTGAAATGTCATCGCTGGGCAAGTTCCCCTTCTCATCCCTGCAGCAATGACAACAGTCAGGATCTCTGTCCCACTACAGGACACACATGATGCACAGGTAAATCTGCACAAGTAAGCATGCAGGGAAACTGAGCCACAACTACACGCACAGAAGAAAGGCTTCCAAATGCTCCTCTCCATAAAAGAAGTCTATCTGGTTCAAGAGAACACTGGTTCAATTTTGGAGCTATACAGTTGAAGCCAAAAGTTTACATATGCATGGGCTAAAGATATTCAAACTCAATTTTTCACAACTCCACACATTTCATGTTACCATACATTTCCTGTGTTAAGTCAATTCAGGTATCTACTTTATTTCCATGAGAAGTGATTTCAAAATAATAGCTAAGAGACAGATTTATTGCAGCTTTAATGTATTATATCAGATGTGGAGTGGGACAAAATTTACATACACTTTGTTAGTATTTGGTGGCATTGCCTTTTAATTGCTTAACTTCAATCAAACACTTGGGGTAGCCTTCCACATGTTTCTCACAATACTTTGCCAGAATTTTTTCCCATTCCTCCTGACAGAACTGGTGTAACTCAGTCAGGTTTGTGGGCCTCCTTACTCGGAAATGCTGTTTCAGTTCAGTCCACACATTTTCTATGGGATTCAGGTCAGGGCTTTGTGATGGCCACTCCAATACTTCCACTTTGTTGTCTTTAAGCCATTTTTTTTTACAACTTTGTAGGGATGCTTAGGATTATTGTCCTGCCAGAAGACCCAGTTGCAACCAAGTTTTAACTTTCTAGCTGATGTCTTGAGGTGTTGCTTCAGTATTTCTAGATATTCACCCTTCCTCATGATGACATCTATTTTCGGAAGTGCACCAGTCCCTTTTCCAGCAAAACACCCCCACAACATAATTCTGCCACCCCCATGCTTCATAGTTGGGATGGTGTTCTTCGGATTAAAAGCCTCACCCTTTTTCCTCCATACATTGTGCTGATCATTAGGGACAAAGAGTTCAATTTTTGTTTCATCTGACCAGAGAACACTCCAAAAGGTTAGGTCTTCCTCCTGGTGATCACTTACAAACTTCATTCTGATTTTTTTATGCCGGTCTTGGAGTAGGGACTTTATCCTTGCATGACAGGCTTTCAGCCTATAGCCGCGTTTCCACCAAAAGTACCCAGAACTTTTAGTCCCAGGAACTACTTTTCAAGGAACTAAAAGGTTCCTTCAGCCCATTGTTGTCTGCGTTTCCACCGCGGTCTAAAGTCCCGCAAAGATTAGGCAAATTAGCCCACTGACAAATGAAAAAGCGACGTTGTCGTCGGTCCATCTGTCCTATGATTTCTTCTGTAACCCCATACTACCACCGAAGTAGCCTACATTATTTTCTAATAACCGGGACAGCCCGGGGTGGGTTTATTCCACTTATATACAACGGGTTACCAACAATGACTATATATGGTTACTTTTGTATTTATTGATTTTTATCGATTTAATCACCTGGAAATTGAAATATTCTTCCGCGGCCGTTTGGGCATATTTTACCGTTGTCAAGCAGAATTGTCGTTGGTAGTTGGACTTGAACCGTTGTTATGCAACAAATATAGGATATTACATTACATTACATTACATTATAGGTATTTAGCTGACGCTCTTATCCAGAGCGACTTACAACAGAGTAACCAAACTCAGGATCAAGTCCGCTTAAGTCCATTGAACAACATGTAGATAAAAAAACAGGCCAATAGTCAGATTGTAACTGTTTTATATATCCTCTCAAACTCATTATGTTTTTATGCGAACATTCACTTTCATGTCTTGACATCCGAGGCGACAGAATGCATTCACATTCCACAAATAACTGGCAACAACAGCAGAAAACATGCACACGTCGTAAACAATTTGCTGTTGAATTGATTACTTTCTCTAATCGCAAAATGACAAGAATAGAACAAAAACTTAAAAAAATTTAATTTAAATTAGCAGTGGTACAGCCACCATTTGCTTTACTTCAAAGTTACTGCTAGCCCAGCAGCGAAGTGTGCCCTCCAGATGTGAACCGTGCACCATAAATTAGTCCATAGTCTTCCTGGTCTTTTTGTGGAATTGAAGAATGGCAGAGTAAAATTATGGCAGTCGGGCTAACAACGAAAATCCGGAAGAAAATATTCAGCAACCGAGTTAAACCATTTGAATGTTTTGGTACGTAATATGCTGTTCCAGCACGAATGCTTAACATTTTATAAAACGAATACTAAAGCAAGAAAAGAACTGAAGAGCACACGTTATAATTCCAAGACGTTGGCAGGCTATAACCAAAAGTAGGCTACTGCGCCCCATAACATACAAGTTTGATTTCAAGTTATTATGAAAATAAATCGGTTTGCGGCTGCAGATTTTTAAAAATGGCGGTTGAAATAAAACACTGCTAGTAGTCGACCAATCAGAAATTTACAGCGCTTGCGCCCCACCCCAAAAGTTCCGGTACTTTTGGAAAGTACTACCCCCCGAGCAGGGACTTTTTTGGGGGTAAAATAAAGTCCCTGGAACTTAATGTAGACCCTAGTTCCTGCGGTCGAAACCCACTGAGTTCCTCAAAAGGTTCCTAGTTCCGGGGTAAAGTTCCTGCGGTGGAAACGCGGCTTTTGTTTGTATAGATGTTCATGGTACCTTCAGTTGTTTGGAAATTTCTCCTAAGGAGGAACCAGACTTGTGGAGGTCCACAATTTTTTTTCTGAGGTGTTGGCAGAGTTGCTTGGATTTTCCCATGGTATCAAGAGCAAAAAGGCAGTGGCTCTAAAGGTAGAGCCACAGGTGCCAATTAACAGCCACAGGTGCCGATTAACTTCCAATTAACTCCTAATTATGACAATTAGCCAATCAGAAGCTTCTAAAATGTCATTTATCAATTTCTGGAATCTTCCAGACTGTTCAAAGAAACAGTCAACTTGGCATATATAAACTTTTGACCCACTGGAATTTTGATATAGTGAATTAAAGCTGAAATAAATCTGTCTCTAAAGCCCTATTCGCACAGGACTAGTATTACCTGGGGACCTCATGTGATTTAGAAATTACCCCCCCACGTCTGTGTTTCGTGCGGCGCATTCACACGGGATAAGCGAAGTCTGTATTTTACTCGAATTTACTGACATTATCCCCCCGGATATGATTGAAAATGTCAAGGCTCTGCTCTGTGTAACAGTAAAATACGACCCCAAATCATCGAGATGCCGATAATAACTAATATTATCACATTTGCGGTGGAATTTTTACAAATTACGGACATGGCAGATTCGCACGGGATTAAGATCACAGACGACCTCCGCAATTATTACAAGTTACTATAGGTCCCCAGGTAATACTAGTCCCGTGCTGAACTGATAAAAAATAAAAAATAATAAAAAAATGTAATTACCTCTGATGTGAACTAAGTAGATGCCATAATTGACAAATGAAATGTATGGTAACATTTAATGTTGTTATGTTCCTGTTGTCATTTCACCTTTTAGTTGGTTATCTGTTTTTCTCCTGCACGATCTTTGTTTCAGTTTGTACTATGGGCGTGGTTTCCTCTAGCTCTCTCGCCCCCCAGCTGATCACTCTCACCTGTTCGGGTTGCATTCTCACGTAGTAGTTAATCAATCGCACTTCATTCACTTGTTCCCTGTTTGCATGTTCATTATCTCTCATTTCACTCACCTGGTTCACCTAGTATATATTCTCTGTTCCCCCCTGCTCTTTGGTGCCAGATTGTGCCTCTGTTTACAGTGCCTTTCCAGCATTTTTCGCTTGTCAGTTTGTCTCGTGCTTGATCTTGCCTGTTTTCCCGACCACCGATTTTTGCCTGCCGTCTTTGCTTTGTTGATCTCCTGTTTTGACCTTCACCTGTTTCTCGACTTTGATTTTGCCTTCTTTTTTTGTACTTTTGCCCTGGTGGATTTTCTGGTTTTGATCTTTTGTACAAACTGACTACGAGACTGCATGCTGTATTAAACTTCTATGGGAGTTTCGCCACTTTGCTGTCTGAGTCTGCATTTGGGTCCACCCAACTTCAACCCGTGACAAATGTGCTGAGTTGTGAAAAACTGAGTTTTAATATTTTTAGCCAAGGTGTATGTAAACATTTGGCCTCAACTGTAAATATATTTATATTGAAGTAAATATAAAATGACATTACAATAGGGATTTTCAAATTCTGTTCTTGGGAGCCACTGTGTATGCTGGTTTTCATTCCAACTGTAATTGCAACCTCAAGCATTTAATTGTAACAAGCAGTTAATTCTTAATTATATTCAAATATTTATTTTACATTATGACAGAAATAGCTATGCATACCCTAAAGAATAAACATTGTACATTTACCTCCACGGATGTACAAAACTACGTATGCTATGAAAAATAAATGTCCCATTTAAAAAAAATAAAATAATTGGTACTCAACATGGGACTGATGAACATGTCCCATTCCCATCCGAATTTGAAATTTACAATTAGCTATTTTCAACCACAGCCAGGTTCATGCACAATTCCCACTGCCAGTTCAGACGAGTGCTGACATCCACGTTTCTCCTCCAAAACACGTGGTGTCCCCAGGCTGCTTCTTTTCACATCACAGCCCACAGCCTAGCTTGCATAGATTGGTGCCTTTCATATGCAGCTTTCTCTCCATTGGTGCTCATTTGACAAGTGGGGGTCACTTTGAAGCATGGACCCCTCTCAATTGCACTTCACTGATTATGCCACCCAGCAGCCCTAATCAGATCTACTTCAGTCATTTTTTAATGTGTTTTATGGTAATTATTCCTCTAGAAGGAGGTTATATTTTTTCAATGTATCAAATTATAGATTGGCTGGTGGACTCAGTGGGGTCAATCGGTTGATGAAAGTGTACACCTTGTTCACTGAAAATAAACCAAAACCAGACCAAAAATTAAGCAAATACCAACAAGTTAAATCTACATTGTGTTTATACGTTTAAAGCAAAAATGTGGAAGAATTCAAACATGTTTTCAATTACTTTAAAGGCATACTGTGCATGATTTTATTTTGCCTTACTGTGGTCCTGCATTCTCTCCTCCTCCATTTTGAACCCTGCCCACTCACCCCCAAGTTCCCGGCCAAGTCACAGACATGCAAATTAATTAGAAACTACCGGTAAATTCCTCAGCACCATAAACATGTACAAATAATTTGAATTTGAAGTCGGACATTTCAGTTAAAAAAACTGGATGTCAGGCAACCCTAGTTGGTTTGCTAGAGGTAACATTACTTACAGGTACAACAGCATCTAACTACAAGCTAACTCTGCATCCTTTTTCATCCCCTTGGCAAACTTCAGCTAACACTATCAAGGAGCAATTCCAAGGTTAGCTCTAGTTCTTGAACAAGCACTTTCAGCTTGTCTTTTTGCTTCGCTGTATCTGAGCCATTACAGCAGCTAGCTAGCTAGCAAAAAACAATTTGCTGCTCTGTAGCCACACCCACCCTTCCCCACACATAAAAAAGTGCCATGCCCAGAAATGTCTCAAACACATTTTAGAATACAAATACAGCAAAAGGTGCACAAATTCGGCAAAAGTGCATCGTAGATATGCCTTGTCATGGTTATTTTATAATATTACCATGGTAAAAATCCTGCATAGTATACCGTTAACTATAACAAGGAATTGCCTGAAACAAAACCCAGCATGCAAACTGAGTCCCCAGAAAACAACTGCATTACAGCATTGTTAAAACCCCAGTCGTATGTTTACATTTGTTACTTTTGCGTGTGTTTCTTTGAGCGGTTGTCATCTAATTGGTAGTTTCCGTATCCGGTTGCTCGGCTTGAGAAAGCCACTGTTTGCCACCTACCAGTGGAGACTAGCTCTTTGAACTCATGATTGGTGTGTTGTGTATAGTGATTGCTTTGTCTGACTTTGGGTATTCAATCCTATCTTTCTTTGACTCTGATTCCCGTCTAGCCCTCATGGTTTGTCTGCTGATTAGATCTTGTGTATGACCATCGACTCCGAATCTCGCCTTAGCCCTTCTAGTTTGTTGCCTCTGTGATTTTGTGTTTCTGACCATTCGCTCTCGTATTCGATTCCAATTCTCGCCTAGCCCCTCTGCTTTGTTTGCTGATTGGAATTTTGTGTTTGACTGTATGCACGTTTTTGACCTCAACATACGTTTTACCCTCTGAACGATGTATAGTGCTCCGGTTAGTTAGTGTGCTCCCAGCTGGACTAAAAATCCTTCCATCGGGACATGAGTCAATTTTGTTTCATTATTTTTCCTTTACTGTTTTTGAAGCTACTCTGAGTGGAGATCTATCCCTCCGTACGCTATTCGGGCTTTTCGTTTCTGACTATCAGCTAACTGTCCAAAGTTCAGAGTTCAAAGTGCCTAGTAACCTTCAAAGACTAGCCAGCATTCAGTTAGATTCGGAAAGGCAGATAGGGACCGGAGTTACTGATCGGTTTGCAGTACGTTTCCCTACCCATTTCCCTTATCATTTATCCTGTTATGGTCTGATCCTAGACCAGGTCGTATCACAATACACTGATGAATAACTGCACAGGCATACTGCACAATACACAACTAAACTATAGCTTAATTATTATATCAACATGTAAACTAGTATTGGTACAGATGCACTGTAACACAAAAAAAACAAAAGGGTAAATTACGGTAGTCTAAGGTTTTATACCTAGGTGTGTAGGGCTCTGATGGGGGAGGCGGGATGTAGAGTTCCTGCAGAGCAGAGCTGTCCCGCTTAGATGGAGTGCTGATGGTACTGGTGGGTGTGGCTGCACCGCTGGTGGGGGTCCTGGGAATAATGGGCTGAGGGGACAGATGGAAGAATGAGTTGAAAAGTGTTGTTCCTTTGATTGCGAGAGCTGGGACCACCTGTTACATGCATTCTGAGCTCAATATGCCTGTATATCTGTTTCTCTTTCTTCACCTCATACTTCCACACACACACACTTTCTCTTACTCTCTTACTTCTCTTTCTCTGTGTCTGACACACACCACACACAAACTCATGCACACACCCTCTCTCTTCCTCACAAACACTTTTTCTTTATCTCTCTCTCTCTGACACACATACACACACACACACACACACACACCCTCTTTCCCATATATTGTACACACAGACGATACTCCAAGGGCATTAATGACAGTTCATCACAGTGAAGCTTCTTAAAACTGCTGGGACCGAATGAAACTCCTCTACAGGAGATAGGGCCCAGAGAAACCAGATAAAAATCAATCAGAGATGCCCTGTGGCTGGGAGTTCAGGAGTACACACATATGCACACTACACATGTGAATACAAATACGTACACTTGACCGTGCATGGCTGAATATACAGTATATTCATGCTTTTGCACACACTTTCACACGTATGCATGTGCTGATGAAGTGTTCTGGTTCTGTATTTCCTTTGCACATTGACAATAATAGATGGATTTGTTAATGTGTGGAATTTAATGATACAGGCCAGGATTGGCCTCACTCCCACCTTATTCAGTCTGTATTGTTCACTTCTGGTGACAATCGCGCAGTTAACGAAGATAAATACAGGACCTCCGCACTGTAACATCGCAGTTACATTAGGATGTTGATAGAAAATGATGTACAGAGGGTTTTTTCTCCCATAAGAATGATGGGGTTGCATTTCCAGGTGTTTCTATACGTCCTCTTGGGGCAGATAATGACCATTTAATACCATAAGAATCAATAGGAACACTAACCTAACCTAATTTCCTAATAGAGTACATAACAACATAAGGGTGGGACTGATTTGATGTAAAGCAATAATAAATATCTTCATGAGGTAAGTGTGAAAAGACAGACACTGGGTCAACAAAGAGTGAGGAGCTCCTGTACCTAAGAACTGGCCATAAATGCAAGAATTAAGAAGTTGCTTAATAGCCTAAAGTCTGTTATACATTGTGAGAAACATTCCTTCTATGTATTGACTGAGCAGGGAGTAATCACCTTCTATATTCGATGGCTTGGCCCTTGCACATACATCATCTTAAAAGCATGGTTGGCTGCAGATGTGCTGTCAGATGGAGTGGGGTCAAGTTACAAGCAGGAGAGGATGAGAAATCACTTTTGGTTGAGCAGTTATGGCTATGGGATTAGTCTGACTTAATGCTGTGTTAGTAGGTTGTGCGGTTTAGCAGCTCTTGTTGCGGCACTGCAGGCAGGCAATAGCAGAAGTGAGAATGGCTTGTGGGAAGAGCTGCTAATCTTCCTACCTGAAGGGCAAGGGGCTTCCATCTCATGTTCTTAAGTAAGGCTGGGGCGGAGGTGAGTGTGCTCTGTGGCCGCTTTTTCAGAGTTAGCATCACACCACTGGGGTCTCCACGCAGAGTGTTTACCAAGTTTCTCAACTGCCAGCCCACCTACAGCAACCAACAAACACAGAGTCAAACACACACGTGCCCACACAAACACAGTAACAGTACAGTAACCAACAAACTCAACACGCATACACACAAATACCCACAGTAACCAACAAACAATGCATACATTTTCAAGCAAACAAGCACAGACACATGCATAAACACAGTAATCAACAAACTGAACAGATATACACACAAACAGTTAACCTCCCCCCCACACACACACGTATACCTTCAGACTCAACACACATGCACACATAAACATACAGCTACCAACACACACACACACACACACACACACACACAATGCACATACACACATGCATGCCTAGAGTAATCAACAGATTGAACACACAAACACCTACAGTAACAAACACACCACACAGACACGCACGCACACACACAATTAGAATAGCCAATAAACACAGCTATAACATACATTTTCCACATACATTTTCCATGTGAAAAAAGTATACTATGCATACTTTATATAAACGTTAAGTATACTTATATACTTATTATACTCTAGCGGTCAGAGGTTTAAACACAACACAAAATGAACCACTGTCTGCCACAAATCTTTGCATGTATGCTATTAATTAAAAATTGATACAGTGTTTTTGAGAATCGATACAGTATTACAAAACATAATATCGCGATACTCAAGTGTATCGATATTTTCTTACACCCCTAGAGTGCCCATGCATTATAAGAACACGAAGTAAAAACAAAGATCACAGAGACATACAGAAGCAATTATCACACAGGCATACACACACACATACCCATGCACACAAACAGTAAAAGAATGCATGCACGCTTACACACCTGTACATATAAATAATACAAAGTACGTAAATGGACATACATGTCTGCAAACACAAAGAGTACACAGACACACACAAACACACTGAGATGGGCTGGATGCGGGGACGTGATCAGGGTTATGGAGCTCATACTCTCTTGGGAAAATTCATTCAAAAGCCATGTGTGTTGAAGATGTCAAACATGTGGTAAATATTTTACAGATTTGTCTGTTATTGCCACTTTCACACAGGTGACAGTGTACAGAAGTGGAATCTGAAGTGCTGAGCTTCCTGTGAGAGTGTTAACCTGTATCTCTGTACTAGGCAAATACTTTGTGTTTGCTCTGTCGAAAGAGAGGATTCTGGCCGTTTTGTATAGTTTTTTCATTGGATTTAATTCCCAGCATGTGTTGATTGTGAGGCATTCATGCCAGCTTATTATAGACTGCATAGAAATTCTCCTTAGGTATAATGTGCACTTGGTCTCTTTTTTAGGAGGATGAAAACCCACCATATTCATTCATTCCTTGTGAAATCTGTGGTGCCCTGTACAGGTGTGAATCAGAACCAGGCCAAAGGAATGTTCAGACAGATAGAGACATACAGACAAATGGGAACGATGGGAACGCCATGTCCTGCAGGTTTCACTGCTCCCTTTTGAAAAATACAGGTGATCTACGGAACAGGCCAAAAGTATTAGGCCACCTGTAGGTAAAAAAATTTTTTTTTTTAACTTTAGGTAGAGAATAATTCAGTTAATATATGAATAACAAAACCAAAGCACTTTTTTTTCAATTTCAACCAACAATAACACAGAAAGATGACATACCTGGAAATAGCCTATAATGGTGTGGGGGTGTTGGAGAACCAGAAGCGACTAATATAGGGGAACGAAAAGCTAACGCTACCGGAAGCGTTTAGCCACAAAGTCCCGAAGGACAAAGGGAAAGGGAACACCCACAAGTAAAACACAAAACAAATAAGATCCTAGGGAGAGTAACTCCCGCACACAAAGGATCGTAAACAAGAACCAAAAAAACATGGAGTAAAAAGCCACTCCGAAGGACCACCTTGTCCAGCCGTAAAACTGGCTTGTGAAACCAAAAGCGACCCGTAAAAACCAGGGCGAAAAAAGAAGAGGACCAGTGGTACAGAGGCGAAGCTCTGGTACCAAACCCAAAACTGGTCTTAAAAGAAAATAGACAACTGAGTAGCAAAACTTACTCAGCGAAAATAAAACCCTGAGACGCAGCTCAGAAAAAACGCAAACAAAATACATACCAGGGACAACGTCCCAATACCCACCGGCTCACACGAGCTCAAAAGAAAAGTATGAATACCCTTAAGGCGTCAGAATGCGCTCACAGCGCTAAGAGACTGAATCGCCTTAACCGAGGACAGGGAACCAACCACAACACAATTCTGTAAGTCGTCCAACGAGCACCTATACCAATGTCGTACCGGCTTTGTGATAATGAGGTTTTACACAGAAGCGCAGATGGGTGTTCTGTCAGTGCTTATAAAGGCACCTCCCCAGGTGAAAATAATAGAGAAATCAGACACCTGGAACAAATTAAGAAATTCTCAAAGGCCAGGTGCCTTCTAGTGGCAGCACAAGGCCACTACACCCCAGAACCATGACATAGCCTCCTTTGGCTTCAATTTCAATTCAATTCATCATTAAATTAACTATTGAAAGTCTATTCAAGTCTATCCAAGTGGGAAGTGGAGTGGTGGAATGGAGGTGGAGGGGTAATTAAATTGAGTGAAATCATATCTATTTAAAGTTTTTTAAAACCCCATGTTGCCTAATACCTTTTAGCCTGCAGTGCAAGTAAAATAGGCACTAAAGTTGCAGAAAATATAGCAAAGAAGGAGTTTGGCTTAGATGTGCGGGGCCAAGTAAACATTGTGGCAAGGTTATTTGCAGCGAGAAATATTTGGCCCTGTTCAGACCTGTACTTTGTATCCAGATATATCCAGGTTGTGTCTAGATTCAGTCAAGACGGATGTCAGTTCACACCTAGCATCAGAATGCGTCTCCACATGCGTCTCAAGTGACCACTTGTGATCGGATCTCACTTCCCCGCTGAATATGAAAATAAACACGTACGTCATTTCCGTTTGCAAAGACCAAATGCGTTGTTGTTTTTAACCGGCGGGAGGCAGCAATGCACTACCTGTGCCTAGTCTGCTGGAAATTAAAAGAAGAAGTTTTCAAAGACTTTGGTGCACGAGCTAAATCAAAACAAAAACAGACTGGGTCTATTCCTTGGAGTGTTCCAGGCAAACCAAATCGCTGAAGATGTTTGACGCACTCTATGCGCTTTAAGAAATTTTAAAACGTTGTGGACAAAGTCAGCTTACGCGATTTAAGAACCAACCAAAATGATACAGTTCTATCCGCTTCTGTTTTGCTCCAGAAAACGATGTCAGATAGGTCTATCAGCAAACATATGGCTTAGCTATGTCTAGAAGTCCTCAATAATAATAGTATTTTTCAAGAAATTACTAAAAATTGTTGACAACGTTTCTTTAGGCGCAGTGTCTTTTACTGCTGCCACAGAGTGAATGCTTAAGTGAATGATAACATGATAACATTGCGATGATAACATTTTCGGTTACGCTGACCTATAAAACGCTATTCCAAAAGCAAAATTAGACAAGTTATACATCGTTAGAAAGCTTATACTCTCACCTACTGAATAAATGAATTGTCAGCCAAGCCAGACTGTACTAAAAGGGTGACAATGCCGTAAATAACATGGGTGGTGTTATGCACAGCTATTTTGGAAGGTACCCAGGCATCACAAATGCCTGTATATTTCACAAACGGATTGTCCAAGACAATATATGACCACCCAGTCTCAAAAGGGACATCTCAATGCGTAAAAACCAATGGTAAGTTGTATATTTATTCAATATTTAGTCCATATATTGACTGTAGAATGACATGGCATCATTTTTTTAAACTTTGTCTCGTTCATTTCGTTATTCAGTGTGGCTTCTTGTTGTTTCACACTTTAATATGACACCGTTGGTGCACAAATGAGTACATACTTCCACTTACGCAGAGGACGTCAGTTGACTAGGCGGTCCTTCAATGCAGCCCAGGACACATGTGTACACACTGCTAAAAGAATGTGGCCATATGAGACCCAGACCACCTCCGAATGTGGTCTGAGTGATCGGATCTCAATGCATCCTCAATGGGTCTTGGGTGCATTCACACGTAGTTAGAGCTGTCCACTTGTGATCGGATCACCCAAGATACATTGTAATGCCAGGTCTGAACCTTTGTCTACTGCCTCTTGATCTTCCTGTTAACATTACTGCCCATCAGCTGGACCCTTCTGAGCGTGTATTGAACATTGCACCTGGAAATCTTAAACTTCTTTGCAATTTCTCACTGCGAATAACCTTGCCACAACATGTTTACTTGGCCCTGCACATCTATGCCTAACGCCTTCTTCTTTGCCATATTTCTTACAGCTTTAACCCTCTGGGGTCGAGAGGTCCGCCGGCGGAGCTCGGCAAGATTAAATGAACTTTTGTTTCTATTTGGATGATTAACTTCACGAGTTGTTATCATACAGACGCAACAAAAACATTGACAGAAACCTTAGAATCACGACTTTCCAATGCGCCCATTGACAAATGATATGAATTGTTTTAAAAGTTCTAAATTTGATTAATTAAACCACGTATGCTTAGTTAATCCTTACTCATTACTATGTGAATTTCGCTCATCAGGAAGTCCGCCCAAATCGCATTCACATGTTAACAACGTTATAACTACTCTCCATAGAAGGAGAGTAGGGGAGGGGCGATGCAAGATCCATGTGAGAAATGCCAAGCCCGCGAAAGCAGGATAGAATGTCAAAGTGTAGCCTAATTCACTTCTTTTGAGGTAAACATTTTGTTTAATTTTGGAAAATGGTCCGTCCAGAAGCCGACATTGATGAAGAGCGGTGCCATTTCGAACAGCGAACTGATCCAGCTGAGGATCAACTTCATGAGTCAGTATATTTCTTATGATCATATTGGTAAATATGTGTACTGGATTGCAATCTCTGTGTTTGTATGAATACCCAGCAATATGCGTGTTTGTAAATTCCCACACTATGAACGATTCAAACTATTGCATCTCAGAATTATAGGCTAGGCTCTCTGCGTCTGGTTGTGTGTTAGAAGTAGCAGGTATACTGTATTTTTTTCAATCATATTGGTAATAAATAGCCCGTGGCGTGGCTAGGATTCTAAAACTGATGTCCTCGCACAATCGATATTAGCATACTGTAAGTAAATTCGGGAAATAGCAATATAATAACCACTTAGCTAAACAGACCTAGCCTACTTCAGATTGAGGAATTGTTATTGATGAGTTGCGTGTAGTTGAGCTGGAATATCAATGTTTATTTAGTTTAGCTAATGTTGTTTCGTTGATAGCTTGCATTATTTGTAAATGTGTGCTGTATTACATTCTCAGTGTGTTTGTAGGAATATTCACTAATATGCGCGCTTGTAAATTCCCACACTACGAACGATTCTAACCATTGCTTCTCAAAATTATAGGCTACCTCTCTGCGTCTGGTTGTGTTTGTTTGGTTCTTTGTTTGTATATGATGTAGCCATGTCACATTTCCTAAGTTTTGTTTTCATTAGTTAGTGGTTTGCCCCTTTTTTATAAAGCACATTTATTTTTCACCTGTTGAAGGAAATGTGCTATATAAATAAAGTTTGATTTGATGTCACATTTCCTAACAATTTTGTTTTTATCATATTTACAGAGATGCTGATCAGGAAACACGGCCTAGTTCACCACTAGCTAAGAGGCCACACAAGCGTTGCAAGAGTACACCAGTCTCATCTCATCTTCCATGTGTATAGTTTGCTTCAATAAATGTTCTGAAAATCAAAAGATGTCTTTGTTTCTGTCTTCTAAATGGCTCACTGAGTCTTTGTCTTAGTGGTGGGGAGGCATGCGGCCAGGTGTGAATAGCCTACTTAGCTGGCAGGTCGTCCTACCCAATGCATATTCATTACAGAAAGGCCATTTGCCCTCCCATTCTCACCTGGTGTTGAAAAATAGTAGTCACAACACTAACCTTTAGCAATTTATTTTATATTTCTCATTGGATTTGCTAAAATATTTTGTCATCTTTTGATACCCAAGACCTTGATGAACACATTTCAGTGACCAAAAATCTTAGTCACAATTGTTTAGTGTGTTTTATTACAACATTCCTGTGCATGTTCAAAACTACTGTTTACAGTTTGTGTGTTTTTAGAGCAATTTGCAATCCACATATGATTATGACCTACTTACTGCTGCCATATTATTGTAGCTGAGTTTGTGCTGAAAACAGAGACATGAAACACTTTGGAATCACTGCATATAAAGTTGATGAAATTTACACAAATGTCAGAGCATGGCACAATCACCATTTTACCCTTAGACCCCAGAGGGTTAATGCCCATTTTGCACTACAGGCCAATGGTATTATAAGGTAGATAAGATTCACTCTATTTAATTACCCATCCACCTCCCTTCCCATCTCCCATTTGCAAAATGACTGGATAGACTTCCAATAATTTGTTTAATTTTAATTAAAGCCAAGGGAGGCTATTTTGAGGAAAGTCATATCTTACATCATTTTTAAGTAAAACAAATCTTTTGTGTTATTGTGGGTAGAAATTGAAAAAAAAGTTTATACTTTGGTTTGTTATTTAATAAATGTGCATATGTTAACTGAATCCTGCTCTACTTAACGTTTTTTTTTTTAAACCACAGGTGGCTTAATTCAGCTCCAGTGCAAAATTAAGCACAAGGGCAGTACTGAAACCCCGCAGACCATTGACAAAGGGTCCGATAACAGTTTACCCACAGAGTGAAGCTTCATTAAGATTTCCTAGAAGTGCATTGGAGCAATTGTTTCAGTGACCACTCAAAGCTTTTGTTGGTCTCACACTTTTAATCCAGGCCGAAAGCACAGGCTCAAAAGGGTTAGACACTTGAGAGAATGTAGTGGAATCATCTCTTGCCATTTAATCTGGGATCCTGCTTACAGCAGCTCACAATCTGGGAGAACTGCTCCTTGGACCATCACTCTCCATCAAGATAATGAAGTTCCCTCAAACAAAAGCTTCCAGTCACAAAGCCTCTGTTACTAACACTCACGCCAACCACTTTGGAATCCAGTCACAGTGGCTAGGCTGTTTTAAACACATTAGAGGTAATTTTAAAACAATCAATTAGAGAAAGATTTATTTCAGCTTTAATTCATAATATCAAAGTTCCAGTGGGTCAAAAGTTTACGTACACCAAGTTGACTGTCTCTTTAAACAGTCTGGAAGATTCCAGAAATTGATGTAATGACTTTTTAGAAGCTTCTGATTGGCCAGTTGTCATAATTAGGAGTTAATTGGGAGTTAATTGGCTCCTGTGTCTGTGTTTAAGGGCCTACCTTTAGAGCCACTGTCTTTTTCCCCTTGATATCTTGGGAAAATCCAAGCAACTCAACCAAGACCTGAGAAAAAGAATAGTGGACTTCCACAAGTCTGGTTCCTCCTTAGGAGCAATTTCAAAACAACTGAAGGTACCACGAGCATCTGTACAAACAATTGTATGCAAATATAAAAATCTTGGGACCACACAGATGACACTGCATCGTTCAGGAAGGAGGCACAAATTAACTCCCAGGGCTGAACAAACTTTGGCCCAACAGGTTCAACTGAACCCAAAGACAACAATAAAGGAACTGGTGAAGTAGTTGGAGGCATCCAGGTACCAAAATATTTACATCCACCAGTAAGAGGATCTCACATTGCCATGGCCTGAAAGGCTGTCGTGCAAGGAAGAAGCCCCTACTCCAAGCATAAAAAAGCCAGAATGAAGTTTGCAGGTGATCACCAGGACAAAGACCAAGCTTTTTGGAAGAGTATTTTCTGGTCAGATGAAACAAAAATGGAACTGTTTGGCCATAGTGATCAGTGCTATGTATGGAGAAAAAAGGGTGAGGCTTTTAATCCGAAGAACACCAACAAGGAACTCAAAACACTAGAAGAAAAACAAGAAACAAGAAAACAAGCAGGGGAACTCGAAACTCGAAACACTTAGCGAGGGCAGAACACAGGCAGATACACAAGGCAGGCAGAACACAAGAACACAAGTCAGGCAGAATATAGGTCAGGCAGAATACAGGCAGGGCAGAACACAAGCGGAACACACACAAGGAACCAGCACCCGAGTCAGGGAAACAAAGAACTTAAATAAACCAGACAATAACCAGACACAGGTGAACTCAATACATGATCAGACCAGAGAGGGAAGGGATAACGAGACAACCAGAAAACAATAATACAATTAAACACAAGGAAAAGCAATGAGGGAAAAAAACAGAACTACAAAACTGAAGTTTAAACTACAGTTACAGTGGGGTGGCTCGGTTTGAAAGCTCACCAGTTACATCTGTTGGTTAAAATGTGAACGCACTATAGGAGAACAGCAGGTCTGAGATCAGTGTTCTTTACCCTCATTGTGTGTAGAGTGACGTTCAACACTTGATGCTTCCAACTATCACAAGCTAACGGTACCTAGCAAGCCACCATTTCTTTAGTAGGCCAACTAACCTCGTTACAAACTGTGTTGTCACTTCTCGTCGGTAAGTACATTCTTTTTATATTAACTCAAGCATTGTGTAGGTAACGTTAAACTAGTAGCATAAATGTAATGTTCGATACATTCTAACCTTACATGACTTATTAATCGCCATAGAAATAACGACTTCACTTGTTTATTAATAACGTTAGCTTGATGACATTGATGTGCACGACAACGTCATCATTTAGCTAACTTAGCTAGCTAGCCAAACAGTCAGTAACACAGATACATAGATATTTTGTTGTTGTTGAAATGTGCCCAGCATTCCAAGACTGTACATTGTTGTAAGATTCAGTAGCCAATCAGTAGGCAGTGTTGTGCATATCCCGCTCTTACAGCTCGTTTCCAGCCCAAACCACTGCAAAGAGAGCAAACTTTTTTTTTTGTCATTGACATTTCCTTCTGACATCTACGACGGCAATCGCAACCACAACATTTGTTTCGCCTTTTTGTATAGCTATTTCCATGGATAAAATCGCATATATTATTATTTTTTATTGGTAAAAACATTTACTTCATATCCAGGGAGATAGCCAACTACTTGCATGTTACATGAAATGTGTAGCCATTTAGTAATACGATCTCATTTCAAGCTGGAAAATAACCCGTTAATCCAGAGAAATTGCTGAGTTGTCTTAGAATCTTTATTGCAACAGAATGTATCAAGGCTGGCAGCCCGGATACAATTTGTTGTGAGAGCTCGCCGTCCAGAACAAACACCTGAGAGAAGCTGCCTGCGTGCATGCCTCCCCCAAGGCGTTACGTCATTGTTTTGCAATGCGCAGCTGTCGTAAAAACATGCTGGCTTCGATAAGCGGAATCGATAAGCTCGGAGGCATACGATTCCAATGAATACGACAACTTGGAACTGGTTCTTGATTTCCATCTTCTATTTAAATGTGCCCAGCATTACAAGGCTTGTTGTAAGATTCAGTAGCCAATCAGGACTTGAATACACGTTTTTGTAGAGTGCAAAAACTTTGATATTATTTTATTTTATTTCTTTTGTTGTTGTTGAAAAGACAGCATTCCAAGACTGTACATTGTTGTCAAATTCTTTGTAAGACTCTGCTATGCTGTAAATAGCTGTTGATTTTATTTAAATTGAAAGTTGAATAAATGACTTATTCATAAAAACATTCACATTATGTAGTCATCTCCAGTCAGCTTTTAGCACTGACTTAATGTAGGGCCCTATGGAATCTGTGTTATAGCTTTTTTAAATTCTCAATTCCATGATTCCGTCCGTGATTCTTTTATCACATACAGGGCCCTACCTTAATGCTGCCATCTGTCGCTAGCCTGCTCCAGGCCCCCATCAAAAAAGACACTTGGCCGCCAGGCCGCCGGCCCCCGGCCCCCGTTAAAAGATACTTGCCACTGGGCCTAACAACTTTTCTGGGGGAAGCCCTGCACCAGTTCTGTCAGGAGGAATGGGCAAAAAATCCAGCAAAGTATTGTGAGGAGATTGATTCAAGTTAAGCAATTAAAAGGCAATGCCACCAAATACTAACAAAGTGTCTGTAAACTTTTGACCTATTGAAAATCTGATACAGTACATAAAAGCTGAAATAAATCTGTATCTTTAAATGACCTCTTATGGAGATAAAGTAGATACCCTAATTGACTTAACACAGGAAGTGTATGGTAACATGAAATATATGGAGTTACGAAAAATAGAGTTTAGCCTAGGTGTATGTAAACTTTTGGCCTCAACTGTGCTATGCACAAAAGTGACTTCCATTGATCTCCGTATATACACACACACACACACACGCACACACACGCTCCCTAAGGCTGTGTGCTCAGCAGTGCAGGGGAAGAGGAAAAATGATGGAAGAAAGCAGAGATACATACTACAGTCTGGTGGTTCACTTGGATCACCTCATCCCCTGCATGAATCTTCTTACATTGGTCAGCTGGGGACTGGACACATTAAAAATGCACTCATCAGAGGGTTAACACACACACACAAACACACACACACAAATGCATAAATAGACACAATACATAAATTAGAGGTGAAACACACATATATGGTTACCCCCAAAGTTATTGGTATAGATCAGCAAAAAAAGCTGTATAAAATACAACAGGTAATAAGCTATATTATATGCTCAAAAAAGGAAATTTTTATTATTTTATACCAATTCAATTGCTCAGAGAAAATGTTTCTTTTATAACATGTAAAACTATTATTTCCAAAAAAATTGGTGTCAAAATTATTTGAAATTTTTTTTGCTTTGTGCACCAATTATAACCCTACCGAGTGATCTTCTATTGGGTTTTATGAGATCAGAGAATGTATTGGGGAAATATTTGACTGGTACTCCATAAAGAATCAATTTCTAAGTCATTTACATTCATCATTCTCTGCTTTTGGAGTGCCCTCTTCAATTAAGATCACATATTTCTAGACTGAAGCCTGGAGGCTGATATGGCTATTGCAAAACAGGCCATTGCAATGTAATAACTTTGTCTTCTTTAATATAATAACTACCGAGTAATGTAATACAAACCTTGCATGGTTAACATAATAACTTTTGCCGGTTAATGTAATAACTTATTAGATTAACCCATGGTTACTACATTGTAACAACTTTTTTGATGAATAATGTTTACAAATTCTTTGACAAATAATACTTCAACCTTGTAATAATCTGCCAGAATAATGTCTATATGTCTGATTTCTATATGTCTGATTTCATATCTAATTAATGCCAGGTACCATTCCTGTGGTAGCCAAGGGTGGTCCAGCGGCCAAGGCCCTGGTTAATCGTAAACAGAGAAACGCAAAACCAAAAGCTGTTTTGCAAACCTACAAACGGCTTTGAATCATTAATGTTACAACCACAAACCACAACATTTGTGTTTTCAGAGTTGTAAAACCTGATTTGCGTCTTTTTGTGGTTGGAAACAATGGTTTGTGCTTGTAATTTGAACATGGAATTGCAAACTTGGGTCGCATTCAATTCAAAGCCATTTGTTGGTTTACATAACAGATTTTGGGTTTGTATGACAGTTTGGTTGAAAACCGCATTCTGCAAACAGGTGTAGTGACTTGTAAATTGAGAACTGAAAGCATAGTTATTTGTAATTGTAAAATGAGACTTGTATTTGCAAAACGTGACAATCACAAAATTATATGTACGAAACAGCTTTTGGCTTTGTACATCTCTATTTTACAAATCTTACAATGTTAAGTTTATATAGGCTATGATTTATTTTCAAGAAAATTTAGTTTCTGCCGGAGCTTTGTCCACATGGTGATCCCAAAGCTTAAGACTATTCTTCGCCAATCCCATGTACAGTAATGTATTGCATGTACCGAGTGCAACCAGGATGACCAGTTCTAATTGTGGGAGGAACAAAAAAATTTGACATAGCCCTATGAGTCACTTCAACTAATCTTTAACGTTCCTAATTTAATATGGAGCGAAAACATATGTACATTGCCTCCGACGCACTTACACACTACACTGCTTCCCTCTTCTAATTGCTGGCTAATCGAAAGCTATCGTATTGACAAAACTTGTTGAATTTAAAGTGTTATTTAAAATAGCTCTCTTATTAAAACTAGCTTGATTTATAAGCTAGCTGCTTGATTTATGCTTCAGGAAACCACAGAAAGGGGCAGGCATTGTCCATTAAAAGGCTATAAGCCAATCAGGAACTAATAATATATTTCAATCAAATTACTGATCATTTTTCAATCAAACTCTCTCACATATACTACTATTCGCTCTCACACAAACTATCATTCTCTCTCACAGATACAATTATTCTCTCTTACAAATACTTTTCTCTCACACAAACTATCATTCAATCTCACAAAGATACAATTATTCTCACAAATACTACTATTCTCTCTCACACAGACTACCATCCTCTCATAGATACTACCAGGGGTTAAATTGGGGGTGGACGCGGGTGAACGGCCTTTGGTAAATAAATAAATAATTTTGAACGGCAGTTTTACAAATAACTATGACGTAATTTCATCTATGGAACATTTTAAAGAGACATAAATAAACAGCCGCAACGAATGCCAGCTATTATTAACGACAACTTTGATTGCTTGAGCAAAATCAGCAGGTTGCTGGTCAGCAGCTAAGCTAGGATTGAATATTTCCCACATACATAACGTTTTATTCAAGCGGTGACTGGTGAGCTGAAAATTGGTGGGGCGCAAAACTTTCCTTTTCAATTTGACAGTTTAAGAAAGATGGATAAAGGAGGAAGAAGGGGAGGACAAAAGAGGAGGATGACTGAGTATTTTCGTGAGTAAAAACATTCTCAGCATTAATGACACTCAATAAACTTGAAATATTTTATGTAAAAGCATGCATCAATAGTATACATTCTTTTTAAAACATTGTTTTCCTTAATTACAATTATGTGCACAATACATTGAAGATACAACTATTTTGAGCTGAGATATTCATTGGTTTGTACCTTTTTTCACCAACCTCCCACTGGATCTCAGGGTCCACCCACCTCCCAAATCCCAATTTAACCCCTGGATACTACTTTCTCACACATACTACTATTCCCTCTTGCATACAATCATTATCTGTCACACAGACTATCATTCTCTCTCACACATACTATTACTCTATGACAGGGGTCCCCAAACTTTTTCCAGTGAGGGCCACATAACTTTTCCCTTCTCTGATGGGGGGCCAGGGTCAGTTTCTAACAGAAAAAGTGTGACAATCGCAGGGGTCCCTAAATGTAATCATTTATTGTTTTCCAGAAAACATGCTGACACTCCAGCGCACCACACATATCCAAATATTAATAACCCTTTCTGAGATCAAATAACCCTCTCTGGGTTCTTCACAGAATAAAATAACGCAGAAAATATATAGGCTAATAACACTATTTATGAAATCAATAAAAATCAAATAACCCTCTCTGGGTTCTTCACAGAAAGAAAGTTATGCTGTGCCGTGCACAATCATAGGTAAAAGTTCAACTTCACTTGTCAGAGCAGAATCTCAAATGTCTCTCAAAGTTCTTGTGTTCTTTCCTTATAATCCAGTTTTGTAGGTTCCATAGGCTAGCCCAGTAGACACCACTGTAGGCTCTCTCTCATCAACTTCCCTCTGAAAACCACAAAGCAAGCAGGCTAAGAAACCGAACTAAGTGATACAGCACCTACACAGCACAATACATTTCAATACCAGTATGGTTGTGGAGATGGATTTTATCCCAATAGATTTTATTATGATTATATTTGTTCATACTCAGAATGACTAATTTAAGTCAGAAAAGTGAGCTTACCTATGTACTGTATGTTCATCAGTGTGAATTGTGGGCCTGCATCTGGCTGGTGAGAAGTTGAATGTCCGGTTCCATTCTAGTCACAGCCAGTCTCAAACACTGATGCAAATGTTCATCTGTCAATCTTGATCTCGTTGGAGTTTTCAGGAGTTTCATGCGTGAAAAGGTTTGCTCGCAGATATACGTGCTGCCAAAAAGTGTGGACATCTTCATTGCGTGTTTTTTTATGTTAGGGTAGGTGTCATTTGGGAGGGCGGCATAGAAGTCAATGAGACTGTTGGGCTTGAATGCGTCTTTCAGAACATCACAGTTCTGTAACTCGGCCAGCTCAAACTGATAAGAAGGCTGGGCTTCATCGATGTCGGCAACAAAAGGGTTCTGAAAAAGACGGATTTCTTTTGCATGAACATGTAGTTCACGGAATCGTACACCGAACTCCGCCTTCAGCATTTCCAGTGCTTCCACACACTTTTCACCTGGGAACGCGACAGCTGGCTTCTCTGCAGAAAAGCTTTGGGTAGCAGGGAGATGGGTGAAGTTGTGCTTTTTCACTTGTTCCAAAACCAGCGCTAGTTTCACCTCAAATGCTTTTATGTGGGAATACATGTCGCAAATGAGTTTCCCCTTCCCTTGTAGCTGCAAGTTAAGGCCGTTCAGCATTTCTGTCACGTCTGTTAAAAATGCGAGGTGCCATTTCCATGCTGGGTCGATCAGCTCTGGGACCGTTTTGCCTTTTGACTGAAGAAATGCGTTAATTTCAGGTAGCAGCTCGTAAAAACGCCTCAAAACTTTGCCGCGGCTCAACCATCGGATCTCTGTGTAGTACAGCACATCTCCGTACGCAGACTCCAGTTCAGACAGGAATTGTTGGAACTGCCTGTGTTTAAGTCCATTTGCTCTGATGAAGTTTATGCACGATACCACAACCTTCATGACAGAATCCCACTTCAACACTTTGCAGCACAGCGCTTGCTGGTGAATTAGGCAGTGTACTTGTAGCGGGGCGGTGAGACCCCGTTCTTCCATCTCCCGGTTCATGCGTCCTATTAAACCCCGAGACGCGCCCACCATACTAGGGGCCCCGTCAGTCGTGATTCTGGCAAGCTTTGCCCAGTCCAGATCCAACTGTTGCATGGTTTGACATACTTTGTCGAAAATATCCTCCCCGGGCTGCCAGCTCCTCGCACATCTCAAAGTTTGCGGTAACTCCACAAATAAAAATAAGAAGCTCCGCGGTGTCCTGCACGTCCGTGCTCTCATCCAGTGCTAATGAAAAAAAGTCAAAATCTTTAGTCTTCTGCTGCAGCTGGGCATACACATTACCCCCAATTTCTTCAACGCGTCTGGTAATTGTACTTGCCGACAGACTCACGGCATTAAAGACATCTTTCTTCTCGGGACAGACCTCCTCCACGACAACATTCAAACATTTCTTGACAAACTCTCCTTCAGTGAAAGGTTTACCGCAGCTTGCTATCAGCTGAGCAACACGGAAGCTGGCCCGAACTGATGCTTGGTTCAGCTGAGTTTGCCGTACAAATGTAGTTTGCTGAGCTAACAGTCCAGTTTTTAGCTTTGAGATTTTTTCTGCTCGCATTTGGCCTTGCAAGCTAGCATACTTGTCTTTGTGACGGGATTCATAATGTCGGCGCAGGTTGTATTCTTTGAATACCGCCACCGTCTCTTGACAGACGAGACAAACAGCCTTTTCTTTGAATTGAACAAAAAAATAATCGTGTGTCCACTGCGGGTTAAATACCCTGCATTCTGAATCAATTTTTCTCTTACCCAACCTTTTTGCCATTATTCCGTTCTGGGGGGGGGGGGGGGTCACGTTCACGTTCTATGACTGGGGTATGGGTGGCCATAAGGGTAAAAACGTGCTGGGGCAAAGTGAGGTCGTAGTAGCATGGCCGGTAGTAGGGGGCCGGGTCAAATGTGGAGGCGGGCCGTAGTTTGGGGACCCCTGCTCTATGATGATGTGTGCGAGAGTATAATGGTGTATGTGAGAGTATGATGGTGTGTGTGAGAGACAGTAAGATGGCGTGTGAGAGAGAGTATACTGGTGTGCATGAGAGGAAGTATGATTTATGGCCTAAACAGCCTCGCATACACACACGCACGCACACACACACAAACACACACACATGCACACTCACACACACAGGCATACACAGTATTTGTATGGGGATATACCCCATAGTCCAGCGTTTCTCAAACTATTTTATCATAAGCCCCCCCAAGCAAAGGGGGCGTTGAGTCGCGCCCCCCTCCCCCCGTTGTTATTATTATTATTATTATTATTATCGTTATTATTATTATTATTATTGTTGTTATTAATAATAATAATAATAATAAAAGCCTAATAATTAATTTAAATCACTATACGTGCAACATACGGATGCATGAGACATAGGGCTTACCTTTCTTGTGTTTTTTAGTGACTTGGGTGGGCCTGCTTCCTCTGGCATAGCTTCTCAATACGAGGCTGCAGTTTTGAGATGGCCAGTCTTAGTTCTCGTTCAATATTCAAGTGCGCCCTGTACTTTGATTTTATTGAAGCAACGGCAGAGAACCCAATCTCGCACAGGTATGTACTGGCAAATGGAATCAATATGCTCATAGCTTTCTGGTTTAGAAGAGGATAATCTCACTCTGTGCTTCCCCAAAACTCGGTTAATGTCATGGCAGGGAACTGCAACTGAATCTGACGTCATGTCAATGTACTGCTCATCCAAAAGGCTGTTGAAATCGGCGGGACAGACTGTGGTGAATGGGCTTCTCAACCAGTCATAATTGTCAGCGCACGCAAAATATTTCTGAAAATGCGTTTTCAGAGATGAAACGTGGTTTTGAATACATTCTATTGCCTTGTACTGCAGCTCGTTGTTTTCCAGAAATGTTTGCAGGTTCGGGAACATGGCAAGATTGCCCTGGTCAAGTTTGCCACTCCACATCTCAAGTTTCCTTAGAAACAAATTTACCCGGTATGCGAGCTGGGGTATGTGAGTGTCAGTGCCCTGTAGTTGCATGTTCAGTGCGTTTAGCTTC
The DNA here is from genome assembly GCF_018555375.3 of Anguilla rostrata. Taxonomy (NCBI): domain Eukaryota; kingdom Metazoa; phylum Chordata; class Actinopteri; order Anguilliformes; family Anguillidae; genus Anguilla; species Anguilla rostrata. Next base: position 44,514,232 of record NC_057936.1, on the reverse strand, counting down.
TCAAAGATATCACTGAGATAAAGTCCTCGTCGAGAAATCTTTCAGCAAGCGCGTATTTTTCCCCCTCCAGAAAGAGTCGCACCTCATCTTTTAGCTCAAACACATGGCTCAACACTTTTCCGCGTGATAGCCACCGCGAATCACATAAAAACAACAACGCTCTGCGGTCAGCTCCCATTTAATCAGAGAGAGCGGCAAAAAGCCTAGCTTTCAAGGGCCTGGTTTTAATGTAGTTTGCAATGCTAACGACGGTTGTTGCTGGGACTGAATTCCTTTGAAGCTAGCACCTCCCTATGGATCATACAGTGTGTCAATGTAGCATCCGGTGCTTCTCTTCTGATCAGAGCCTGAAGTCCCTCGCGTTTGCCTGCCATTGCTTGAGCTCCGTCAGTACAGACACCAACACCGTCCTTACACTTAATATCAGCCTCCCGAAAAAACGTGTCGATGATTTTAAAAAGTTCAGGGGCTGTAGTTCTGTTCGAAATAGGTTTGCAAAAAAGCAAATCCTCATATAGCAATGTCTGATCAACATACCGAGCATATGCAATCAGATGACAATCTTTGCTGCTGTCTGTGGCTTCGTCCACTTGAAGCGCAAAGCTATTGCTGCGGAGCTTATTAACTAATTGCTCTTCCAAATCTTTCGCCAAATCAGTGATGCGTCGAGCAATTGTTCGGCACTTGCTTCACGAAGCATAGTGGAGACCATGTCAACAGCAGCTGGAAGAATTCCTCCGCGATGGTGTGCAGCTTCTTACACCTAGCTACACGGTACCCAACCTGGTAGGAAGCTAACAAGGCTTTGGCTGGAATTGATGCAATTTTCACAAAACGACTTTGCTGATCACGATACTCTTGTAGTTTTTTGGTGAAAAACTCCAGAGGCTTGCCAACATGATCATTATGTTTAGTTTCCAAATGTCGTCTCATTTTGTTTGATTTTAAACTGTCTGCTGCCAGAGTTTTTAAGCATAGTAGCTACACACACAGGCTTCTCCTCTCCCCTAACACGGTGCACGTGAACCCAAAAGCCAGGTATGAATCGTCATATTTTCTCGTTTTTGGTTTCGTCGCTTCTTCCTTTCCACTTGTTGATGGTGTTGCGTTGTTTCCTTCTGTTCTTCTTTTTGGCCCCATTAAAAACTTGTCCATTTTGTTTTTTGTTTTTCAAATGTAACTACACCACGGCACATTTAATTTTGCCACTTGACGTAGTTTTTATATTAATTTTACGCATGCGCTAAAAATAGGTCTAATCATTCGCTGGTGGTCGGTATTGACCATTGATGTCATTTTCCTACCGTTCTCCTTCTCATTGACAATGAAAATATACCCATTCATCAAATTAGATGGGAACATAAATTTATGATGTAAGAGGGGAGACCCAGAAAAGGCTGGCATTTGAACGAGCTTGCACGCTGGGACTCATCCTGTACTTCAAAGGACCCGAGAGCCTTGTGATAAAACAATAGGTTACTCGGACTTCCTCTGGATGAGCAGGTCATTTGGCTCTCTGGACTGTTACCCTCTGGACAAGACTGAGATAAGGGGAACTGGACTGGTTGTTTATGGTTGTGTGAGCAAGCCGTTGGCTCTCTGGAATGTTGCCATCTGGACACAACTAAGATAAGGGGAACTAGTCTCTTTGTCTAGGGTTGTGGGTGTGTGTGTGTTGGGTCCATTAAGGGTGAAAAGATCATCAGGCCTCTGGTCAAATGGTGGGGCAACTGCGCGGGACAGCACCACAGTGCCCTTATGTGGGCCCCTCTGCCATTACACTTTTTATTTCTTTTCTGGATCTGGACTCTAAACCATCTGTTTATCATATTCAAAAACCCTGTAAAACCTTACAAACCATGCACATGTTTTCATTATATTACTGTATTATGCCTTATGTAGTAATAACATGGATTGCATGTAAAATGGTTCAACAAAAGGGTATTTTCATGACAACTGCACCATAATATTTCATCCTCTGGACATTGGTATGGTATGGGCGTATTCAGGGAAATTGAAGAAATTGAATGAAATATGTTTCATACCAAATAACATTTAATAAAACATAGTTTCAGAAACTCAGGGAAAAACTATCACAATGGAATGTCCTCTCTGGTAATCATCTCCTTTTCCAAATTTCCCCACTAATTGTTTTAACAGCAGCCTCCAAATGGTGGGGGCCGAAATTCCAGATTTGATTCGGCCAGGTTAATTTATGGCAATGCCGCCTAGACCAAACGCGGGATTTGGCTTAAAAGGAAGGGAGACAAAGCAATCGAGGAAGATCGTAATCGACTTCCCACATTGCACATACTCTGTGCTCTGTGTGGAGCTAGACAAGGAAGATCGTAACCGACTTCCCACACTGCACTGTGTTCTGTGCGTAGCTGAACAGGGAAGATCGTAATCGACTTCCCACACTGCGCAGGCTCTGTGATTTCGTGTGTATCTAAACAGGCTGCATAAGAACTTTTTACTCTATATTTATGTTTTAAACCTTCCGTATTTTATAATTGATTGTGAATTTGAAGCTAATGACCTACCTGCCTGTCAAATAAATTCTTCTTATTTTTAACTTGCGTGGTCTTCATGACTCTAATCCATTTTATCTTCTTTTCAGCCAAAATTCCGATTAAATACTCAGGGGGACAATTATGACTAGGGCCTACTGATTAGGGGTCTAGTACAACGAACATCTTTAGTGAGGTCCTCAAGTTAGATAGGCGACCACGATCTGCCCGCTAACAGGATTGGTGTTGTATTGGTTCTGGTGTTTTGGCTTAAGAGGACCCATGGGCGTTATACGCCGGTTCTTGTCAAATTCGCCTTAAGGAGCCCGATAGATACACACTGTCCTGGGCTCATAACTATCTATGCACAAAGGAAGGCATGTATTATGGTGGTCAGCCTCCTACCCTCTGGGTGCTTCACCGAACTGAGATTTAACAATAGTGCTAAACCCGGGAGCATATATTGAGGAATGATGGCACAAGATAGAGTCGAGTGTAACCACGCCAAGTTCCATGTATAGTTAAAACCAAATTTTAAATTCTAATTTCATTTGGAGTCAGATTATTACGAGAGTAAAACCTAGTAACTGTTACGCTTACTTGCTATGGTCATGGATATATCTGATGTGTTGTTCCGCGCATTTGTGATTATTCTGATGCTCCCATTGGAATATTGACAGTCCGGCGACAAGTCAGATATATCTCTGATGACAACATAGCCCCGTTTACGAACGGAGAGTAACAAGAATGTTACTGGTCCGTTTCAGGCCAGTTTTAAGCGGGATATGAAGCAACGCCTTCATATCTGACCCGTGGCAACGAAACCAGTGCATTCTTAAGTATAATTGTACCCTGTTCTTACGAAGAGAGGAAAAATAACTAACATCTCCGGTTTTGAATCACACCAGCCAAGGGAAAACACGCGGTGCCTTCCCCTCCAGCTACAAACCCTCATTGGTCTAGCTGTGAGGTGTTTACAATGACATTATGTATATATTTTAAAAAAATCATTTTTCTATCTGTCCCAATTCTTTCACGTCTCCCCTGTGTATCTCTGGCCCCACAGTTTGGGAAACGCTGCCATAGTCAAAGAACTATAACAATAATATGATAATTCTTTGTGTGGCAGTTTTGTTATGTTGTACAATAATGTTATGTTGTTCTTAGATTCGATTGTGTTGTGATATAGCTCATATCATAGTCATTTCCTACAACAGAAATATTCATACGTAATTTCTTATCATTTCCACAGTTCAGGGCCAAGTTACTTGAAACAATTTGGTAGCATTGCTTTTTTTCCCCCTCTTTGCTTGTATAAACAGACTGCATTTATACAGTGCTTTTATCCAAAGTGCTTTGCTATTGATGCCTCTCATTCACCCATTCACACACACACTCACACTCACACACCAACGGTAAAAGGCTGCCATGCAAGGTACCAATCAGCTCATTGGGAGCAATTAGGGGTTGGTGTCTTGCTCAGGGACACTTCGACACGTCCAGTGCGGGGGATCGAACCAACAACCCTCCGACTGCAAGAAAACCGCTCTTACCTCCTGAGCTATGTTGCCCCGCTTTGGAATACAGCTTCATTTCTGGGAGGTAGGATAACCAATTGTAACTTGCCATTGTTTTGATATCAATACTTTTAATGGCAGGCCTAGATTTTGCCTGTTTGAATGAATGACTTATAGACAGTACTTTGTATGTGTGAGTAACTATGTATTTTTGTATGTTGAAAATGTGTTTATCATCAGATATCATAAAGCATCATCTCCAGAGGTTGTGGTGTCCAACCAATTCCAGCCCTTGCTGGAATTGGATCTGGCTCTTGACCCTGAGAGTGGGAGGACTGAGGAGCCACTGGGCACAGTGAAAGTAGAGGGTTCAGTTAGTAGGGGGGTAAACAGCATAGTCTGTTCGCATGAAAAAGAGTCTTGTACGGTATGTTGCCTGCCTGGTGCCCAGGTAGGAGATATCCTGGAGAGTGCAGACAAGCTCCTGGCCAGAGCAGGGAGGGATCCAGTGTTCATGGTTCACGTAGGAACCAATGACATAGGTAAAGGTAGATTTGAGGTTCTGCAGGACAAATTTGTGGAGTTACCAAAAAAGATTAGGAGCAGAACCTCCATGGTAGTTTTTTCTGGAATACTATTGGTACCACATGCAAGTAAAGGAAAGCAACATTTTATTTGAAGGTTTAACACGTAGCTACAAACCTGGTGTAGGAAAGAGGGGTACAGGTTTATGGGGCACTGGGACTTCTTCTGGGACAGGGATGACATGTAGAAGCGCGACAGGCTGCACCTGAACCAGAGGGGTACTGCTGCACTGGCCCAGTGTATGCTTAAGGTAGCACAAGATTATTTAAACTAGGGACTTGGGGGGCAGGGAGGTCAAAAAGTTAAAAAGGTAGGGAAGTGCAGACTGCCAGGGTGGAAGCTGTCAGGGCTTCCTATAATAGTGTGAACACTGATGAAGTCTTGTTAAAGCAAAGTTGTACTAAGGGTGGCTTGGGACGGTGGAGGGTGAGGGAACAGGAGAAGATGTGTAGATGTAATAATCTGAAATGTCTTTGCTTAAATGCTAGAAGTATAAAAAATAAATTTTTGGAACTTGAGGCTGCTATACATGGGGGGGTTATGACATAGTTGGGATTACAGAGAAATGGCTTGGAGATGAGGATGGGGATGAATATAATATAGAAGGGGGCAAACTCATTAGGAAGGATAGATCCAGTAAGAGAGGTGGGGGTGCAGCTCTCTATGTAAAAGAAAATTTTAATGTGCAGAAAATTCCAGAAATTGTCCAGCTTGTGCCTAGTGAAGATATTTGGATAAAGCTCATAGGGGAACATTACGGGCCTTACGGTAGGAGTGTGTTACAGGCCGCCAGCTTCAGACAGTAGTGTGAACTCAACGATCTTTGGAAAAATAAAACAAGCTTGTAAGGATTGTGAGACTATTATTATGGGTGACTTCCATTACCCTGCTATTAATTGGGAAATGATGACAAGACAAGGGAAAAGTGAGGAAGAATTTTTAGATGTTATAAATTACCTTTTTGGCACAGTATGTCAATCAGGCCACAACAGGGAAATCAATTCTGGATCTGGTGCTATATAATGATCCGGACAGAATTTGTAGCATAGAGGTAATTGAGCCACTTGGGACTTGCAATCATTCTGAAGTTAGATTTGATGTATGATGGCAAATTTTCAAGGCCTCCTCTATGGCTCATCATCATTTTAGATGAGCCAATTTCAACAAGATGCGAGAAAATTTAAGTAATATTGACTGGGTGAAACTTCTTAACTGCAAGACTGTGAATGAAAAGTGGGGTAGGTTCAAAAGGGCTATTCTTGAGGCGCAAAGTAACTTTATTCCAAAGGTAAGAAAAAGTAAGTTGAAGAAGTGCTCCCCCCAGTAGATAAACAAAGCCATACGGGAGAGTTTGAGAAAAAAAAAACAGTAGAAGATATGTAAAAATAACTGCACTGAGAGTAATAGGGCTGAATATTGTAATATGCGTGCTAAGGTTAAAAAAGATCTACGGGAAGCCAAGACAAATTGTCATAGAAGCAAAAATTAATCCTAAACGTTTCATTCAATACTGTAGTAGGAAAAGAAAAGTGAAAGAGGATATCAGGTGCATCAGAAATGAAGAAGGAGCACTGCTTTCTGAGAATAAAGACATTGCTGATGCCTTAAATAGTTATTTTGTTGAGAGTTTTACTACAGAAGAGGTTACTAATAGACTGGAAGGCATATCCAGTACTCGAATTACTTAAACTTACGACAAACAAGGCAGCAGGTCCTGATGGCATATACCCAAGAGTACTCAAAGAGTTAGCTGAGATCATTTTTAAACCACTGGCAGGTATTTTAGGCAGTCCTTAGAAACTGGATAAATACCTGAGGACTGGAAGCGTGGTATTATATTACCACGCTTCCAGTCCTCAGGTATTTCTCCAGTTTCTAAAGAGCTCAGGTTTGCATTTAAGGGAAGTCTAAAGAAACATTGAAAGAGAATATGCTTAACAGTTCTCCTGGTACCATCATCGGAGGGGAATCTGCTTGACAGTTCTCCTGATACCACATATGAGTATTTTGTAATTTCAGCATGCATCACTCGTCTCTTAGTGTTTCTTTTCTTTGTCTTTTCTTATAGAATAGCTATCTTCATTTGTCTTGTTTTGTTTATGCAATATTTACCTTTAACTGCCTATCCTTGGTCAGCAGTTATATTCATTATAAACTGTTTTCCCTTGTAAGTGCATCTAACATCCGTGGTTTGCATATATGCTGACCCGGTTGTGCATCTCTGTGAAGAACAGTGAATGTATTGGCCTTATATACGGTTTAGGGGTAACACCATAATTGGGTTACTCACTGGGCATTGTGATAGTTTCACTGACCGGAAGTGCAGCTGTTCTGGGACAGATTAGTTTCAGTGTCCCGATGGATCCTAGTATTATTTTACATAAATAGAAATTGGGTCATAGTCCGGGATATTTAGATAGTTAAACCCTTACAAGGCAGACCAGTGGGGGGAGGAGCTAGAGCAGCTAAGGGATCATGTAAGCAGGCAAGTTGATTCATATTAAGTATGTGTAGAGTCAGGTGGGGAGTGTGCTGCTGTGATTGCCCAGCCCAAAGGTGACCCTCTTCTATTAGAAATTTTCTTTTGATTAGCAGCAGCTGACTCAGTTCAACACAAGAGTAATATCAATGCAGACAACCTTGTAAATACAATAATGTTAATTAAATACAAAGAACCGAAAAGGGCAAAGCACAATTCACTACACTGAGATATAATACACTATGTGAGTGCATGTGTGTGTGTGTGAGAAGTGTTGGATGTTCTCCTACGAGTTGCGTACTGCAGACACGTGTTCCAGGAGAACAAAGGATCTGAGTATCAATGAAGGGGTTTTTGAAACTAGATAAATCTAGTGGCTAAACAATGGCACATGAAGCGTACCAAATAGATAAAGAATAACGGATATTTTACATTACAGGCATTTGGCATACACTCTTATCCAGAGCAACGTACAACAAAGTGTGTAACCATAACCAGGAACAAGTGTGTTGAAACCCTAGAGCAGGGGTCGGCAACCTTTACTATCAAAAGAGCCATTTTTGGCCAAAAATAAAAATAAAAAATCTGTCTGGAGCCGCAAAACATATTTGAGCCTTATAACGAAGGGAACTCAGATTATTAAATCTAAATTAGCCTATCAACACTACTAATAGGTCTAAATGAGCATTCATTAATATGTTTTTATCAGAATGCAGTGAGGACCCAAGTGCAAATGAGAGGCAGGACACACATGGCTACTCTGCAGTGGGCTATTTATGATTATTTGGTACTTTGCATTTCCATTACAACAATACCATGTTTTGTTGCATTTATGAAATAATAGAAATACAATAAAGAAAACTGTTTACATTTTTTGTTCTTTTCATTGTTCTATTACCAACAAAACACAAAACTGAACAATTGTGAAGTGGAGAAAAAATCCACTGGCATGTGTAGGCCTACTCTGAAATAGAGTAGCTATAAAGAGCTATGCAGGCCTACTTTGAGTCCTCCCCGTGTTTGTGCAAATGAATAAAATAAAAAGTAGCCTACTTTGATAATAAATAAAACATATAGCCTAATAGCTTTAAAAATAGTAAAAGTAAAAAATAGGCCAGTTTCAGTTTAATTTTGACTGAAATCCAGTTCAGTGCGAGGTAATCCTCTTCTTTTTTCCCTCAGCCACATACAGCAATCAACCCTCGGCCTTGAGCATAAAACACAACGATATCAGCTAAGGGTCATTCACTTCATTGACAAAATCACAACTTGCTAAAACAGATACTTTGTTGCAAAATAATATCCTATTAAAGGATAGCGTTCTCACCTGTTTAATGCGATTTCTGTTTCTGAACGTCACTGCAGATCTTCTCGATATCAGGGCTGTAAGATGTAACTTTGATCTTCACACAAGACTGCAGGCTCATCTGTCTGAGGCGGGAGCGATATTTGGATTTTATGTAGTTCATGCTTGAGAAAACCTGCTCACACAAATACATTGATCCATGGACAGGACTCCAAATGCATACTTCATGTTCATATAATGTCGGGAATAGCATTCCATGTTTCAAAAAGTTTGTCGGGTTTTGGGAGGTTTTCAATATCGCCCCATTTGTGGATTTGAGCGAGAATGGCCTTCTGACGGGCGACATCTTCGAGCACGGCTGTCAGGCTTTTGAACTTGGACACCCATAAGTCTTTGTCAGCTATGTCGGCCAGTTCAGTTTCAAGGTTGGGTTGACTTACTCCTGGGAATGCGGACATGTTCAACACGGATGGGTCAATGTCCAGGGGTGTGACCAGGAAGGATAGCGTAGTTTTTTCATTTCGGAACTTGCTGAATCTTTCCCCAAATCCAGTTTGCGTTCTAATGATCGCACGTTGTGAATAATCAGAATTTATGTGATTGTGTCCTTCTTTGAACTCTCTCTGGGAGGGGGAGTGAGAGAGCGTACCTCTCTGTACATCTCTGGCGAACACTGTCAACTTGCGCTCAAACACTAAAACATATTCCAGCATCTGCAGGGCGAGCCGTGCTTCCCTTTCCCTGGAGGCTTTTGTTCAGCCTGTTTAGGTAACTTGTCATGTCCACCATGAAGTGCAACTTTTCCAGCCAATCGGGATCTTCCAGTTCTGGATAGGTCAGGCCTTTGCTTTGCAGTAAAGTTTTCACATGTTCTACACAAGCGGCAAACCATTTCAGGACCTCCCCCCTGGATAGCCAGCGGACTCTGTCGACCTCATCTAGCAATGCACAGAACTGTCGGTGGTTTAAGCCTTTTGCCATTATTTTGTTCACTATCTGGATGACGAGGTTCATCACCTCCATACACTCGGGGGGGAATGTTTGAGCGCACAGTGCTTCTTGGTGCAAGATGCAGTGAACCGTAAGCAGCTTTCGATCCAACGACTTCTGTAATAAAGTCACAAACCCCTTCTGTGTCCCTCTCATACTAGGTGCCCCATCTGTAGCCACTGGCACCATGTGGCTGGTGTTTATTTCTTTGGCTTTTAAACAGTTCACAACAGCCTCATAAATGTCCTCCCCCCGTGTTTTCCTGTGGCCCATCAGAGTTCACATACCTGCATAGCAGCGCTGTCTGCTCAATATTGTTCACATCACTTGACTCATCGCAGGAAATTGAGTATGCTGGAGCTGAATTGATGTCCTCGATTTGCTGATTGGTGATGTTTGTTGCCATTTTTATGGCCCTGTCTTTGACGGTCTTTGCGGAGAGGGGCATATCTTTAATTTTCTGAACTATCACAGTTTTGTTTTTGAAGTCTGAGAATAGATGCTGATATTTTAATGAACGATTCTTTCATGTATTCACCGTCTGTGAATGGCTTCCCACGCCTTACTATCTCCTGAGCTGCCACAAAAATAGCAGCAGTAGTGGAGTTTGGAGATTTGATCCAATTTTTAAAAGTACATTTGCTCTGCTCTGCTTTCCGCTGCAGTTCCGAAATTGCTCTCTTACTCTCGGTAAGCCAGCAGCGTTGGCGGTGAAAGCAAACAAATCTGTCCACGCACTATTAAATTCTCTATTTTCGTCTAAGACTTTTCTTTTTTTGGATTTGGAATCCATAGCTAGCCTAGCAAGGGAAACTCAAGACTAGCCACCGCTGTTGAGGTTCGGTATTAGATTTAATTTTTGATAAATTTAGATTTAGGCGCCGGGCCATAGACATAGGGTTATGACGCATATTTTATTTGACTGTTTAAGACAAAAATGTTTAAAACATTTTTTTTTATTCGGTGTAGGGCCTATAGGCTACACATTTTTTACAATTGGAGAATGTAAGAATTACTTTAGTTTAGGTCTACAACAATGATACATGAAAATTAAAATGTTAAAAATAACCGTTATTCATTTCCATATAATTTTTTTGTCAAAGCCAAAGGGAGCCACTGGGGAGGGGCTAAAGAGCCGCATGTGGCTCCGGAGCCGCAGGTTGCCGAACCCCACCGTAGAGGGAAGTACAGTTCCAAGTGCAGGGAGTGACCGCGTAGTTTATCTTGGACCCTGTAGGTTAATCTGATCAACACAAACAAAAGCAGCAACAAAGCAGCCTATGCAAATAATACAAGCAATAATTAAGTAGGCACGAGTGCAATACCTAAAATAAACTAAGATAAACAGCTTACCTAGCTGCAAACCTAAGCTTACATAGTCAATTAGAGACTACAGGGAGGTAGGGAGGGATAGGGAGAGGTGCAGCCTGAAGAGGTGAGTCTTCAGTCATCGCTTGAAGGTGATCAGGGTCTCAGTTGTTCTGACCTCCACGGGAAGGTCATTCCACCATCGTGGAGCCAGAACAGACAGGAGACGTGACCGGGAAGCGCAAGTGCGAAGATGGGGAGGTGCTAGGCATCCTGAGGTAGCGGAATGGAGGGGTCTGGCTTGCATGTAGGGTTTGAAGATCTTATGGAGGTATACCATTGCTTGGACCAGGAGCTGGGTTGAGTAGGTGGCAAGAAAAGGGACAGATTCTCCGGATGTTGTACAGGAAGAACCGGCATGCTCGGCTTACCGCTGTGATGTTCTTGGAGAGGGACAACCTGTTGTCCATCACAACTCTTGGCACAGGGTATATGGCTATCGTTGTGCGTTTGTAGAGATCAAGATGTCGTGTTATGACCAGATAGCAATTAAAATAGGTAACATGCAGGATCTGTTCTGTGCGTGATATATGAAAACTAACGCAGCATGGTGGATGGTTTAGAGCCAACCGAACATACAAAATGTTTACATTAATCATTAAACACAATAAAGCGTTAGCATCATCCTGTCCATTTAGTCATAAATATTACAACATTTGGTCCGTCGCTAATTATACTATGCCCAGAGTGACAGCCTTACTTGAGAGTCCTTTGCTTTGGGATGGTTATTAGAAATGTTTCCTGGTTTCCAGTGCGACGTCTGTGGGAGTTGTCGTGAAGAAGGGGAGGCCGTTCGCCCTTTTCTGGTTGCAAAACACACAGCCTGATCCTTGTCGCAGGTCGCTTGTGGGACTTGCTCTGCAGGATGCGTCGGTCATGCATGGCTCTCCTGATTCTTCAACCACCGCTAATCATGTAGTGTTTTGGTGTGCTTAGTTCCTCCGGTAGCCGAGGGTATACGTGCCTTGCTTCGTGCAGGACTTGCAAACTCTTCCTGGCATGTGGACTCACGCAAGAGGGAGATGGGAGAAGGGTGGCAAGTCCAGGGAGAGTAAAATGGAACAGAGAGGGTGAAACAATGGCAACCTCCATTTTATTGCACATTTCAAATTTACAGTAAGTCAATACTGTAACAGGAAAGCTGTGGGGAGGCGTGGTTAAATGAGTCCCTATGAGGTGGACATATGGGCTTTGTATTTTTAGTGCCTTTTGTAGTCCATGCCACACAAGTTTTCCTGTTAGAGGATCAAGCTCATGTCACACTGAATGGAGAACACAGTAAGGGTATTGACAGTGCCATAAACCTACCCCTTAGAGTCCCTAGCCCTCAGTGACTAATTGCAGAGTAAAGTGGGTAAGCTTTTAAGGAAATATGAGGACGTGTTTGCAAAAACCGACAGCGATTTTGGTTGTACTAATGCTATTGAGCATAACATCCCTGTTTTGGATAAGGCACCAGTACCACAGCGGTATTGCAGGCGCCCCCCAAGCCAGTATGAGGAAGTAAAGGCCCATATTAAGCAGCTACTAGAGCAGCAGTTAATTAGGGAGAGCAGCAGCCCCTATTCTTCCCCTCTGGTGATTGTGAAGAAAAAGGATGGCACACTACGCATGTGTGTGGACTATAGACAACTAAATGCAAAAAAGAAGTGACGCATTTTCTCTTTCACGCATCAAGGAATCCCTGGATGCCCTGTGTGGAATCAAGTGGTTTTCAACTTTAGATCTAGTCAGTTGCTACAATCAGGGGATAGTGAATGAAAAGGATCGTCCTAAGACCGCATTTTGCATGCGATTTGGGATGTTTGAATTTAATCGCATGCCATTTAGTTTGTGCACCGTGAACATTCCAGAGATTGATGGAGCACATCCTGGGAGACCAACAGTTCCAATTACTTTTGCTGTACCTTGACGATGTGGTAGTGTTCTCTGCAACCTTTGAGCAGCATCTTGAATGCCTTGAGGTCATCTTATCCCTCTTCCGAAGCTTTGGTCTGAAATAAAATTAAGCAAGTATTCATTCTTCCATAACAAAGTGTTGTATCTTGGCCATGTTATTTCATCAGAGGGAGTTTCTACTGCCCCCACAAGATCAGTGCCATTGCAGACTGGAAGCGCCCTGTAAATACGACAGAGTTGCAATCCTTTCTTGACTTTGCCAGTTATTATAGGCATTTTGTCAGCCCAATGCATTCAGCAGCTGCCCTTAGTGCCTCGAAGAAGCATAAGAACTGCCCCAGGTGACCATTCTCCCAGCTGTGGGATTCTAACTGTGAAGCAGCATTCCAATCCCTCAAACGAAAATTAAGTTCTGCACCAGTTTTAGGCTATACCGAATTTGCAAAACCTTTCATTTTAGAGCTCAATGCAAGCCATCAGGGTCTTGGAGCCGTATTATCCCAGGAGAAGAAGCCAGTGGCCTATGCAAGCTGGGGGCTTCGTCTATCTGAAAGAAACATGGAGAACTATAGTGCGATGAAGCTAGAGTTCCTCTCAGCCACTTGAAGACTGCACAGCTCGGGGCCCTTGCATAAAGATGGATGGGGCAGCTTGTGCATTTCAACTTTGAGGTGGTGTACCGGCTAGGCTCCCAGAATGCTAATGCAGACGCACTGTCAAGGTAGTACACTGGGTATGGGCCATCATGGCAATGCACAGATGTAACTTTGGAAGGTCAGATGCCATTGTTATATCCCTTAGGAGAGGCCCAACAGGCAACCAGTACTTAACAGACCTCTACTTCCTGTTTCCCAGTATACTCTATGGAAACTTTGCGCAGGTTGCAGTGGGCAGACAAAGGAATAAAGCCTTTCCTGAAATTCTGGGAAAGAACACAGAAGCCCAGCTGCAGGGAACGGGTTAGAGAAGAGCTTGGGACCTTGGAACTGCTATGGCAATGGGAACGCATTGAAGAACATGGTGTTCTTTATCGCAGGTTGCAAGATTCCAAGGAGGGAGAGCTTCGACAGTTGCTGCTGCCCACATCAGTAGGAGGCGAGGCAGTAGGAGGTGATGGGCCAGATGCATGATGGACATGGACATCAAGGGATAGAAAGGACATTCAAGCTGATCAGAAGGAGGTGCTACTGGCCTGGTATGTATCGGTACTTGGATGGTCACTGCAAGGCCTGAGAACATGGCATAGTGGCTAAAGCCCCCCAGCCCAGGATGGTTACAGCGATGGGAAGCTTGATAGCATCATGGCTATTGGAAATCGTTGCAATAGACTTCACGGTGTTGGAGCCGTCCAGTGATGGCGAAAAAAATGTACTGACCCTGACTGATGTGTTCTCGAAAGTTCACTGTTGCAGTGCCTATGAGGGATTAATGTTGCCCCACTGTGGCAAAGGTTCTTGTGAAGGAGTAAATCCAGAAATATGGCATTCCAGCATGTACTGTATCCATTCTGATCAAGGAAGATGTTTAGAAGCTGCGGTGATCCTGTTCATGTGTCTCTGGTATGGGATCTGCAAAAGCAGAACTACGTCGTACCACCTACATGGTAATTGAACACTTTAATAGGACGCTGCATGATCTGCTTTGAACTCTACCCCGGAGAAGAAAAGGAGATGGGTCGAATACTTACCAGAGGTGGTATTTGCTTGTAATACCACTGAACATCAGAGTACTGGCTATTCCCCTTTCATTTTGATTTTTAGCCATTCACCAAGTTTGCCCTTGGACAACCAGCTGGGAGTGGGGCCGAAAGATTTTCAGGGCGACATGTATACCGGGGTGCAGGTACATCAGAAAAATCTTCAGGAGGTCTATGGGTATGCTCAAGAACAACTATGGCAGTCAGCAGAACACCCATCACACAACTCTACTCTTCAGGCAGGGTAGATTGTGTATCTGCAGAACCACAACTTTAAGGGCAGACACAAGATTCAAGATCTATGGATGTTCATGCTTTTTCAGATGGTGGTCCAATTAGACCCTAGTAAGCCAGGCTATGCCATTGCTCTCATTGACGGGTCTCAATCCATGAAGGATGTACACAGCGTGGACTTGAGAGTATGTGGTCCGGGACAACAGATGGCCCCACCGGATCATGGCAGAGACTTGGAGAGTGATTCGGACCTTGCATCAGAGCAAAGTAATCTGGAGGGAGAGGAGTCAGCGTGGCTATGCTGCATCTTTAGGCAAAGTTCTTCTGGTCAGGATGGAGCCCCAGGTAGCCCACCAAGTATGCAGTCTAGTGACCATGAACATTCAGAGGAAGGCGCTTCCATGCGCCTTGAGTCCAGGAGTGGTGAAGAGACTGAACCGGTAACCCCCCCCCCCCAGTCATGCCTCGCAGATCACAAAGGAGGACCACAGGGGTACATTTGAATCCTTTTCACTTACCAAGACCAGCTCTCAATTGCCAGGAGGAGGGGAATGGGGCTGTAGCTCAAGTAGCCAACCATGACTAATGGGTATGTGATAATCATCGGGGCGATGATTAGTTAAGAAGGGGAGAGAGTTACAAAGTAGGAAGTCGCGTCAGTAACATCGCCCCCATACCTGCCTGGTAACCTGTATATTGTATGTCAAAAACAATAGAGACAGCATCGTCCCTTGTGGAACAATATCGTGGGGCTAACGCGAATTAGCGGATAAAGTAGGCACCGACACGAAATCCAGGAAAGCGTAATGCATTGTTTGAGGAGGATGAAACACTGAGCATAGCTAGGTTCAAGGTTCGTCGCACCAGAGACTGACTGGTATGTTTGGTTATGCTCCTGATTGGTTATGCTCTCTTTAGAAGAGTATGTATAAGCTATATGTTTAATTTATGAGTTGTCCGCTCTATTTTAAGGAGTATGCAATATTTCTTTATTGACTGAAGTTGTTTGGCCAGGAGTCACAGGCATGTAACTGCAGTCATTTAAGAATGTTTTAATTTCATTAATGTGTAATGTGTTTCTTTTCTGTTCCTTTTGTAGAACCAGTCCCGCTGTTTTAGTTTGATTGTTCACTTTGTGAAATTTTCACAAACTTTAAGGTGGATGTCTTTATATAATGGATTGCACCCTGCACTTTAGGATCTAATGATCTATGGATTGGTACCAACCTGCTGCTACAAAAGGTTTTGCATTACTGCTTTCTGAAAACACCCAAGTCTTTAATCCTCAGATTTATTTATCTATACTATGCATTTAATAATAAAGCTGTTGTCTTCTTGTAATTCTGGCTGGTTTGTTATCAATTGGGGAGGGAACCTGCATTACACCTGAGGTACATTCTTTTCCTCGGTGTTACATGTCCACAATACCTTTTTCCAGAACTCTGCAGGCTCTTTTAGGTTATTTTTAGCAAACCTTTACCTGGCCACCCTGTTTTTGCAGCTAACTAGTAGTTTTCATCTTGCAGTGTAGCTTCTGTTGTTCTGTTTGTGAAGTACATTACATTACAGGCATTTAGCAGACACTCTTATCCAGAGCGACGTACAACAAGTGCATCACTTCAAAGTGCAATCCATGCCTACATTCTGAAGAGTGTTTCTGATGTGTTGGATAGGTTTTTGGGGGTTTGTCTTTATCATGGTGAGAATTCCTTGGTCATAAACTGTAAAGGCCTTCCTTGGCCTACCAGGCCATTTGCAATAACTGAGCCCACCAGCACTCTCTTTCTTCATAATGATGTTCCAAACAGTTTATTTTGGTAAGCCTAAGGCTTGGTCTATGTTTAATTTTTTTCTCAGCCTCATAATGGTTCCCTTGACTTTCTATTGGCACAACTGTAGTCCTCATGTTAACAAATGCCGATAACAGACCCAAAAGGCAATCAAAAGCCTAGAATCAAAAAATAAATACGGAATGCTTTCTTATGCCTGTACCAAGGAAGCAACGGAACACACCTGACTAATCAGAAATACCTGTGAAGCCATTTGTCACAAAAATTATAGTGCCTTGAAATGGGGGGACTGTGTATAAAAAGTGCTGGAGGGGCAGACCTTAATGTGTGCAGGAAAATAAACAGCAACATGGTGGTGCAAACTGTAAGAGGAACAGGGCTGTGTGTGTGCGTGTGTGTGTGTATGTGTTTAAAAACCTTTCATATACTTAAGCAACAGTATGCTTTACCAGGTCTTTATCCCAGGTCTGATGTTAATGTGTAGACGAGGGTTCACGTCATAGTGTTTTTATATTTGTATGAGCCTTCTAATACAGTTCTATCCTAGCAAGTATCAAAGTGTGACACTTCATATATTCACTGAAATTTTGGCATGTTATTATATCAACAGTGCTACATATTTCAACCAAAAAATTGTAACTCCCAGTCAATGAGACAATGTAATAACCACTGGTTAATGTAATAACTTATTACATTAACTTGCAAAAGTTATGTCATTCGTTCAAGATTTTTATAACATTAACCAGCAGTTATTACATTAATAACAGTACCAATTTTTATTACATTGTTATACACCTTCCTGTCAGTAATGGGATGACTGTTCTCCTTCAGGAGTTTCAAACTAGAATGGCTACATAGTCACTGATATAAGACAACTTCCATTCAAAATAACTGACCTGTAACCTAAACAAACAGATCTGCCCAGCCTTCAATTAATATTCTGTTTGTGGCAAATATCTGGGTGCTTTCTTGTTTGCAGTTTCATCACATACTTTAGATAGTATTTGTCTGTGCCTATCCAAAATAGGATGACACACAAATTGCTAACCAGTTTGTTGAACGTGATTAAAGACAGTATTAAAGATAGTATAACACAAAAACACTCATGACTGAATTTTAGAAAAATGTATTTTGAAGCATCTTGTGTTCTTTTAATAAGACTAGAGAGTAGTGGGGGACTACTGCTGAGACTGTTTTTCGATCATAAACAAAATGACTGATGTTATTTTGAAATTAACTGTAGATTTTTTTTTCTTTTCTGAACCTTCCTGAAACAAAAGTACTTGATTGGATGTTACTTGCCTTTCAAGAAACATGCACTTTAAAGTATAGAATTGGCTGATATTATTTAAAATGTAACCTTAATCCTTTGACATCAAAAGAATGTGAGCATATAACAAAAGTATGAACAATACAGCTTGTAATTGTCATCCGAGCGTTTCGATCCTAATTTTCTCCTTTTATATCGGGTTCAGTTTGGGTCAGACCCGTTGGAGCACAAAACACCAGGCTGAATGGTAGTTGTAGGCAATCTAGTTTAAGCTAAGCTATGTGAGTGACAGAATGGATGCCTCAAAGCCGGTGAGAAAATAGTTATTGTCAGGGAAGTATGTCAAGTGAGGTAGCAGCCATTGAAAGGAAAATCTGAGGTCTTTACTAACTTTTGCATGGTTTTCGACTGAGCTGCAAACGAAAGTAGAAGGTTCATAAAATGAAAATACTGTGATACTTGCATTTAGGTAGCTAATACCTAAATTAATAAGCTAGCTAGTGTTCTTGGACAATTGTAACCATGAATGTGAAAAAACAGGTCGCTTGTTACATTTCCAAACAAATGACAAAATTTATTTTAAAAACAAGTCAAAGCTGCTCATTTCCATTTTCCCCAGTGATTTATGAAAATACAAGGTCAAAGTCATGTATTATAAGTGGATTTGGCAATTTTGGTGATACCCTGCTTAAGTACGATAGCTGAAAAATGGAAACATCAAGATTAGAATAGTATATAACACAAGCCTGCCACCGTGCACAATCCTGATCCGGCCCAGACATCAGTTGCAAACAGAATATGGAATATCGATGATACCCCAAACCAGGGTGCATCTACTGTACTGATGCGGTTATGAAAGTTGGGTTCAAACCAGGTCAGGCTTTCAAAATGATGCAACATATGGGCTGTGGTCAGGATCAGGCTGAAAAGAATGCAGGCTCTGGTAGGGTCGGGCTGGGCTGGGCCATTTCAAGCTATAATGTACAACTGAACCAAATTTCAATGAATTATTCCTGTGAAATCATATATTCCTGTATCATATCATCACCCATGTATCTAGATGCTTCTCACATTGTCTTTCACAGTATAGAACAGTAATTCTATGGCCACTTAACCATTTTCTGGTTGATTTTAAGGTATGCTTAGCATTATTGCTTCACTGCAGCTGAGTTTTTATCTTCCTGTGGGGTACAAGGTTTTTGTCCAAAATGCCTAGTTACTTGCCAGAGTTTGTGATTCAACTGACATTAACAAGAGCCCCAGGACCCACAGATGCAAAGCAACACCATGACATCAGACATCCACCACCACATTCCACAGCAGGTATGACGAGATTGGAAACAAAAGCATACTTGGTTCAATGCCAAACCCACTGTTTGGCCAAAAAGTTCACCTGAGTACAATAGCCATTTTCACGTTCCAATGCGGATTTGTAATTTGATTTTCATTGACAGAACAAATGCGAGTCAATACTTGGCTGCAGTGTATATCTTCGTTCCACTGGTTCTGCTATCAGGTTTGACTCGGATACACACACTTTATATGATACACTATGATACAGTGATCATGTCACTGTCTCGCCCCCTTGTCAAAAGATGAACAAAAACAATTAGCCAGCTATGCGTTTTTTATGTACATATTTCCGTATTGAATCATGCAGGTTTCAAGTTAATTAAAAAAAAAAACCTTATTAATGCCCCTTTTTAAGGCCACATGAAATTAGATTTGCTACACAATATACAAGTGAAAAAACAGTATTCATAACTGAATATACCAAAGGTTCTAAAATTACTAATGGACAGTATAAGTAAAAAGACACCAATTTGCCAAATGAATTGATTAACGCTGGATGTAGATTCAACAGAGCACATTAAACACTACTAATACATCTTGTGACAGTGTACAATGACACTCTTATCTGCCAGCATGTTGATAACAATATCATACTATTATGTCTGATAAGTCTGGATTTAAGAAAAGGTATGCTGTAAAGCACATACAAACCGGGCAACCAGATTGATTCCGGGTATAAAAGATAAGTGTTACGAGGAAAGGCTTGAGATGCTTGGACTTTTCAAGCTTAGTAAAAGGAGACTTAGGGGACATTTGATTGAGGCTTTTAAATTTATTAAAGGGATTAAAGAAGTGAACTACAGGAAATTATTCAAGTTGAGTTCAGTTATCAGAACAAGGGGGCATAAATGGAAACTGGCAAAGGGTAAATTTCACACAAATATTTTTTCACACAGAGAGTGGTCAATGTGTGGAATAGCTTGGACATGTAGTGGAGGCAGAAACACTGGGGGTATTCAAGGACCGGCTTGACACAGTGTTAGATACTATCTAGCTTTTAGGTAAACTAAGCATTAAGTACAGTTTATTGGTAGGAATAGACAAGCAGTGTTGGGCTGAATGGCCTGTTCTCTTCTTACGTTATTTTATGTAAACCCCTATCACCCTGCATGTCACATTGAGTCCCAAAAATGGGAGAGACAAATTCACAGTTTAAGAATATAATCAAAATTCAAAAATCAAAAATCAAAAATAATATTTGTGACCAGATCCCAGAAGTGCAGTTTTAGTGCCGCCATGTTGTACAAATTGGAGCCAGAGCTTGCACAGTAAGGAAAAGGGGGGACCCTTATATGGTCGTGAAATCTGGCCCAGGTCTGGGTTGTTCACTTATCACGTGAAATACAGGGACTCATCAGTGACACCAACTGTCCCTGATTCATCCACAAATATAGCAATATTGTCCAAATAACACAATAACAAATTGTCACATGGGGAGACATTAAGCAAAGAAAAAAAACCTATTTTGACTACATTTTCTTGTGGGGAAAAAATGATTGAGCTTGACGGGGCTACAACGAGACAATGACGTCATGTTTCACAAAAGTTGGGTCCTATCTAGCCATGACTGTGTGTTCCCCTGATAAATCATTTTCACTATTTATTCTTTGCATTCAATGCAAATACTACATTATAAAAGTACCATTCGTCTTCAAAGGGGTTTGCATGATTTAAGGCCTATGAAAACTGTATTTAAGACATTTTAATACCCTTCAAGGCCTTTAATTTAAGTTATTGAATTTAAGAACTTTTATGACTTTTTAAAGATCTGTTGGAACCCTACATAAAACAATAGCTGCCTTGTGTCAGTAGCTTTGAGGTTGATTTCAATTGAACAAACCCAAGAAACAATCAAGCTAACTAGCTTGGTTGCTGGCTCCCCAGTGAACCACGGGAGGGGTGACAGGGAATTGGCTAAGTTAATATTAAAAAAAAAAAAAAAATGCAGTCCTTTATAGTAAGTCAAAGAAACACTATAAGATTTTATAAATCATGTTTTTTTTTTACATTATGATGAGTGAAAGAAGAGTCTCTACCATTTCTGTCCTCAGAGATGAGAGCCACCTTTACAGTTTGTTTATAAATGACTTCATTTCATCAATTCATGTGATATTTATAAAAAAGTGACAGGAAAAATAAGAATACATTTTTGCCGAATGTGTCTGATAATTACAGTATAGTTATGAATCTATTTTTTCCATTTGCATTTTTTTGACCAGGTTACAAATATATCTGACTGTCGTGACACAAATAACTGATCTGACATTACTATAGCAAGGTCAGCGACTCCAAATAAACACAGATGTAAACATAGGCACAAACACTTGAAAACGATCATGATTACATTTTTAACATCTTAGTACAAAGCCCCTAGTGGTCGGCACGCCGGCGTGCTGAGATTGCTGAACTGAGACATTCAGTGCTACTGTAGTCTGACTCACAGGATATAGATTGTGGGTATAAGCCTGCCATTGGCCGACTATTTCAGTCGGAATTCTCCTCCCCTTCCGCTATCTGCGTGTTACTGTTTTTGCAAGGGCAAGGTCGCTGCATCCTGGGCTTAGCGCCACCCAAGACGATTGTGATTGGTTTAACCTCTTAGCGCAAAGCCCCTAGTGGTCAGCCGAGATTACTGAACTCAGACATTCAGTGCTACTGCAACCAAAGTATAAGTTAAAAACAGAAACGCGTTGTTTTAGTTTCATTAGTAGACGATACACGACAACTATGCCGAATCCGGAGTTTTGCAGCGCCACCACTGTTGCTCTGGTCGTTCACTTAACAAGCACCCCCTCCCTGCAGTCTCATTTACAACTACACCCCCCACCCATGACATAATGGGCAATACTGTCTATCTGGGCATTCATACAAAATATTCTTTCACCACTAAAAAATCATATTCCATCATAGCAACAAGATGAACTCGACAATAGCCCTAAGATATGTCAATATAGCAGTGAAAATGCTACGCACTGAATAACGAAATAAACGAAAGTTTTTTAAAATGATACCATGTCATTCTACAGTCAGTTATATACGTTATTGTTGAAATTGAGTGTCTTTAAATCGGTTAGTGGTATTATATAATGTGGATATTTCACACTTTAATGTAAGCATTTATTAAGCAAGTTAGTAATGTAATAGTTTTTGTGAAGCATGCAACAGTGATGACGTGAGAGTTGGAACATTGCCAAAACGTAGTGGAAGGTTGAAAATTGTTCTCATGTCATCCATCCCCATACAAGAAAGCATATGAGACTACAAAGCATGGAAATACATACAAGAGTTAATGTTAATGTGACAATATTTTTGCATTATTTTTAAATCTGATATCAATGTTTCATCTTAAACCATCATAGGGGGCTCATTTATATGCTTTATAATGGACAAAAAGCATTTTATTCATTTTGGGAGAGATTTTAGATATGTTGCTGGAACCCTAGATATTTTAGACCACTGTACTGACAGAAAGCTTGTAATTCACACTTGAAAATGATGCATCAGTGAGTTTCTTGAGTCAAAACAGTTGATTTATAGTGAAATACGTGAATAAGTTGTGATTTACAGCAATGCATAATTTAGACATTTTGGATAGATTTGGAGAAGCTGGGTACACTGCTTAGTTTTTGCTTCATAGATCTATAGTAGTTCTACATATCCACCCTTAGATTTTATGAACTTGTGGTCAAGAAGTTTTTGATCCAGGACATGTATAGTTTAACCTGCTGTATATATGCAATCTCTCAGTATTTCATTGTAGACTAAAAAAGAGTAAAGAGTAAATTAATTTTTGATTTTTTGCCGGGACAATTGCATTTGTGGCACTTTAGTTTATATTCATAATTTTGGAAGAAATAATCTAAATTAGAATTGTAAATGGTACAAATGTCTTGCTTCATTTAAGCCATTTTTCAAGTCTCTGTGGTGTTCACATCTGGAGTTATAAAGCTAAATGGGCACGGATTGGCCAGATTTGGCATGTGTGCTAAGGGGTCACATCACATTCTGTAGCGGTGCCATGATTTAAATTTTTGATGGGCCAATGTAATTTTGGCTGGGCCCATTAATTGCAAAAATTATGTCAACTGTTTGCACACCCTATGTCCTTTAATCAATTTATAGTAGGTGATACAGCTCTGTCATGCCAAATATGCGCAGATTGTCATTACTGTACTGCTTACGTCTTGAACAGCTGATCAGCACTGTAAATCATTGACACCTGTATTCTACACAGCTGGAACCTGACATGTTGATAGAGCAATAAAGAAAAGGGTGAAAAAGACCGGTTTCTGAGCAATATCACAGCTGAGGCGCATATACACATCCCTGCGGCAGGGATACCTGGGGCACGCATCCCTTAGTAATGTTATATTATTTTGTAATGTTATATTATTTTGTTAGTATCTCATCACGTAGGTATAAAAAGCCATCAATGCCAAAACAAAAACTGTGATGAGATAACTAACGTAGCCATTGTACTGTCTTGATTGCAACTCGAATGAACATTAATTCACAAGCTAACATTCACAAACTGCTAGATTGCCAATGTTAATATTAATCTTCAATTTTGTGTAACAGTTATTCTAAATAAAACAAATGGAACCCACGTGTTCCAAGCCAAAGGAGTCCATGCTAGTGTTTGCTTGTTTTTTGTAGGTGATGGAGACACCTGTGATGAAGCAGTTGATTCTGGTGGTGTCTCCTTCCTAATTCTTTTATACATGTATTTAAAGTGACGTCTGCCATAACAATGAATTAATTTGCAGGCTTTAGCTAAAGTATAGGATTAAAAACAAGTTTTAGCCATAGCCAGACGATTACAAGAAACCCGCCATACTCTGAGCCATTGATACTGGCCTGATGTACCTAAAAGTAAGGTGCTGTTGTGATTGGTCAAGACTTCATACATAATAATAGTAGCCTAATAAAATGTTATCTTTCTTAGAAAATGGGGCAACATTATTAGATTCAGTCTTTATTCTGCATTTAAATGTTAATTAAAATAATTACACACAAAAGAGAAAAATATGGTCTCCCCATTGTTACTTTAGGATGAGCCAGTGGTAAAAGTGGGAGGGCCCAGGTCTGTTAGGCCCACCCACAATGCTGTGCCAGATCACATTCACATTATTTTTTACTTAAACGCATGCAAAATGTAGATTACATTTTTTCAGGGAAAATGACAGAGAAAATTTCACAAAGTAGTCATCTGTGTATATTATTCCCTCTCTTTTCTCAAATATGAAAGCTATTTGTTATGTTAGGAGGTTAGTGTTTCACCTGTATGTAGGGGGTTAGTGTCTCTAGTGTGTAGGAAGTTTATTGCAGTACTCTGTTAAATATCTCTTGGGTTTAGGTGGGAAGAGCCACTCTCCAATATGTATGGGGTTAGTGCCTTTCCCCAGTGTGTAGGTGTGTTTATACAGAAAAGCCACTCACTCCCTCAGTCGTCCCAGTGATGACATGCAGTCCATCATATGTTGACTTGATGTACATGCCCTAAAGAGAGGGGAAACACTTTAGAGGAGCACACATCTTCTGCATACATACAGTGCAGTCTGTAATTATTTGGATAGTGACACTGTTTGTTTTGTACCAGCACATTGGATTTGAAATGAAACAATGAACATGAGGGCAACCCCAGGATGGTTTGGATGACAGAAGTCCCAAATCAGATCCAGGTGCAGGTAACCAAGGCAGCGACCCAAGAGTGCTTCTCGAGCCCTCCCAAACTACTAGGATGCACCCGGAGGGAGATGAAGAGGATGAACACCGCATTGTGTTATGTCTGTATTCAGCCCAAATGAGGCAGTTATTCCTGGTGGTAACAAACGTTATTACGAGACAATTCTTAGTTTTCAAGCTAATACTTGGCACTGATTAGCACCACCAACAATGAAATAAACAATCAAATGACATTAGTTAGCCACTCGCTAGCGTTATCCAAGTCCGACCACTTTTCTCTGTTTCAGGAAGTGGCACAAAACAAAAACAATGCTGTGATATCACACTGACCATAGAACAAAGGTGTCAACCACAGAAGTAGAAAGTAAGATTGTACTTTGGACAACTGAAAAAGAAAGTAGCAATAAAGCATAAAGTTGTTGCTCTATTGAAATAAAGTATTCTTGCTTAAAGGGGAATTTCACTTTATAACACTTCTGGGGTCATTTTCACACCTACCCAGGCTTTTGTGTGCACCCCAGACAGTTGTTAGGTTGCTTGCTTCAATATTTAGATATTTGATACCCGTGTAAGCAAACCCCCCCCCCCCCCCCCCCCATCCAATAGAAGCCCATTCAACATCAAACTCCACATTAGACTAATTGTAAACACACGTCCCTGCTTCTCATCACTGATATTGTCCTTCTAATGAATGTGTCACCCTTTATTTCTCGATTAGTTATTTCATTATGTTAATATTTTACGTTGTTTTGTTGCTTTCCTTTACAAATGCAGAAAGTAGACCCAGGCAGCTTAGTGTCGAACATGAGAATGCATGTCATTGCACAACTTCTGATGTGGGCATACCTGCAGACAATAACATTAGGATGGTCGTAGAAATAGTGTTGTATTATTACTAGCTAGTGAAACCAAAAATGTCTGAGTACGAAGGAGATTTTGTTTTTGATCATGGAATTGTTGTGCCCTATCGATTTGAGCCGGAATACACAGAAGAGCTGGCTAATTTGCAGGCTGATCTTACGAGAGCGAGTCAGGAGCGAGCCGAGATCGAGGAACCGCAGGCTATTCTCAGGACAAACGGCAACTGGTGGTGTGGATGTGTGAAATGTATACCTATTCCAAGTGAGGAGGAGTCCATCTGCTGTCAAGAGTGGGACCTGTTCGTTCCCATTTTAGACAAAGTTGAGCGAGCACAGCCACAGACGGACGAAGAAAATGAAGTACCAGCACGTGTGACAGGGCACTCCGATTTCTCAGCTGTCACAAACCCAGGAGTCTTGGAGACTTTGTTTCGAATGCCAAGGATCAATTGGAAACGACATTCCACACCGGATGGTCCAAACGGGACTCTCTCGGAATGTAAGTGTGTTGGCTATATACCGTAGTAATGTCAGTGGATAGCACAACGTTATCGTTAGCTAATGGATATCCTAGTTTTGATGACTGGTGTTCATGTGTGGTAGTCTATGCATGCGTCTCACTGAGAGTAACATTACCATAAAATCCTGTTTTGAACACAGAGGTATAGGGCTTGACGCATCAGCTAAACTACAAGACTGTAACATTACATCTCTGACACATGAATGAAGTTAGCAAGAGTGACAATCGGAATTATGCCTAGAACTTTTATGACAGTCTGTCAATATCTGCATGAGCCTCTAAAACCACAAGAGATAAAGATAAATAATACTAAGGTGAAACTTACTACACAGATATTATGATGCTCTACCTTACTGAAGATGAAGAGAACCGTAAATTGTTTTGTACAGTAGACCCCTTATGTGTTGCAGTATATTTTTCTGTTTCAATGTTATGTGAACAGCCTCTGAATAAGCAACTCTCAGTTGGGGGTATTTCACAAAGCTAACTGAGTAAGCCTGCACAGCATAAAACCCAGAAAAGTTATTTTTATTTCAGTCCGTGTTCCAAATTTGAAGAGTTCCAGGTGTTACTCAATGCAGAAGTCAGGCTTACTCAGTCAGCCAGCTTTGTGACATACCCCCTGGTCTAATTAGGTAATGGTTAGAATGAGGTGGTTACCTAATTCAGTCCAAACCCTGCTTCTGGAGTACTCCCTGCAACCCAGAAAAAAACACCTGATTCAGATTCTACGCTTATCAACTAGCTCTTGAATCATTGAATCTGTTGGGTTGGAACAAAAAAGGTCTGTCAGGGGGTACTCCAGGAGCAGGGTCGGGAAACAAACCCAATTGGTTACCTAATCTCCAGGACCAACTGCCATAGGTGAACTTCCTCATAGGTTAGGTAAAATGGCCCCTTTATATTCTGAACTTGTATTTTATGCCTCTCTAGCCAGTACAGGCTGGTGGCTTACAGGTTTACTCTGGAGTGGATTCTGAAGGTAGAATGTCTGGGTCGTGGCCAACAACAAGTACTCCCATCTTGTGTTGTGGCAGCAGTTTGTAACATGTACCCCGATCCAAATGCAAGCTATGTGGGATTCAAGGAAGTTGAGGATGTTCACAACTTATTAGAGGAATAAATTGTCATAAGAAAACATTATGTATTTTTTTTATTAATCATTATTGTAACACTTGTGTATTAAAAATTATATAACTGTATTACAAAAACATGTTTTCCTTGTTTTTTGTCGCTACATACCCTTAGTCCTCATTTGCGAACTTCTTCGGCTGTTATGTTGGGGTGTCTGATTACATCCAGCCATGGCTGGCACAAAGTTGCATCGCGTGGAAAACTATGAAAATGTGCTTTCAAGGCAAGTTTAACAGGGGCATTATAACAACCGGGTACAATGCACCTTATTATTACACCTATATCGCATCAAACAAAAGCTAGCAGATGTTTGTTTGATTTCAATGCTAAATTAACTGAATGTTTTGCCTCACTTCTCGATTTTGCCGCGAAACAAAATCGTAGAAAAAAAACCGGAAACCATACTACTATGTGAACTTGCACAAAAAAAACAAAAAAAAAATAGGTCTTTGTTTCTAATATTAGACATTTAAAATGAAATAACTAATTGAAAAATGAAGGGTGACGCATTCATTATAAAGACAATATCAGTCATGAGAAGCAGGGACGTGTGTTTACAATGAGTCTAACGTGGATGTTAAATGGCCTTCTATTGGACGGGGGGTTTGCTTACACGGGTATCAAATATCTAAATATTGAAGCAAGCAACCTAAAAACTGTCTGGGGTGCACACAAAAGCCTGGGTAGGTGTGAAAATAACCCAAGAAGTGTTATAAAGTGAAATTCCCCTCTAACAACAAAATACTTTATATCAGTAGAGCAAAAATATTACATTTTATTGCAGCTTGTCGTCACTGAGACCAATAAAGTATGATTTTCATCTGTGAAACCATAACAATGACAAACATTTTTGAACACGTGAAAGGTTTGTGTCACACGCCAAGCATGACACCCTAGGGAGGAGAGATGCGGCAGTACCGGGGAACACCGTTTTTGTCATATGGAGAGAGAGAGCGCACCCACACAAACACAAAATAAAATAAACGGACCACTTCCCCCTTCCCCCTCACGGGTTCTGGGCAAAAACAATAAACTAAAACAACAAGATAAAATAATAAAGACAAAAGTAAAACAGAGCGACAACTATTTTAGTTTGCCGCTCTGTAGCTGACCCACCTTCCTGGCCAGATCCAGCTCCTCCTGCATCCTGAGAATTACTTCTTGACTTTTTTGCTCCTGGTCTCAGCCTCAAACTGTGGAGAGCAGCACACCTTTAACCACCTGAGCTGATTAGCTAACGCAGCCCAGGTGCGTGCGCTCTCTCCACCAGCCGGCGCAGCCGAGACCAATCCGCCTCTCCAGCAAACCGACTGCTACAGTTTGTTTGGGACAAGTTAACATTACGTTAAGATATATTTTATGTTTTGAATGCTGGAGGACCAACTAGTCCAAATATGTAACAAAATTTGCGACATGACAATGTTCATTTTTAAATTTAGGTGAATGATAAAATTGATCTTCAGGAATGTGATTCTAGTATTAACTTAATTTTGACCATAAAGTGATTTTGCAACATGTCTGTCTTCTCCTGAGAAATTGTCAAGTGTATCTCAAGCTAGCATTGGGTCACATATTCAAAGTGTTACCTGTCTTGCAGGTGTGCAATGGTTGGATTTGACATTATCAGGGTTTAACAAAATTTTAGATTTCATGTTCTCATCTTGAGTTTTCCTCCTTCAGCTTCAAGACATGGTACAACGTCTACCCAAAAATCTTCATGTTGATTTGTCAGTCAGGTTGCCTGGTAGTGATTGGCTGGCTACGAAAATAGCATTCATATCGACAAGTAACTTAAAGTATCGAAATTCGATACCGTTTTTCCAACATTTTTCAGGGCTCAGTGGGACCAACATACTTTAGTCCGTGCCGGATGGCACCATTCATTCATGTTAGGGAAGCTACTTTGAAAGCATAGCTTTGAAAGCTACCAATTACTTCACACTGGAAGAAGTTGAACTACAGCAAAGCTATCCTAAGGAGAAATCTAGTTTGATAACTAAAGCTACTTAGAACAAGTAGTTCAAACTACTTTTAAAAAAAATTGAAATTTAAATAAAATTGTATGCTGTTACAATATTAATCTTAGGTGGCAAAAGAGCAGAAAGCCAACCTCAGCCTAGCCAGACCTTCATTTGAATGATTCTGGCTAAGCTATTCATAGTATTGGATTGATTGCAGACACCTTGGTCAGCAAACACAGGTGATTGTAATCAAATAGTAGGTGATTATCATGAAAGACCAGTCCCTTACATTGCGCCATATTGTATGGGCGGCAAAACACATCATGAAAATAATATGACTAGGTCAGCTAACGTTAGCTAATGTTTGCCTTATGTCAGCAAAACTGACATTAGTTGGTTAGTGACATGTTAGTTTTTGATAGAACATAATTGTTGTCAGACAAACTAACGCTACAGACTTTATTTAATTAGACTAACGTTAACGTTCACTGAATTATATCACTTGCCTGCATGTAACATTACAATGTGGCTAACTTATCTAAACTTTGCTAAATTGGCTAGCAAAGTCAATGTTAATACACTCAACTTTATACGTGTTCTCAGATTTGTGTTTGGCGTCTTTGCAGTAGAGTATTTACTCTCGGCTTGCATAGCTCACCAGTGAAAATGTAGGTTTTGTCGGTGGAGCTAGTCAGTGTCATGTATTTGCTTAAGTATGACCATGGTGATTCTTCCTCAGGCTGAGATTCGGGAGGTTTATCCATGATGACGCTGTCGCTGTGTGAGCACTGAGCAACGCCCGCCCTTTTGCACATGCACTACACAAAGGTCAAGTGTGTGGTGGTGGCTGCCTGATGAAAGCATTGCCTGGGCATGCCTTCACAGCGGTCAGGATGAAAGAAAAAGGGGGCGGGGCGGGTCAAAGGGGGTTCAATTACAGTAGAGAGTGTATTTACTCTCGGCGTGCATAGTTCACGAGTAAAAACGTAGGTTTTGTCGGTGGAGCTAGTCAGTGTCATGCATTTGTTTAAGTATGGCCATAGTGATTTTTCCTCAGGCTGAGAATCAGGCGGTTTATCCATGATGACGCTGTCGCTGTGTGAGCACTGAGCAATGCCCGCCTTTTGCACATGCACTACACAAAGGTCAAGTGTGTGGTAGTGGCTGCCTGACGAATGCATTGCCTGGGCATGCCTTCACAGCGGTCAGGATGAAATAAAAAGGGGGCGGACCGGTGAAAGGGAGTTCAATTACAGTAGAGAAGCAAAGGTAAAATAAAAATAAAAAACCTTTCCTTTTATAGCCCAAAATTGTTTGTAGTTTCAGTAGTTAACTACACAAAAAAATGGCAAAGAAGTAATTTAACTACTTGAATCACTATGCAAATATGAATGTAGTTGAACTACTAGCTACTGCAAAATGTAGTTAAACTACTAGTTTAATTACATGTAGTTCACTACTCCCCAACATTGACCCTAGGTAGGAACATGGGCATCTGGATATGGACAAAGGATGAAATAGACTGGGAGGTTATTGGTTGGAGGTCTTGCTCTTGGTTCAAGTAGTGAACACTGAGATGAAAGAACAGACATCAGAAAGTGACTTCAGCAGAAGCTGCCATAGACAGCCGTCCCATCTATTTGCATCACTTCTTTCAGTAGCAAATGCTGACTTGAAAGAAAGCATGTCCTACCTCTTCCTACCTCAACCTGTCTACAAACCTGACCTCATATCACACCTTGCTGGCAGCCTTCATATCTGCTACCACATTAGCTAAGACTTCCATTTTTTTCAGTCAATGCATGTGTGTCTAACCCACTTAACTTTTCTCCACCTTCTCTTCCCTGCTCATTCCTCATCTACCCCTCTCCCTCTTCCCTTTCTGCAGATTACTTTCTGACCTACTTCAATGGGAAGATGGCTAGTATCCAGAACTCCTTCATGCATCCAGTGATGCCCCCTACTCCGCAGAACAAATCCACCATGAATGACACAGACATACTCCAGCTCAAGACAACTTGTAATTCATCATGTAACTACCTGTCAGCTAGACCACATCCCATCAGCAGTCCACCAGTCTACATCCAGTGAGCTCCTTCCTTATCTGTCCTCCATCTTTAAGGGCTCCCTTGCCATGTTCCCTCTGACATTAAGATGGCTCATTTTACTCTACTCCTTACGAAACCTACCTCAAACCCACAGACAGGGCCTCAGAATTTCTCCTGCCTTCATTTTGTTGCATAGACCAAAAGAGTGAGAGATCCCTGGCAAAGGGCAAAAAGTCTTGTCCACTTACTGGATGGTCAAAGACCTTTCTCATTTTATTGATGAATGATGAGATTGCTAGAGTTTGTTGTTCCCAAAAGGCTGTGGTGCAGGCCAGGGCTCTTCCTAAGAGAAGAGAGATGACATACACCACTGCGGCATTCAATCTGGCAAGGCAATCGCGGTAGCCTCTGCTAAGCCTACTGGTGGAGTGAGCACATGCACCTGGATTTGTGATTTTAAAAAATCACCCCTGGTGCTTATAGGTGTGGTCCTCATCATGGTATGGGGCTGAAGACACATGCCAAGAGAGCTGAAAAGAGTATTTGCTTTGTTTTGACTTCATTGTAGTTTATTACTTTTACCAGGAACCCATGCAGAGGAATGGTGAACATTTTTCTTTGTTTACATTTTGTTTATGGGTCAGAAATGAGCTCTCTCTTCCTCTATGTGGCAATGAGACATTAAGGTGAAACCAAAATTGCTGCATCTCCATCGCAGGGGTGTCACACAATGAGTGATAGCCACCTTAGCTTGTTCAATGGGGAACGTTTCTCTCAGGGGCCGGCAAGTGTGGGTCTTGAGAGTGGTGGCGATCTAATGGGTGTGGCTGGACAGGAGTAATGGCACCACTCTGCTCTGAACAAAGTGACAACTGGATCTTCTGTACTGCCATGCTCAGAGTGTCACGGTACGGGTAGGGGGGACCCAAACGCAGAGGGGGAAAAAAAAAAAAAAAAAAAAACCACAAACTCAAAAGGGAAAATTAACAAAGACTTTACCAACACGACAGGCAAACAAGTAGGGAACAGAGAAGGCCACGAAGGGCAAAAACTCAAAAAATAATTAATGAAACAGGAACTCAAAAACACAGGCAGGGCAGAGTACAAGTAAGTCAAACAAACACAAACAGGTCACAAACACAGGCAGGTACATACGGTCTGCGCAAACATACGTAGGAAACAAACACAGGAACAAAGGAAATGCAGAAACTCCAAAAAAACACTAGAAAACCAAGACATGGGCAGGAACACATGGGGGCAGAGGCTTACGCACAAACAATCTGACATAACCACAAGGATCCAGCACCTGAGTCAAGGGAGGGGGAAACTTAAATAGAACAGACACTGACGAGACACAGGAGGGCACCATGAACAATCAGGCCACAGAGAGGGAAGGGAAAACGAGACAATCAAGAACCAAAAATGAGACAATTGAAAACAATCATACAATTAACACAGGGGGAGCAGGACACAAAACAGAAGTGCCGCCATCTGGCGGCCCAACAGGGGAAACGCAGGCAGGAACACAGGACCATGACACAGAGCCTGCAGAGATGCTCTGCAGAAGATTTTAATGAGCCCTGTCTGTCCACAGTTTGGCTGTCTTGCTGTAACAAGGAACTGCAGTGTGGGCTCAAGTGCAGAGACACAAATGTGAGAACAATAAAACCAATGACGTGTTGATTTAATATCAAATAAGCACTGATACAAAATGAACCTAGGTACAAAAATCAACAGGGGTACAAAGTTCTAAAGGACTAGAACTCAAAATATGGAAAACAAGAGACACAATAGAGAATACACACAAGCAAATACAAGGCAGGGACAGATGAGAACAATAATCATATCATAAGTAATGAAAGAAGCATGAGATAAGTTGTTTGCTGCTCTCTGGCAGTAAACACACACACATACACACACACATATATATATATATATACACATATACACACAACTGATCCTCAGTACTGGTCCCTGGGCCCTGGTCCTGGAGAGCCAGAGTATGCTGGTTCTTTGTTTCTATCAGAATATCAAAAACTGAAGTTACCTGTGTTAGCTGTGTAATCAACTGCTTAAACTGATCAATTGCTGGGATACTCAAGTGCTGAGTAACAAAAAAAGCTAGCAAACACTGTGGTTCTCCAGGACCAGGATAAGGGACCGCATTTTATATATATATATATATATATAGATACATGCATACATACATACATACATACATATATATATATATATATATACATGGCCGTTACCAGTCCCTCTGTGGGTTTCATGTTGGCGAGCTGGACCACCTCCAGATGGGCAGACTGGGAGACCAGTGGATCAGAGGAAAGGGAGATGATGTGGTCGCACACTCCAGACAGCGTCTTGCACTGCAAAGAGAAATACACACTCGGACACTGTGCACGTTCTGTTGAAAGAGGCAACAAAAAAGCATACTCAGTAACTGCTTACAACAGGCAGCAACGCTATTCATCCTGATTTACAAAAGGCAGAAGAAAGATGATATGATTGTGTCTCTTTGATGTTTGTCTCCACACTAATTACACATTCTGTTAAATCTGTGGTTGATTGCCACTGGCACACCCTCAGCAGGGACCCCCAGCTCTGATCAAGTTTTCAAAGTTTGACCTTGTATGACTTACAAAAGACTGGCCAGCTTATGAGATTACCCGGTTAAGGTAGATGTATACTACAAGATGTATACTATAACTACATGCTTTCCTTTCTATGCAGCAGAAATTTAGACAGAAAAAGAAACACAATACAAACAGTAGAGCATAAATCACAGACTCATGATCATTGATGATACCTACACATATTCACACTCATACAGTTAATTTAAAGTCAGAGTTTAACTTATTTTGTAGTGTATATGTATGTTATGTAGTCCTTGTGGTCACTGCTATCTGGGCAATACAAAACAACTCCAGAATTTGGGAACATAGAAGTTGTATTAGAAATAAAGATGCAATATCCCATGCAGTGTTTCAGTAGCACTGGACGTGACATCCACTCATTACATTTTTTTGGACTTGAAGTAGTCAACAGACAGGTGGATTGGAGACAGGGAAAACTTTTTCTCCTTCTTCTACATATACTAATTCGGTTGTTTACATTGTGCTTTCTGTAATCCATACAGTTATTTGTCATGATACAGTTGAGGCCAAAAGTTTACATACACCTAGGCTAAAGATATTCAAACTCAGTTTTTCACAACTCCGCACATTTCATGTTACCATACATATTTCTTTTGGCAAGTCAATTGAAGTCATCTACTTTGTTCACATAAGAGGTCATTTTAAAATAATCGATGAGAGACAGGTTTATTTCAGCTGTAATTCACTATATCATAATTCCAGTGGGTCAAAGGTTTACATACACCTAGTTGACTGTCTCTTTAAACAGTCTGGAAGATTCCAGAAATTGATGTAATTACTTTTTTAGAAGCTTCTGATTGGCCAATTGTCATAATTATAAGTTAATTGTCACCTGTGGCTCTATTTAAGGGCCTACCTTAAGAGCCACTGCCTTTTTGCCCTTGCTACCATGGGAAAATACAAACAACTCAGCCAAAACCTCAGAAAAAAAGTCCAGTTTCTCCTTAGGAGCAATTTCCAAACAACTGAAGATACCACAAGCATCTGTACAAACAATTGTATGCAAATATAAACATCTTGGGACCACACAAACGCTGCATCATTCAGGAAGGAGGCACAAATTAACTCCCAGGGCTGGACAAACTTTGGTCTGAAAGGTTGAACTGAACCCCAAGACAACAACAAAGGAACCGGTAAAGGAGCTGAAGGCATCAGGTACAAAAGTATTTACATCCACTATTAAGAGAATCCTACATCGCCATAGCCTGAAAGGCTGTCACGCAAGGAAGAAGCCCCTGCTCCAAGACCAGCATAACAAAGCCAGAATGAAGTTTGCACGTAATCACCAGGATGAAGACCTGGCCTTTCTCTGGTTAGATGAAACAAAAATTGAACTGTTTGGCCATAATGATCAGCACTATGTATGGAGTAAAAAGGGTGAGGTTTTAATCCAAAGAACACCATCTCAACTGCGAGACATGGGGGGGCAGCATCGGGTTGTGGGGGTGTTTTGCTGGAAAAGGGACTGGTGCACTTCAGAAAATAGATGGTATCATGAGGAAGGAGGATTATCTAGAAATACTTGACCATACTGAAGCACCTCAAGACATCAGCTAGAAAGTAAAAACTTGGTCGCAACTGAATCTTCCAGCAGGACAGTGATCCTCAGCATACCCCCAAAGTTGTAACAAAATGGCTTAAAGACAACAAATTGAAAGTATTGGAGTGACCATCACAAAGCCCTGACCTGAATCCCATAGAAGATTTGTGGACTGAACTGAAAAAGCATGTCTGAGCAAGGAGGCCCACAAACTTGACTGAGTTACACCAGTTCTGTCAGGAGGAATGAACAAAAAATTCCAGGTATACCAAGCATTTGATTCAAGTTAAGCAATTAAAAGGCAATGCCACCAAATACTAACAAAGTGTATGTAAACTTTTGACCCATTGAAAATATGATATAGTACATAAAATCTGAAATAAATATGTCTCTTAGCTATTATTTTAAAATGACCTCTTATGGAAATAAAGTAGGTACCCTAATTTACTTAACCCAGAAAATGTATGGTAACATAAAATGTGTGGAGTTGTGAAATTTTTTGAATGTCTTTAGCTTCGGTTTATGTAAACTGTATGTGCCATTCTGTTAGTATGATATTAATGCTATTTTTCAAGATTTAAGGATGTCATTTATTTCAACAGCTGCAAGACGCTAGAATTCCATATTAATTTTTTATGGCTGCTTCTGATACTATCCAAGTGTCCTCAGGTAAAGTGACAACTCGCCCTGGGTATGTCAAAATTAAAATACATGAAACGATGCCTGCAGTCAGTAGCCACATCGGTTTTGGCAGCTTTCTGCGTTGGCATTACTATGCCTTGAATTTTCCAGGGAGCCTGGGTTAGTCAGTCTTCCTCAACCAGTCCTTGGCCGGCTTCTCAGTGCTGGAGATCTTATTCTTGTCTGACAGGGTCCTATTGTACTTGATAGGGTATTTGATGAGGTATTTGATGGGGTTTTCCTTAATTAGTGGGATGATTTCACTTTTGACAAGTTTTAACTTTTTTTGATCACCATGCTTCCTGATTTCTTTTATATGATCTGGTGCTGACAGAATCCACCTTGCCTGTACATGGGATGTTGTAACTGTGAGGTCGTCCATGAATCCTCTGATAGCTGGTTGTCAGATTCCTTGCTCCAACCTAGAACCCTGAGTTTCTTTCCAAGCAGCTGTGATAATCAAGTTCATTCCCATTGTAGGTATCATGGCCTACAAAAGACATAAACTACAAAGCCCATATGTCTACCTCAGAGTAACTCATGTAACCACGCCCCCTTCCGCACCTCTCTGTAACAGTATCGGCTCACTGTAAATTCGAAACTCGCAGCCTTCAATAGGTTGCTGGCGTTTCGCTCTCTTTTTTTTTCTCTCTTATCTTTTCCCATCCCACTCTTGCTTCCATTGTCCTCTCCCTGGACACGCCACCCATCTCTCGTCTCCCTCCCGCGTGAGTCCACACGCCAGGAACCGTTCACAAGGCCTGCAACGGAGCCAGGCCCGAATATCCTCGGTGGCTGCTGGCAGAAGGAGGCGCTACGAAGCGCTATTTTTAGAGGTGGTCGAAGAACCAGGAGAGCCACGCACGACCGACCCATCCTGCAGAGCGAGTCCCAAGAAGCAAGCGACTAGCGGAGGATCCGGTTGCGTTTTTTGTAACAGAAAGGGCGACCAGCTTCCCCTTACCACCACAACCTCCACAGACTTCGCACTGGAAACCAGGAAACATTTTAAACAACCAACTTAAAGCAAAGGACACTCAAGTAAGGCTGTAACTCTGGGCTTAGTATAATTAGCGACGGACCGAATGTAGCCACATTTATGATTGGATGTATGTAACTGTGACCGTTATTGTGTTTAATGATTAACAAACATTCTGTTTGTTCGGTTGGCTCTAATAAGCCATCCACCGCGCTGCGTTAGTTTTAATATATGTCACACACAGAACATATCTTGCATGTGATCTATTCTAATTACTAACCGGTCATAACCGGTACATGATCTCTATAAACATACACCGATATCCATATATCCGTTATAACTTATCTGTTTGGTATGCTTCGTACGCCATTGTTTTTCTCTAGCTGTGTCCATTCATACTCCATCTTGTTCCTTTGTTCTCCGTGAACACGTGTCCACTGTACCCACCCTCCCACATAGGAGAACATCCAACATTCCTCACTCAAATACTCACACGTACACACAACACCTACACACACATGCACTCACATAGTTTGTCATACATAATTGTAGAGAATTGTGCTTTGCCTTTTCGGTACTTTGTGTTTAATAAACTTTATTATATTTACAAGGTTGTCTGTATTTATATTACCTTGTGTTGAATTGAGTCAGCCGCTGCTAATCCAAAGAACTTAATGAATACCTTCACCCCCTTAGATAAATCATTTATATTAATTTAGTATTAGCTGAATGATATTATGATTTGGTTAAGATTGACTATAATGTGTAATTTTAATAATTTAATTATTAATTAATTATGAATTGCTAATTTATAGTTTGTATAATTATTATGAGACTGATTATTACATGTTGGTGCCACCTGTGAGGATATTGATGTATATTTTCTGCAGTTTGGTGCCCCACTATGAGAAGTAGCGGCATGTCCCCTACACCATGACAAACAGGATGGGGGAAACGGTTCACCCAGTTAAGATACTTTTCTCCAGGTTTAGCCACTGTGTTGTAAAATTAATAATACATTTAATTTGTAATCCACTTTTCATTAGAAATAATCTCAAAGTGCTACAGAGTAAAAAACAGAAGCATAGAAAAATGAACCAACAGCAGAGAACAAAAAATGAGTGGTTTTGAACCACAGCTTGATACCTCCAAAATAGCTAGAAATCTAGCAATATTTGCTATATTTTCCTGAAGGTCACTGGGTGTCCAGATAATTCAGAATTAAACTACATTTTACAATGCCTCCTCTACAATCACTTCTTAATGACTCTTGCTTTCGCCTAGAGTTGAAGTCAATGTCATCAGATGGTGCCTAATGGTCCTAAAGTGTTTTGGCCCTTAACTGTAACACTTTCCATTCATCAGTGGTGGCTAAATAACTGCCCATCGCTTCCAGCACAACTCCCCTCTATTCCAAAGCCAAAAGGAGGCTTTCTGCTGCCATCTATGAACCACTGTTAAAATCAAATAAAGTTTATTTGTATAGTGCCTTCTACAGAAAACTGTCACAAAGATGCTTTACAGAGTGAAAAAAGAGCAACAGAGCAAAAACCAAGCAAAATAGCAAGCACATGAGGTAAAAAAAAAAAACTTTTTTTAAAAACTCCCAGTGGGGAGAAAAACCCTCAAATGTTAGTGGGAAAAAAAATTCCAGATGGAAAGAAATCTCCGGGAGGAGAGCCCATCCTCCATTGGCCAGCCTGGTGTAAAGTATAACTTGAATGGATGTAACAGAAATGTAATAAGGGATCGATCACAGCAAATATAATGGGTTGAGCAGGTTACAGCTGAAGTAATAAACTAACTTGAGTTTGTATAGTTCATTGTATAGTTCAGTATAGAGGGGTAGGGTGATACATCTGGAGTTCCAGGCTGCATCAAGACATGGACATGAAGAAGAAGAGAAGCTGTAGTGGTCCACAAACATGGAGTGAAGAAAGAAGGCTAGAGCAGTCCATGAACTCAGGGCAAGGAAGGGACAGGAATCCCAGGGGAAAAGAAACAGAGAAGATGAGGTTATGCGCTGTAAAGATTGTCAGCACACAGAGTAAATGAAGTCTCTATGCCAAAAAACTAGAATGAACACTTGGACAGAAGCACCATCCAGCTAATATACAGTCTTTAGCCACCAGTGAATAATCTATAACGGCTAGAGCAGCCACTACTGACAGCAACTGGAGCTCCAACCACATTTCATTTTTGGTTCTTACCTTGCAGGACTACCACAGACTATACACTCACGGACTAGGCTAAACTATCTTCCACCCTCTGTGCCATAGCCCAGGACAATGCCCTGGGCTAGGCTGTTAAGCAAACATCTGTTCCTGCTGAAATGAGGGGCAGTACTACTAGTATGCCCTGGCGCGCACAGCAGTCCCGACAACCACATTTGACTTCATAAACTCCATGATTTAACTTGACCATTTATCAGGATATAGGACTATACGAATGGCTAACAATGGCTCAATTGTCTAAATAAATGTATTCTGGTTGTGCATCAATAAAGTTTGTAGCAGTGGCAGTACTCATGGTTCGACCTGTGTACATCTTAGGTTCAGATGTTAAGGGATGGGATAATATATATATTTTTTTTTTTTTCATGGAAAATAGGGGGTGGGGGATTGCCAAAAAGTTCTGGAAATCAATTATCTGCCCTGGAAAATATTTTAGTATAGGCTCAAAACCACAGGTGCCCTTTGCGATATCCATCTCCCCCACCCTGGTCCATGATCTTTGTATGTCCAGGTCTGCAATGGCAGCACCATCTGTGACTCCCCCAGCCCCATGAACATCCCCCTCTCCACACAGGTAAGGCTCACATAAGATGTCCTGGAAAATAATATCTTGAAAAGAGTGGGAATCCTGCTTAAAAATTGCAGTTACCTCGTTTCAATGCTATAACGTTGTAATATTCAGATATGAGGGGCAAGGTAATGCATCTACGACTGAATGATGCAGATGTTTTCTGTACATGACAAGAAAATATTTTTCAGGGTTTTTTGTGGGCAGCGGGATGTTCCATTTTGCACTATTTGCGTAAAAAAAGTAATTAAAAAAGGTAATAAAAATATTGAAGAAGAGACAGTAATAAGGGAGACAGCCCTGCTGGCCGGGAACTATGAGTGGGGTAGCTAGCGGCATCAGCACTGCTACCTGGCTAGCTACCAAGCAGTAGGTCCTTAATCAGCGATGTTCCTAGCTAGCGTTATCAAGTTAATACACTATGATAATAGTCATGAAAAAAACAATCAAGCAAACGTTTGAGTGTTGGATCTAAATGAAGGCATTTTCATTTGCCAATGACTAGTTAAAACTAGCTTCTGTCTGTGTTCTGGGAGACAGCCATGAAGACACTTCACCAACCCTGCTAGGCAGGAACTGTGAGTGGGATGGCTTGCCACTTTCGCCCCACTAGCTACCTAGCAAGCAAGTAATGTTCTTAATCACAGGAATGTTAGAATTGGTTAGAATGACGTTTTGTGTTTTTGCAATTTGCTTTCATTCCAATAAAGGATTTGCACTCGTACAATAAATTTGTGGATGCATTGTCTATTGATTTGCACCCTATATTTGGAATGGATGTGTGTGTATAGCACTAGGGCTTATGGAACTAGCTATAATTTTAACATGCAGATTGATATTTTCAGTGCTGCTGTTTTTGACCGTGAGTGATCACTCCCTGCTCGTGTTGTCTTACCATTTTGAAAAGTCTCATTATAAAATGAAAAATGGAGTTCATAAATAAAAATGCCATTCGGAAATAAGTCATTTGGAAAAGTGTCATTATGAAATTTAAAAAGCCATTCGTAAATATGTTATTATGAAATAAAATATAGTCACGTTATTGTGAAAAAGGACAATCATGAGGTGACAAATAGTTAATTATTTTGAAATAAAATGTATTTATTTAATTATTGACAAATTTAATTATTTATTTTTATATTTATTTATATAATTTCATATTTATTTATTTAATTATTAATTTAATTTAGGCACATTTAGTCCTCCACAGTGTTCCATCCTATTAAAAAGTAAACCGACAAATTTGTGGGCGGCGACAGTTTTCCGACTTGAATATCTTGATTGACATCCACATGAAGTCGTAGTATCTCCAAATGGGTATTCAGACATCATGATTGGGGTGGGGCCAGAGTGGAATGCTGAAAGCATTTTTCAAATGTCAAAGGGCAGCAAGACGTTTTCTACCAGTTTTTTTTTTTTTTTTTTTTTTGATTATTTTTCTGATAAAATGATACTATTTCAGAAGTGTTTAAATAATGGCATGGATTAAAAAGGTTTCATAATGAAGTAATGAAAAAAGTGATCTAGGGTGTAATTACCCTTTAAAAACCATGGTAGGACAACACCAGCACAAACCGAACGTGGAATCTCTCCTGAAGTTGTAAAAGTAGGGAGATCAATAATCCCTTTAATTATGTAGAATGTGTGCGATTTCGGATATTAAAATTTACATTAGTAAGCTATTATTAGCTAGGTTAGCAGTTTTATTCAGGTTACCTCAGTATAGCAAATTAACCAACGTTGCATTCAAATCCCAAATCATGTAACTAACTTAATGTTGTCTAACGTTACACTCCATAATTAAAAACATGCAGTCATACATAAAGGGACTCTTTCCTTCACGCACAGCAGAAGATCCTTCAGTTCATCCATTCTTGCGCGCAAACAATGAGACCCGGTTCCCGGAAAGGGTGCCTCCACCACAGAAGGCTGTCAGCTATTTCAGTGTGGATCAGTAACTGTGTGAGGATCCGACCGCCAAACTATGTAAAAGGTAAATGGACTGCATTTATATAGCGCTTTACAATTGATGCCTCTCATTCACCCATTCACCCATTCACACACCAACAGTGAAAGGCTGCCATGCAAGGTACCAATCAGCTTGTTGGGAGCAATTAGAGGTTAGGTGTCTTGCTCAGGGACACTTCGACACGCCCAGGGCAGGGGATCGAACCGGCAACCCTCCGACTGCCAGACAACCGCTCTTACCTACTGAGCTATGCCGCACCCCATATGTACTTCCTGAGCTATGTCACCCCCCATTTGAGAAAAGTCTCAAAATCAAAAACAATTAGAAGGGAAATGCGTGTGATCTTGATCCATATGAGCAGATTCGATACTTCACAAGACAATTTTACATTTGAGAATGTCTTATTGCCAAAAAATACACACAGAAATTAGAAAGGAGGTATTTGTGCAAAATGGAAAATATGTATTTACAAATATTTATGCATTTTTTTAAATCAGTGCACATTCATTTAAATTGGGATGGCAGGTATGCCATCCCGCCAAGTTACGCCTTGGCGGGGTGGCATGCCCCATACTTATACAGCACTGAGAGTTTGGCACTTTCCAGGGTTCCCCACAGAAATAACTGCAACAGCCACAGACACTCAGCCCTTAAAAACATGAATTGCTGTACATTCTGACCCTATTTCAACAGACAAAATTCATAAACAACTTCACATGTCCACACAATAAAGCCCCAAACTGAGGGGATTTTGCGTCTTCTTCTTCTTCTTCTTCTTTTTCCTGTTGCCTAGCCCACAAACAAAATGTCTCCCCATTGGACATTTTACCAACACCAGCCAATCCTTCACCTACACGAGCCAATCAAAATCTCACATACACAAGCAAAATAGACATATCTTTTTACCCTAAAACATTTCAAGTCTCTATAGCCAGGCTGTTTGTGGCTCAGTGGTCAATGTTACAGTCTATGGATCATAGAGTTCCAGGTTCAAGCCTTGCCTGGAGCAAGTTTCTTTAACCTGCTTTTCTCCTCCCTAATAATTGTCTATTACTTTTGAATTATTGCTTTTCCACCACATCTACCCGCCGTTCACCCAATGTATACACTGCATTATTATGTACCGCCTACACGTTCAGTTAACCAGCTACAACAGGGGTCCTCAATCTTGTCCAGAAAGGGCCGGTGTGAGTCCAGGCTTTTGTCCCAACCAAGCAGTAACACACCTGATTCTACTAATCAACCCCTTGGAATCTTTGCTAAGCACCTTGATTAGTAGAATCAGGTGTGTAACTGCCCAGTTGGAACAAAAGCCTGCACCCACACTGGCCCTTTCTGGATAAGATTGAGGACCCCTGGCATACAATATCGCCAGGCCATATGGATTCAACAGGAGCTCGGCTGTGCTTACTGGCCTGTGTTCTTCTTTAAAATCATGGACACGTTTGAAGAAAATTCACACACTGATCAGCTATGTCATGATGGTGCACTGCCAAACTTACTGACTGAAGTGCGCAAGGTTGAACAATCGAATCCCGCCTCGCTCTCAGGCAGATCTTTTCATATTTTACACTAACGTTTTCTTATGCTTATATTTGCTTTACCAAGTCACTCACGGCCAGCCATATGCATTTTGTGACGGCAAATGTATCGATTTTCTTAAAAGATTACACCAGCTGACCACTGTGCCATTTCTACAAACTATATTTATGCACCTGGCTAATGTAGAAAACGTTGTTATCAGCAAATGCCACATTTCTACATTACCTCGCCATTCTCTGTCTACCCACATATAAACAATTACTACGTATGTACGGTCTGCAACTCCCCATTAAAACATTATATGACTCAGTAATAATTATAACTGTTAGTAGTGAACATGAGACCTTATTTCACCAACTACTATAGCAAAACATTGCTAATACCATCTGTTTTATATAGGGTGGATTCAGCAAATGTGGGACACTTTTTGGTAAATTCAGTAGGAGACTACCAAAAACTTTTTTTTACTTGCACCAGTGATGTTTTTATGAATTGTTTTAAGTCTTCTTAACATCTATGTGTGGAATTTTTTTAAATGTGTTTTTGTATAGAAGATAAACACTGTTAAACATAGCATGGCACCCTCTTTCACTCAGTCGGAGTATTCAGGTGAAGTGGGACAGCATATATGGTGAAGTGGGACAGTCATTTCAAGCTTAACCCATTAATGTCCTTAGTGGAAGTTTTGAAATTCCTTTGGTACACTTGTCAAGCTAGTTGAGCTGATCACAGATCTGTTACAATTTTTTCAAATCAGCCAATGTATAAGGCAGTATTGCTTGTTTTTCTTAACATACTATTTTTAGTATTTAGTCAAAATGGTTTCAAGTTTTTTGATTATCCATGGATTAATCTCTAGAAACATAAGTTAGGAGTGTCAGATCTTTATAATGTTTGGTACACAGAGAGTCCAGACTCTTACTGTTAAAGCGCAAAAAGAAATATATTACTTATTCATTGTATAGCAAGGAAAATATACAGGCATGCACATACTTCAAAACCATGTAATTCCTATGGGATTTGTAACATTAGTGATTTCTTTCAATTTTAAATAAGTTA
The DNA here is from genome assembly GCF_018555375.3 of Anguilla rostrata. Taxonomy (NCBI): domain Eukaryota; kingdom Metazoa; phylum Chordata; class Actinopteri; order Anguilliformes; family Anguillidae; genus Anguilla; species Anguilla rostrata. Next base: position 44,469,795 of record NC_057936.1, on the reverse strand, counting down.
TTTTTTACTGAAAATGTGTTGCTCTCTCTCTCTCTCTCTCTCTCTCACACACACACAAACTCCGATGCATGTAATTTTATGTAACCTCAATGTATTTATTATGATGTTCTCGTAATCATATTTTCTGTATAAACTAAAATAAAGCTTTAAGCACAAAAGTAGTGTATGTAGTATTAAGTTTCTAAACTGCACTGAATTTAGATTGCATTTGAAAAACGAGTTTGAAAAGCTGTACTTGAATTGCAGACAATTTAACCTGAACTAAAATCACATAAAGGCAAGGAATGCTGAACAGTTCATCATTTGTCTCTTCTCTCCCACTGGCCTTACACGCAACTGTGTTCTATCACTGGGTAGCTCAGTTATCCTGAAATAAGCAAAAAATATCAATAAGATTTATGATTTTATCATACTTTGTGTAAAAAAAATGTACCTGTTACTATAAAAACAGCAAGATGTGAAGTACTGACAGAAACCAAATAATCATCAGTATGGTTTAAACTAGCACCGAAATGTATAAAACTGTGGTAAATTGTAGGTTTATTACACCAGGACTGATTAAAATGTTGTCCCACTTCACCTGAAAAACACTGTCCCACTTTACCTAACATGTTTAGCAGAAGTGGGACAGTGCAAACCCCCCCCCCCCTCATCATAATAACTCAAGACAATATGACAAAAAATAATTTGTATTTTGACCAGTGTTTTAGCCACTATATTGCAGATCAAAATAGGATGTTTTTGATTCGTTTTTATTAACCCAGTAACCTTACCATTCCTTAGTGTCATTTTACATGCCGGTCCACTTTCAGTTCACTCGCAATGATCAGTCTTAGTTTGACAGCTGGCCACGCCCACTGTAAAGACGGCAGTCCAATAAAAACTATTGTTGAATGACAGTAACTATTGTAGCAACAATTCAAGAATGTTTTTTTTGATCGGCTGTTGATTCTTACATGGCAGAATAATGCAAAGCTTAAGTGTCCCACATCTGCTGATGTCCCACATTTGCTGAATCCACCCTACCATTCGATAAGGAAACTCATCTCGCTCATGGTCACTTTTTTCTTAGCACTATAGTCTCTGATCATGTCAAACTTCACCTACATGCCCATTCTGCTAAAACATATTGTTTCAACTAGTCAATTTCATAATTTGTCCTCATTTCTCTCGTACTATTGTTATATTATAATATGCAAAGATTGCTGGGACATATGCGTCCAGTGTTCCAGTTCTACTACTTCCAATTCTCACGTAAGGTGACTGATCTAGCAAAGTAAAACAGCAAAGAGGACTCCTACCAGCAGATAAGCTTATCAAAATGCCTTATAAACCTTACAAACACTAAGGGCTCTATCTTACACCCGGCGCCAAGCGCAACGCAAGCTAGTTTCAGACCGACGCAGCTGTCAATTTCCCGTCCAGCGCACACGTTGTTTAAATAGCAAATGTACTTGCGCCCATCTGAGCGCTCATGGCCCTGTTGGTCTTAAAATGAGGTGTGGTCAGGCGCATTGTTGGTGCATTGCTATCTTGAGGCAGCGGAAAGTGATTGCGCGATTGACCAACAAAAACCTGGTCTTAAGTCAATGGCACAGTATTTTACTGTTATTTTAAGGGCGCATTATTAAGATGGTAATATGCGCCTACATAGGCGGGTGCACAACGCGCAATATTTTTTAAAAAAAAACGTCATAATGGTTAGTCATAATATTTATAGATGTATTTAATTTATATATAGATGGTCTGCTTGCGCCCTTTCACTTCGGGCACGATCAAGCCGGACACCCACCGCACGCATAGCGGCCGCGAGCGCACGACGCGCGTACTACGCACGTAAGTGAAGTGTAGTTGAAGTACTGTTATTACAACAGCAGCGGGCGACGTCCTCTACACCAGATGCGAACGCGCCGCGAACCGGCTGCGAAAATTGTGCGACACAAGCGAACTGAAGCGTAGTTTTTCGCTTCTATTCTATCGCCAGGCACCCACCGCACGTGTAGCGTAAGCGGCGCGTAAGCAGCACGGCGAAGCAGCACGGCGCGGTGCATCGAGTGTCTACACAGGTTCTGTCTGTGTCGCGCAAAGGCTTGCTTAAAGCTCTATATTCCTAGTAGCTCTCGCAGTCTGCAGTGGGGTTAAACCGTGTATTTCACGTTTGTTCACGACTGTTGTTTATGGGTTAAGTGAATACTTGGTGACAGACCTTTTTCAGTTAGTTAATTTGGTAATATTTTGTTAACTCACGTAAATACGTGAGAAAGTAAACGCTTTAAAGAATTACCATAAGCTTAAATCGCAACGTAGCCTATATAATAATCAATCTCAAACTGTATTAATTTATTTGCTTGGTTAACAAGCGTGCCAACTTTATGAAGAATATGTAATGATCATAATAATAATAAATAATCCATAATGAACCATTGGGAATTCCCGTGTCGTCTTGTTATTCACGTCAAAACATTTATATGATCAGATTTAGTAAAATCAGTTAATCGTCAAAAAGATAGCGTAACAGTTTAAACTTGAACGGATATGAACACCACAACGCCATGAACGCATGAAGCTTTGAAGTACAAGTGCAATAAAGGCTTGCTTACAACTTCATTTATAAAATAGGTGCATTTTCATCGGCAAGACCACTAAATCTGATTTTTTAAAGCTCTGTGGATTATCTGATTTTTATTAACAAGCTCTTTTTGAAAGCACAACGAACGAAGACTTCGGAGAAGTCAAATTGGGTGAGCAATGGTTGGTTAAAAACTACCTTCCAACACTCAAGCTAACAAACCGCTGCTCGGTGCATTCACATCTACATCATTCAATAGGCTACGTCTTTCTGTGGTGTATTTTCAAATTTACCCCACCCCCTCCGCAAAATAAGATAGCAAAACTAAGTTTGCATTTTTCCCAGGTTCCAGTTTGTATTGGCTTGTATTTTTTAGCTGCTTATAAAATATATGGTAGGGAACTAGGGACACACCCCCAATAGCCTAATATAAGGACGAAATATAAATCAGAGCATGTATACCTAGCATTTTAGAGCAAATGACACGCGGCAAGCAGAAAAATAGAACAGAAGCGAAAAACTACGCTTCAGTTTGCTTGTGTCGCACAAGTTTCGCAGCCGGTTCGCGACGCATTGTTGTGACTGGCAATGAGGGCGGCAACGAGCTACAGCCAATGACAGCGCAAGACACGGGGTGAGGGTAAACCTGGGGGAGGAGTCGTAACACCTGCAACACAACAACATCAACAAGCATGGCTACATTATGGCTTTATTTATTATTTATTTTATTTTATTTTATTTATTTATGGCTTTATTTTATACATGGCTTTATTTACCTCCAACTCTCTCTGCAGAACAGACAATCCTTGCTGCCCGCATATCCCATATTTTCTTCCTTGTTTTTTCGCAGCAAATCAGCGCACAAGCAACTTGGATCACTCGTTCCTAGCGGACATCCATTTTTGGAAGAAAAAAATCCTGTATCGCGCATGGAATCGCCAGTGTTGGGGAAGCTACTTTGAAAGCATAGCTTTGCAAGCTACCAATTACTTTGCAGGGAATCCTCTGCATCTCACCTTGACAGGGAGCACCGATTTTTGCCACCCTTTGGGCCATATTTACTAAAGATTTGCGGGGCTTTTATTGATGCTAACGAGACAAGTAGTGTTTTTAGCTGGACCACAACAGCGAGGCCAGCCCTTCAAACGCAAATGTCTGTGACTGACTGAGTGAATGATAAAGTTACACCGCACATGTCTGTGACGTCGGCCGGTTCGGTCCAGCCATATACTAGGTTTTAACCTGGTCTTGTTCCATATTTACTAAGGTGAGGCACCAGAGGTTTAAGCTGGTAAAATGGTAGAAAAGCAGAGTCCCTATATTTAATGTGTTTGCATTAATGCATATGTATTTCAGGGTGTTCTGATGTTAGACTGAAAAAATATGAGAGGAGAAAAAGGAAATTTATGCATATGACCCACTACAGATGATTTATCATGGCTGGTGGCCGTTTGGCAAAGGAAATTGCCGATGTTGTTTAACGTCTGGGAAACGCAGGTGTTAACTTTTTTTTCCAGTAGAAGATCGGCATGGTGGCAGTTGCCGTTCATAGGAGCAAACATTGTCAGATTGTAGAGTAGGGGAGAGCCACTATTTGTAAAAGTTTTTGGATTTTTCTAATTTACTTAGAAAATGTTTAGCCTAGCATTATGAAATTTTATTTCAAACAGCTTTGACACATCAGTAGTTATTAGTCATTTCAATTACATTCATATCTTAATCAAGTCAGATACAATTGAAACCAAAGTACACGTAGTCCAATGTTAAATTCATACCACATAGTCGGTATGATTGTAACAGAGGTGCGAAATAACTGTGAGGTCATCAAATGATTCACCTTGTGGGGGCTTATTTTGAAGCAACTGTCCCTCTGTACATTATCCCTTACACTTATTGACAATAGATAACAGGGATTCTGAACAATATTCTGAGGGAAGTAACAATTTCTGAGAGAGGTTCTTGTTTTAATGAATGTTTTACTTAATTGATATTTAATTGAACAACCATAGCTTCAACATACCCACCAGTTGAAGTTTGAGATATTAAACTGGCTTGTTTTTGGCTATCTATTAAATCCCATCCTGGATGTGTCACAATGCAACATCAGCCAGCTAGCTAACACTTCATGTAATTAGGTAGAATAGCTCATTTAATATTCCTTTTTTGCATTGAACAGCAGTTAGTCAATGCCAATCATCAAATCAATAACCAATTTTAATCCTGGATCAAGGAAATTGAATGTAAAGTCTGGAACTAGCAGGTGCTTTAGTTGAGTACACTGCCGTGTGGTGTCAAAATAACAGTTGAAATTGTGTATTGGTTCTACGAGTACACTATGAGAAAGAAATGTGAAAAGGGAGAACTCACCACATGTAGAATTTTATTCTCTGTCTCATATACGGTACAATCCTGCAAAAACAAGCCAAGAATAGTTAGTCATCTTTCACCTTGAAAGGACTGCTATGTTTGTCTGTATACAAAGGTGCACATGGTGCCACTAGAGCAGCAGCTGAACGGGTAGGCCTACTGTTACGGCGAGCAGTACAGGTGGACCCAAACGCAAGACGCAGACACATAATGCAGGGAGAAACCAGACGTGATTTATTTTTCTAGGTACAGGAAACCAGGCTGGGAACCAGGGGGACAAGGCAGGTGTGGTTTGAATGATGAATGGAAGCTGGCATAGGCTGGACAGTGACAGGGAGCAGGCACAGGGCTGGACAGCGGCAGGGAGCAGGCACAGGGCTGGACAGCGGCAGGGAGCAGGCACAGGGCTGGACAGCGGCAGGGAGCAGGCACAGAGCTGGGCAGGACTGGACAGGACAGGAAGGCCGGCTGAAGGTGAGCTGGAACCGGCAAACTGCAAACAGGAAAGCAAGACAGGACGAAAGACAAGACAGAACAACCACGGAGACTGGACACACTGGACCGACAAGACAGATACAGTTAACAAGGTACCGAACAAACACGGGATCGGGGAAGCAGGTAGGCGAACCGAACGAGAGAAGAAAAAAACACAAACGGAAAAAAGTTGTTTTAACTAATCACTAGGACTGGAGCCGACATAACGCATCAGATGAACTGGCAAGGAGTTGCTGGAAAACCAAGAATATATGCTGCGAACAATCAGCGAATGCTCTGGCAAAGGCGTGCGGAATGCAGAGAGCAGGTGAGGGAAATCAGCTGCTAACGGGGTGGTGGAGCTGACGGCGAGGACCCGTCTACACTGCAGGGAGAGAACAGAGAACAAAGATCGTACGAACAAAGACAAGATACACGAGGCTAACAGAAAACATGAGAAACAGACAACTCTTTTGCACAAATATTTAGAGAACGGTGTCTGTTGGTCAGCATTCAGTCTTTGATCAAAACATGAAAAGAAGAGTTTTCTGAGGGCAGCTCCTGGGTGTCCTGTGTATTTCACTTGATGCTTTTGGGAGGATATAATGTTAGTTGGGGCAGTTGGCTTGCAGTTGGGGCAGTTGGCTTGCTGCTACCAATCGTGTCCACAGGTAGTGGATAGTGGGAGTTCCTTCAGATATGGAGGACGACAGCTACGAGCTAAGCAGGTTTTACCTGGCAAATAAGTAGTCATGGGAGGGACTAACTGAGTGGCTCCTCTAGCTCCAAGTAAAACTCCACATGTACCCTATGATTCTCCTTGACATGGCGAGTCCAGGCCGCCATCAAATAAGCCTGCAGCCATCCACCTTCCCTGTGGACCTTTCCCGTGGGCAGGACCGTGCCTGGGAGCACACGAGAGGCAGGATCGACAAACCGAGACCTGGCAGCCCCCTACAACTTCACCCACCAGAAGGTCATCTGGAGTCATCTCTTACCACCGGAATATTGATGATATGAAGCTAAGATGTGGAGACAGGGACTGCGCACCCCTCCCTTCACGTTAATCCATTCTTTGCGCAAGCTATCAATTCCACTGGAAAAGTCCTCTGGCGACAAGGCAGAGTGGTGGGGGCAGGTCGTGGATGAGACTGGAAGCCTCTAGCTTGAGCCTTGCACAGAGGCGGCACAAGCAAGATGGTCGTTGTACGGATGGGATCTAGGAACTGCATCCTACTTCGGCAGCTACCTGTGCGACTGAGCACAGGTAGCCCTTTTCAGGGTCCGCACTGCTCACCCCTCGACAGGGGAAGGGTCCAGAAAAGGCAACCTAAATATTGTCTGTTCCTCCCTGACCTGGACGGCAAACCGCAGTCGTCAAGGCATCCCTCACTGCAGTCGCAAAACAAAAAAAATATACGGAACCAAAACTTGGCTACCTGGAATGTGCGCACTCTCCTTGATGTGCCGGATGACACCGCAAGACCCCACAGACGCACCGCACTCATTGCCCACGAGCTTGGCAAATACAACATCGACATTGCTGCCCTGAGTGAGACTCGGTGAGTTTCTCAGGAGAGGACTCACTCACAGAAGTTGGGGATGGGTACACCTTTTTCTGGAAGGGCCTTCCAGAACACACCCGACGACTGCACAGATCGGCTTTGCTGTGAAAACCAAACTCCTCCATAACATTCCAGAATTCCCCCATGGAATCAGTGAAAGACTAATGACCTGGCGCATCCCACTCGCCAAGGGTCGCTCTGCTACCCTCATTAGTGCATATGCATCAACCCTGGTTGCTGATGATGATTCAAAGGATGCATTTTATGAGGCTCTTGACAGTGTTCTGTCAAAAACACCTCCCTCTGACAAGATCATCCTCATGGGAGACTTCATCCTCATTGGGCACTGACAACCTACTCTGGCAGGGAGTTATTGGGAAACATGGCATAGGCAACTCAAACAGCAATGGCCTAAGACTTCTCTCACTTTGTGCAGAACACCAACTGATCATCACCAACACCATATTTCAGCTGAAAAACAAACATAAAACATCATGGATTCACCCACGATCAAAATACTGGCATCTAATAGACTACATAATCATTCGCCAACAGGACCATAACGATGTGTCTATAACCCCGCCCTGGGCATGTCGAAGTGTCCTTGAGCAAGACACCTAACCCCTAACCCCTAACTGCTCTGGCGAATGAGAGGCATCAATTGTAAAGCGCTTTGGATAAAAGCGCTATATAAATGCAGTCCATTTACCATTTACAACTCGGGCCATGCGTGGCGCAGAGTGCTGGACAGATCAACCAATCCGCTCCAAATTCCGGCTGAAAATCTGTCCCCACCACACAAAACAGCAACCCCGCCGAAAACTAGACACCAGTGGTCTTCAGTCCCCTGATACCCTGGCGAGCTACCGTCAGAGACTCGCTGAAAACCTCCCAGCCCTGCAAGCCAACCCCCCTTGCAGCAGCACCCTCAATATTGAGCATGATTGGGCTAACCTCAGCTCAGCCATACACACAGCAGCATCTGAATCACTAGGCTTCACCAAAAAACATCATCAGGACTGGTTTGACAGCAACTCTGCTGAAATTCAACATCTCCTGGAAGAAAAGCGTAAGGCTTACACTTCCCACATCTCAAACCCACAGTCCTCCGTCCTCCTCTCACGGTGGAAAGCCATTCGTACGGAGACTCAGAAGCAGCTCTGAAACATGGAGAACGAATAGTGGCTCAAAAAGGCGCACAAGATCCAAGCCTTTGCAGACTCCAACAACACTCACGCCTTCTACCAAGCAGTCAAGTCATTACACGGACCTCAAAGACACACCATCTCCCCAGTAAGGTCTACAGACGGTTCAATGCTCTACAAGGACAAAAAACAAATCCTTGAACGTTGGGCTGCAACGGACTCCTCAACCAACAAAACCCTTCTGATCTCTCTGTTGTTGACAAACTCCCAAATCTCCCACCAGTACTAGAACTAGATGATCCACCTACCTTCACTGAGGTCCTTGCAGCAGTAAGGTGCCTGAAAAACAACAAAAGTGCTGGTCCTGACGGAATCCCTGCCGAGGCTATAAAGAAAGGTGGTTACCTCCTCATAACTAACCTACACATACTCATCCAAGCAATATGGTCCCAAGAAACTGTCCCCCAAACTTGGAAGGATGCAAACATAATCACAATCCATAAAAAGAAAGGAGATAAAACCACTTGTGGGAACAGCTATGGCATCTCCCTTCTGTCTATTGCTGGGAAGGTGCTAGCATGGGTCATGCTGTTTTGCCTGACCCAGCACATTAAGGAAAACATCCAACCTGAAACCCAATGTGGCTTCAGAAAAGGCCGTAGCACCAGCGATATGATCTTCGTTGCTAGACAGATCCAAGAGAAGGCCAGAGAACAAAACCAAGACCTGTTCATCTCTTTCCTGGATCTTGCCAAAGCCTTCAACACGGTCAACCGTCAGGCACTCTGGAGCATCCTCACAAAGTTTGGGGTTCCACCCAAATTCTTGAGTGTCCTTCAACAGCTGCACAATAGCATGCAAGCCTGTGTGCTCATCGGTGGACAAAAATCCCCACGTTTCCCTGTACAGGTTGGGGTAAAGCAGATTTGTGTACTTGCTCCAGTTATCTTCAGTCTCTTTCTGGCAGCAGTAACTCTCCTGGCACACAAGTCGCTGCGAGCCGATGACGATGGGGTCCAGCTTCAGTTTCGCCTTGATGGCAACCTTTTCAACCTCCGCCGTCTACAAGCCTTTACCAGGACCACAACCACCACCATACAAGAGCTTCAATATGCAGACGATTGCGCCCTCCTTGCCCACACCCCTGCTGCAATGCAACGCGCACTGGACACAATATCTGAAATCTACAGTGCCATCGACCTTCAGATCAACACCCATTGATGATTACATCCAAGCTTGAATCAATCGTGCTTCTTCCTCTTATGGAAGACTGCGCTCTCGCGTCTTTGAGAGCAGCAACCTAAAAGGTAGTAGTCTACCAAGCAGTTTGTGTCTCCACCTTATTATACGGTGCCGATGCATGGACCCCCTATCGATGCGACATACGCCAGCTAGAATCATTTAATATCAAGTGCCTCATGCGCATCCTGAAAGTCACCTGGCAAGAACGCATACCCCATACATCCATCCTCCAGCATTCCCAGACAACCAGTGTGGAAGCAACTTTGCTACAGCGCCAACTCCACTGGGTCGGGCACGTCATTAGGATGCCTGAACATGGTCTCCCAAGACAGACCCTATATGGTCAGCTCCTGGGAGCCAGCAGGAAACCTGGAGGCCAAAAACGGAGGTACAAGGACCATCTTAAAGAGTCACTCAAGAAATGTGGAATAAAGCCAGGGGCCCTTGAAGCAAACGCCATGGACCGCCGAGGCTGGACCGCATCCGTGAACTCTGGAATCGGCCTCCTGGAATCAAAACGCACGTCCCAGAGAGAAGCGCAACGACATCATCACGCGCAACAACCCCATGCATCACCAGCCCTCACGTGCCCCAGCTGTGGCAGGACATGTGGGTCAAGGATCGGGCTTCACAGCCACCTCCAATGGCACTGCAGCAGCGGTAGCCACAACACTCCACTAACCACCCCCCAAGGAAGTGACGTTATCTTCGGCAACAATGGACAGTCACAAGCAAGCAATTTCACTTGCTGCTTTTGGGAGGATATAGTGTTACAGACACTGTCCAAAACATGGTCAGACACCAGTACAACCATAAGTAACTGACCTCCGACCACCACCAACACATACTCAACTGTTCATTAATCGGCTGCTGATTCTCAAACCAAAATTATTCCAGGGAGACATTTACATTTTAATGGGGATGTGAAGCACTCGATAATATGACTCTAGTTCATTTGGTTTTTACTGTAGGTAAGACATGGCACAGCATTCAAAAGTGAAATTGACCCATATTTGTAAGAAAAATAAACAAGTTTTTTTGCAGCTACTAGCACTCGGGCACAGCCGTAGAAAAAAGCTAGGTTGTAAAATCACTACATTACATTACATTACATTCATTTGGCAGACGCTTTTATCCAAAGCGACGTACAAAAAGTGCATTTCATGGTCGTAGACAACTGCTGAACACGGGTTCAGTAAGGTACAATACTTATTTTGTACAGCCATTTCTAGCCGAGAACAATGAACACTATTCTGGCCTAACATCTGCAAAGCCAACTAGGCAGAAGAATAAGCTACAGTATTAGGACAAATACAAATTACCAATGAGTGCAGGGATGGGCAACATGCAACAAGTGACAGGAAAAAGGGTTTTTTAAATTTTTTATTTATTTATTTTTATTATTATTATACAGCGTGGTGGTGGTTAGTCTAGGTATAGTCTGAAGAGATGAGTCTTCAGGCCACGACGGAAGATGGATAGTGAGGGGGAGGTTCAGAGAGGGATGGGGAGTTCTTTCCACCACTGGGGAGCTAGGGTGGAGAAGCTCTGTGATCCCTTTGGGCGGGTGGGAGGGGTTACAAGGCAGTGTAGGCAAGGGTCAGGGCTTTGAACCGGATCCTGGCAGCAACCGGTAGCCAGTGAAGTGATCGCAGCAGAGGAGTGACGTGGGAGAATTTGGGGAGGTTGTAGATGAGTCGGGCAGCGGCATTCTGAATCATCTGTAGTGGCTGTATGGCACAAGCTGGCAGGCTTGCAAGGAGAGAGTTGCAGTAATCAAGGCGAGAGGTCACCGTAGCCTGGACGAGCAGTTGGGTGGAGTGCGTCGTCAGGTATGGTCGAATCCTCCTGATGTTGTGCAGGAGGAATCTGCAGGACCGTGATGTTGCCTTGATGTGCTCCTTGAGGTCCAGTTGGTCATCCAGGACCACCCCCAAGCTCTTGGCAGAGTGAGAAGCAGTCACTGTGGTGCCATCAACCGTGATTGAGAGTTCACGAAGCAAGGAGGTCTTGCACGGGAAGAAGAGCAGCTCAGTTTTGTCGAGGTTGAGCTTCAGATGGTGGCTGGCCATCCAGGTGGAGATGTCAGCCAGGCAGGAAGAGATCTTATCATTGACCTGTGTGGCCGAGGGGGGGGAAAGAAAAGAAGAGTTGTGTGTCATCTGCATAACAATGATAGGAAAAGCCATGTGAATTAATGATGAACCAAGAGATCTGGTGTATAAGGAGAACAGCAGAGGACCCAGTACAGATCCCTGCCGCACTCCCGTAACAAGTGGATGAGAAGCAGAGGCAGACCCCTTCCAGGTGACCTGGTAGGTCCTATCTGCAAGATAGGAAGCGAACCAAGACAGGGCAGTCCTGGCAATTAAAATCCCAGCCAAGGTGGAGAGGAGTATTTTATGGTTGATCGTGTCAAAAGCTGCAGACAGGTCAAGAAGGATCAGGACAAAGGAGAGGCGTGAGGCTCTTGCAGTGGCAAGTGCCTCCGTCACAGCTAGGAGTGCAGTCTCTGTTGAGTGCCCGGATCGGAAGCCAGACTGGTGAGGGTCTAGCAGGTTGTTCTGATGGAGAAAAGAGGTTAATTGTTTAAGAACTGCTCGTTCAAGGGTTTTGGACAGAAAGGGTAGAAGCGATACGGGTCAATAATTCGTTACATCGGAGGGGTCTAAGTTGGGTTTTTTGAGAAGTGGGGTAACACGAGCCATCTTAAAATCAGAGGGAACATGACCAGAGGAGAGAGAGGAATTAACAATGGAGGACAGATAGGGAAGGAGCTCGCTGGAAATGGACTGGAGAACTTTAGATGGGATGGGGTCAAGTGGACAGGTGGTTGCACGATGAGAGGTGATGAGTTGTAATACATTGGAGTCCTCCAGCATTTCAAAGGAGGTCAGTGTGGCTGTGGGTTTGTCCCGGGGGGTTGGGGGGCTCACTGGATGGGCGAAGGAGTTCCGGATTGTAGCCACCTTTCCTTCAAAGGCGGCCAGAAAGTCATCTGCGGAGAGGGAAGAGGGAGGTGGGGGTGGAGGAGGAATGAGGAGGGAAGAGAAGGTGGAGAATAGTTTGCGTGGATTAGAGACACATGCACTGATCTTAGATTGGAAAAAAGAGGCTTTCGCAGACGTGAGGGCAGATGTGAAAGTCGCCAGCAGGGTATGGTATGCGGTCAGGTCATCAGAGGATTTGCTCCACTTCCTCTCTGCAGCCCGCAGTGATGTTCTGCTGGAGCGTAGTGACTCAGTCAGCCATGGGCAGGGGGGTGAGGAGCGTGCTGGTTTGGAGACAAGAGGACAAAGTGAGTCGAGGGACTGGGAGAGGCAGGAGTTGAGGGTGGAGGTGGCAAGATCAACTGGCAGGTTAGAGAAAGACGCAGGAGGGGGAAGTGTAGACAGAGCAGTGGAGATGAGGGAGGATTGTGACAGAGTAGAGAGATTTCTCCTGAAAGTTACTGTGGGTGAGCTATTGGATGAATTGAGGGGGAGTAAGTAGGAGAGGGAGAAAGAAAGAAAGAAGTGGTCCGAGACATGGAGGGGAGTCACTGTAAGTTGGGGAATGGAGCAGCTTCTGGTGAATACAAGGTCTAGTTGGTTACCAGCCTTGTGTGTGGGGGGGGAAGAGGACAGGGATAGAGCGAAAGACTGGAGGAGTGAGGCAACCCTGGACAGTTGGGAGGTTTCTGGTGGTTGAAGTCCCCCAGGAGAATAGCAGGAGTGCCATCCTCAGGGAGGGAGCTCAGGAGAGTGTCCAGCTCGTCCAGAAATGAGCCGAGTGGACCTGGAGGGCGGTACAGAACAATAATGTGAAATTTTGAGGGATGAGTTACAGTAATCGCATGAAATTCAAAGGAGGAGGAAGTAGGGTTAGGACTGGGGAGGACACAGAACTTCCAGGACAAGGAAATGAGCAAACCGGTACCCCCGCCTCGGCCAGAGGCCCTGGGGGTGTGCGAGAAGGAGTATCCCGCAGACAGTGCAGCTGGGGTGGCGGTGTTATCGGGAGTGATCCAGGTTTCTGTGAGAGCCAGGAAGTCAAGAGACTTCGTCTTGGCAAAGGCAGTAATGAAGTCAGCTTTCTAGACAGCTGACTGGCAGTTCCATAATCCACCTGTGACAGTGAATTCCTGAGGTGTGGATAAGGGTGGGTAGATCAGGTTAGATTAATTACGCCTGCGGTGAACAGTCCATTTGGGGCGAGGCAGCGCGCACAAGGGAATGGGGTTTATGAACATGATAAACTGACGACGAGGCTGCCTATGGCAGCCTCCGCTGGAGCTGTAAATACCGGGTGACAATTACGTGCTTGCATTAGCTTCATTAGGGCAGATAAGCACCAGGTGAAGCTACTCGAAATTAGCTCAACAATACCGGGCAATTAAACACCAACCCCCACACACAATTTCACTAACGCCTTTAACTAACTAACAACAGCGAGTCAACTACAGAGATTCTGAGCTAACGCACAACTAAGTTTGCTGACTAGCAACAGTTGGTTTGCTTGGCTGTTCAAGCTGTTCCTTTTACTACACTGCTGACTTTCGATGTCCTCAATGATGAATCATGAGGGAAAAACAAAGAAGCCAAGGACTTTTTGTATTGTCCCAGGATGCTCAAATGAGTAGCCTATAATACTGTAGCATTCGGTCCGGCGGAGAAGCAGATTGGTCTCGGTCACACCGGCTGGTGGCCAATCAGCCTAGATGCTTAACGGTGTGTTTCCCACCGCAGTTCAGAGCAGAGACTGAGAGCACACACTGACAGCATTTCTTTATTTTGTTTTTGTTTGCGTGTTTGTCTGAGCACAACAAGGAAGGAAATGGCTGATGAAAAGCAGTGTAGCTGGCAACTGAAAAGTTAGCCAGCTAGGAGCGGCAAGCTGAAAAGCTGTTGTTCCGTTTTACTTTCTTTTGTCTTTGTTGTTTCAGTTCATTGTTTTCCAGAACCCATGAGGGGGAAGAGTGAAAGTGTTTAATTCTGGTGGCAGAGGTGTGTCAGATTTTGGGGCCAAGACCAGAAGCACACACAAAGAGAAAGTTTATTTTGGAGTTTTCGTTTGTCAGAGCACACAAAACAAAAGTAAACCCACCGCTGAAAATCCACCTTTCTTTCTTCAATATTATAGTTTGTAGTGTTAGTTTATTGTTTTTGCCCAGAACCCGTGAGGGGGAAGGATGAAGGTGTTTGTTTATTTGTTTTTGTATTGGAGTGGGTCTCCAATATAGTATAGTGAGTGAGTCTCTCTCTCCATGTGGAAAACGACGGACCCCTCCCGGAACTGCCGCATCTCCCTCCCAGGAGTGTCACACCAGTGTGTGACAAATAACATACAAAACTTAATACTTATCATGCCTAACTGGCTATGTTGTTTCCTCGTGCTAAGTGGCCAGCTACCAGCCGGCCAGCTCATCACTTCTGCTTATAGATCAATGAGTAGTTTCGCCCTTGCACCCAACTACACCATCTGGCTTCAGTCGGTTTGTGGTCTGAAACCCAAATCATCCATGTTCAATAAAGACCCATTTTTCTCTTCCTTTCCACATGAGCCACTCTATTATCTCTGACCTTTCTGCAGAACTATCCCTCACCACAGACAAAGGCAGGAAACTTAGTGACAGGTGTCAATCGCTGCTGGCCAAAGCTGTGAATCATTTAGCCCAAAATAACCAAACCATGGTTTGTAGGTGAACACCTGCATTACCAGCTGGCTACGATGAGGTGTGGGTGTCCCATGTTTCTAAGATGGTTGAATGGTCATTCAGTGCAAGGGGACTCAGCGGTGTGGTCATGCATGGCAGCCATGACATCTGCTGCTTGGCTCCACATGTCTGGCCCCACCCCCTCTGCTGGCTCACTTCCAACAACAGCAGCTATAAAACTTTACATGCACGCAATGCATTTCACAGAGTTCATATACTTTCTGTGGCCTACCCCTTGAAAAACAATTATCTAATATATCAGGGGTTTTCAACCTTTTCTGATCAAGGGACCCCCATTCAGACTCAAAGGCACATGGCAGACCCTCATCATAAGTTAAAAAATGAATTATATAATTAATGTAACCCAGGTAATATATGATTACATGTGTAATTCAGTTGCGACATTGGCATTTACACAGCAATGCAAATGCATGTCCACCCTTCCTGAGGGACTGACTATATAGTGCCCTTCATGGATCTGAAAGAGTATTATAGTGACTGACCATACACCAACCTGGGAGATGTAAAATGGCTATTTCACCTTGAACACTATGTTTTCTGTCTTCAAACCTTTCAGAGAACACCTTAGTTAAAGGTTCAGTATGTAAGTTTTTTGTAGAACACTAGTTCGTATTTGGTTAAATTTCCATCACATCCTGACAAATATCAATAAATTAAAAGGTCGAAGAAAAAAATCTGGTCTCTCTGATTGCCACTCTGAGCCACTCCAAATTTCAACACACCAGAATTTTAACAACCAATCAGGACCACTCTATGCCCTTCTTGCCTGTCAATCATGTTTCACTTTCACAGACAGCACTGCCAAAGCAGACAGTCCAGGCGGGGCTACATAAGAGCAAAGCAGAGATAATGCTAAAGCTAGACCTTGAAACTCCAATGCCACCGTGTCATTTTACGTTTGTAAGCTTCAAAACTATATTTTACACTGAATTTGACATTGAGACATAAAGATCATGAAAGTCAAGACCTAAAGTAGTCGCTATGTGTGACTGGTGACAAATACCAGTAGCTATACTAACAAAACTCTGGTGCTAGCTTGTCATCTTATGTTTAAAACCGTAAAACTATAATTTACATTACATTACATTACATTACAGGCATTTGGCAGATGCTCTTATCCAGAGCGACGTACAACAAAGCGTATAACCATAACCAGGAACAAGTATGACGAAACCCCTAGAGAGAAGTACCGGTCCAAGTGCAGGGAACAATTTGGACCCTGAAGGTTAAACTGATTAACACTAACAACGAGAACGGCAACAACGCAGTCTATGGAAAAAATACAAGTGAATTCCATTTTACACAAAGACATACAGATCATGGAAACCAAAATGTTTTTCAAATGAAACCAGATAAAACCCATTCACTAGTAGCCGTGAAAGCAGCTGAGGTGATTGTATGACTGGTGACAATAAGCTAGCTTTCAAAGTTCTGAAGTTAGCTACCAAATGATGAAAAACTCTGGTACAGCAATCTTACATAAAATTTTTTGGCTGGACTGCAACAGCAGGGCCAGCCCTACAAACGTGAATGCCTGACTGAGTGACTGATGAAGTTACACCATTGGTCGGCTGGAACACGTGTGTTAAGTCCAGCCATATACCAGATTTTGACTTGCTCTTGTTACTCTGAATTTGGCATTAAGACAATCAGATTATGAAAGCCAAGATATTGATCTGCAAAAAAATATGAAACCCTAAAACAGCCACAAATTTTTATTAACATTGATTTATATGAAATTGGCCATAGCAACTTCCAACTGATTATGATGGGTCACATTCCCTCCAGTACTCTGATATCAGGCAGCACGTGTGCATGTGCTTTGAGTGAGGGGCTTTGGAGGGTGAACCTATAACATTTATATCTTATGCTGTAGTGCTTGGATACTAAAATCTGTCCCTCAAATCTAAATTAAAGCCAGCTGCCCATGAAGGCAGCATTTTAAGGCAGCATTTGCCCATCAGTCTTTTTAAAGCATGTCTTGAACACAATTTCACAAGGCCGTCATTGCAAATCGTAATGCTTCTCATTTCATCACTACTCCAACAGGTGCACACGTCTGGGTTTTTCCCTGTCATACACACAGAGATGAGCGTGCTCTACTGGCGTACGTGTGATGGGAGAGCTTTAATTCTGCTCCATGATGCAGGGCAACTAGATCTGGAATGTTTACTGTACAGCACAAAGTGAGAAGAATGAGATGCAAAACAGGTGTAGCACTTAGTGCTTGCTTTGTAAAGGTGTGAATATGAGCGTGCAACTGCAGTACACCTGTGGTTGTAACTGCACCTGCAATACGGGTGTGAATATGAAGGTGTACTTGCTGTACAGGTGTGACTGTGAGGTATACTTGCAATACAGGCATTAGTGTGAGGGGTACCAGATATACAGGTTTGACTGTGACTGTGTACCTGTGGTAGAGGGGTGCATATGAGGGTACACATGATGCAGAGGTACAGTGCCTTCGGAAAGTATTCAGTCCCCTTCACTTTTTCCACATTTTGTTACGTTACAGCCTTATTATAAAATTGATTAAATTCATGTTTGTTCTTATCAATCTATACACAATACCCCATAATGACAAAGCGAAAAGAGGTTTAGAAATTTTTGCAAATTTATTAAAAATAAAAAACTTAAATATCACATTTACATAAGTATTACGACCCTTTACTCAGTACTTTGTCGAGGCACATTTGGCAGCGATTACAGCTTCGAGTCTTCTTGGGTATGACGCTACTAGCTTAGCACACCTGTATTTGGGGTATTTATGCCATTCTTCTCTGCAGATCCTCTCAAGCTCTGTCAGGTTGGATGGGAAGCATTGCTGCACAGATATTTTCAGGTCCGTCCAGAGATGCTCGATCGGGTTCAAGTCCGGGCTCTGGCTGGGCCACTCAAGGAAATTCACAGACTTGTCCCAAAGCCCCTTCTGAGTTGTCTTGGCTGTGTGCTAAGGGTTGTTGTCCTGTTGGAAGGTGAACCTTCGCCCAAGTCCTGAGCGCTCTGGCACAGGTTTTCATCAAGGATCTCTCTGTACTTTGCTCCATTCATCTTTAACTCGATCCTGACTAGTCTCCTAGTTCCTGACGCTGAAAATCATCCCCACATCACGATGCTGCCACCATGCTTCACCGTAGGGATGGTAGTAGCCAGGTCATAAGCGGTGCCTGGTTTCGTCCAGACATGACACTTGGCATTGTGGCCAAAGAGTTCAATCTTGGTTTCATCAGACCAGAGAAAGGGCCCTTTAGGTGCCTTTTGGCAAACTCCAGGTTGTCATGTGCCTTTTACTGAGGAGTTGCTTCTGTCTGGCCAATCGACCATAAAGGCCTGATTGGTGGAGTATTGGTTGTCCTTCTGGAAGGTTCTCCCATCTCCACAGAGGAACTCTGGAGCTCTGTCAGAGTGGCCATCGGGTTCTTGGTCACCTCCCTGACTAAGGCCCTTCTCCCCCTAATTGCTCAGTTTGGCCAGGTGGCCAACTCTAAGAAGAGTCCTGGTGGTTCCAAACCCCTTCCAATTAAGAATGATGGAGGCCACTGTGTTCTTCGGGAGTTAAATGCTGCAGAAATTCTTTTGTACCCTTCCCCAGATCTGTACCTCGACACAATCTTGTCTTGGAGGTCTACAGACAATTCCTTTGACTTCATGGCTTGGTTTTTGCTCTGACATGCACTGTCAACTGTGAGACCTTATATAGACAGGTGTGTGCCTTTCCAAATCATGTCCAATCAATTGAATTTACCACAGGTGGACTTCAATCAAGTTGTAGAAACATCTCGAGTATGATCAATGGAAACAGAATGCACCTGAGCTCAATTTTGAGTGTCATAGCAAAGGGTCTGAATACTTATGTAAATGTGATATTTCATTTTTTTTTTTTTAAATAAATTTGCAAAAATTTCTAAAAACTTGTTTTCGCTTTGTCAATATGGGGTATTGTGTGTAGATTGATAAGAATAAAAATGAATTTAATCAATTTTAGAATAAGGCTGTAATGTAACAAAATGTGGAAAAAGTGAAGGGGTCTGAATACTTTCCGAAGGCACTGTATGAGTGTGAGATGTACAATCACAGTCACGCCTGTACTGCAGTTATATGTATGAGTGTGAGGTGTACCCACCATATATTTGAATCTGTGAGGGTGTACCTGCTGCACAGGTGTGAGGATGTACATGTTGTGCAGGTGTGAATATGAAGATATACATGTTGTACATGTGTGAGGGTGTCTCCGCTGTATAGGAGTGAAACGCGGTGAGTCCTAAACATATTGACTCTAATCACTGCTGTAGTTCATTAAAACCTGTTGCTAGTGGACTGAATGAACTTAACTCCAAGTCAATTTACAATGATTTTATATTCAATGTGAGCCCAATCATTAATAATTTAAATTATACACCTGCCTCTAATATTCCTGTGCTAATTAATAATAGGCCTTTTAACCATTATACCAATGTACTAGTTGGCAGAAACCCTGATAATTTAATAGCGATTCAGCTGACACAATGAGCTGCATCTGTTCAACATGATACTCCTGTCATTCCTGCTCGCTTAGATAATCCTGTTTTTAAATGCAGAAATGGTCTGGGTCTGTTACATTTAAATATTAGAAGCCTGCAACAGAAACTTTATCATGTTAATATTTTAATTTCCCAGGCTGATCCCGACATTCTTGTCCTCTCAGAAACTTGGCTTAAGAAAACCATAGCCAACTCAGATGTGGCCATAAACGGGTTTAATATCTTTAGGATAGATAAAGCTGGTAGGGGAGGCGGTATAGCGGTTTATGTTAAATCTCGCGTCCCTGTCTCCATCCTAAAGGCTATCTCAGTCCCAAAACATTTTGAATTTATAGTTTTGAATGTGACTGTGGCTTATAATCACTCATTCAACCTGACTGGATTGTATAGACCTCCTTCCGTGCCCACAGACTCCTTAATTAAGATAACAGAGTTACTCTTTCCACATGTCAGTTCAGAAACAATAATCCTGGGTGGCTTTAATCTGGACTGGCATTCAGACATTAACTATTTTAAGGAAATCTGTTGCAATCTTAATATTACCCAGTTGATTTCATAGCCGACTTGACCTAATCTGAAAAATCCTTCCAAATCTACATTAATTGACCTCATTTTAACAAACAGGCCAGATAAAATTATAGCAAATGGGGTTTTCGACCTCGGGGCTAACGATCATTGCCGCAATGCCTGTATCAGAGATGTGAAGTTGAAAAAGTCTAAATCACGAGTTTTAGTTAAGAGAAATTTCCAACATTTTAATGAACAAGCCTTTCTGCACGATCTCTATTATAGTGAATTACCTTACATTCTAGCTATCCCCGATGCTGATGTGGCATTGGACTTCTTTGTAAATACTTTTAACTCTCTGGCTGATTAAAAAATTTAGAATCAAAGACAGATGTAACCCCTGGTTTTCACACAAACTATCATCTCTGTTTTAGACTTTAGACTTTATTGTCCCCAAGGGGAAATTCCTTTCCACAGCACTGTACCCATCATACAACAGTACATACAACAGCACACAGTAACAGCATACAATGACAGATAACAGTACACACTCAGGCCTGATCAGTGTGGCCTATTGTTCAAGGTGGCTATGGCTGCGGGAATCAGGCTTTTCCTAAAATGAGCCCTTCTGCAGCTCAGTGCTCTGTACCTGTACCGGAAGGCAGTAAGGTAAGGTGCTGATTGAGTGGGTGTGTGATGTCCTGTTCTATTGAGGTTGAAATGCATGCAATGGCCTTTTTGTTTAGCTCCACGAGGTTGGATGTGGGGAGACCAATTATCCTGGCAGCGGTGTTGGTTATGCGTGTGAGTTTGGCCTGTTTAGTAACGGATAACAAAGTTAATGTTATGTTAAAAAAGCAGGTGGAACAGTACAGTAGGATGGGCTGAATAATGCTCTGGTACAACAACAGGAGGAGATGGGGGGCAACATAGAGTCCTTTAAGCTTGCGGATGACTGATAGTCTTTGGTGGCTCCTTTTTTGGGTGTCATTAGTGTGCTGGTGGAAGCTGAATCTATTGTCCAGTGTCACTCCAAGGTATTTGAAACTGTCAACTATTTCAACTGTTTGGTTATTGATGAGAATGGGGTGCTGAGGTGAGGGGGGACCAATTATTATTTCCTTTGTCTTGCTGACATTGAGGTGAAGATGGTTATCCTCACACCACTGGGTGAAGTATACAACCGTATTGTGATAGTCTAGAGCAGAGTGGTTGTCTGTGAGTAGGGAAAGAATGGCTGTGTCGTCCAAGTATTTCAGGTAAGTAGTGATGGGTGATGGATTGGTGCAATCATTGGTGTAAAGTGTGTACAGGAATGGGCTCAACACACAACCCTGCAGCGCTCCGGTGTTAGTGGTGAGTGCAGGTGATGTGGTTGTGCCCATCCGCACAGCTTGCCGTCTGTCACTAAGGAAATTGTGCCTGACATGGATCAGACGGGGGGAGTGTTGAGATGATGTAGCTTCCGGACCATCAGATGCCTTTGGATGGTATAGAGGGTATGCACATGACATCACAGTAAGTGAAAGTCACTGCGGTTACACCCACTGAGTGGCAGAAAGACTACTCAGTGGCAGCATTAGCGTTCAGCTTGAATGCCACGAAAACACAAAAACACATATAAAATTGAAAAGAGCTGTTGTGCGATTGACTGTACAAATAGATTCAACAAGAAATCGGAGCTATCTTTTTACAGACTGTCGAAAGCTATACCTTATAAGCTCATACCTTAAGTTATGTACTGTATTGACTACTCATCAATTAAATATTTAGCATCTTTCATTTATATTCTGTGTAACTGTAAAGTTTTTGCCAGCATTTATTAAAAAACATCCATGACGATTGAGCCTTGTGTTCTACAAACAAAGGGGGGATGGTTAGATAGTATTAGCTAGCCAAGCATATAAATGATCTAACCATCCCCCCTTTGTCACAAGGCTCAATCGTCATGGATGTTTTTTAATAAATGCTGGCAAACTTTACAGTTACACAGAATATAAATGAAAGATGCTAAATATTTAATTGATGAGTAGTCAATACAGTACATAACTTAAGGTATGATTTTACCCAAAAATCCAACATACCTGACACAAACTAACAACCGCAAATCCATGTTTCGGTGCTTGGATTTGAGTTGTTTTTGTGAATTGCAGCGATGCATTTGCTTCTCTTTTCTTTAGCTTTCGGCAGTCAGTAAAAAGATAGCTCCGATTTCTTGTTGAATGTCCATGGACCACTGGTTCTTTGGTAAGCTGTAAGGATCACTGTCAAGTCCAACTGCCTTTAATTTAAGCAGATAATCGTTCATTTTACTCCCGGTTTTGCAGTTTCCTTGATTAAAGGCAGCCATGTCGTAGTATGTTTTGCCACTCAGTCCCGACTGAGGGGGCGTATTCCGGTGGGAAAGTGACGTCAATGCATACCCTCTATTAAAAGCAGAGCTGAAGTCCACAAAGAGGATCCTGACAAAGGTGCCTGAGGAATCCAGGTGCTGGAGGAGGAGGTGCAGCAGGCAGGCCACAGCATCCTCTGTGCCCCTCTTAGCCTTATAGGCAAATTGGAGGGGATCCAGTTGTGGGGCGACAACTGGCATAATGATGTTTAGCAGCAGCTTCTCCAGGCACTTCATTATTATGGATGTAAGGGCAACGGGGCGGTAGTGGTTGAGTTCTGTGGGCCGGGGTTTTTTGGGTATGGGGATTATATGGTAGCAGTTTTCCAGAGGGTAGGTATTGTGGCAGTCTGGTCAGATTTACAGAAGAGTGAATGAAGAATTGGTGAGAGTTCCAGGGCGTAGGTCTTCAACACCCTTGCTGGGATGCCGTCAGGCCCCAGGGCCTTGCCTAGCTTACATGGGCTAAGCTGGTGCCGTACCTCCTCCTCTGTAAAGGGGGCCGGGTCTTCGGGGTCTGGTGGAGGGAGGGCTCAACCATCTTTCACATTCAGCTGAGAAATCGTGAGTATCAAAGCGGGCATAGAATGTATTCAGTTCTCTTGCAAAAAATTCTGGGTCGGTTATTGCACCCAGGTTGGGGTTGGGTTCACACCCAGTTAGGGTTTTCACTTTTTGAAATGCCTGCTTGGTGTTCTTGTTGCCAAATTCAAATTCCAATTTGTCCCTGAATTTCAGTTTCGCCTTAAACACCTCATTTTTAATTATTCGATTTGCAATTTTGAGGCTATCCCAGTCTTTGAGCCTAAAAGCTTTGTGCTTTTCCTTCAGGCTCTGTTTTATTTGGGGAGTGATCCAAGGTTTGGAGTTGGGATATTTCTTTGTGTTAACTGGAATGGTGCTGTTTATGCAGAAGTTGATGTAATCCGTAATGACAGAAACCCTATCATTCAGATCTCCATCAAAAATACCCCAGTCAGTGCATGCCAAGGCCTTGGAGTTGAATAATGGTGTCCTCTGACCACTGTGGGGCGCTGTAACATTGTGGCTTATGACATTTCAGTTTCTGTTTGTACAGCGGAAGTAAACAAATGATATTGTGGTATGCAAGTCCGAGCGGTGGATATGAATGGGCACGGAAGGCATCGGTAATGTTGCCGTAACACATGTCCAAGATGTTTGCCCTTCTGGTGGGAATGTCCACACACTGTTGAAATGATGGTAGCACGCAGTCCAGTCTACAAGTGTTAAAATCTCCCACGATAAACACCGGAGCTCTGGGATACTTAGCCAACACAGAATTAGCATTCTCGGCTACCAGCTCCGCTGCTGCCTTGATGTTTGCGCTGGGGGCAATGTAAACACAGCTGACCACAACAGTTGGAAATTCCCGGGGGAGATAGTAGGGATGCAGGGACATGGTCAGCATCTCCAGGTTGGGCGTACACACCTTACGGTGCACCTTGATGTTGCTACACCACCTGTTATTGATGTAAAGGTAGACGCCGCCACCCTGCATCTTCCCCGATTGTCTCGTTCTGTCAGACCTGATGATCGTGAAATTGTCCAGGCTGACCTCAGCATCGGGGACCAACTCATAAAGCCAGGTCTCGGACAGGGCAATGATGCAAATGTCCCTGTAAGCCCTTTCCACTCGGCACCGGGCGTGTAGCAAGTCCATTTTATTCCGGAGGGAACGGACAATCGACAGGATGATGGAGGGGAGAGGTGGTTTAAATAGACGCTTCCTTATTCTGCTGCGAATACCTCCACGTCTTCCTCTTTTCCTCGGCCGAAGCTCCGACGGTAGAACCACAGCGGGCTTGATGTTGCACAGCAGCGAGGTCCGGTGTAGCAGGAGTTCATCGCAGCTGTAGGTAAGTAACCTGTTGCTGGTATCAGGATGTAGTGCAAGGCTATCGCAGATCAGCCATAAAATTGCGAATAAACTGACAATCCCTTTGTAAAGTCTGATCATGTTCGATCAGCCGAGTGTAACTTACATAAAACACTTAACACTACACGAGAACACTTAGACACAACGTAACGTGAAGTCAAACAGAGTACAGTCTGTGCTGTCGCAGCAGAGTGTGCGCCATCTTGCGCCACAAGTGTCACTCAAGAAATAAAGCATGGGCCCTCGCTAGACACTCAGTTGACCCATCCCATTGGCTTGCCTTTAGACAGTTAAGAAATAAATGTACTTCAATAAGGAGAGCCAAATCCCAATTTTACTTTAATGCATTCTCCAGCTCTTATGATAATTCAGCAAAGTTCTGGAAAATTGTAAATTCCACTAAAAATAAAAAATGTATCACGCTGCCTTTTCATGTCAGCGACAACCAATATAAATTAACTGATCAAAAAGTAATAAGCACAGCCTTTAATAAATATTTTTCCACAGCAGGCCATCTATTTGACAATTTATGCATGGAAGAGAAGGCTCAGAGGCCTTCCTCTCTGGTTGTTGGAGACTCTGTGTTTAATCTAGGGGTTTCTCCTCATTTGACCTTTTCTCCTTGCACTTTTAAAGAAGTAGCTAATGCTCTTTTAACTATGGATATCAAGAAATCAACCGGAGGGGATCATTTAGATCCCTTCTTCCTTAAACTTTCTGCACCTTTTATCACAGAGTATATTGCCCATATTTTTAATCTTCTATTGCCTCTAATAAAATCATCAAAGTCTGGAAAACAGGTCATGTAGTACCGCTGCATAAAGGTGGGGACAAAAGCGACCTCAACAATTACCGCCCTATCGCGAAACTGTCTTGTCTGTCTAAAATTCTAGAATTCTAGAATCCCTTGTAAATACCCAATTAAAGTCATTTCTTCTTAGCCATGATGTGCGGAGCCCTCTCCAATCCGTTTTCAGGGCTAAGCATAGCACTATCTCTGCCACCTCCTGAGTCATCAATGACATTGTATCTTGTCCTTGATGATAAACAACATTGTCCAGCTCTTTTTATTGACCTGTCCAAGGCCTTTGATACAGTCGATCATTCTTTGCTATTACATAGTTTATCACTTATCGGCCTAGACCCTGCTGCCTGTGAGTGGTTTCAAAACTACCTCTCAGACAGATACCAATGTATAAAGGTGGGTGATATACAATCTGAGTTTTTACACATCACAAAGGGTGTCCCCCAAGGCTAAATACTGGCTCCGATCTTATTCTCCATTTATATTAACGACATTGCCAAGTCTTTAAAAGACTGCAA
Source organism: Anguilla rostrata (assembly GCF_018555375.3). Classification (NCBI taxonomy): domain Eukaryota; kingdom Metazoa; phylum Chordata; class Actinopteri; order Anguilliformes; family Anguillidae; genus Anguilla; species Anguilla rostrata. Next base: position 44,444,078 of record NC_057936.1, on the reverse strand, counting down.
GGTTCACCTTTATGCAGATGATACTATTATTTATTGTTGTTCACATTCCTTAAAATTGGCTGTCAATAATCTGCAACTTGCATTCGATGCTCTGCAAAATGCACTTGTAAACCTTAAAATTGTATTAAATGCTAATAAGACTAAATGTATGCTGTTTTCCAGAGCCAGAAAAATTGACTTTGACAACTTCCAGATTTACTCCCTAAATGGTACTCTTATTGAGAGAGTCCGCCACTATAAATATTTAGGTAACTGGGTTGATGAAAAACTCACTTTTAAAGTGCACATTGACAACCTAGTTAAAAATCTAAGGATGAAAATTGGCTACCTATTTAGAAACAAAGCCTGCTTTCCCATGTTCACCAGAAAGAGGATAGTCGAGTCAATTTTTCTTTCTTCCCTCGATTATGGTGATATAATTTACAGACACCCTGCTGCCACCACCCTTAAGCCTCTAGATGTTGTTTACCATACGGCTCTAAGATTTATTACTGGCGACAACTACGGTACACATCACTGTATTTTATATGAAAAAGTTCGCTGGCCCTCTCTTTACACAAGGAGAGATCAGCATTGGTTTCTATTTATTTATAAAGCCCTTCTGTGTAATCCACCCCTTTATTTATCATCACTTCTGGACTGGAAAAATGGAAATCACTACACTCGCTCTCAGGACTAACACTCCACGTTCCTCAAACTAACTCGGAACTAGGAAAGACTGCTTTTAAATTCTGTGCCCCTCACACCTGTAATGAACTGCAAAAAAGACTTAAATTGAATTCCATTGTATCAATGGGCCATTTTAGATCCCTGATTTCAGATTTGAACCATTTTAATTGTAACTGTTTTAATTGATGCTTGTTATTATCTCTTTTATGCCCTTTTATTTCTTTTATTTCTTATGCCTCTTGTAATCTTGGCGCATTGAGAAAGAGGGTTCCTACCCTCAATCGTCACCGAGAATCTTAAATAAAGGATGAATGAATGAATGAATGAATGAGTGCTTGTGAGGGTTTACCTGCTGTACGATGGTGGTGAGCTCCAGACAGAGCTGGATCACATTATTCCTGGTCACAGAATAATCTGTCACAGCTGCAAAGGGAGACCTGAAAAATAAGGAACACCTGAAATTAACCGTTAGATCATTCTTAACCCCCATCTTACACTCTGCAATACATATGCATGTGTGTCTGGAACATGAAAATAAAAACAGACATTGAAAAATTCATTGAAAAAACATGTTATTTTACTGTTCTGTTTAATTTCAGTTTTGTTTCTTTTAATAAGACGGGGAACAATGAACCCCCACTGAAAAGTCGGAGGAGTTGGTCTGCTGGAAAGCAGTCCAGCTACAGAGCGAGGAACTGAAATAGTTGTCTATTTCTATTTTACTTTCTTTTGTCTTTGTTATTTTAGTTTGTTATTTTAGTTAATTGTTTTTTCCCAGAACCCATGAGGGGGAAGGATGAAGATGCCATGTATTTTATTTCATGTTTGTGTGCGTGCGCTGTCTCTCTCCATGCGACAGACAACAGTGTTCTCCAGCACTGCCACAGAGGTCAAGAGAGGCCGGAATCTAGTGAAGAGGTATGGAATTCTGTTCACCTGCCTGGTGAGCCGTGCTGTCCACCTGGAACTGGCTTGTTCATTAGACACCGACTCCTGCATTGCAGCACTAAGAAGGTTCATATGCAGAAGGGGCCAAGTCTCAGAGATTATATCAGACAACGGCACAAACTTTGTGGGAGCTTAGAGGGAACTACGTGAGTCACTTGCCAATCTAGACCACAGCAAGGTCCAGCATACACTGCTAAAAGAGGGGATCAAGTGGACTTTCAACACTCCCACAGGCTTACACCATGGAGGAGCATGGGAGAGATTTAATCGAACCATCAAGAAGGTGCTCTACTGTGTATTGAGACTACAGACCCTGACAGATGAAAGTCTACAGACTGCTCTCTGCGAAGTGGAGGCTATCCTTAATGATCCACGCCTCACTCCTGTATCAGATGTCACAAATGACCTGGAGGCCTTGACGCCAAATCTGCTGCAGCTAAAGGTGAAGCCCATCTTGCCGCCTGGACTGTTTAACCCTCTGGGGTCGAGAGCTCCGCCGGCGGAGCTTGACAAGATGAAGTTAACTTTCGTTTCTATTTGGATGATTAACTTCACGTACTGTTATCATACAGACGCAACAAAAACATTGACAGAAACCTTAGAATTGCGACTTTCCAATGCGCCCATTGGCAAATAATATAAATTGTTTTAAATGTTCCAAATTTGATTAATTAGATCATGTATGCTTCGCTAAACTTTAATCATTACTATGTGAATTTCGCTCAGCAGGAAGTCCGCCCAAATCGCATTCACATGTTAACAACATTATAATTACTCCATAGAAGGAGACTAAAGGAGGGGCGATGCGAGATTCATGTGAAAAATGCCAAGTCTGCGAAAGCGGGAAAGAATGTCGCCTAATTCACTTCTTTTGAGGTGAACATTTCGTTTAATTTTGGAAAATGGTCCGTCCGGAAGCCGACACTGATGAAGAGCGGTGTCATTTCGAACAGCGAACTGATCCAGCTGAGGATCAACTTCATGCGTAAGTATATTTCTTATGATCATATTGGTAAATATGTGTACTGTATTGCAACGTATCTGTGTGTTTGTAGGAATATCCAGCAATGTGCGCGTTTGTAAATTCCCACACTACGAACGATTCGAACTATTGCATCTCAAAATTATAGGCTAGGCTCTCTGCGTCTGGTTGTGTTAGAAGTATCAGGTAGACTATGTTTTTCGATCATATTCGTAATAAATAGCTCATGCCTGGTGTGTAGTGGCGTGGCTAGGATTCTAAAACTGATGTCCTTGCACAATCGATATTAGCATACTCTAAGTAAGTTTGGGAAATAGCAATAAAATAACCACTTAGCTAAACAGACCTAGCCTAGTTCAGATTGAGGCATTGTTATTAATGAGTTGCGTGTAGTTTAGTTGGAATATCAGTGTTTATTTAGTTAAGCTAATGTTTTTTCGTTGATGGCTTGTATTATTTGTAAATGTGTGCTGTATTACATTCTCTGTGTGTTTGTAGGAATATTCACTAATATGCACGCTTGTAAATTCCCACACTACGAATGATTCTAACCATTGCTTCTCAAAATGATAGGCTACCTCTCTGCGTCTGGTTGTGTTTGTTTGGTTCTTTGTTTATATATGATGTCACATTTCAGAAATTTTGTTTTCATTAGTTAGTGGTTTGTCCCTTTTTTGTAAAGCACATTTAATTTTCACCTGTTGAAGGAAATGCATATTCATTACAGAAAGGCCATTTGCCCTCCCATTCTCACCTGGTGTTGAAAAATAGTAGTCACAACACTAACTTTTAGCAATTTATTTTATATTTCTAATTGGATTTGCTAAAATATTTTGTCATCTTTTGATACCCAAGACCTTGAAGAACACATTTCAGTGACCAAAAGTCTTATTCACAATTGTTTAGTGTGTTTTATTACAACATTCCTATGCATGTTCAAAACTACTGTTTACAGTTTGTGTGTTTTTAGAGCAGTTTACAATCCACACATTATTATGACCTACTTACTGCTGCCATATTGTTGTAGCTGAGTTTGTGCTGAAAACAAAGATATGGAACACTTGGGAATCACTGTATATAAAGTTGATGAAATTTACACAAATGTCAGAGCATCGCACAATCACCAGTGTGCCTCATTTTACCCTTAGACCCCAGAGAGTTAAGAAGGAAGACTCCTACACTAGAAGCAGCTGGAGACAGGTCCAGTATCTGGCTGATCTTTTTTGGAAGCGATGGGCTAGAGAATATCTCCCACTGATGCAGGAAAGACAGAAGTGGAACCAAGTCAGGAAGACATAGTTCTCAATGTGGATGACACAGCCCCCCAGAACTCCTGGCTCATGGGAAGGATTGAGGAGATCCTGCCCAACTGCAGAGGGCATGTACGCCACATCAGAGTTAAAACAAAGAACAACATCTTGGAAAGACCTATCAGCAAACTATGCCTGCTGCAAGAGGCATCCTAGTGACCTTTCAACTCTGACAAACCCCCTAGCTTTTAAGCTTTATCAGAGCCATTTGCATTATTTTGACATACTTCGTTCTTTATGATGGCCTACCTTTTGAATTTACACATAGTAAATTCACATTCTGAACCTTGGAATAGAGACTAGAACAGTTTTTCTCCTGGCTCTTTTTTTTTTGTTAGTACTGTCAGTATCTGGCAATAGGGGCCGGTATGTTAGAGCCATTTCTCAGTTTATTTTTTAATCACACCTAGTGGAGATTAAATAGAGGACCATGTGAGACCTAGTGCAGGTCAGGCTAATTAAGCGACAGGTGCAGCGCTGGCAAAAAAAGAAGGCAGAAGGATTTTTATTTTCAACCGTATACATTCAGTATCTTACCTGACGACTCCTTATTATTTTGATATCTATGTTAGTATCTTATATTTAGAACCACTCACAGTAAAGGGCCATTTGATTTTGTTTTGATTTAAGTATGGAAAAGGTCTATTTTTGTTCATTTGAGTGTATGTGAGGGAGAGAGAGCACAGGTTTTCATTTCATTTATAACACACACACATCATCTCCTCATCTCCATCATCTACGCCTCTACGTTGAAACTACAAAACTGTGAGTAACTTGAATTTATACGCGTTGGAGCTCGCCCTATACTGGCGTTGAAGTGGCTCGGAAAAAAACTTTTAGAATAGCCACTACAGCCCTCCTTATAAGTGGTCATCCATTTATGATGCCAAAATCATGTTTACTTAGCCAATGTAAACAAAGAAAAGTTTATTTGTTTTTTGGGACACAGTGACATTGTTTGAAACATTGGAAGGAATATCCTGACATTTATTCAGCAATAGTTTCCGAATATCGTTGATTATCATACGTAGTCGTTGGGGGATTTGAGTGATGGGACATTCTGTGGTGAATCGAAGGACACCTGCAATAGGTGAATATGAATACATTCATATATGACATTCAGAACTTGCATAGGGTGTGAGGGAGTTGGAGTTTTGGGAGACCAACCGCGACTGAACAGGGGGTTCTTTAAGCTATTAACCAGAGGTAAAATAGCCACAAAGTCTCAAGAGACAAGGGAAAGGAAAACAATACTCCTTAGGGAGAGTATCCAAAAGAAAAGCTCTACACAACCCACGTACTGGGTAAAAAAAAACTAAAGCTTAAGGAGTATAAAAATAAAACAAAACTGCCGGAGCAGAAAACGGGGCAACTCAAAGAAAACAGACCTCGAACCGAGGCTGAAAAAGTAAAACCCTAAAGAAAGAATACTGAGCTTAGATTGTGGCACTAACTTGTTGCCAACAATCTAAAAAAGCTAAAGACTGTTGTGTTAATTTTATAGCCACAACAATCCAATATCGCAACTCAATCCTATACCTTTACCTTTACCTCGCTTGACAGAATACCGGCTCTCGTGCAACATAAGTGACAGTGAAGCAAAGCTTATCGGCTTGCTCAGGGTTTAAATAGAACGCCAACAGGTGCAAATTGTAAAAAGAAATTTGCACGTGTATAATTTAATCAACTCAATGGCTGTAATAACTGAAGAAAAGGCGCATGAAAAAACCAATGGCCGTAATAACTGAAGAAAAGGCGCAGGTAGGAAAAGAAATGGTGGTATCAGCCAAAACCATGACATAGGGATTGTGTGTGTTTGTGTGTGTATGTGCGTGTGAGAGAATTGGGAAGGTCTGTGGTATGTCTAGGTGGTTTTATATTGTATAAGGATGTTTAATATTGGAAAAACAAAGGTCAATGTTCTCTTGTTTTAGAACAATTGAATTGCTGACTGATTTTGGTTACATGATAAACAATAACAGTGATGTGTAAATGGGACTAGTGACTTGTGTAAGGTGCCATTTTTAGTATTCCTGAACTTTCACCACTGCTGAGGACTGGTGAAACCACACATGCCACAAGTTATATTCGGCAACCAGCAACTGGAAGACCAGGACATGGGCCTACCAGGTGGAGGGGTCAACAGAGCCTGGACACAAGACTGGACACCGACAATACAACGTTGCAATGTATCGACAGTGCCACTGCACAAGAAATGTGCATCAATGTAGAACAGAATGTGAAAGAGGGGAAATAGTTAAAGTCGGACTGAAATTGCTTCGCTTATATTTTGTACTACCCTCGGTGGTAAAATAGGCAGTGTCAGCTGTATTATCAAATCATTTTCAATTTATAATTTTTTGTTTTGAATGATAAAAATTGGTGTTTTAAAAATCACTACGCCACCTACTGTGCTTTTCCCCCACATTTTTAAAATTGCCGCTTCCTGACGTCAGGAAACGGTCTCATTTGCATGCAGCCTATCACAGTGTGTATTTGCTTATGATTGACATTGAGGGCTAGTCTGCATTTGCCACTGTCAAGTCTGGCAAACATGGCACCTTGTAAGTGGCACTGTTGTGTTGAAGGATGCACAAATGGTAAATGGTAAATGGACTGCATTTGGACAAATAGTGACTCACTACACGCAATCCCAAAGGACACAAATGTAAAAAACAAGTGTGTAGAATTTTTATCAGGTTCATTAGTGTCAAACAACAGAAGAGTCTGCAGTCTGCATTTTAAACCAGACGACTTTTTGAACTGGGCGCAAAAACAGAGTGGATTTTGCAAAGAACTGCGACTGAACCTTGGAGCAGCCCCAACAATTTGATCAAGCACAGTACGGAGCAGTACGGAGGATAACCACAAAGTAAGTTTCTTATATTATTATATTTAGATGTATAATTACTGAGTGTATGAATTACCTTCGCCTGGCTTACAAGGAGGATAGCTAACAGCTACATTCGCTAACGTTAGCTGGCATAACTGAAAAGCAATCTTAGCATCAACATAATTATCACACGAAATATAAAGCAACAATTCAGGAAAGCCCAATATTATTTATCTAACTAGCTACGGAGATTTGTTGACTTTGTGCAATATGACAACTCATTTAGCTTTACAGGGTTTTCCGCAGCGCCTTAAGCCTAATAAACGTAAAAACACATCAGATTCAGAATGAATGTAAAAACAACCATGAGAGTTCTATGCGCTAAAAAAAGTAAAAATAAATAAATAAATAAACGGAGAGGTGGCTTTATGGTTTTAAACACTCCAGGCTATGATGACATTATAAATAGAAGTGAGTGATTGACAAGCGTTTTTATGCATGGTAGGTTTGATCTAAAAGCATTTACAGAATATAGCGTACCAAATATGGTATATAAATTTGCGGGTCAGGCACTCTTCATGGTAAGAAGAAATTTTAGGATAGCGCTTCCGATTTTGCTTGTGTCGAAAGTGCTGCGATGGAAACAGCGATAGATTTACCTACTAGCCACATCTGTCCAAAATGTAAACAAGTAAGGCAGTTTTCATAGTCGGGAAAAATTTTATGACAACGTTAGCCAGCGAAGCTAGTTAGTTGACATTACATAAAAATACCTCGACTGAACTAACGTTAGTATATAACGTGGCTTGGTCAACAAAGTTAGGCTATGTTCACACGTAACGTCTTTTTCTGATGAAAACCGCTGGTCACAGCGTTTTTTCACATATATATATATATACATATATATATATAGGCCTATATTTATATAAACGCTGTTCCAAAATATAGTTGAGAGCACCTAAGCCCTCTGAAAACCTAAGGAAAACCCTGCTTTATCTATCTACTGAAATGTAGCCTGTCACCCTATTATTTTATCTTGATGGCTGTCACAGTCAACATTTTCCCACCATCCGCACTTTTATTTATTTTTCCCGCCATCGTAATTTGAATTCGCCCGAGTTCATTGTACTAGCCTACGGGGAGGGAATGCTGACTTCAGCTGTCCGCTTGTCTGTAATTTTAAAATGTATTTTTTAAGTATATTTCTGTGCACCGTGGGAAAAACCGGTGGTCACTCTAGCTGTAGTCTCAGCCTCAGACGGTCCGCCCACTAGCTGTCACTCAAAAAACTCAGGTTTTGGGTATTTGAGTTGTGCCCCCTGTCTAAGCGATAACTAAAACAAATTATACAAATTTTCCTTTACAGTTTCGGTGCTGCAAGCAGGATGACAAAAAGGATGACACGTTTCTTTAACCTCCTTTTGCCCTCACTACTAATTGTCTACTACTTCTCCATTATTGCTTTTGCACCATATCTACCCGCCGTTCACCGAACGTATACACTGCATTATGACGTACCGTCTCCACGTTCAGTTATTAACCGGCTACAATATTGCAATGCCATATGAATTCAACGGGAGCTCTTCTGTGCTTACTGGCCTGTGTTCTTGTTTAAAACCACGGACAGGTTTGCTAATGATATTTCACGCATTGCATAGCTATGTCATGGTGCTGCACTAACAAAGTCACACACTGGTAAACCTCCGGTTGAAGGATTGAATCCTGCCTCGCCCTCAGGCAGATAATTTCCTCTTTTACACAACGTTTTCTTACGCTTATATTTGCTTTACCAAAAGTCACTCACGGCCACCCATATGCATTTCATGACGTCAAATGTATTCCTTTTCTTAAACAGTTACACCAGTTCACCACTGTGCCATTTCTACTAACTATATTTCTTCACTTGGCTACCGTACAAATCCTTCTTATCAGCAAACGCCACATTTCTACATTCATGTTACCTCGCCCTCTATCTAGCCACATACACACAATTACTACGTATGTACGTTCTGCAACTCCCCGTTAAAACATTACATTTAAAATCATGACTCACTCATAATTATAACTACTACTTCTGAATATGAGAAAAGCACATCAGGGCAATAGTTTTCACATGTAACTTAACCCTCCACTTCAATGACAAATGCTTTATACAGACTGTTATATATATCTTTCGATAAGGAAACTAAGCTCGCTCATGTCACTTCATTTACTTCGCACTATAGTCTGTGATCATGTCAACCTTCCCCTACATGCCCATTCTGCTAAAAACATATTGTTTCAACTACGCAATTTCATAATTTCTCCTAATTTATCTCGCACTGTTGTTATTTTCTCATATGCAAAGCCTGCTGGGACATATGCGTCTGCTCCTATTCTCCTCTATCAAGTTTTCCGGTTCTAGCTTAGCAAAACAGCGAAGAGGGTTCCTACCTGCAGATAAGCCTATCAAAATGCCTTATAAACCTTACAAACACTACAAGTGCATCTCCACGAAATAACAGACAACAGAGCAGGACAGAAGGGTACACAAGTTGCGACCTACGGAGTTCTAATTCTACGTGCTTGCTGATTCTTTTGTCAATCAAGGCTCGTTGGATGGCCGTCAAATCCGTGAGTACATACACTGGTCACCTGCGTTTCTGATGCGTTTACGCTTACGCCACCGCACCATTCTGAACTGTTTCACATATATAGCAAATCGAAACTGCTAAACGGTACACGCTCATCAGACTGTACAAATTCACACAACGATAGCCATAATCCACAACCATTTCTTACAGGGTCACTTCGCATTTCTCACTCTCATAATAAAACGTTTTGCAAAAATAAATGATATCTCATAAAAAAACACGTTTTCAACGTACAAAAATGCCAAGTTACTCACACGTACAAGACATACACCGTCTATAACTCATTCATTCAAACTGTCAAAATCCAGGCCTGCCATTAAAAGTATTGATATCAAAATGACGCCGAGTTACGGTACTACAAACAATATAGGCTATCTTGCCTCACCAAAATTAAATAAGATGTATTCCAAAGCAATGCTACCCAATATTTCCTCAATTCTTTCAAGTCACGAGTGCTGCTCCATAGTAAGGGATATATGGAGAAATAATACACATGTCCCGGCCAATCAGATTCGAGTATTCAGCCAAGCTGTTGTGTATTGGTTTTGTGGGCATGCAAAATTTGTGAGACGTGGTACGACCACCATTTGCTGCCTACCAGCGGAGACTAGCTCTTCAAACTCGTGGTTGGTCTGTTGTGTATAGTGATTGCCTTGTTTGACTTTGCGTATTCGACCTTATCTTTGTTTGACTCCGCCTAGCCCTTCTGGTTTGTTTACTCATTAGATCTCGTGTATGACCACTGACTCATTCCCATCGACTCCGATTCTTTCCTTAGCCCTTCTAGTTTGTTTGCCCCGTGATTTTATGTTTCTGACTATTCTCTCACATATTCGATTCCGATTATTGACTAGCCCCTCTGCTTTGTTTGCTGATTGGATTTTGTGTTTGACTATATGCTCATTTTTGACCTTGTTTTGTCCTCTGCTCGCCGTGTAGTGTTCCGGTTACTATATATTCCCAGCTGGACTGAAAATCCTTCCATTGGGACACAACTTATTTTGCTTTATTTTTCCTTTATAATTTTTGAAGCTACTCTGGGTTGAGATTTAACACTTGTAGGGAGTATGTTATTTGGGCTTTTAGTTTCCGACTACCTGTCCAAAGCTCAGTGTACAAAGCCGCCCCGTGCCCAGTACGCTTCGAAGACTAGCCAGCTGTCATGGTACGGGGGTTAGGACCCAGGCGCAGAGTGGGGAAAAACACGAAACTCAAAAATGTAGATACAAATAAAGACTTCACTAACAAAACAAAACATAACAAACAAAAGGCCACGAGGGGCAATTCCAAAAGAAAACTAAAAAAAATCCAGGAAACACATAAAGGAACTCAAAACACTCAAAGTGTAACAGACACAGGGAACAGAAACAGGGCAGAACACAGGCAGGTTCAAAAGCAGGCAGGAACACAGTCAGAAAAAAAAAAGAACCGCCAGAAGATACATAAAGGCAGGAACAAATACAAGGAACCAGCACCCGAGTCAAGGGGACAAAGAACTTAATAGACAAGACACAGGTGAACTCAATACATAATCAAACGAGAGGGAAGGGAAAACGAGAGGCAGGTGGGGACGATGATTCAATAACGAGACAGGTGGGAACAATGATTAAATAACAAGACAATAATGGAAAACGATACAATTAACACAGGGGAAACCAATGAGGGAATGAACAGAAATACAAAAACTGAGAAGTGTTGCCAACTGGCGGCCCAAAAATGAAAAATAGAAACAAAAAGACAGAACCATGACACCAGCGTTCAGCTGGATTTGGATAGGCAGACAGGGGCCGGAGTTACTGGTCGGTTTGTAGTACCTTTCCCTACCTATTTCCCTTATCATTTACCCTGTTACGGTCTGAACCTAAACCAGGCCATAATGGATGAAAATAAAATTCTTTGTCATCTACCAATGACTGTACTTATTGACACAATAAACTAAGCATTAAGACTTTTTTTATGATGGAAAAACTTGGATACAGATGTGCGTTATATGTTCATCCATTTTCTACTCAAGTACATTATGCGATCCCTCAATCTGTGAATTAACTGAAAATCACCATCCCTATTGGTGACAATGTACAGTGAATCAAATGTGACAATGAATAGTTAGTGAATAGTTCTACACAGTCAATAGATAGCAAATAGTCAATAGTTAGTAATGGGGACTAAATAGTGAATGATCAGATAAGATGAATAGTAAAAGTTAGTGAGGGGGGATAGGTGGTGAGAATGAATGTGTATTGTGTAAGTGCAGTGTTGTTAAAGTGATTGTTTCCCCTCCTTTTGCTGATAGATGCAGACAGTTCCTCTGTAATTCTATACAAATAAGCACAGCTGAGTAGCTTACACCTGTTGCCAGCTTACAGAATCATGGCACAGACAGCTAAAGATACTCCCATTGCCACAGACACACGTACCCATGTCCACACACATACACCCACACATGCACGCACACACACAGAGCTAATGTGGTCCAAGAGAGACAGTGTGTGTGTTTGTTCTTTCTGCTTGCATGACCCAGATTCATTCTCTCCCTGGGAATGATCAGGGTTCTAATTTGGCAAATGTAGGCCGGTGGAAACCAGGCTGTGTGCTACATACTGCATACTGGGCTTCAGGAACTCGGGCGTTCTGTTCGTATCAGCTCCTCTCCTTCTCCAGGACACAAGGGATATCTCTGCAGTTACTGTAGAGTACGCTCTGACCTCACGCACTTCCTCTCACAACAATGAGCTGAATCCTAGCCTCTTCACACAGCACTTCAAACAAGAACTTATCTCAAAATATACTCTTACTCAGGGTGACTTACACAGCTCAATCTTATATACATTACTTATATTACGTATGCCATTACTCAACCAATTCAGGCCAGTAACTTGCCAGTATTGCCTGGCCCAAGACCATACTCCCCCTTCCATTGACTCCATCATAAACCATGAACTGCAGTTATCCATTAAGATACTGTATATCCCTTAATTCATAACTCACTTCAATAGGAAGGGATCCAGTGTTCGACCCAAATCCAAAGTGTTACCCTTTCACATCTATTACCTGGGATCTTAAACTTCCTTGTCTCAAAAACTCACTTATGCCCTTATCCAACCCTTTACACAAAATCTGTGTCATGGTGTAACTCCAAACTAATCCCAGGATCCTCTGGAGTCCTTTGATGCAAACTCAGACAAGGACTGGAGATTGGCCTATTTCTGAATTATTCTCTGAAAAACTGTCACACTGCCATTAGGAACAGTGAACTTTGGAGAATCATATCACTGCTTTTCACCTTTAAGGACAAGCTCTGAAGCAGACAATACGGAATATTCCAGGTATTGAGGGCTCCACTGCTAGAAACAGCTACATGTGATTCAGCATATTACTGTATTATTCATAGTAAAGCACTGTATAGAGCACTTTTTTGGACAGGATAGTACTGTACAGGATTTTTGGAAGCTGTGAAGCTGTAGTACTGCTTGTACTTGTAGAGTTATTTTCCAGGGACAGCTTTGTTGTCACTGTCAGGGTGAGCAAATGTTGTAGCTATATACTGTATATGCTGACCGATGTTTATTAGTCTGTGTGAGACCATGTTTCTACCCTCTATGTTTGAATGCTGTTGTCTGTAACTAATTCTCCAGCCTTGCAAACATCAGTGTATGAGAGGCACATTTCTAAGGTTACCAGGCATGCCAATTTCAAATCTGAAATTTGGCAATTTTAGTGATACGGTACGATTTTCATACCCGTTTTTGCACTTCTCACTATATTTTCAACTGTATTCATTGATTTTGTGCTTCGGGGAAGCACTTTGAGCACATTGTATGAAAAGCACACTTTTTCATTGCTGGAGAAAATTGAAAAGCATGAATTTGCTTCTATTTAATAAAAATCAACTCAAAATACAAGTTGTAATAGGATCTAGCCTATAGAGAACAGTACTGTAATTTATAACTGTAATTATTCATTGTGAAATGAATAAAATTGTGAAAATAATTGTAGTTATATTACATTACATTTATTTGGCAGATGTTTTCATCCAAAGCGATGTACAATAAGTACACACCAAAGGTTATTGGAACAACTACAAACACAGGTCCAGTAAGGTACAATACTCATTTTGTATGCATGATTCATATACTGAATGCAGTAATGGATGGAACAGTCGAGAATACAGTACTACACTGTAGGTCTAATTCAATATGACATATAAGCATATAAGAATTAAATATACAGTTAGAAAAAAAAATACTGTTTTACACTCTGCTGCCAGTAAATACTTACCTTTAACCAACAAGAAGCAGTTTCTTTACAGTGCAGGCTTGGTACAGAAAAGGTACCACATGTGGGAGAGGAAAGTGGACTTTCTAAAAATAAGTTACATGACAGACTGATAAATTGCTAGGCTGTTACAAAGGAACATTTCCTGCTCTACTGCTCCATTATCTCCCTATTAGAAACATAACATAACTTAACATAATGACGAGAACAGGCCATTCAGCCCAACAATGCATGCCATTTTCCTAGCGCTCTGATTCCCTGCAGGTATGTAACACTGTATCTAGCCTAGTCTTGAAAATCCTCAGAGTCTTTAATACGGGACCTGGCAGGCTATTCCACACATTTACTACTCTCTGCGTGAAAAAATTCTGTAATTCTCCTAATGTCTGTAGGGAATTTACCTTTTGCTCATTTCCATTTATGTCCCCCACACCTTGCTCTTTCCATCACTCTGATACAAGTCAATCTTGGTCTCATCTGTCTACAAGACATTTTCCCAACTCTCTTGCAGGCTCTTAGCAAACTGCAACCTGACCATCCTGTTTTTGTGGCTAACTAGTGGTTTGCATCTTTATGGTGTAGCCTCTGTAGTTCCGTACTTGAAGTCTTCTGCAGACAGTAGCCACTGACACATTGTAGGCAGTTGTAAGTTGTTTCTCTGCAGTCCTCTCTCTCAGGGCTCAAATGCTTTATTTCTGTATAAGCTCCCAAATGAGCCTGTGTCTGTTACTTTCAACATTCCAAGAATATTCCACTTCCCTTCAGGATCGCCAGACCCCTCATGCCAGATACTCATACTTCATACTCATACATACAAAGCTATAGATGACACTTGGGGGGGGGGGGGGGGGATTAACAACCTCTTTGCATGTTGTGGAGGCATAGTAACGAATGTTCATTCGCTATTAACCACGCCCGCGGTGTGAACCCCCACGGTGTGATAGCCTTGGGCTGCGCCAACTCTGCGCCTAGATAATTGCTGCGTATCCCTATAGAGCACCACCGGCGACTAGCAGGCACCGTCAGAATTTCAATGCCGCTCCATTCGCACCAGCAAATGGAGGAAAGTCTAATTGAATAATTAGCAAATACAATTACGGTATCCAACAGGTCCGAAAAACTCAAAGTGAGTGCAGGCTATTAGAATATTACAGTATCACATTTCTGAGTTCCCTAGCCTGCACGACTTAGAAATAATTCTTCATCTTCCCGTAACCTGAACCAAAAGTAATCATGTTTGGTATGGGTATATTTTAATACTCACAACGAAGGTGTGGGGTACAAAGTATATCCGCCTTTCTTGCATTGCTAAATACGGTAATTATCCAACTAGATCAAAACTGAATAAATATTTACCAAAGTTATTGAAACCCGTCCCACAATCGGAAAAGCGGACATGATATGAAGGCATGCCATCTGAACAGCCAATGACAGCTCAGACCGCTCTCTCCCAGTCCGGTTTTTAAGTCAATGACCACTGAGGCCAGCTCTTTTTTTTTCTTTTTCAAGATTTTCCTTTTTCCTCCGTACTCCTCCGTCCGGTACACGTTGATTTTTATGAAGCTACCCTAGCCTCAGTGTCCCCGCCGAATAACCCTGGATTGCTGTACCGTTGGACTTAAGAGTGTTCGCACCGCTTTGGAACCGTGTGTCTACGCCTTGAAGTACTAACAGGCTCGTGTTGGGAGTCCGGTGTCACCAATCAAGCTGGCCTGTCCCAAACTGCATTTCCGGCTTTGAACTTAGCTGGGGCTGTGTCCGAATCAGAGACTGTAAAAAATAGGTCCGAATAGTCTTTTTTGCTTAGGAAGGTTCCTAACTGAGTGAAATAACCCGGAAGTATCTAAGTGGCAGCCATGATAAGAGCTGTTCGAATTCTCTAAATGCTAATGAAAGGTGCTTCAGTGCTTCCTATCTTATCTCCTTTAGCATAGGGCACACTGGACCGTCCTTTATGAAAGGAAAGGAGATAATGCCGCCCCACTATACGGCAGCAATACGGAAGCACAATTCAGCCACTCACGAAAACAAACAATCAACATGACTGAGTTGTGTCGTGGTTCTTAAGCTATTATATGCATAGGCTTATAATCAGATCATAATCAGCATATTAACCATAACACAGAAGTCTGTCTTTCAAGAAAAAGGGATATGAGACGCTTTTAGCTAGATTATTTTTTTAATTCCACATGTTTGAAACTTATGAATGATGATATGTACAGTAGTAAATTTGTAGGCCTAACATGGTATGCCTATCTTGCATTAAATTTAATGAATTATTTTCATACAATCATACTAATTGGGATTCATGTCGATAAATATGAGTGGACCATTTCGTCCTTTTGTGACTGGTAGCCTATATTCCTTTTTTAATTCAATTCCAACCATGGTAAATATTTTTCACCGGGTTGTCCACGTTTATATAGCCTGCATGAAACAACACTGTAAGAACGCACAGGGCGAAGTATCTAAGATGCGCTTTTAGTAGTCCATCTTCGGAACACTGTAGTTTTACCACGGCAGACTCACGTCAATAACATTCGCCGTCGCATAATTACGTAGCCTAGTGTAAGTGCAGTCGAATTCTCTTAGCACCGCGGTTGTCTTTTCCTAAAGCCGCGTTTCCACCCAAAGTACCCAGAACTTTTAGTCCCAGGAACTACTTTTCAAGGAACTAAAAGGTTCCTTCAGCTCATTGTTGTCTGCGTTTCTACCGTGGTCTAAAGACCCGCGACGATTAGGCAAATTAGTCCACTGACGTATGTAAAAGCGACGTCGTCGTCGGTCCGTCTGTCCTATGATTTCTTCTGTAACCCCATACTACCAACAAAGTACATTATTATAACAATAACCGGGACAGCTGGAGGGGTTTATTCCACTTATACAACGGGTTACCAACAATGGCTATACATGGTTACTTTAGTATTTATTGATTTTTATCGACTTAATCACCTGAAATTGAAATAGTCTTCCGCGGCCGTTTTGGCGTATTATTTTACCGTTGTCAAGCAAAACTCTCGTTGATAGTTTGACTTGGACCGTTGTTATGCAACAAACAGGATATAACAGGCAAATATACAGATTGTAACTGTTTTATATATCATCTCAAACACATTCATTATGTTTTTATGCGAACATTCACTTTCATGTCTTGACATCTGAGGCGACAGAATGCATTCACATTCTACAAATAACTGGCATCAACAGCACAAAACATGCACACGTCATAAATAATTTGCTGTTGAATTGATTAATTCGACTCGTATCGTCATTTCCAATATAGGCTAATCGCAAAATGACAAGAATAAATAAACTCGGACTTGCATGAAAATTTTAATTAATATTGCAGTGGTACAGCCACCGTTTGCTTTCCTTGAAAGTTACCGCTAGAGGAGCAGCGAAGTGTGCCCTCCAGATGCGAACCATGCACCATAAATAGAGTCCATGTCAAGTCTTCCTGGTCTTTTTGTGGAATTGAAGAATCGCAGAGTAAAATTATGGCAGTCTGGAAAAGCAAAAGGGACGATTACTAGAATTAACCTGTTATTTTACCCTGACAAAAAGTGCAGAAGGTGATTTCTAGTTTGCTTTTACTGTATCCCCAATGTAAATTACGCAGAACTACCGCATACCTCACATAACTGTGTCAAACGTTTTGAGTCAATTATAACGGACTAACAAAGAAAATCTGGAAGAAAATATTCAGCAACTGAATTAAACCATTTGAATGTTTTGGTACGTAATATGCTGTCCCAGCAAGAATGCTTAACATTTTATAAAATGAATACTAAAGCAAGAAAAGAACAGAAGAGCACATGTTATAATCCTCAATCTTAATTTCTAATCTGTTCCAAGACGTTGGCAGGCTATAAACAAAAGTAGGCTACTGTGCCGCATAACATACAAGTTTGAATTCAAGTTATTCTTATGGAAAAGAATCGGTTTTTGGCCGATTATTTAAAATGGCGGTTGAAATAAAATACTGCGAGTAGTCGACCAATCAGAAATATTCAGCGCTTGCGCCCCACCCCAAAAGTTCCGGTACTTTTGGAAAGTACTACCCCCCGAGCAGGGACTTTAGACCCTGGTTCCTGCGGTGGAAACGCACTGAGTTCCTCAAAAGGTTCCTAGTTCCTGGGGAAAGTTCCTGCGGTGGAAACGCGGCTTAAGTCCATTTGAATTATCCTTCACATCTTTCCCTAACCTCATGACGCTTTCCATCGAGGTCAAGGAAAGTGGTTAGGAAAAGACATAGGACGTATTTTTTTGACTATTCAAACACAGCCTTGGTCTCTGGAATCACTTTATCCTCCCTCTTTCCTCTCTTCCTCTCCTCTCCACACTCTGACTCGTAAGTAACGCAATAATTTGAAGTTTAACCTACCGTTAGCTATTTATGCTTACATCCGTACGGAGCCAGCAGTAGCAAGACAGCGGCTAGGCTGTAAACCTAATTGTATGGTTAAAAAACTTTGTGTTATGAGCCGATTGTAACTGATTGTTGTCTGTCTCAAACTAATCATAGGCTACGTGCGTAAAATGGTGTTAGTTCATAGTGAGTTTCTGTGTAGCGGTACCTACCTTATGAACCATAATGCTAATACTGTAATGTCTGATTCGTCACTACATTCTACACTATATGCAGGGGTTAAATTGGGGGTGGACGCGGGTGGAAGGTGGACGCGGGTGGACATGGTCCACCCACCTTTGGTAAATAAATAATTTTGAACGGCAGTTTTACAAATAATTATGGCAATCCATTTTTCATGTGCTCCAGTCCATGTGTTCCCTCTAGCCAGTTACTCGCTCAACTAATCAAAAATCCTAAGAAAAAAACTCAGGAGGAACAGTCGTTTATATAGACAGGCACAGAAAGAAAAATATCGTTGATTGTCTTGATTGTTTGGAAGCGGATGCGGTAGGTAATTTCATTAACATGTAATTTCATCTATGCAACATTTCAAAGAGAAATGAATAAACAGCCCCCACGAACGCCGGCTATTATTAACGGCAACTTTGATTGCTTGAGCAAAATCAGCAGGTCGCTGGTCAGCAGCTAAGATAGGATTGAATATTTCCCACATACATAACGTTTTTCAGTGGCGACTGGTGAGCTGAAAATTGGTGGGGCGCAAAACTTTCCTTTAAAGTTACAATCGTGAAGATTTCCATTTCGTTCTCTTTGGCGGTACCAATGGCGAGAAGCAGTAATTGCAGGTGTGTTTTTGGACCTCACTTCCAACCGGATCCAACCAGTGTCGCCAGTGTGACGTCAGTCAGTTGGCACCCGGGCCACGCTAACTTAAGCTGTCTTTACCGAGCTGCCGAGCCATATTAAAATGCTGTAGCCGACCTGGGGTAGAATTAGGGATGATCAATTTCCACAAACGTTCTCTATCCACCTTTTGCCCAGTATGAGCATCTTTACACTGCAGAGAAGAATTCGCGGGATTCGCTGTGGTGCGTGCAATTATGTATCTCGTGCACAATAAACAGTCTTTTTCGTGAATGATTGTTGTGTGATATTTTTGAAACAACAGCCTTGCAAAATGTTACCCCTGGTGTTTCAGATTTTGCTAGCTAAACTGTTCGAGGATAAAGCTGCAAATTAGCATTAGCATTGATAAATTAGCAATCAGAACAAGAAGAATAAAACAAAAACAAAGGAGATTTCATCAAAAAAGGGCATCAAGGCTGAAGGAACATATGAGGAAGCATAATAAAATAATAACAATGGTAATCCATACTGCCATATTTGTTTATTTAGTTTTCTCCGGCTTGACATCTTGACACAGAAATCAGACCTGGCACTGTCACTAACTACGCGGCACCTGTGATTTTTTCCCGGGAATGTTGCCACAGACACCCAATTCTTTAATCATAAATTATAATAATAATAATAATAATATAAATTAATATAATAATAGGCTCAATCACCATTGTGTTACCTAATTCGGCGATAGATAGTGACTTAACAGACATTTATGTTAATGAAAATCTTCGAGATTATTACTTTAAACTAATCATTGATCTCAACCTCTTTTCATTAGCCTAGTAATTTTTCCTTTATTATCAAGCGTGCCAACGATCGGACTAATCAAATGGAAAGTAGCCTAACACACAGCGTCTTCATACCGTGTTAGGGGGATTAAATCATAAATTAATTTAATCCGTTAAAAATCGGTTTTAATGACTAAGTAGTCTAGACTTAACAAACAAGATACACCAGTCTGTTATCAACCGTGTTATTTTTCAGAATAACCAGCAAAAACAAAACCTGCACTTAAATTTTGTTTACAATCTACGCATTGCAGATATTTGCCATGAATTCGAGTGCGGAGACAGAAGTGCATGTAGCTATCCACAAGTAATGTTGATTAAAAATGTGTAAAATTTCATACTGCAAATGAAAATAAATGTAGGCTATAAGGCCTAGGCTACTCGCTAAAACTAACTATCTGGGGAGAGCTGGTTGTATATGATATTGTAAGAGGGAAATTAAACTGGGACCCAGAAAAGGCTGACATTTGAACGAGCCAGCATGCTGGGACGCAGCGTGTACTTCAAAGGACCCGAGAGCCTTGTGGTAAAACAATAAGTCACTCGGACTTCCTCTGAATGGGCAGGCCATTTGGCTCTCTGGAATGTTACCACCTGGACACAACCAAGATAAGGGGAACTAGTCTCTTTGCCTGTGGTTGTGGGTGTGGGTGTTTTGGGGTCGTAAAGGGTGAAGCGACCAGCACCTGGTGGGGGCACTACACGGGACAGTACCACACTGCCCACATATGGACCCCTCTGACATTACACTTTGTATTTCTTTTCTGGATCTGGACTATAAACCATCTGTATATCTTATTTACAAATCCCGGAAAACCTTACAAACCATGCACATGTGTTCATTGTATTATTGTATTATGCCTTATGTAATAATAACATGGATTGCGTGTACAATGGTTAAACAGAAGGGTATTTTCATGACAACTGCACCATAATATTACATCCACTTGGCATGTTTGGTATGTACATGTTCACAATAATTAAGCCATTGAATGAAATATGTTTCATACCAAATAGAATTTGAAAAAACATAGTTTCAATAACTCAGGAAAAACCTAACACAATGGAATGTCCTCTCTGGTAATCATCTCCCTTTCCCCATTTCCCCACCAATTGTTTTAACAACCTCCTCCAAATGGTGGGGGCCGGAATTAGAGATTTATGATTCGGACAGGTTAATTTATGGCAATGCCGCCTAGACCAAACGCGGGATTTGGCTTAAAAGGAAGGGAGACAAAGCAATCGGGGAAGATCGTAATCGACTTCCCACCGTGCACATACTATGTGCGCTGTGTGTAGATATAGCCAGGGAAGATCGTAAACGACTTCCCCACGTTACACATAATCTGTGTGGTGTGTGTAGATTCACAAGGAAGATCGTAATCGACTTCCCTCAGTGCACATACTAGGCTATGTGTTCTGTGTAGAGATAGCCATGGAAGATCGCAATCGACTTCCCGCACTGCGCATACTCGATGTTCTGTGTGTAGCTAAACAGGCTGGTAAGAACTCTCTTCCTCTGTATTTATGTTTTTTAAACCTTATAATTGATTTGAATTTAAAGATAACAACCTACCTGCCTGTTAAATAAATTCTTCTGATTTTAACTTGCGTGGTCTTCATGACTCTAATCCATTTTATCTTCTTTTCAGCCGAAATTCCGTTTAAATACTCAGGGGGGCAATTATGACTAGGACCTACTGATCAGGGGTCTAGTACAGTAAACGTCTTTAGTGGGGTCTTCAAGTTAGATAGGTGACCACGATCTGCCCGCTAAGGGATTGGTGGGATCGGTTCTGGTGTTGTTTGGCATAAGAGAACCCATGGGCGTTGTACGCCGGTTCTCCCCAAATTCGCCTTAAGGAGCCCGATAGATTCTTCACCGTCCTGGGCTCATAACTGTCTATGCACTATCCATGTAAGCCAGGCATGGAAGGCATGTATTATGGTGGTCAGCCTCCTACCCTCTGGATTCCTCGCCGAACTGAGATTTAACAATAATGCTAAACCCGGGAGCATATATTGAGGAATAATGGCACAAGATAGAGTCGAGTGTAACCACTCCCAAGTTCCACGTATAGTTAAAGCCAAATTTTAAATTTTCATATAAAATGGAGTCAGATTTAATACGAGAGTAAAACATAGTAACTGTTACGCTTTCTTGCTGTAGTCACGGATAGATCGGGTGTGTTGTTCCGCGTATTTGTGAATATTCTGATGCTCCCATTGGAATATTGACAGTCCGGCGACAGATCTAATATATCTCTGATGACAACATAGCCCCGTTTACGAACGGAGAGTAACCAGAGTGCTACTGATCCGTTTCAGGCCAGCTTTAAGCGGGATATGAAGCAGCGCCTTCATATCTAACCCGTGGCAACGGAACCAGTGCATTCTTAAGTATAATTGTGCCCTGTTCTTACGAACAGAGGAAAAATAACTAACATCTCGGTTTTGAATCACACCAGCCAAGGGAGAACACGCGATACCTTCCCCTCCAGCTAAAAACCCTCATTGGTCTAGCTGTGAGGTGTTTACAATATTATTGCTATTGAGTAGCATATTTTGTGGATTAATTGCATTGATACTCAAGGAAAATCAGGGGAGGATTCCGCCACTGTTTAGTGATTAAAATGGATTTTTCTAAATCACATTTATCATTTAATCTCCCTAACACAATGCGAAGAAGCTGTGTGTCCCTTTCCAATTGCTTAATCAGATCGTTTGCATGCTTGTTAATCACTGAAAATTAATTAAAACAGTTTGAGATCAATGATTAGTTTAAAGGAAAGTTTTGCGCATCACCAATTTTCAGCTCACCAGTCGCCGCTGGTTTTATTTTGTTTCAATTCGACAGTTTAAGAAAGATGGATAAAGGAGGAAGAAAGGGAGGACAAAAGAGGAGGATGACCGATTATTTTCGTGGGTAAAAAATTCTCAGTATTAATGACACTCAATAAACTTGAAATATGTAAAAGCTTGCATCAATAGTATACATTCTTTTTAAAACATTGTTTTCCTTAATTTCAATTATGTGCACAATACATTAAAGACACAACTATTTTGAGCTGAGACATTAATTGGTTTGTACCTTTTTTCACCCACCTCACACCAGATCTCAGGGTCCACCCACCTCCCAAATCCCAATTTAACCGGTGACTATATGTACGGAATTGTATTGTGCTATACTGTGCCAGTATCCTATCCCATATTACAACCAAACTCATTAACTTACAATAACAATTATTTGTCATTAAAGCTTATATTTTTGTAAATGTGTGTTTGTGTTTCCTCTCTCATGCTGATGGAATTATCTACCAACAAAGTCAAATAGAGACATTTGAATTCATAAGTGCCGAGGGTCAATTCCCTCTAAATAATTTTAAGTGTTGAGGTTGATAAAGGGTGATCTCCAGTTATTCTGGGTTTAGTATTCAGAGTGCTGTGCCATTAACAGGGTAGCTGAGGGTGAAACCCCTAATAATTAAATCTGAAATAATTCAATAAATTAATTTAAATTTAATAACTCAACTAAGGTCTATCAACCTTATGACAACATCCACACCTGCCTCTTGAGGAGTGTTTCTTATCTGTTGGACAGGTGTTTGGAGTTTTTTCTCTATTCTGAGAATTCTTCCATTATCAACTGTAGAGGTCTTCGTTGGCCTACGAGGCCCTTTGTGATTAGAAATGCCTCATGTTCACAATTGTCAATAACAGGCTCCGAAGGCAATCAAAAGCCTACATTCAGGACTAGATATTGAAAGCTGTCTTATACCTGCACTAAGAAAGCAATGGAACACACCCGAAACATCTGTGAAGCCATTTGCCCCAAACATTATGGTGCCCTGAAATAGGGAGGACTATGCATATACAGTGCTGTCATTTCTACACTGTGAAGCCAAAATGTATAAAAATATCCTTAAATAAAAGCTGAGAATATTCACTTTAACTACATGTGAATTGTTTGATTACAAATTTAGAACTGTACAGTAAAGCCAAATGAAGACAAAAACATATTTGTCCCAAATATTAGGGAGCTCACGGTATAATCCCACACAATGTCAACAGACTAAAATATATATCCTTCGGTCCAAATGCCACTTGCTTTCTTTAATGACAGCAGAACTTTCAATAGACAGGGATAACACAATATAGAGTGTTGTCCAGTTCAGTTTGGAATCCTTCTTGTCTGGCTCTAAGGGGATTCTAGGTGATTTCCCCTCTTGAGTAGCCATCGGTGGGCATCTGGAGTAAGATCTCACATAGTTTTACATTTGGACTGCTGGACTGTGTCATATGTACTTTTCAGTGGATTGTGGGAGTTCAGGTGATGAAGACTCAAGCAGATCTGGGACTCTGTAGAATTCAAGCCATTACTATACACGGAAAACAGGGTCTGAATTGTTTATCTTCTGTGGTCATTACTTTACTAGTAAACTCAGCATCGCCAGTATTGGGTGGGAGGTTTCTCATGTTCAGAAGGCTGAAAAGGAGATTCCAGTTTTAGATAAAGTCTGAAGCAGCAGGTAAATGTGATTCGGATTCTTTGATGCCTCTTTACCTCAAGGATGATTAGGGCAGTGTGAAACAGGACAGACATAGGTCCAGAATACTTAAGCTCTCAAGAGCAGCATTAACAGTCAACTTAACAAAGTGAAGAAAAAATAAAAAAATATATAAATAAACTTACATAAGGCTTTACTCATCTTTTGTTTGACTGTGGATTGCTCATAGTGATTATATAAGCAAATCAGCCTGATTGTGTTAGTGCAGCCAGCAAAGTGGTCCTGACTGCACACCTCGCAATAGAGACAGTCTGTGACCATACATTGCACACTGCTGTGTCCTGCAGCGCAGAATCATGGGTAAAACACATGGGATTTGTTCTTCTGTGCAAGATTGGAGCTAAACCACAGAGTGTGGCACTTGGCAAATTAATGTTCAATGATTAAAAATATATAAAAAATCACTTGATTATTTAGCAAAAAAACAGTGCTTCCTTTAAACTGCTGAAACAATACTGTATTTTGGCTAGAGAAATCAGCCCCAGAATCATAAGTGGCTTATCTGCTTCCTGCAACTCATTGAAAACAGACATAATGAATATTCACATTTGCATATTACAAATTCTCTGTACATTCATACAGAAAAAAGAAGTTTCCTAAATCATTCTGTAAGAGGGGAGTCAAACTGGGACCCAGAAAAGGCTGGCATTTGAACGAGCCTCCACGCTGGGACTCATCCTGTACTTCAAAGGACCCGAGAGTCTTGTGATAAAACAATAGGTTACTCGGACTTCCTCTGGATGAGCAGGCCATTTGGTTCTCTGGACTGTTACCCTCTGGACAAGACTGAGATAAGGGGAACTGGACTGGTTGTTTATGGTTGTGTGAGCAAGCCATTGGCTCTCTGGAATGTTGCCATCTGGACAAGACTAAGATAAGGGGAACTAGTCCCTTTGTCTATGGTTGTGGATGTGTGTGTATTGGGGACATTAAGGGTGAAAAGATCATTAGGCCTCTGGCAAAATGGTGGGGCAACTGCTCTTGACAGTACCACAGTGCCCTTATGTGGGCCCCTCTGCCATTACACTTTTTATTTCTTTTCTGGATCTGGACTCTAAACCATCTGTTTATCATATTCAAAAACCCTGTAAAACCTTACAAACCATGCACATGTTTTCATTATATTACTGTATTATGCCTTATGTAGTAATAACATGGATTGCATGTAAAATGGTTCAACAAAAGGGTATTGTCATGACAACTGCACCATAATATTACATCCCCTAGACATGTTTGGTATGGACGTATTCAGGGAAATTCAATAAACTGAATGAAATATGTTTCATACCAAATAGAATTTGATAAAACATAGTTTCAGAAACTCAGGGAAAAAACTATCCCAGTGGAATGTCCTCTCTGGTAATCATCTCCTTTTCCCAATTTCCCCACTAATTGTTTTGACAACAGCCCCCAAACGGTGGGGCCCTAAATTCCAGATTTTATTATTTGTCCAGGTTAATTTGTGGCAATGCCGCCTAGATCAAACGCGGGATTTGGCTTAAAAGGAAGGGAGACAAAGCAATCGAGGAAGATCGTAATCGACTTCCCACACGGCACATACTCTGTGTTCTGTGCGTAGCTGAACAGGGAAGATCGCAATCGACTTCCCACACTGCGCAGGCTCTGTGATTTTGTGTGTAGCTAAACAGGCTGGGTAAAAACTTTTTACTCTATATTTATTTTTTAAAACCTTCCATATTTTAAATTGATTGAGAATTTGAAGCTAATGACCTACCTGCCTGTTAAATATATTCTTCTTATTTTTAACTTGCGTGGTCTTCATGACTCTAATCCATTTTATCTTCTTTTCAGCCGAAATTCCGATTAAATACTCACAATTATGACTGGGACCTACTGATCAGGGGTCTAGTACAGCGAAAGTCTTTAGTGAGGTCCTCAAGTTAGATAGGTGACACGATCTGCCCGCTAACGGGATTGGTGTTGTATTGGTTCTGGTGTTTTGGCTTAAGAGGACCCATGGGCGTTATACGCCGGTTCTTGTCAAATTTGCCTTAAGGAGCCCGATAGATACACACTGTTCTGGGCTCATAACTATCTATGCACAAAGGAAGGCATGTATTTATGGTGGTCAGCCTCCTACCCTCTGGAGGCTTCACCGAACTGAGATTTAACAATAGTGCTAAACCCAGGAGCATATATTGAGGAATGATGGCACAAGATAGAGTCGAGTGTAACCACTCCAAGGTCCATGTATAGTTAAAACCAAATTTTAAATTATAATTTCATTTGGAGTCAGATCAGTACGAGAGTAAACCCTAGTAACTGTTACGTTTACCTGCTGTGGTCACGGATATATTTAATGTGTTGTTCCGCTCATTTGTGAATATTCTGATGCTCTCATTGGAATATTGACAGTCCGGCAACAAGTCAGATATATCTCTGATGACAGCATAGCCCCGTTTGTGAACGGAGAGTAACCAGAATGCTACTGGTCCGTTTCAGGCCAGTCTTAAGCGGGATATGAAGCAGCGCATTCATATCTGACCCGTGGCGACGGAACCAGTGCATTCTTAAGTATAATTGTGCCCTGTTCTTACGAACAGAGGAAAAATAAATAACATCTCCGGTTTTGAATCACACCAGCCAAAGGAAAACACGTGGTGCCTTCCCCTCCAGCTACAAACCCTCGTTGGTCTAGCTGTGAGGTGTTTACAATTCTTTTTATAGAACCATTCCCGCTTTCCTTCATACAAGCAAAACCTAGATTTTCAATAGACTGAGTGTGACAGTCACTATTCAGAACCGGGGCGTGGCTATGGGTGGGCCTGGCTGGGCCTAGGCCTACCAAATTCTTGCCTAGGCCCATCCTAGGGTGCAACTTGCATCTCGTCTTTTAGCAATAACAGCTTTGATTGATTCTTGTGGCTTTAAACATTCTTTTATTTGATCCAAGAAAAAAACTAACTTGCAGGTAAGGAATTCTGGTAACAATTTCGGTAGCCTATATAGCCTATCAAATAGCAACATGTACTTTTATATTTCGACTCAAGTTTTCATTCATTTTCAGCAGCTGATTTATGAGACTTTCTCAAGCCGATATGTTTTGAGGACATCAATTAGTTTATGTTACCTGTAATGTTAGTTGTTTAACACGATCTTTAAGTCTAATAGTAATGCCAAATCAGTATTACTGCAAATAAACCTGGCAAAAAAACATCCACATAATTAGGCAAAACTAAATAGATAAACAACAGCAGTGTAACACAGCAGACCAACGCATAGCAGGGCACTTTCGCGCTTGTAATGTACTGTAAATGCTATTTAGCTATTTATGGAATGAATGGTATGGCCCATCCACTTTTATTCAGGCCCAGCTGCAATTTCATTTCTGACTATGCCACTGATTCAGAAGACTACATTTTTTTTCAAAAGCTGACAGAGAGAAGGGAACCGCCCACATCAGTGGGCTATTAGGATGGTTTTAATCTGTGAATGGAGCCTAGGTCACTGTGTGATCTTCTCCAACTGTTGTCAGTGCTTAACACACAACCTCTCTTCACCAAATAAACCGCAGTTCTGCCCCTGTACACCTCATGGGCCAAGAATCCAAAACTTGACCTGCAGCCATTTATACACACAATTGGCTTGTTAAGCATATAATCAATTCTAATCCAATAAAAGATCTATTTAATTAATCAGTGTCTCCCGAGGGTATATATTCTAATGTTTCCAGATGCTGAAACATGCAAAGACCATGTAAAACTTATTAAAAAGTAATTATTTTATAAAGTCACACTGATCAAACATTTTTCTCAGCCCTGAGGATGACAAAGTGTATACAATTGCTCTCATCTAAGTGTAATATAAACATGCGGATATCACTGTGACATACATACAGTAGCAATTTTTCCAAGCTCTAATATAGGTAGCCTACTGTAACTGTGGGTACAATAACAGAATTCATAATTAATCTGTTAATTTCATATTATATCCATGTACAAATGTATCTTAATCTCAAATACAAAATTAATGATGTGGCTGTTAATACAGTTTACTGAAAATTACTTTTTGTCTCTGTGTGGCTGTGTGGCATTCGGTCCAGCAGTGAACTGGATTGATTTTGGCAGCGCTGCCTGGTGGAGACAGAAAACACACCTGGGTTGCGTTAATTAATAAACCCAGGTGCTTCAAGGGGTGTTCCTCTCTGCAGTTTGAGGCCGAGACTGGGAGCTCACACAAAGAACACATTTATTTATTTGTTTCATTTTATTTTAGTTTTGTTTCTTTAAACATGGAAATTAAACCTCCACTGAAAAGTTGGAGGAGCGATTCGGCTGGAAGGTGGACCTGAAATATTTGTCGCTCTGTTTTACTTTCTCTTGTCTTTGTTATTTTAATTTGTTGTTTTAGTTTATTGTTTTTGCCTGGAACCCATGAGGGGGAAGGGTGAGGATATTCATTTATTTTATTTCGTGTTTGTATGTGCGCTCTCTCTCTCTCCATGTGGCAACCAACGATGTTTCTCGGAACTTCTGCATCTCCCTCCCAGGGGTGTCATGCTAGCATGTGACAGACTACTACAGTGGGACTGTACTGTTTGAGATTGTGGGACTGTGCTGCTGTTATTATTTGCCATTGTCAGGTTGCTCTTGTTAGTGTTTGAGATTGTGAGACGGCCGCTGTTACTGTTTCAGATTACGCTATGGTGTGGCTCTTATTGATTAAGATTTTACCATACATTTCTTTTGGCAAGTCAATTAGGGAATTACTTTGTTCACATCAGAGGTCATTTTAAAACAATCGATTAGAGACAGATTTATTTCAGCTTTAATTCACTATATCAGAATTCCAGTGGGTCAAAAGTTTACATACACTAAATTGACTGTCTCTTTAAACAGTCTGGAAGATTCCAGAAATTGATGTAATGACTTTTAGAAGCTTCTGATTGGTCAATTGTCATAATTAGGAGTTAATTGGCACCTGTGGTTGTATTTAAGGGCCTGCCTTTAGAATTGAATTGAACTGTTTACCATAATGATCAATGATACGTATGGAGGAAAATCAGTGAGGCTTTTAATCCGAAGAACACCATCCCAACTGTGAATCATGGGGGTGGCAGCATCATGTTGTGGGGGTGTTTTGCTGGAAAAGGGACTGGTGCACTTCAGAAAATAGAATGCATCATAAGGAAGGAGGATTATCTAGAAATACTGAACCAACACCTCAAGACATCAGCTAGAAAGTTAAAACTTGGTCGCAACTGGGTCTATCCAGCAGGACAATGATCCTAAGCATACCTCCAAAGTTGTAACAAAATAGCTTGAAGACAAAAAAGTGAAAGTATTGGAGTGGCCATCACAAAGCCCTGACATGAATCCCATAGAAAATTTGTGGACTGAACTGAAAAAGCATGTCCGAGCAAGGAGGCCCACAAACCTGACTGAGTTACAATAGTTCTGTCAGGAGCAATGGACAAAAATTCCGGCAATGTATTGCAAGAACCTTGTGGAAAGCTATTCCAAGCGTTTGATTCAAGATAAGCAATTAGAAGGCAATGCCACCAAATACTAACTGTATGTAAACTTTTGACCCGCTGAAATTATGATATAGTACATAAAAGCTAAAATAAATCTGTCTCTTAGCTATTATTTTGAAATGACCTCTTATGGAAATGAAGTAGATACCTTAATTGACTTAAGACAGGAAATGTATGGTAACATGAAATCTGAGTTGTGAAAAATTGAGTTTGAATGTCTTTAGCCTAGGTGTATGTAAACTTTTGGCCTCAACTGTACGTTACGAGGTGATCAAACTATGGAGTAGTGGTTAAGGTGATGGTTAGAGGTAACTTGCTCAGGACAAGGTCATTTGCTACATTACATTACATTAATTTAGCAGACGATTTTATCCATACAAAAAGTACAAATAAAAGTACAAAAGTGCATTTCATGGTCATGGACAACTAGAAAACACAAGTTCAATAAGGCACAATACTCATTTCGCACAGCTATTTCTAGCCAAGAACACAGTTCAGTTCACACAGTGAACACTATTCTGACTTATGCCAAGCCAAACTAGGGAGAAGAACAAGCTACAATATTAGGACAAATAAAAATTACAGCTGACTGGCAGTTCCATAGTCCACCCTGAGATGTGGACAGGGGTGGGTAGACATGTTGCGCCTGTGGTGGATGGTCTGCACAAGGGCTGACGACGAGGCTGCCTATGGCAGTCTCAGCTGGAGGTAAAAATACGGGGTGGCAATTGCGTAATTGCATTGAGCTCGTTAGGGCAGAAATGCACCAGGTGAAACTACTCAAAATTAGCAAGATAATACAGGGGTATTTAACAGTAACGTGATTGCATACACTGTTTAACTAACGCACAATTATGTTAACTAACCATAACTGAAATAAATTGAAGAGAGATTATCTGAACTAACGCACAACTATGTTCTCTAACTAGCAACAGCTGAGACAAATTAAGTAAAGATACGCTTATCTGAAACGCGGAGTAGTAGCGATGACACAAGCAGATGCACACTAGACACTCCAGAACTGTTCTTTGTTCAGATAGCACTGCAGCACTGTTCCTTGGTCAGATTTTGTGTCATAGTGTTACTGTAGTCTCAGCACGTAAACTATTGGATACCAACATGTAAATACAGTACTGTAGTGCATGAGTGCAGTAGGTAACATAGCCCTTTGTAAGACTAAACGATCCACCTAGTCTATTAGTAAAGTGTGGTGCGCAGGAAAGTGGGCCATGAGTGTAGTGCAATGCTTAACAGCAGCACTTCGAGAGACTAACCTATCTAGCCAGGACAGGAGGCTCTTGGCAGCCCCGATGAGGTCCACAACTGATGTTAGGAAGTCATTAGGCAGCTTGTGCGTTGTGCGGCCATTGTAGTGTCCACTTCGTCTGCGGCCTGTGATGAAGTTCTGCAGGTTCTTGGCAGAGGCATTGAGCTTATGCGAAAGGGTCTTCAGGTTCTCTGTCTCCAACCCATAGTTCTAGGGGGGACAGGTGACAATGTGGACTGTCAGCACAGACTCTATACATACTATAGCATGCTCCATGTTCTGTCTCTTGTGAAAGAGGCACATTCTGAGATGAGGCTTGGTCCCTCCTTTACAAAACAAAAATATACTTTTCTCATACTGTAATTTCAGCATTTATCGTCACATACCAACAAAATCAAGACATAACACTGAAATTGCTATAGAATATAATGTACATTTCAGGAAAACGTGTGAAACTGAACTGTTGCAGTGTCATTTGCTTTGAGAAATGGAATGAAATTGAAATGGAAATATATTGAAAACATACCAGCCATTGCCATTTTGGTCTCAATGGGATATATCTGAATTTAACTAACAGAATGTGTTATGAAGTCAAAATGACTATGTTGACATAATCAATATATTTAGAGAGCCTCCATATAAATCAAATCAAATCAAAATGTGTTTATATCGCGCATTTCACAAACAATTGTCACAATACGCTTCACAGAGAACCCTGGCCTAAACTTCCACAAGAGCAAGTGTAACATGGTTAATAATGATTACACCTGCCATTGTACCAGAGGTGTATATATGTATCTCATAAAAAACACGTTTTCAACGTACAAAAATGCCAAGTTACTCACACATACAAGACATACACCGTCAATAACTCATTCATTCAGACTGCCAAAATCCAGGCCTGCCATTAAAAGTATTGATATCAAAATGACGCCAAGTTACGGTACTACAAACAATATAGGCTATCTTGCCTCACCGATATTTAATAACATGTATTCCAAAGCAATCCTACCCAATATTTCCTCAATTCTTTCAAGTCACTTGGCCCTGTGTGTATATAAGCGTGCAGTACATGGACAGGCCAAACATATGTGTGGATGGCTTTCTCACAGTCAAGATTGATTGAATAGGCATCTATATGTCCAATTTGTATTGGTATGTATGTATTTTGGTGCCCAGCCTTTCTGTTGCGTGAATGATTGTATGTTTCTTGGTATAAATGTCTGTTCGTAAATGTGAATGTAACATGCTGCGAGGGAAATATCCACATGGGGATAAAGAAGTTCTCTATGTATGTATGTAGGCTACAATATGTATTTTACATGTATTTATTGTACGTTGCAAATATACAATCACTTGTACATTTACTCAAATTCAGTTCAGAAGCAAGTATGAACATATGTTTTCTGGAGAAATATGCTTCCTGTTGTGACTGACCAGCAGTTTTCTGCATTACATTTTTACATTACAGGCATTTAGCAGACGCTCTTATCCAGAGCGACTTAGCGACATAGCATTTCTTTTACATAGCATGCATTTATACAGCTGGATATATACTGAAGCAATTTCGGTTAAGTACCTTGCTGAAGGGTACAACGGCAGCGTCCTACCCGGGAATCGAACCTGCGACCTTTACACACTGTGCTACACTCCGTCCCCTCCGTCCGTACATGAATTTCAATGTGTTCCATAAGGCAATACGAAATATTTGACACTTTGATCTGACACAAAGTTTGCATGACATTGTAATATGGTAAGATTACAAAACACAGGGCCAAGTGACTTGAAAGAATTGAGGAAATATTGGGTAGGATTGCTTTGGAATACATGTTTTTTGGTGAGGCAAGATAGCCTATATTGTTTGTAGTACCGTAACTTGGCGTCATT
Source organism: Anguilla rostrata (assembly GCF_018555375.3). Classification (NCBI taxonomy): domain Eukaryota; kingdom Metazoa; phylum Chordata; class Actinopteri; order Anguilliformes; family Anguillidae; genus Anguilla; species Anguilla rostrata. The sequence continues at coordinate 44,411,149 of NC_057936.1, read as the reverse complement.
TTGATATCAATACTTTTAACGGCAGGCCTGGATTTTGGCAGTCGAATGAATGAGTTATTGACGGTGTATGTCTTGTATGTGTGAGTAACTTGGCATTTTTGTACGTTGAAAACGTGTTTTTTATGAGATATCATTTATTTTTACAAAGCGTTTTATTACGAGAGTGAGAAATGCAAAGTGACCCTGTAAGAAACGGTTGTGGATTATGGCTATCCTTGTGTGAATTTGTACAGTCTGATGAGCGTGTACGTTTAGCAGTTTCGGTTTGCTATATATGCTATATAAAACAGTGGCTGTGACAATTGGTGGCGTAATTGTAAAAACGCATCCGAAAAGGTGAAATATGGCCAGTGTATGTAGACTACTCACGGATTTGACGGGCATCCAACGAGCCTTGATTGACATATTGACATACCTGCCATCCCAATTTTGGTCTAGTGTTCTGTCACTTTAAAATACTTGTGTGGTTGCCTTTAAGGGAATGATGCACGTTATGTTCTTCCCAGTTTAACTTGCCCATGCAAGCAGTAGGTCATGTTTATAACATTGTGCAGATTATTTAAGAGATTGTCCATTTTTGTTCACAATTTTATCATTATATCAATGCATATGTACCTAGAGGAGTTTACACATGGACAAAGACTTTTGTGCATTTGTAGATTTGTATATTCACTATATCTGTTCTACGAACAACGGCATGTAGGCTATGTTGCTAGCTAAGTTAGCCACTTACAAAGCCAGGTGTGTGTGGTAACATGAGTGTTTCTATATTTCTAGTATCATCATTGCTGAAGATAGGCTACATGTTTGAGAACAGTCCAGTGATCGCACTGTTTGTCTATTGTCAGAATAAACCAACTCAACTGGGAATCCTGGTTTGTGGTGCTTTCACACAACACAATGCAAGATCACACCTGTTACACAAGCCTAAAGCAAAAGTGCTAAAGAAAAAACTCCCCGTAGCAGATAGGAAAAAACCTTGGAAGGAACTAGGCTCAAGGGGGGAAGCCATCCTCCTCTGGTCATCTCAAGGCATAGCTTTGTGACCAACATGGTCAGTCAGCCAATGTTCACATTGATCAAATTAGTGGCAGCTAAATAATGATCCTGAGGTAGGCTCAGATTATCGGCAGGGTCAGGTGGTGGTGGTGGGGAGCAGCAGGTGCAGACCAAAGTGGTCAGGGTGGAGGCGGTGATGAAGGAGGAGCCGGACCACAGTGGTAGTCCAGACAACAACATTCTCAGGATTCGGGGCAGAAGCCCCGCCAGCAGTGTGGGGAAGAAAATATAATACTATATAATACTTCTATGTATTACTGTGTATTTTTTAATATATGGGAATATATTAGCATTGCATAAGTATTGTGCATCCAAGCAGTCTTGCTCAGGAGTTCTGATGATGAATGCTAGATGGACTGGATGGACTCCTTTCAAGATTCTTGTCCATTACACGCAGAGCCCAGCTAGTAATATTATCATTCTGTTACGACCGTCTAGGGTCAGTACATAACAGGGTGAATGATAAGGGAAATGGGTAGGAAAACATACAGTGAACCTATCAGTAACTTCAGTCCCTATCCGCCTATGCAAATCTAACTGAATGCTGGCTAGTCTTCGAAGGTTACTGGTCATGGGGCAGCTTTGAATGCTGAACTTTGGACAGTTAGCTGATAGTCGGAAACTAAAAGCCCAAATAGCATACCCCCTACAGAGCCTTAGATCTCCACCCAGAGTAGCTTCAAAAACAATAAACATAAACAATAAAATAAAAAAGCAAAATAACAAACGTATGTCCCAATGGAAGGATTTTTAGTCCAGCTGGGAACACACTAACTAACCAGAGCACTATACGGCGAGCAAGGGGCAAAACGTGAGCGAGTCGAAGGAAACGAGTCAATGGTCATACACAAAATCAATGGTCATACAAGATCAAATCAGCAAACAAACCAGAAGGGCTGGATGGGAATTGGAGACAAACAAAGATAGGGTCAAATCGCAAAGTCAAATTAAGCAATCACTAAACACACCACACCAACCAGTTCAAAGAGCTAGTCTCCGCTGTTAGGTGGTAAATGGCAGCTTTTTCAAGCCAAGCAACTGGATACAGAAACAACCAATCAGATGACGACTGGAACGAAGAAACACACGCAAAAGTAGCAAATGTAAACAAAAACTTATGAATGGGGTCGTAACAATTACCACAGTATATTCATCAGCACCTGCCTTCAGCCCAGCTCCATAGGCGGCACAATGCAGGTGTGTGGGTGGTCACAGAACTATCAGTACTACTGAAAGTCAAGAATGATGCATCCAGAAAAAACCAAATGTTGAAAAAAAAAAACAACCACCCTGCCTCATGAGTAATCGAAGACCAGGAGAATATGTTGAGTTGGCATAGTTGTGGAAACATTCTGGGCTGAAGAGAATGTCTGCCATGTACACAGCAAAGACAACCAAGGAAAGGTCCATCCACATCAGCCCTCACTCTAATAGCCATCCCTGTCACCTGGACCTGTAGTGATAGATGAGTACAGTGAATTTGAACGGCTGAGTATTTTGATAGACTTGTGAGGGGTACAGTGATTTGGCAGTGCTATATCTGACTTACCTGTGATAGAGGGGTACAGAGATGTTGCACGTCTGTGCCTGACAGATCTGTGATTGAGGGGTACAGAGATGTGGTAGGGCCTTTTCTGACAGACCGTGATAGAGGGTCACAGAGATTTGGCAGGGCTGTATCTTATAGACCCTAGGATAGAAGGGTACACAGATTTGGCAGGACTGTACAAACAAAGTTACAAAGTGCTTTACACACATAAAAAGAAATAAAAGAATACAAGATGTAGACGACAGCTTAAGGGACACATTAAAACAAAGTATCTGAATAAATGAACATGGAAATAGGAGCAGCATGAAAGAGGGCCAAACAGAGGAACAGATACAGATAAAAGAATATAGTAAATAACAGGATGTTAAAAAAAAAAAAAAGAGTAGAAAAGGTATTAAGAGGCTAAAACATTAAAAGCAACTTAAAACTTTGTTTTAAGAAGAGATTTAAAACGAGGCACCAACTCAGCGAGCCTGATCTCCTCGGGCAGGGCGTTCCAAAGTCTAGGAGCTCTAATCGCAAGTGCCCGGTCTGATAGTACCTGGGATAGAAGGGTACAGAGATTTGGCAGGGATGTATCTGACAGACCCTGGGATAAAGGGGTACAAATATTTGGCAGGGCTGTATCTGACAGACCCTGGGATAGAGGGGTACAGAGATGTGGCAGGGCTGTATCTGATAGACTTTGGGATAGAAGGGTAGAAATTTGGTTGGGCTGTATTTGATAGACTTATGATAGAGGGGTACAGAGATTTGGCTGGACTGTATCTGATAGACCTGTGATATAGAGGTACAGAAATTTGCCAGGATTGTATCTGATAGACCTGCAATAGAAGAGTACAGTAATTTGGCAGATCTGTATATGATAGATGTGTGATAGAGAGGTAAAGACATTTGGCAGAGCTATATCTGATAGACTTGTGATAGAGGGGTACAGTAATTTGGCAGCATCATGCGTGGTAGAATCTTCCCAGTGCATTACTCCCGAAGAGGAATGATGAATATTTTCTCCATGTGGATCGACCGTCTAAATGTACAATCACTGACCGTACACTACCCTGGTCCCAAAGATCAGCCTCCATACTGCAGCTATGAACTTTACATATTGCAATTTATTCAATATAGCTATGTAAGTACAGTAAGTAGGCTGACCTCTTCCATGTGGAAGCAAGGCCTTAAATCCCCATATTGCAAAAAGACAGATTTGGCACAATAGCTGCTGAGACATCTGTTTCAGTTGTAATTTGGGAGGGTTTTCTGCAGTGTTGCAAATGTCTCAACAACATCCTAATTAGTAAGCACATTCACCAACAAAAAAATAAAAATATTTTGCTTCATTGGCACAAAGAATATTCAAGTCAATCAGGCATGAAGACTTACTGAAAAATTTTCCTCGATAGTGTAAGATATTTATAATATAACCAACAAACAGTGCAGCCCAAAAGTATTTCAACATTGACACATTTTTTGCTGTTTTGGCTCTTTACTTGAGGTTCCCTTTAATTTCAGGGTATTTGTGTCCATAGTGGGTGGACCATGTAGGAATTACAGCCCACTATACGCATCAAAAGTAATTTGATACATTAACATAATGTTCAATAAAATTGTCATATTTAGTACTTGGTAGCAAATCCTTTGCATTTGATGACTGCCTGAAGTCTGTGACCCATAGACACCTGCAAACATTGGGTATCTTCCATGGGGTTGCAATGCCAGGCATGTACAGCCTCCATTTTCAATTCCTGTTTGTTTTGGGGCGTTTTGCTTAGTCTTGTTTTCAGCAAGTGTATTGCATGCTCAGTTGGATTCAGGTTGGGTGATTGACTTGAGCAGTCAAAAACCTTCTACTTTCTGGCCCTAATGCAATATCCAATTAGTCTGAAGGAATTTGGATGGATCTGGGCAGATGATTCTGTACACAGTAACAACAGCGCAATCTCACATTTTGCTGCTGTTGTGAACAGTCAAATGATCAATCAAGACAAGCGAGCCAGTTCCAGTGACAGCCATGCATGCTCAAGCCATTAAACTACCTTCATCATGTTTCTCATATGATGCGTATGCTTTGGACCATGAGAAGTTCCTTTCTCTCTCCACACTTTCCTCTTTCCATCATTTTAGTACAGATTAATAGTCACCTCATTTGTTCCAGAACTGGTTTTTTAAGGTATTCTTTTTAAAAACTCCTTGCCATTCTGTTCTTGAGGCTTACCAATGGTTTTCATTTTGCAGTGAATCCTCTGAGTTGATGTTGGTGTAGTCATTTTTCATGATAGTCTTTGACATATCTATGTGTAAATCCTGGAGAGTGATCTTGATCTGTTCGAAAAGGTGTCTTTCTTCATGATTCAAAGTGTTATTTTGTCATGTACTACAATGGCCTGTAAAATACTGGAATCTATCATTAGAGACAAGATGGAAGTAGGCTATTTCTTGAAAACAGCAACATCCAGCATGGTTTTCACAAGGGAAAGTCATGCCTGACAAACCTTCTGGTATTCTCTAAAGAAGCTACCAAAGGTTTTGATTATAACAAGGCTTATGATATTATATATTTAGAGTCCCACAAGAATCGAGTCCCACAAGAATCGATGCTGGGACCAATGCTCTTCCTCATTTATATCTATGACCTTGACAGGGACATGGAAAATACATTAGTCAAATTTGCAGATGGTATAAAACTGGGAAGCCCAGCTAATAGTTTTGAATCTACTAAAGTAATCCAAGAAGATTTAAATAACATCCAGAAGTAGGTGGAAACCTGACTAATTGCATTTAATATAGCCAAATGTAAAGTTCTGCATGTGGGAAATAAAAACATTAGGTAGGATTACTTTATGGAAGGAACAAAATTGGAATGTGCTCAATATGAAAAAGATTTGGGAGTAATGGTTGATGAAAGCCTTTGAAGTTCAACTTTGAAGTTCAACTTTATTGTCATGTGTATTAAAATACAATGAAATATTTGTGCTCTGGCTCTCTCTGTGCTCTTTAACACAAGGGACACACAATAACATTACATACAGCAGTAATGTGCAATGTGCGGTGCATATGAGAGTGTCAGCTGTTCAGCAACCTGACTGCCTGTGGAAAGAAACTGTTGCTGAGACGAGTGGTGTGTGATTTGATGCTCTGGTAAAGTTTTTTAGATGGAGCGAGAACAGAACATGAGCGGGGTGACTGGTGTCCTTAATGATGTTTTGGGATTTCCTTTTGCAGGAAGTGGTGTAACTGTTATGAAGTTGTGGTATTTCTGCGCCAATGATTTTTGCTGCTGTCTTACAGTGCTTTGTAGCAGTCTGCAGTCCTGAGCAGTCAGGTTGCCAAACCACACTGTGATACAGCCTGACAGAACACTCTCAATGGTACATCGACAAAAGTTCACAAGAGCTTTGGTGCTCATACCAAAACTCTTGAGACGCCTCAGAAAGTACAGTCTCTGCTGTGCTTTCTTGAGGATGCAGTTGTTGTTGAGAGACCATGTGAGGCTGTCTGAGATGTGTATACCAAGAAATCTAAAACTATCAACAATTTCAACAGATGACCCATTGATCGATATAGGAATGTGATTTTCTCCGATCTTTCTGAAGTCAACAATGATTTTGTTTGTCTTTTTGACATATAGAGAGAGGTTGTTATCATGGCACCAAAAAGTTGTTTTTAGGCTCCAAAATACTAAGGGAGAAAATATGTACTCTTACTCTAAACTGTGATGTTGTTTGGCTGAACCAAATATGGTTGAAAAAGACCTTGGTGTTACTATTGATCCTGATTTAACCTTTGACACGAACATAAAAATCACATCCAGAGTTTCTTTCTTTCAGTTATGTAATATGGCTAAACTCAGGCACTTCCTGTCAGTGGAGGATGCAGAGAAATTGGTCCACGCTTTTGTTATGTTTTGGCTAGATTACTGTAATGCCCTGTTCTCCGGCTGTCCTAATACCTTATTAAAGAATCTCCAGCTTGTGCAGATTGCAGCTGCTTGTATCTGGACAACAGCTAAGAAGTATGAGCACATTATACCGGTGCTACCATCGCTTTACTGGCTACCCATTAAGCATAGGATAGATTTCAAGGTTTTGCTCCTGACTTTTAAAGCTCTTCATGGACGTGCCCCAGTGTACATAACTAACCTGCTTCTACCTTATAAACCCACAAGGTCACTCCGTTCTCAAGATGCAGGCTACTTGGTAGCCCCAAGAATATCTAAAAACCTAAAGGATGGTAGAGCCTTCTCCTACAGGGCCCCACTACTGTGGAACACCCTTCCAAAATTTATCAGGGAGTCAGACACAGTCTCAATATTTAAATCTAGATTAATACCGCACCTTGTTGCTCAGGCTTATAATCAGTTATAGTCCGGAGACAAGGTGAGAGAAGCCTTGTGAGGTGGCATCCTTACCTTACTGTCACCTGTCAATCAGCTGTGACCCCACTTTACATGGGCTGGCTCTTGATAGGCAGGTATGGTTCCAACCCCCCCCCCCCCCCTTGACTGCATGGCTCTCAATCCCTGTCCTGGTAGCTTTGCAGCCACAGACTATTCCTAGCAGGGCCACTTTTTAATCCCCAGTTCATACCACTGTCACTTTACCCTGTTTTTCTACTGCAGATTCCCCAATGGCCATTTAAATTTTCTTCTCCACACTACCGGCAGGGCTTTTGCCCCAAATTTCAAGAGTGCTGTCGTCTGGACTCCCCCACCACTGCGGTCCAGTCCCTCTTTCGTCACCACCTTCACCCTGCCCACTTCCGTTTCCACCTGCTGCTCCCCACCACCACCACCCATCATTTGAGCCACTACCTTATATCTGTCATTTAGTTGGCACCAATTTAATCGACGCAAACATTGACTGACTGACCATGTTGGTAACCAATCTACACCCTCAGCCGACCAGAGAAGGATGGGTTTCTCCCTTGAGCCTGGTTCATTTCGAGGTTTCTTCCCATCTGCCACAGGGAGTTTTTCCTTGCCACTGTTACTTTAGGCTTGCTCCTGTGCGGGGTTTAGGCTAAGGTTGTTTGTGAAGCGTATTGTGACAATTGTTGTGAAATGCGCCATATAAATAAAATTTGATTTGATACGATTTGATCAGTATCAGTTAGACCCAGAACGGTTCTGGGATACAGTTTGGGACACACCAAAGCACAGAGGAGGTCCACAGCCTCCAGGATGAGCTCCTGATGCCCAATGCGGGACACACCCAAGTCTTCCAACTCCTGATGGGTAATACGCAGCAGCTGGTCCCCACCCACTTTTTCCCTCTCAAAGTTTTTGATGTACTGCTGCAGACAGTCATCCAGACCTGCAAGAGACAGAACATGACAGAGTTTACTCAGTATGGTATGTCACCTTTCCCTACAGCACCTGATATACCCACCCAGCCTGGCTAAAGCAAAGAAAGTTGCCAAAGACCTGACACCAGCCTTTGATTCATGCCCTACATAAAACATAGATGAATGGACCAATCACCCCCTCCACACTTTACCACAGGCTTATTATTGCTACTAAAGTACTGCAATCTTTAACTGTAACCAGGAGACTGATTGCTAACCATCACAAAATATCTCTACATAGGACCCTTCAGGTGTTCAAATATTTAAGGGTAAATATTCAAAGAAATAAAGAAACTTCCCGCAACACTGCAACTGCAAAAGTCACTGCAAACTGCTGTGAATATTCAAACAGTAATATTCTAGGAATATTCCAGCTCCCCTTGAATCAGTGCTGCATACATTTCAGTCTCTCTATCACAGACCAGGGTACCACACACAAAGGATCTGGTGTTAGCATGACCACCCATCTCAGTGAAACACACCAGCCCAATCATTGTCCTGTCTCTCAGAGGTACCAGCTGCACTTGAAAATCCCAGAATTTTTTTTCACGTACACAACATCAGATTTCTTATCAGATTTGACATCATAAGTGCATACACAAGAAAGTAAAGAAAAGGTCTAGAGTGTATTCCAGGAGTGGCTTTTGCATTTGGAGTCTGATGCTGTTGTCTCTCAACTTGAGGACCAAGGAAATGTTAATTCCAGTAGAGCAGGCCATCATGAGGCTGAAAAATCAGAATAAATTGATCAGGGATCTAGCTAAAACATCGGGTGTGTCAAAAATCAACTGTTTGGTACATTGTTAAGAAGCAAGAACACACTGGTCAGCTCGGCAATAGCAAATGGTCTGGTAGACCATGGAAGACCACTATAGTGAATGACCAAAGTGTACTTTCAATTGTCAAACAAATCAAGAACACTCTCCAGGATGTACACACAGATGTGTCAAACACTCCCATGAAAAGAAGGCTACACCCGCATAACCTCAGAGGATTCACTGCAAGATGGTAAGCCTGAAGAACAAATGGGCAGGTTAGAATTTGTGAAAAAGTACAGTATTTAAAAAAAGCAGGTCTGGAAAAAGCTGGTCTTATGGACAGATGAAATCACTATTAACCTGTACCAAAGTGCTGTAAAGCAGAAAGTGTGCAGAAAGAATGTACCTGTTCATGATTCAAAGTATACCACCTCATCTGTTAAATATGGTGGAACCCAGGCCTCTCACTTGTCCAAAGTTTCCAAATGCTAATCCGTTATAAATCAACTGAAAGGGAAATCGCACCTAGCCAAGGGCAACAAGCTACACCAAGCTACACTCACTACTTTGGCAGCAACAGCAGTATGACAGTTTGTTGTTTTTAAGACAAGTTTTAAGGCAAGTTTTGTTTTTTGACTCTTTACTCCAGTACACTGGATTAGAAATTAATCAATGAATATGATGTTAAACTGCAGATTATCAGATGTTATTTGAGGAAACTTATTGGATGATCCGTGTAGTAATTCCAGTCCCTAAATTATTTTATGTTCACCAGCACGCATGCCACTTTGAGAACTAGAAGTGTATTGGTATTGCGTGTTGTTTAGTCTGGAGAGTCCATTTCATTTCTAGCTACTGTAGCATTGCACTCCTGTTTACTGCTGATTCTGGGCTTTACATTTTTTTTCATCTGTCCAATATATGTTCCCACAACTTCTGATCTCAACTATGAATTGTTCTGCCATGTAAAAAACACTTTCAGAGTATTTAAGTATTTATTTAAGTACAAAATGAAATTTTAAATATCGATGGAAGCAGGCATGAAAGATAGAACATTGAGCAATGTTTTTTTTTTTTTTTGACCAGGTTACATTTAATCCATTTCATTGTTAGGTGGCTGTAGCAAAAATTTACCCGATTTAACCTGGGCCATTCAAATATTTCTCTCCGCCAGGTGAGAGCCTGGAGGGGATTATGCGTTTGGTCGTGTGTGTGTGTGTGTGTGTGTGTTTGTGTATCTGTCCACAGCTAATCTCGCATACTACTTAACGACAAGTATTTTATTTGAATTAATTTCCATGATTGTCCATTGAAATACATTGAGTGCTAACTCCTCACTCCTCCTAACTGGCCGGTAGGGGCCGCAAGTGATCAACAACTGCTTCCATTTGGAATGAAACACCAACAATGTAAAATGTCAATTTCAATCGGAAAATGCCAACAAAACAATCCGCCAACTAACGGGGTACATTAATGTTTGAATCTGTGGCAATTATTTTGTTGGAATTTTTACGTTGAAATTGACATTTTACATTGCTGGTCTTTTGGAATTGTTCCTGTCCAGATTGTTCCTGTCCAGATTTGAAACGAAAGTGCCAGACTGTAACGTCAACGTTAGCCCTGTCTAACACATCGTGGCTGATATGAATGAAATTAGCTAACATGTCACCACCTTTAGCGTTACTTCACTGAATCTGTGTTTTTGGGATTTTCAGTGGCACATGGTAAAAACTTCTAACATTGTACTTGTCTGGTTGCAATGATTGTTTAGCCTCTATTGTTGCATCAGCAAAGCTAACACGCCTGGCGGAGATCTGCACTCTACTGAGTGCACTCTTCTAGTTATTTATGTAGTGATGGATGTATTTTGATGCCCATTGAACTTCTGTCTCTAGACACTCCCACTCAACAAATTTCCCATCTGAGAATAGTGAACTCTCTATCTATGGCTGTATCTCAGCCACAAGAATGAGACGGAACATCTTCAGTGATCTATTCCGACTTCACCACAGCCTGCGTTCAGATGCCAGGCAAGAGAAGGGAAAACTGGCCCCCGTGCCCGCTGCCTGCCTGCTATCCCGCTGGTCCATCTGTCACTGCCTCTACACCAGGGAACCAGCCCTGCAGCATTACAGCATCGCACACTGGTCAGGTTAAGCAATACCCCTCAGTATAACTACATCAGCTCCGCATGAAGCACCAATGCACAAACTGTAATACAAACTGAATGTTTCAGTCAGCCAGGATAGGTCAGCAGGGGGCCGGAATATTAATTAAATATTAATTTTCCCCTTTATCCCCTTTTGTTTTCAGTCTTTCCTGTCATCGTTGTATGTGTAGTGAAGTTTGGTCAGGTGAACAACATTTAGAACAACTGAGTTCAAGAACCAATCACGCTAAGAACCAATTACACATTTTTATTCCTTGGCTTTTAACTCAGTATAAGAGTTGCCCTTCTTTTTCTTTTTTTCTTATGATCTTATTGTTTTATTATTTTATTGTCCTTTTGTCTTTTAAACTGGTCTTTGTGTTTTTATTGTGTTGTTTTTAGGGTTTTGATATTTCTGATTGTACAGCACTTTGGTCAGCTGTTGTTGTTTAGTGCTTTATAAATAAATTTGGATTGGATTTGATTTGGAATCAGAATTCTGTACATCCGTAGACCCCAACTTAGTGAAATAATATAGATACGACAATGGTTTGGAAATAAAGGATGTATATTTACTGGCTAATTCGAGGAAATGATCATTCTGCGACAGAGGCTAACAGTGGTACCAATTAACAAAGGTTAATTTGGGTTATGAGTTAGTGACATGCTACGCTATATTACGTGGTTTGTTAGTTAAAACAGTCTCATTAAATGAAGTTTAACAATGTAAGACAACAAGGTCAGGGAATTTGCTATTCTAGACCAACATACGCATACCAAAACGAGCTTAACCAGGCATTACAAGTTTTACGCTTTGATGCCAGTGTTAAATAAAATGTGTTTCAACGGCAATTAAAAGGAAGGCCAATCCGTTAGGTGATGCGTCAGCTCGACGGCTAGTCCAAGGTCCGTGGCAGGTGTGCAGGAGACTCTTGAGAACCGTGTTCTTTGAAGTCAGGGCCGTTACGGATTCAAGTCAAGAGGACTTTGGATATGCACAAATCTTCCATTGGGGTCCGGCCACAAGTGAAATATTGGAGTAAAAGTCGGGAGATAAATGTTCCTCAAGACAACTGTTGAAGGGAAATAAAACAGTTTGGTTTATTGCATGAACGGTGGCAGGCCAACTGGGGCAGGTCTCAAGTGAGGTGCAGGTTGGGAAGCGCAGTGAAGTCCAGCAATGTTAGACAATGCCGTTACCCTCAGAGCAAAGTTGTTAAGTTTTGGTGAGTTTTTATGCTCACAAAGTCACTGACATGACAGAATCCCATGTTTTTTTCCTGGAATGTGGTTTGTGGACTATTTTGGGTGCACAGATCTTTGAGTGGCTTGTGGTATTGGGCAGTCAATAAAACATGAATAGATACAGTAAACCACTGATTACTGCTTTAATGCTTAAGCATGTTAAATTTGGTTCCCAATTTCCTCCTAAAAGGGGTGTTCCTGCCGCAAGCAGGAGCCATAATTGATCAAGCAGTGTTCTTTGCAAGTTTATTGGAGGGTACCAAGGGGAAGGGGACAGGCACTTAATTATGCCTAAGGCTGGATTCACACCAGATCAGGCAATGCGGCAAAAACGGCAGTCTTCCCATTCATTTGAATGGGGGTAGTGCGTTTAGGCTGCGGGAGTGGGGACCGCATGGGGTGCTGAAAAAAAACGCAGCAGCCTGCGGCAAGTAGAACCAGAATCAATTTTTGCCGTACCCAAGTCACGCTGCGGTGCCCAATCAAGTAAGTTGTTTAAACTATCATATAGCATTTCGCTGTTTACTGAGCAACTGTCAGATGAATTACTGACGCGATTAATTTCCTAAGATTTGATTTTATGCTCGTCATCATGATTTGACAGTGCCGGGTAATGGGACGAGTACCGAAACAATAGTTACTAGCTAAATATCAATTCCAAACATCGGAATTAAGCTGTATAAAAAAGATTCGCTATTTAGCAGTTATTGCATAGTTTATTGTACCTAGCACTATGGAGTTCATGGACCAAATGATGATACTCTCCCAGTTGGGTCGCTTAGTTTATTTCGTGTACCCAGCTTCGACGTCTGCGTCTGACTTGCAGTCTACGCTGCAAAATAACGATAGCAAGAAGCTTCCTTCGGTTTGTGTTTGTGTCCATTAGTTTAAGTAGGAAATGGAGGGGGGGGGGAGTTAGAGTTCACAACATGACGTCACACAAATGGGCCATGTAGTGACACGCCCACACCTCCGCACAACCCTGCGGCAAGGTGCCGCATTGCCTGATCTGGTGTGAAGCCCTCCAGAGGGTGGTGAAGACAGCGGAGCGCATCATTGGCTGCCACCTCCCCTCTGTGCAAGGCATCTACCACACACGAAAAAGCACAAAAAAACATAAAAGACTACAGCCACCCAGGTTATGGTCGTCTGGTAGACACTACCGGAGCATCCGGGCACGGACGACCAGACTCACAAACAGTTTTTTCCCCCAGGCCATCAGACTTCTCAACCAGCAACATTAATCTCAGGGATCACATTGATCACATGACCTCCTATGTATGCTACTTCACTTCCTATGTACATTCAATGTACATTTTCACAATCTTATGCACATATTCATCAGCACTCCTGCACTCCTATATGTTTAATATTTAAATATTTAATACTCCTATTCTCATTGTCCATATCCCCCATCTGTACAGGCTTTGGTACTGCTGCTAATGTTTAATACTACGTATATTTTTGATATTTTTTGATATTTTTGCTGTCTTGCTTCTACGTAGTTGCTGCCTGCCATGTCATAAGAATTTCTTTGCTCAGAATGACCTTGTGTTATACTGTGCACTTGACAAATAAAAAACACTTTGAACGTTGAACTTGGAATCCAGCCTAAATTGCCCAGAAGAAGTTAATGGAGAACGTGACTCAGCAGAGATTGAGTCCTGTGGTCAGGAAGCCAGAGGCCCAAAAGTTCCTGTGTATAGTTACATTGTTATATATGTGAGGTTAAAACTAACTTTGTTTAGACAGTTTAGATCAGTTCTAGTCTGAGAGTTAGGTCAGTTCTGCTGGTTTCTCCCTGTTTTTGTATGTTTGGATTTGTGTCTTCTTAATAAAATTCTATTTTATTTTTGTGGCAAAAGGACACTTTAATGTTTTTAAATGTGTTTGGCCTTTGTGCTGGCTGCTGGTTGTTACAACTCAGCAGACTTAAGCTATAACATATAGTGAACAAATTTGTTACAATGTATTGGCTCAAGCGATGGTCCTGTCCCGCCTGGACTAATGCAACTCGCTGCTGGCTGGTCTGCCAGCATCCGCCATCAGACCCCTGCAGCTCATCCAGAATGCTGCAGCACGTCTGGTCTACAACCTCCCCAGACATTCCCATGTCACCCCCCTGCTCACTGACCTCCACTGGCTGCCTGTTATGGCTAGCATCAAATTTAAGACTTTGGTGCTTGCATACCAGGCAGCTAAGGGGTCAGCACCAGGATACATCCAGAGGATCATCAGACCCTACACACCAGCCAGACCTCTCCGTTCTGCCACCTCTGCACGCTTGGCACCTCCCCCTCTTCGTGTCTGTACTTCCTGCTCGCGTCTGCTGTCTGTCCTGGCCCCTTGCTGGTGGAATGACCTCCCTGTGGTGGTCAGAACAGCAGAGAACCTGACTACCTTCAAACGCAGACTAAAGACTCATCTCTTCAGGCTGCACCTCTCCCCACCCCTCCCTAGCCTATAGTTTGGCAGGATTGTTTTTGTCTGATTCTGCTTAGGCAAATGTGATTTCAGTGCTAGTTTGTACTTGGCAGGATTGTTTGTTTGTTTGCTGAACAGGTTACCCTACAGGGTTGGAGTCCTGATCTATGTGGTCACTTCTGGCACTACGATCTTTACTTCACTCTAGTGTGTTTCTTTTGCACCTCGAACTAATGCACTTGTTGTACGTCGCTCTGGATAAGAGCGTCTGCTAAATGCCTGTAATGTAATATTGTGCCTGAGTAAAAAAGATGTATGTAGTACACCATGGTAAAAGCCTGGTGCTGCTGTCTTCACGTAGGGCCTTGCATATCTCCCAGATGGCCCTGCACACACACACATACAAACACAGATACACACACACACACACACATATACACGTACACACACAAACACGCGCACACACGCACATGTACACACTATTACATTCATCATACACACATTACAAACATCAAAAAGTCAAATGCTAACACACATATTCAGCTACACTATTCAGACACACAAAACAAACATGCACAAAGCCTCATATGCTCAAATACTAATACACACAGACAAACATAGTCAAATATACAGTCAAAAACTCATAAACATCATGCAAATGCTCCTCACAAATGGGAGCAGAAAGTGGCTAGGCACAAGGGACAAGTTCTTGATGTTGCTACAAACATTCTGTGTCACAGCACTAATGAATCTCACTTCTCATAAAAAATAAAACCATGAGCACAGACAGTATGACAGGTCATTGTAGGCTGGACTGAGTCATCAATTCATATGGTATTTCAGTATGAGAACGAAAGAGAGAAAATAGCTTTCCCACTGTATGTAAAACAGTCAAGTGTGCCAAGAGCAATAGAGAAGCAGAGAACAAAAGAGAGAGAGAATGCCGCTAAAATTCTGCCTAAAAAAACCATGTCTGTATGAACATGACCATCATGTTGTACAGTCAACCATCCAGTCCCAACACAGAAATAGACAAACAGGGTAACTGAGTGTATTCATGTGACTTCATACTTTGGATACCCCCATGAAAGTATGTTTTGGTTCAGCTAAAATATATTTTTGTTATTTTCTGTGCCAATCCCATCCCCACAATATTCTATTCTCCAAGTGTGCCAGCAATATTCTGAAACTTGCAGGGAGCAACCACTTTTTTATACTCCAGAGGACTGAACTGTCAGCACAGATGGTGCAGACAGGTCAGGAAGTATTAGCACAGTTAGGATTTTTAACTATTTTCAATCATTTGAACTATTGACCATTATTCCTTACGATTTATATACCATTTAATTTTGAACAGAGGAGCATTGTATAACCCCAGTCATGCAAATAAATCTTGTTTGAATCCCAAATCCTTGAGTGATGGAGAAGGAGGGAGTAATGAGACAGAGGATGAGGCAGAGGAATAGAGAGAGTGAAACAGAGACATGAAAAGAAACTCAGGTATGGGCTTCATGGTGCAAAATTAATTATTCTCAGTCATAATTATGACTATTATTCTCAAATTATTAATGAACCCATACATTTATTTACAGATCACAACATTGCTGCCACCGCTGTTTAATTAAGAAGACCCAGAGAAGCACAAGATATTTTGTTACAGTGCATAATTAATTAGATCTGTGGCAGCTACGAGACCGTTGCACTCTGGACTGTGATGTCTAAACAATTCAGTTATAATGCTTTCTAAATAACTGACACATCTAGACTGCCACTCAGCCACACCCCCCTCCCTCCCCCCAAATGTGCTACCAGCTGTTCTCTCTATCCTCAGTCCTTTTAGAACAAGCTCCACCCAGGTGTTTCAGCTTGAAAAATAAAGTCAATTGCCAGGCAGTTTGTCAGCAGAGAAGGCATTGCCAAACTCCAGCGAAGTACTAACCCCATTGATGACAAATTCAGCACAGACCAACCACAGGACAGACTGGCAACAAAAGGCGCTGAGAAACTCACATAAGCCGCGTTTCCACCAAAATTACCCGAAACTTTTAGTCCCAGGAACTACTTTACCAGGAACTAAAAGGTTCCTTCAGCCCATGGTTGTCTGCATTTCCACCGCGGTCTAAAGTCCCGCGAAGATTAGGCAAATTAGCCCACTGACGTATGAAAAAGCGACGTTGTCGTCGGTTCATCTGTCATATGATTTCTTCTGTAACCCCATACTACCACCGAAGTAGCCTACATTATTTTCTAATAACCGGGACAGCCCGGAGGGGTTTATTCCACTTATATACAACGGGTTATACAACAATGACTATATATGGTTACTTTTGTATTTATTGATTTTCATATATCCTCTCAAACACATCCATTATGTTTTTATGCGAACATTCGCTTTCATGTCTTGACATCCGAAGCGACAGAATGCATTCACATTTCTGCTGTTGTTGCCAGTTATACATATAAAACATGCACACGTTGTAAACAATTTTCTGTTTGATTACTTTCTCGTCGTCAATTCCATATAGGCTAATCGCAAAATGACAAGAATAGAACGAAAACTCGGACTTGCGTGAAAATTTTAATTAGTAGTAGTACAGCCACCGTTTGCTTTCCTTCGAAGTTACTGCTAGCCGAGCAGCGAAGTGTGCCCTCCAGATGCGAACCATGCACCATAAATTAGTCCATAGTCTTCCTGGTCTTTTCGTGGAATTGAAAAATGGCAGTAAAATTGAGTAAAATTACGGCAGTCTGAAAAAGCTAAAGGGACGATTACTAGAATTTACCTGTTATTTTACCCTGACAAAAAGTGCGGAAGGTGATTTCCAGTTTGCTTGTACTGTATCATCAATGTTAATTACGCAGAACTACCGCATACCTCACATAACTGTATCAAACGTTTTGAGTCAATTACAACGGGCTAACAAAGAAAATCCGGAAGAAAATATTCAGCAACCGAATTAATCCGTTGAATGTTTTGGTAGCCTACGTAATATGCTGTCCCAGCACGAATGCTTAGCATTTTATAAAACGAATACTAAAGCAAGAAAAGAACAGAAGAGCACACGTTATAATTCCAAGACGTTGGCAGGCTATAACCAAAACTAGGCTACTGCGCCGCATAACATACAAGTTTGATTTGAAGTTATTATGAAAATAAATTGGTTTGCGGCTACATATTTTCAAACATGGCGGGTAATGGCGGAAAATAAATACAAAAAAATGCTGCGAGTACTCGACCAATCAGAAATGTTCAGCACTGCAAGCTGCACCCAAAAGGTTCCTGTACTTTCGGAAAGTACTACCCCCCGAGCAGGAACCTTTTGGGGGGTAAAATAAAGCCCCAGGAACTAAATTTAGACCCTAGTTCCTGCGGTGGAAACGCATTGAGTTCCTCAAAAGGTTCCTAGTTCCGGGGTAAAGTTCCTGCGGTGGAAACGCGGCTATACACCCGAGTGATTATTCATCACCTCACTCAGGAGCTGAGAAACTCACACACACCTGAGGGATTAGCTATTTATTACCTCACTCAGGAGCAGAGAAACTCACACACAGCTGAGTGATTATTGCATCACCTCACTCAGATTTCTCACTGTGTATCTCTGTATACAGGCAGCACCGCTGATCTTTCCCTGTGAATCGGTCATGTTTCTGTGTTTCTGTTTTTTCCTTTTTTGGGCCACCACATGGCAGCACTTCAGTTTTGTAGTTCAGTTCATTTTCCCTTATTGCTTTTTCCTGTGTTTAATTGTATTATTGTTTTCAATTATTCTATTATTGTTTTCTGGGTTTGTCTCGTTATCCCTTCCCTCTCTGGTTTGATTGTGTTTTGAGTTCACCTGTGTCTTGTTATCTTCGTGTCTATTTAAGTTCTTGGTTTGCCTGACTTGGGTGCTGGTTCCTCGTGTGTTTCCGCCTGCGTATATGTATCTGCCTGCTTGTGTTCTTGTGTTCTGCCTGCCTTGTGTTCCGTCTGCCTGTGTTCTTCCTGCCTGCGTTTGGACCTGCCTGTGTTCTGCCCTGTCTGTGTTCTGCCCGTACTGTTTCTGTTCCCTGTGTCTGTTATGCTTCTGTGTTTTCAAGAGTTTCAAGTTCTGCTTGTTTTGAGTGTTTTGAGTTCCATTACGTGTTTTCTGGTTTTTGAGTTTTCTTTTGGAATTGCCCCCTGTGGCCTTTTGTTTTATCTGCTTTGTTTTGTAAGTAAAGTCTTTATTTGAATCTACATTTTTGAGTTTTGTGTTTTTCCCACTCTGCGCCTGGGTCCTAACCCCCATATCATGACAGAATCTCTGTATACAGACAGCACCGCTGATCTTTCCCTGTGCATCTCTGCATGCAGGCAGCACTGCTGATCTTTCCATGTGAATCTCTGTATATAGGCAGCACTGCTGATCTTTCCCTGTGAATCTCTGTATACAGGCAGCACTGCTGATCTTTCCCTGTGAATCTCTGTATACAGGCAGCACACCTGATTTTCCCCTGTGAATCTCTGTATACAGGCAGCACACCTGATCTTTCCCTGTGAATCTCTGTATACAGACAGCACTGCTGATCTTTCCCCAGACTTCCAGTTTCCAGTTGATGCACTTGTTTGTTTCACTGCCTTTTATACGTCTCTATTTTAGCATCTATTACTGATTTAATCTCAACTGGACTCGACTTCAGGATTTTTGGGTTTTTACTTTGTAAAGCACCTAGATTTTCTCACAAGGAACCTCTTTGCCTGTTTTAATTACATCAATTTCCCTTTGGCACTACACACCTTTCCAGGAGTCATGACCTAGTCTCCAGGCTGCCATGGTTGTGTCAATCTGAGCCAGAGGGTAATGGAATTAGAGAGCAGGATTTCTAAACCTGACCAAATCAGAAAAGATGCTGCTTGATTCTCTGGTAATTACCACCAACAGGGAAACAGCCCTGTAGGCAGGCAACGCAGGACTGTAAACTACAGGCTCTGAAGTAAGCAATGCCACCCCTCAGCCACCAGAGAACCCAGCTGTAGGGGATACACAATGGAACTGCTTGAGGGTAGACTCAGCACCCTGCCTTGTTTTACCCCACTTGTACCGGGGCCGTGGATCACAGTGAGGGGTCACAAGAAAAGAGGGCCCTCTTGTCCTCTTTTTGCCTCAAGTAAATTAACATTTTAAGAACAAATTCCAGGATTTGGAGGGACTGCCATCACATTAACACCGCCCTCAGTGGCATTCTGAACCCCAAGCGTCCAGCTCTAGCTGCACATCTGTGGGCATATCACATCATCAGCTCCAGTGGTGGTTCTTCGTGCTGCTTCAAAAACAGGGAACTTCAGCGCACATTGTGCTGCCCCCCTGTCAGTCTGATCAGAGCCAAAACACTCAGTCACCCTGGTGTCTCTATTTGCAAAATTGATTCCTCTCTATTCACTCCTACACCACAACATACCGCTGCTACGGAAGTCCACATTGGCATAAAAAACCTAAGATTCCAGCAGTCCAATATTACTGAGTCTTTTAATTTGGTTCACCATGCATCTGGCTCAACTCACATCTATGGCCACACTTTGGACCTTGTGTTTGGTCTTGGCCTGGGTTTACATAATATTGTTATGAAAGGCCTTTTTATATCTGATCTTCAGTGTGTAATGTTTAACACTGTGTTCCAGGCTGCTACTAAACCTCATCAATTTCTTCTTAATGAACATGCCCAAAAAAGCCTGAACATTTTCCTTCTGTTTGTAACAAGTGTTGCAGTCCTTCTCCCCACAAAACCACCTCTGTTCTCGGATGCACACGGGTTTTATTGCAGTCGGTTGAAGGCCGTACATACACAAACAAAAACTAAAACAAACCAAACCAAACCAAACCAAACCAAAACACACAAGAAACGGAAGCACTCAGCATTGCTCCCGCGTACGTCGCATTCCAACGCCCCGGTCTCATTGCCGGCAGAGCATATAAACAATTAGCAATTAATTGTGATTGCACACACCTGGGTTGCAGTGTCAGCTGAACCTCCCCCTCTCCGCCCACAGATGGCGTCCTAACCACACCACCCCTCCACACTGTTTTACTAAAGCTAGTGACAACACACCCAATCATTCAGATACTAATGATCTTTTTAAGTTGTTTTAATCAGTTATGCACTTCTCTTTTAGATTATGTTGCTCCTTTTAAAACCCTGTCAAAGTATACTATTAAAGCACCCCCTTGGATTATTGATGATATTCGTAGCCATAAAAGTGTATGTAGGAGGATTGAGCGCAAATGGAAGATGAAGGAATTACTATCATCCTACAGTTACAAAGTAAAACATGCAAGAGGCCGATACATTACCTAGTTAATCACTGCAAACCCAAAGAGATTTTATTAAACCCAAACCCAAAACTCCAGATTATTATTTAAAACCACTGTTCACCTCACAAACCCTTCTACCCCTACTGCTTCATCTGCAGCCGATTGTGAAAAGCTTTTGTCCTTTTTTCTTAATAAGATTTGCCTTATCAGAGTTAATATTACTAATGTGCCTTTGTCTTAATTTGTTTAACCATTTTAAGCCAATCTCTCTGCATACTCTAAGAGAGATTGCGTCAAATATGAGACCTTTCACCAGTCCCTTTATATGATTCCCACAAAACTTCTTAGAGAACTTATGGAGGCAAATGTCCCCAGTTTACTTTCCATTATTACCAGCTATCTATCTTCTGGATGCATCCCAGACTATTTTAACACAGTTTGTGTTCTGCTTCAGTTGAAAAGAGCTGGCTTGGATCCCTCTGTTTTAGGAATTTTTAGATTATATCTAAATTATGTTTTATTCCAAAAATTCTGGAGAAAGCTGTTTTTAAGTCTTAGAGGTGCTAAATAGCAAAAATATCTTATAAAACATAATACATTTCAATCCGGTTTTCGCCAGTTGCACAGCACTGAAACGTCCTGTCTTAGGGTCACCAATGATTTATTGATGGCTGCTGATACAGCAGACATTTCCGTTCTTGTGTTGCTTCGCCTTAGTGCAGCCTTTAACACCACTGATCATGCTATTCTGATCAATAGACTAAGACAGTGGGTTGATACCTCTGGGACTGTGCTAGACTGGTTCTCTAACTATATGTCAAACAGGCAATACTTTTGCATCAGTTGGTTACTTTAGGTTCTCAACTTCAGTGATAACATGTGGTGTAGCTCAAGGCTCTATTCATGTACCAGGACTGTTCTCTATATTTATTCCACCTCTAGGCCATATTATCTATTTTCATGATTTCTCATATCATTGCTATGCAGACAACAGCCAGCTGTACCTGTGCAAAGCCAAATGATAGGAGCATTAGCTTACAAGACTACTTAGCAGAGGATACAGACTGGATGTCTCAAAAGATTTTTACACCTAAACTGACAAGACAAGACAGAAATCCTTATTTTTGACCTTGAACACGTATCTGAACAATTATATCCATTCCTTGGTCCCCTAGCTCCAAACATCAAATCTTCATCTAAGAAATGGTGTAATCTTTGACTGTAATTTAAACTTTGAACAACATACAAAAATAAATTGATTTAGGGATGTTTTTACCAACTCACACATGCTTTTATATTGTCTCATCTCGACAACTGTAATGCACTGTTTACATGGCTTCACTGTCACGCTGTAGCTCAGCTGCAAGCTGTTCAGAATTCTGCCGCAAGGCTATTGAACAGGAGAAAGCTGTAATGGCCCCTAGGCTCTGGAACAGCCTTCCATACAATGTCAGATCTGCTGATGCAGTCTCTGCTTTTAAAACTAGCCTAAAAACCTTTTATTTTTTTATAATAATAAAACGGCTTTCTGAATTGATTGACAGCGATTTGCCAATCTTTTCCCCTTTTTGATTGCTGGGTCTTAACGCTACTGTTTTATCCTTTCCTTTTATTGTTTTTTAAATTGTGTTTTACAATGCTTGTTTTTTCTCTTTGTTTCATTCTTTGTGTTTTATTTGTGCCTTTGGTATACTGCTATTTTATTTTCTGCTTTTATTGCACTCCTTGTGTTGTCATTTTTTACCTTATTCTTTTATCTGCTGTGGAAGGCACTTTGTGCTCAATGCTTGAAAGGTGCTATATAAATAGAAATTATTACTATTATTTTTAATTTTTTATTTATTTATTTATTTATTTATTATTATGAACAGGCTCACAACAGTAGCAGAAAAATCTGAAAGTCTCAGGAAATGCTTGTGGGCTGGGGCAGCAAGGTATTGAAGGAAGGTGTTGTAAGCTGTGGTCGTAAGCACTCACAGAGGGCACCAGGGGGGATCTATAGGGTGATAGGGGTGGCAGCGGCCACCCCCTCCATGGGGTTTGCCAGATGAATTGCCACTCCACCTTCCCAGTCTCAGAAAATATAATGCAAAACTTAATTCAGCACCATGTGACTGTACTGACTAAACTCTTTGCCCCTTTGTGCAAGCCCTCTTGCCAGGGTGCCAGCATCCTGAGATTGCTCAACTCATTCATTATTCAAGACATTCATAACTCCTGCAACCATTCTATCAATGGAAACAACAAACTCTGAGTTATAGTTTCATTAGTATGCAATACAGTACAACAATGCCACATACTAAGTTTCTATATGCCACCAAACAAGCACGACAAATTGGACAATAGTGTCTTTTTGGGAGTTCATAAAAATATTCTTTAAACCCTGTAAAATTAGTATTCAATCACAGCAACATAAAACCAAAAATAGGCTGAAAGTATGCCAAAGTAGCAGTGAAAAACGCTGCTCACTAATTATCAAATAACAGCAAAATCAGTGAAATTCTTGTGTAATTATACCACATCATTCTGCAATCAACATGAGCTACTAAATATGGAATAAATACAAAATCCAACAAAACAAGATTTTTTTCAAGATTCAGTGGTCATTTATTGTCTTGGACAAACCATTTGTGAAATATTCACTCATTTGTGATGGCTGTTCCACTTCAGACATAGCGGTGTGTAAAACCAGACTTGCTGTTTCTGCCACTGTGGCCCATTCTAGGGGGGTATTTCATGAAGCAGGATTACTGAATTAGCTGGATAACTGTGCTGAGTGAAACCCGATGAGAAAAACAATTTCATATAATAAAGATTTCATGATGTGAGTGGGATACACTGATCAGAAATATCTGGGTGTTCGTCACTTAAGTTGCAGATGCCACGTATTCTGTGACTATCCCCTTTTTTTTATTTCTATGATTTCATGGAAGTTTTGGATGGTAATTGTCAACCTTAATGTGGCCTATGGTGTTATAGGCCTAAGCAATTTAACAATACCCTATTGCCAAATGTTGGGAGAAATAAAGTGTGACAATGCATACAAATTCTGGAATGCGCTGGGACCAAGATTCTCATCCTTCTCAGCTGTTGCAAACAGAGGTTTGACAGCCCCCATCAATAGTGTTGATACCCAGTGCTCCTTCCCACATCAGTGACAACAGGCGCTCATCAAAGATTCAAATCTCGCAGAGTATAACATATTGTACCAAAACAAACTTTAACAAAAAAACCGGACACAAGGTAACTGTGTTTATTTTAGAAATGCGATTTGATTTTATAAATTAAAGGCAAAAAAGCATGCCCTTTCTTTCTGTAATGGACCGAATTACGTGATTACATGCACCAGCCTATCAATGTATTTCACTCCTCAGTTCCAAGTGGCACCGGCAACTGCTTGTTGATTTTATTTTAAACTTCGAGCATGTGTTACTGTGGCTACATTTGTGCATGTTATTTCAAACTTTTCCCACTGCTGTGAGTATTGTCCATGACAAAACGCACCCAGCTTTACTATTCAGTAATCTGTGGTATTTCCCCCTCAGAATTCACCAGAAATTATCAGCTGTTCTTTTAGAAAATGTCTTCCATGAGGGAGGAGGGGTGGGGGGGTATTGGCATTCAGTGCATTGCATTATTTCTTTTCATACAGAGCCAGTCATGTTGGATGCTGTTATTTTTGAAGTTTACTTAGTGTTCAAAAGGGTATATGGTGGGTACACATATACAGACATTTAAAGGAAGGATCTTTACTGAGTGAGGATGTACATAATTTGTATGAATACAATGGATTGATATATGATATCATATTACAGGTACATCATTGTGATGCTTGTTTTGTGTTTCCTTTTTTAATTCACTAATTTATATTGAGGATGGCTGATCAGAAGTCACCAAAACATACCTTTTCTTTGGGTGTTAGAACTCCCTGTTAAATTTTCTATATCTGCGACTGGAGGTGACCCTTACCGTACAGTACATAATGAGATAAATGCTAGTTACAGACACTCAGCCAAAGGGGTTACCTACTCATAATCACAGGCCATTCACCAGAGTTACTTCCTATAACTGGGACAAATACACACAGTCTAAAAGAAGTGTGATACTGGTTTACTTCAGGTTTCCTATATTCTATTGCGCTTAAAATAAATAACAAAATTTTTTTCCATAAGCAGTGACTCAGCAATTGCAACAAATTTCTATCCGTTTCTCTCCAGCTTGTTTTCCTTAAGACATAATGATTAATTGAATTTAAAAGAGTTTTGAGGGTTAGAAAGGGTTCACTAGGCTGGGATCTGTGTCTCATGACTCTCTAGTGACTCCCACTGGTTGATCGGTTGTGCACAGTCTGCTTGGTAAAGCTGCACCTCTGACTCATGTCTGTTTAAGCTTGGCTTATGGGCTTTGTTGTGAAAAGAAGTAGCAGGCGACATCACATGCTTCGGAAGGGAGTGTGCTTATCTACACTGCAGTATCAGCTGTGGAAATTGCAGCATGTGTTGCAGCTATATACAATTGAGAAATCCAAATTCGGGAGAAAATGGGGGGAAGCATCAACATAACTTCAATATTTATCAGTGTTAAGGCTGAAACATTCTAAGCTCTATTTCAAACTGCAGATGAACAGACTGAAGACTAACCTTTCATGTTAATGCCACTGTGATAGTCATCACTACATCCACATGAGGGTGGAATGCATTACTGCTTTAATTTGCATGTTTATTTCAAGTAATCTGTTCTGGGCTACATTGTACTGAAATGAGTCAGTTCTGTGGGGCTATACTGCATTGGGTCTGTTATGATCTGTATGGCTGTAGTGTATTGGGTCTATTATGTTCTGTGTGTCTGTACTGGATTGGGTCTGTTCAGTGTGTCTGTACTGCATTGGGTCTGTTCTGTTCTGTATGGCTGTACTATTGTGTATGTTCTGTTCTGTGTGGCTGTACTGTATTGGGTCTGTTATGTTCTGTGTGTCTGTCCTGGATTGTTCTGTTCTGTGTGTCTTTACTGCATTGGGTCTGTTATGTTCTGTGTGTCTGTACTGGATTGGGTATGTTCTGTGTGGCTGTACTGCATTGGGTCTGTTCTGTTCTGTGCGGCTGTACTGTATTGGGTCTGCTATGTTCTGTGTGTCTGTACTGGATTGGGTATGTTTTGTTATGTGTGTCTGTACTGGATTGGGTCTGTTCAGTGTGTCTGTACTGCACTGGGTCTGTTCTGTTCTGTGTGGCTGTACTGTATTGGGTCTGTTCTGTATGTCTATACTGGATTGGGTCTGTTCTATGTGTCTGTACTCAATTGGGTCTGTTCTGTGTGTCTGTACTGCATTGGGTCTGTTATGTTCTGTGTGTCTGTACTGGATTGGGTATGTTTTGTTCTGTTTGTCTGTACTGGATTGGGTCTGTTCTGTGTATCTGTACTGGATTGGGTCTGCTCTGTGTGTCTGTACTGCATTGGGTCTGTTCTGTTCTGTGTGTCTGTATTGCATTGGGTACGTTCTGTTTTGTGTGTCTGTACTGGATTGGGTCTTTCTGTTCTGTGTGTCTGTACAAAATTGGGTCTGCTCTGTTCTGTGTATCTGTACTTGACTGGGTCTGTTCTGTGTGTGTGTACTAAGGCTGTCAAAAGTGCCATGAAATTGAGTTTAAATATTAGCTTTTGTAATTAGTTAGCATTTGAATATATTAGAATATAATTTGCCAATAATTAACAAAAATAAGCTGCTTAATGTCAGGCGCAATATGCACGTGACGCTGCGCGCTATTTTCCACAAGCAGGCAGTAGAATAGAGGACATCAGTGAACTTTCATACTAGGTTACTACATCTGGGGCCTCATTTATAAAACGTATTTTAGATAAACTGTGTGGCGCGTACGTAGAAAATCACATCAAAGTAGTGATTTATAAAATTTCAACATGACTCGATTTGACCGTGGAAACGGCTGTGGCTGTACGTCAGGTGTTCACTTGACTTATGCACGCAAGTTAATTTTATAAATGAGCCCCCTGCAGTTTCCATAGCCTACTGCGCAAATGAATAAAGCACTTTCTCGTGGATGTAATTTGTCACAACTCTGCATTTATTAATCACAATAATAGGGAAATGATTGTTTATAGGAAATCCCTGTTTATTTCTTAACACAAAAACTATTCAAACGGCTAATACCTGTAGCCTAAAACAACATAAATTACTTACTTGGTTTAGTTTGTTTAACTTCTTTCATCATCAAATATTATCAAAATCTTCAGAACAGAAAGAAAACATAGCCTGCTATGGGAACATTATTTAGCCTAAATTGTTAGCTGACCAGTAACGTTAGCACAGGAAATGAACTTCGCGTGCATGAACATGATTCGCCGCATGAAATTAAAGCCTACAAAAGGTGGAATCAAAAACACGGGATCCAAAACTAATATTCGAATGCTCAAATTTAGGTTCGAACTTTCGAACTTCGAGTATTTTTTGACAGCCCTAGTGTGTACTGCACTGGGTCTGTTCTGTTTAGTGGGACTGCACTGGATTGAGTTTGTTCTGTTCTTTGTTTCTGTAACTATATTCTGTGTCAGTACTGAAATGGGACTTGTGTCCTGTGGGCCTGCAGGGTGGAACAGCATGACTCATTACTGATTCACTCCGCCCCCACTCACTGACAGCACATTGACATACTTTTAAACAAATTTACAGGATAAAAGAACTGCACCACACACCCACACTGGCCTTGCCGCGTGTCTGTGTAGAGCAGGGATACAGCCACTGACGGATGGAAAGAAGTGTGTGTGTGTGTGTGTGTGTGTGCGCTGGCGTGCATGTGTGTCTATGTGTTGTATGTGTGGGTGAAACATACACACACACATGGGAGGATCACAGGGTAGATGCGTCCATGCTCAAGCCGTTCTGCCAGAAGCTCTGTGTATTAGGGAGATGGAAGACTGTATGTATGTTTAGGTGTAGAGGACAGAGACTGATTTGCGTAGGCAGGAAAACAGCTGGCCTGAAAGGCCAGAACAGTTTGCTGCCCACAATCTCTCTGGCATTCAGAATTACACTGGATACCATCACAATGTGGGTGGGGGGATGAGGACCTTGCCACCACCCAGCATATCCCCCACTAATCTTCACTAAATATTCCCTTCACATTTTCCTCAAGGAGTAGGGCAAGGGGTGGCAGGCGGGGCACCTGAGACACAGGGGTCAAAATAGCAAGAGTGCCGGAGAAAGAAATCCGCTCTCTGGCACCTGGATAATGGCAGTACTGAGCAGTCAAGGACATGAACTCACTGTTCCAACTGACAACCACAGCACCAGCCAGTTACTCCAAACATATTTCATGAGGTTAATAATATTAACTCAATTTAAATACATATTTAAAAAGCAAAAAGCGTAAGAACTTGTCAGTAAGATTATTGATAGATTAAAGCTTCTCTCTCAAAAGGTGTGAGTGTGTGACAAATGTCAAAATTCATTGTCATATGAAACCCTACTCAGGACATCCAATGCAAGAGAACATTTTCAACGTACAAAAATGCCAAGTCACTCACACATACAAAGCACTGTCTATAACTCATTCATTCAAACTGGCTAAATCTAGGCCTGCCATTAAAAGTATTGATATCAAAATGACGTCAAGTTACTGTACTACAAATAATATAGGCTATCTTGCCTCACCGAAATTAAAGAAGCTGTATTCCAAAGCAATGCGACCCAATGTTTTCAAAATTGTTTCAAAAGTCGCTTTGCGGCTTAGAAAATAACAGTAGTACAAGAGAAATGAGGACAGATGATGAAATTGAGTAGTTGAAACAATATGTTTTTATCAGAATGGGCAAGTAGGTGAATTCTGACATGATCACAGGCTACAGTGCAAAAAAAATAAAGTGACCATGAGCAAGATGAGTTTCCTTATTGAACGGTATGTAAAACAGACGGTATTACTCATTATTTGTTTAAGTAACATGTTGAAGTAACATGTAAAATTGTGTAGGAAAACTGTTGTATAAATGTACTTTTCTCACATTCAGTACTAGCAGTTATAATTATGAATGAGTCATGTTTTTAAATGTAATGTTTCAATGGGGTGTTGCAGACAAAAAAATCAATACATTTACCGTCATGATATGCATATGGCTGGCCATGAGTGACTTTTTGTAAACATATGCATTGAAGATTCTGATATTTTTATAAGTGCAAAAGCAATAGTTCAAAAGCAAAAGACAATTATCTATCCATTATCTATACCCACTTATCCTGAGCAGGGTCGCAGGGGGTGCTGGAGCCTATCCCAGCGTGCATTGGGTGAGAGGCAGGAATACACCCTGGACAGGCCGCCAATCTATTGCAGGGCACACACACCATACCTTTGGGAAATTTAGGGTCTCCAATCGGCCTCCCTGCATGTCTTTGGACTGTGGGAGGAAACCGCAGTACCCAGAGGAAACCCACACGGACACAGGAAGAACGTACAAACTACACACATAAAGGCCCCAAGCCGAGATTCAAACCTACAACCTTCTTGATGTGAGGTGATAGTGCTACCCACAGCACCACCAATAGACAATTATTAGTTAGCAAATATAAGTGGAATGTTGGTTTAAGATATGAAAAGATCGGCCTGAGGGCAAGGCGGGATTTGATCGTCTGACCTTGCGCTTTCCAGTCAAAGACATTAGCAGTGCGTCACCGTCAAGAAGCTCTGCCAAGGCGTGAATGCGAGGACTGAACGTGTAGACGGTATGTCATAATGCAGTCTACACGTTCGGTGAACGCCAGGGAGATATGGTGCAAAAGCAATAGCTGAGTAGTAACAGACAATTATTTGTGAGCAAATAAGCATATACAAGAAATTTTCTTCAGGTGGAATTTGACTGTGACTCAATGATCCACAGACCGCGACATTACCACTGAGCCAAAGGTGACTAGTTGTAGAGACTGGTAATTTTCTTGGGGAAAAAGATATCCATTTTGCGTGTGTTTGTGACTTTTTGATTGGCTGGTGTAGGTGAAGGATTGGCTTGTGTATGTAAAATGACCAATGGGGAGACATATTCTTTGTGGGCTAGGAGCATTTCTGGCAGGAAAAATAAGAATAAGAAGGAGAAAACACAAAATACCCTTAGTTTGGGGCTTTATTGTGAGACATGTGAAGTTGTTTATGAATTTGGTCTGTTGAAATGGGGTCAGAATGTACAGAAATTCATGTTTTTAAAGGCTGTTGCGGTTATTTCTGTGGGGAACCCTGAAAAGTGCCAAACACTCGGTGCTATATAGGTATGGGCCATGCTGCCCCGCCAAGGCGTAACTTAGCGGGATGGCATACCTGCCATCTCAATTACACTGCCCAATTACTCTTACCATCTTTATGGAATAATTCATGCTGCTAAAATTGCTATTTTCAATATTTTCATATTGGAGGATGTGTCCTCAACAGAGGAGAAGACTTTTTTGATTATGAAGAATCATGTTGAAATTTGACTTACATGAAGCATTATATAAGCAATTATATAAAATGTAATGACTTGATAAATATAGTTCACTAAGTGCTGGATGTTTACACTTAATAGCCAATGTATCTAATTGTACACTGTTTCACCTCATTCAATGTATCAGTTGGAATGCAAGTAAAAGGGTATGGACAGCAGCTGCAGTAATTAAGTACATTAAGGGATTAAAGAACCTCTATTTCTGTTTAACTGGTCCCCATGGTCAGTCTTAGAATGGACTCCCTAACCTACACTTAGCTATAACTGGAAGTTTTCCATATGACGACTGAATGAATCTCATACGCTGGACCAACAGCACTTTGACTCATGTATTAGACTTAATATTATTGAAGACTGTACTTGTACCTCTTCCCGACTGGTCGTATTATTAAATTATAAAAAGGAGCTCCTGAATGTCGTTTGTTATCTTTATCTTCAGCACCATCATTTTTGTTAAGAAATTCCTACAAACACAGAGTCTAGAAGAGTCGCAAAAAACCTGAATAGCATGCCTTTAAGCTTTTTACCCAAATAAAGACACAACCCTGGACCAATCAGCTTACTGGAAAATAGCATGTGCATTCCAGGAGGATTCAGTTTGTGAAAGAAAAATCCGTTCATAATTTAAAATGAAAATTGAGTCTGTGCAAAAATAATGGCATAATTCAAAGTCAATGCACTTTATCTGACAATTTGAAAATTTAAATGCAGTCCATTTGACTTTTCATTTTCCATACATACACTGCATGAACAAAAGTCTCTGGACACCCCTTGGTCTGGGATTGTTTTTCATGGTTTGGGCTAGGCCCCTTATTTCCGGTGAAGGCAAATCGTTTTGCCACAGCATACAATCAAATTCTATATGATAATTTGCTTCCCCAACAGTTTGGGGAAGGCTCTTTCCTGTTTAAGCATGACAACACCCCCCGGCACACAGCAAAGTCCATATTCAAATAGTTTTGTTGAGAACTTGACTGGCCTGCACACAGCCCTGACTTAAACCCCATCCAACACCTTTGGGATCAACAAAGTCTCTCATATGGAACCTTGTCAAATGCCTTTTGGAAATCTAAGTATATAATATCATAAGCCTTGTTATAATCAAAACACTTGGTAGCTTCTTCAAAAAATATCAGAAGGTTTGTCAGGCATGACCTTCCCTTGCGAAAACCATGCTGACTATACCTTAGCGTGTCGCTATTTTCAAGAAATATTTACAACTTATCTCTTATAGATTCCAGTATTATATATGTGATGAAAGTTACACTGACAGGCCTGTAGTTTCCAGGATCAGTATGATCCCCTTTCTTATATATTGGTATTATATTACCTTGCTTCCAGTCCTCAGGTATTTCTCCAGTTTCTAAGGACTGTCTAAAAATAACCGCCAGTGGTTTAAAAGTGATCTCAGCTAACTAAGTACCCTTGGGTATATGCCATCAGGGCCAGCTGCTGGACCACAACAGCAGGGCCAGCCCTATAAATGCGAATGTCTGTGACTGAGTGACTCAGTGAGTGATGAAGTTACACCATTGGTCGGCTGAGTCATGAAGTTATACCATTGGTCGGCCGGATCGGATGAAGTGTGTT
The DNA here is from genome assembly GCF_018555375.3 of Anguilla rostrata. Lineage (NCBI taxonomy): Eukaryota > Metazoa > Chordata > Actinopteri > Anguilliformes > Anguillidae > Anguilla > Anguilla rostrata. Next base: position 44,379,286 of record NC_057936.1, on the reverse strand, counting down.
AGGTCCAGCCATACACTAGGTTTTGACCTGGTCTTGTTTATCCTCTATTTCAATATCTGATAAGACATTCTGAGTACTGAATATGCCTTCCAGTCTATTAATAACCTCTTTTATAATAAAACTCTCAACAAAATAACTATTTAAGGCATCAGCAATATCTTTATTCTAAGAAAGAAATTCTCCTTCTTCATTCCTGATGCACATAATATCCTCTTTGACTATCATTTTCCTAATACAGTACTGAAAGAAACGTTTGCAGTGTTGGGGCTACTTTGAAAGCATAGCTTTGCAAGCTACCAATTACTTCACACTGGAAGAAGTTGAATTACAGCAAAGCTACCATAGGGAGAAATCTAGTTTGGTTAACTAAAGCTACTTAGAAAAAGTAGTTCAAACAAAAAAATTTAATTTAAATAAAATTGTATGCTGCTACAATATTAACCTTAGGTGGCAAAAGAACAGCAAGCCAACCTCAGCCTAGCCAGACCTTCATTTGAATGATTCTGGTTAAGCTATTCATAGTATTGGATTGATTGCAGACAGCTTGGTCAGCAAACACAGGTGATTGTAATCAAATAGAAGGTGATTATCATGAAAGACCGGTCCCTTACATTGCGGCATATTGTATGGGTAGCAAAACACATCATGAGAATAGTATGACTAGGTCAGCTAACGTAAGCTAATGTTTGCTTTATGTCAGCAAACCTGATATTAGCTGGTTAGCGACATGTTCGTTTTTGATATTTGATAGAACATAATTGTTGTCAGACGAACTAACGCTACAGACTTTAATTAGACTAACGTTAACATTCACTGAATTAAATCACTTGCCTGTATGTAACATTACAATGTGGCTAACTTATCTAAACCTCGTTAAATTGGCTAGCAAAGTCAATGTTAATACACTCACCTTTATATGTGTTCTCAGATTTATGTTTGACGTCTTTGCAGTAGAGAGTGTATTTACTCTCAGCTTGCATAGCTCACAAGTAAAAACGTAGGTTTTGTCAGTGGAGCTAGTCAGTGTCATGTATTTGCTTAAGTATGGCCATGGTGATTCTTCCTCAGGCTGAGATTCGGGAGGTTTATCCATGATGACGCTGTCGCTGTGTGAGCACTGAGCAACGCCCGCCCTTTTGCACATGCATTACACAAAGGTCAAGTGTGTGGTGGTGGCTGCCTGATGAATGCATTGCCTGGGTATGCCTTCACAGCGGTCAGGATGAAAGAAAAAGGGGGCGGGGCTGGTCAAAGGGGGTTCAATTACAGTAGAGAAGCAAAGGTAAAATAAAAAATCATTCCTTTCCTTTTATGGCCCAAAATTGTTTGTAGTTTCAGTAGTTAACTACACAAAAAATGGCAAAAAAGTAATTTAACTACTTGAATCACTATGCAAATATGAATGTAGCTGAACTACCAGCAAGCTACTGCAAAATGTAGTTAAACTACTACTTTAATTACATGTAGTTCACTACTCCCCAACATTGCGTTTACGATTACTTTTTGGAGCTTGGGCAATTTGCCTTTCAATAGCCTGCGTATTCCAATATTCAGCCTTATTACACTCAGTGCTGTCATTTTTATATATCTAATACTGTTTTTTTTCTCAAACTCTTCTGTATGAAGCGATCGCTTCTTCTACTTACTTTTCCTTAACTTTGGAAGAAATAACCCTTTGAACCTGTCCCACATTTCAATCACAGTCTTGCAGTTAAGCAGTTTCACCCAGTGAATTTTACTAAAATTCTGAATTGTTGAAATTGGCTCGTCTAAAATAATAAATTCTGGCCATAGAGTAGGCCTTGTTAACTACAGAATGATCGACAGTCCCAAGTGGCTCAGTTACCTCTATGCTACAAATTCTGTCTGAATCATTACATAGCACCAGATCCAGATTGATTTTCCTCTTGTAGGCTGATTTATAAACTGTGCCAAAAAAAACAGATCATTTATAACATCAAAGAATTCTTCCTACTTTTTTACACCTTTTAATTAATATCAGGGTAATTGAAGTCACCCATAATAATAATCTCACAATCCTGACAAGCTTGTTTTATGTTTGCAAAGAGCATTTAGTTCACACTACTGGCTGAAGCTGGCAGCCGGTAACACAAGCCGACCGTAAGTCCAATTTCATGTTCCCCTATGAGCTTCATCCAAATATCCTCACTAGGCATGAGTTGATCAATTTCTGGAATTTTCTATACATTAAAATAATTTAAGTTTATACATTTTTTTTTACATAGAGAGCTAAACCCCCAACTCTCTTACTGGATCTACCCTTCCTGATGAGTTTGTACATATATTATATTCATCCTCATCTTCCAATCCCCAAGCCATGTCTCTGTAATCCCAACTGTGCATTGCCCCCAATTTCTCAAGTTCCAAAATTGTATTTTTTATACTTCTAGCATTTAAGCAAAGACATTTCACCACCCGTACTACAACCAGAGCCGGCCCAAGCCTTTATGGGTCCCTAAGCAGAATTTGATTTGGGGGCCCCCCACCGCCTCGGCGCAGCCAATACTATTGACTATTGTCAATGCTTGATCATTTGCACATCTACTGTAAATCTAACATACCCATTATCAATTTTATTAGTTGTAGGTGTTGTTTACAACATACCATCATGTCAGCCTGGCATGTTTTTATCCTTCTATGGTTTTTAATCTTAAAAGGTAGCAAACTCACAAGAGTGGTCTGGTGTTACTTGGCACTTTAATATTCAAAGTGATACAGCACTAAGTGGCATACTGAACGTGGTATACTGAAAAGTAACAAAATAAACCAGTAGGCAATGCATTTACTGTAAACAAGTTAACCACTTTAATTGCTTTTGGTTTAAAAAATTTGCAACGTGCAAAAGTGCAGAACAACAATCAACTACAATTAAAATCAAATAACTTAAATAAACAGTACCTCCCTCAGTAAAGTTTTCTTCTTATATGAAAAATAAATGTAAAAAACAGACAATATTAAATAAATTAAACAAATACTTAAATAATGACATAAAATGAACAGAGGAACCTGTAACAAGATAAAAATAATGGTTCAAGAATAAAACATAAAGCCGAATATGTTGTTAACTAGCTAGCTAACGTTAGCTAATAACATAGCCTAGCTAGCATGTCTTGTCTTGGGAAAGTTAACGTTTGATCCCTAAATAGACTTGACATCTTAAATCCACCTGTTTGTATGTATAATAGCAAGCTAGCTAACTAGCTATCTAGAGAAATTTTGATTTTAACAGGGGGGGGGAGGGGGGAATCTAGCTAATTAGCTAATCTAGCTGTTAGATTAAAATGAGCTGAACAGCTGAACATACCTTGACTGAACTGAAGGCTTGTTTGATGCATCTATCTATCCAGTGGAGTGTTTATGGTAAAATATTGTAATTAGTCAAGCAAGCATACATTTATTTTGCTGTTTTTTTCTCATCTTCTGTTTTCTTCTTTCTTTTCTCTGCTCCAGAAGGATATGTCCTTTTTTGCGACATTACTTTTTTGTTGCTTTTTCCATCAACGCAGAGGAGAGGACTGTAACCTAACGTCAGTCTGACTGACTGTGCTTGCATCAAAATGCAGTTAACGTTCGTTACAGTGCACATGAATGTGACACCAGCCCTGACAGAGGCAGCGGGAATTGATTAAACCAGTAGTATTAGGACGGAGTGTAGCACAGTGGGTAAGGAACTAGACTTGTAACCGAAAGGTCGCAGGTTCGATTCCCAGGTAAGGACACTGCCGTTGTACCCTTGAGCAAGGTACTTAACCGAAATTGCTTCAGTATATATATCCAGCTGTATAAATGGATACAATGTAAAATGCTATGTAAAAAGTTGTGTAAGTCGCTCTGGATAAGAGCGTCTGCTAAATGCCTGTAATGTAATGTAATGTAATGCTTTAAAAAGACTTCATTAGAGGTCACACTGTTATATAAGAAGCCCTGTCAGCTTCCATCCTGGCAGTCTGCACTTCTTTACCCCTTTTCACTTTCTGACCTCCCTGGCCCCCAAGTCCCTAATTTAAATAATCCTGAGCTACCCTAAGCATATGCTGGCCCAAGCAGCAGTACCCCTACGGTTCAGATGCAGCCCGTCATGCTTGTTCAGGTCACCTGTGTCCCAAAAAGAGTCCCAGTGCCCCATAAACCTGTACCCCTCTTTCCTACACCAGGTTTGTAGTCCATGTGTCAAACCTCCAAATAAAACTTTGCTTCCTTCTGCTTGCACATGGTACTGATAGTATTCCAGAAAAAAATACTGTGTAGGTTCTGCTCCTAATCTTTTCTGCTGGCTCCACAAATTTGTCCTGCAGAATTCAAACCTGCCCTTACCTGTGTCATTGGTTCCTATATTAACCATGACCACTGGATCCCTCCCCGCTTTGACCAGGAGCTTGTCCAAATGCTCCAGATGATCTCCTACCTGGGCACAAGGCAGGCAACACACCGTATGCCAGATCCACTTCCAGCAAGGGCTGGAATCAATTGGACACCACAACCTCTGGAGATGTTGCCCCTGTGCGGTGTGCACACCCTTTCCTGCACCTGCGCTATAACCCAACTATCTCTCCCTACATGCTCTGGATTCTCCTCCCTTCTCAGTTGTGGTGTGCACACAAATTCCTTAAAGGACATGCTACTCAGTTCCTGGAACTCTGCCAATTGTGAACTGTGGAGACCAAGAATCTTGCTCTTAAGGTACTCAACCAGTTCCCAATGGTGGCAGACAAACTGGGAAATCTCGGAAATCGCCTTTTTTACCCCATAACAATCACCCTATCTCTCTATGTCTAGAGTAAGTTACTGCCGAGATGAAGGCACCAAGACCACAACTTAAAAATGCACGGGTGGCTGCAGACAACTAGCAGCAGAACCCGAAGAGGAAAAATAAATAAATAAATAAATAAATAAATAAATAAATTAATTAATTAATTAATTAATAAAGTACTTGTAACTATCTAACATTAAGTGTTGAATAAGTAACACAAAAAAAATTACCCAGCGTGGAATTACTTGGGTTATAATCAACTAACTTAGCTAGCTTTTTACTAAATAACACTGACTGAAGGGAACTAGGAAATGTTTTAATTATATCTCAGAACAAAATACAGCCAAAATTTAGCCGAAATCAGATTATACATTTATAATGAACTACAGCTAATATTAGCTTGTAACAATAAGGGCAAACTATCTAACTGTACTGTCCTTTGCTCCATAGACATGGACTGCTTCAGCCCTGTTCCTCCCCTGCCTATGCCTTGATGCTGTCTGGTGCTCTAGATCCATCATCCGGCATCCATCATACATAGGATGTCTGCCACCAGCTGCTGTTTGTTCTGGGAATAGCCAGTGGTTCCTAGATCTCGGCCCCCTCCTGACTCGCTCTCACACAATCAGCCTGCAAATTAGCCGGCTCTTCTTCTGTGTATTCCGGCTCGAATCGATAGGGCACAACAATCCCATGATCAAAAACAAAATCTCCTTCGTCCTCAGACATTTTTGGTTTCGCTAGCTAGTAGTCATATAACACTATTTCTACGACCAACCTAATGTTATTGTCTGCAGGCACGCCCACATCAGAAGTTGCACAATGATATGCATCCTTGAGTTCGACACTAAACTGCCTGGGTCTACTTCCTGCATTTGTAAAGAAAAACAACAAAACAGCGTATGTATAAATATTAACATAATGAAATAACTAATTGAAAAATGAAGTGCGACACATTCATTAGAAGGACGATATCAGTCATGAGAAGCAGAAGTGTTATTAAGTGAAATTCCCCTTTAATGTTGTTTGTGTGGGTCGTAGAGTTATAGCAAAGTCGATTTAGGACGTAGAAAGTCTCTGGTTATAGTTCCATGGTGTGAATAGTGTCAAAGAAGGTTAGCTGACGTTGTTTGCTAGCTCAGAGATTAGCTCACTGAGCTAGTCTGCTGGCATTGCACACTTGCCAGCTAACGAGCTAACTGATGCACTTAAATTAATCTTTTATTTACTTTGGAAAGTTATGGTCATTATGATTGAGTCTTTGCCTCAGGTTTAATTAACTGACTGTGGGTCCTTTCTAAAACAGGTGTATTATATTGAAATCTGTGATTGTTCATTCTGAACCATTACTGCAATAGACCACCCAATGAATTAGGTTGCTTCTAAAGATAACATTGGCAAACCTCAATTCAATTAGAGTACACAAAGTGAAAGGGGTTGAATACTTTTGCAAACAGCATATTCCATTTTTCATTTTCTTAAAAAATATTTTGTGGTGTAAAACTCATGTTACGTACTAGTAATTCGTTAAAAGTATTGTTGTAAATATCATATATAGAAAAATATTAATGTATTAATTGTTACCCAATGAAATGAGTGATTTAGCAGGGGGGTTAAACACTTTTGCAAGGCACAGAATGCATGTCACATTCTCATTATGGGCTGAGCCCCCCTAAAGGTCTGATCCTAGAATCGCCCCTGGCTTAAATACAGCTTTAAAAAGCAAATTACCTGTTGTTAAACTGTGTTATTATTGATTTTATTGTAAAACTATTACTTTAATGCTTTAATATATCAACAGTAGCAGTGTCAGTGATCACAATTTCTCATGTGTATTTAACATTTTTACATGTGAATTAAAATATTCACATGTGAAAAGAAAATGTCTCATGTGTACTGGATGTTTCATATAATCTGCTTTTTTCACAAGTGAATAAAAATTTCCAGTTGCGAAAACAAAACATGACATGAAATCATGAAATTTTCATGCATGACTGACTTTTTCAAATGTTAACTACAATTTTCACATGTCAAAACAAAACATGTAGCTTGAAATAGCATAGGTTACATAGGTTTCCCTTTGCATGATCACACAACACACTGAAATTTAAAAGCAGTATTTTCTTTTACTGTCATAATGTATCCTATGTAGTTTTTTTCTATTTTGCTTTGGCATTGTAGATCACTAAATTATGTAACATTGAAGAGACAATATTTTTTAACCTCTAAAGAGCAATTAGCCTACTCATGATTGAGGGATATGAAAAAGAAAAAAGAATCCTAACCAGCAATTCAAACCCTGTCAGAGCAGCCAAAATGAGAAAGGAATTCCAGCAGAGAATTGCAGATAAATTAAATGCGTAATAAGATTTTATTCACTTAATTTAGTTAATTTAATTATGCAATATTTTAAATCCGTGCTAAGCCCCTGATATTAGGACTATTGTGCTTTGTCATTGTGTCACCTTACTGAAGCATTAAATTATATTATTGGTCATGACTTTCTAGGTCATGTGACAGCAGCTACAAAAGCACACAGCACCATGTCGAAGTCAACTATAAAAAAAAAATATCGCAAACAGGTAGCCTTATTATTGCAATTCTCGACTTAGAAGTGGCAATCTCGAAGATTTCCGTTTCGTTCTCTTTGTCGGTACCAATGGGTAATTGCAGGTGTGTTTTTGGACCTCACTTTCCAACTTGCGATATATAGTGACTTAACAGACATTTATTTTAATGAAAATCTTCAAGATTGCCACTTTAAATTAGGTAATGTACAAGTAAGTGGTTAAACTCCCAGGACATTGGGAAACACTATGAAAACATTTATTTATGATTGATTATGTAACTATTACCAATGTGAAATCCTCTTCCTCATCAAATTAAACTTAATAGTGTTTCCCCTCTCATGGTCAGAAAATTTGATGAACTCACTGATATGCCTTTTGAAAGCAAAATACACTTTCTTGATTGCTCGGTATACTGTGGCTTTGCTGATATTTTCAATTCTGTGGCGTTAATGATATTTTTCATTTTATTTCTTCTCTGCCCTCTCTGAATTTTTACTACTGTATTTATTGTGTAATCTTGCATCTTGTTTGCTTTGTTTTATTTATTCTTGTCCACAAGCACTTCGCATTTTATGTATGAAAGTTACCATACAAAGAAAGCCTATTAATACTTTCAGTGCACGCCAACAGCATATAAAAACGTGCGGATGTGAGGATGTGGTGACCAGTACACTCTGTGTCCCTGTTAAGGCTATGCTTCGCTCCTTGGAGTTGACATTGTGCATTCCTATGTATTGCTAGAGGAAATCCCTCATGGCCAAACAAGTAGCACTCAGAAAGAGAATCATCTGAGTGCCTGAAAAGGGCTCGGTTTTTTGGAGAAGTTCAGGGCAATCAGAGGACCACGCCTACTGGTTAAGTAGGCACATGCACCTGGAGTGCATCAATAATTAGTCCAGGTATTTAAATAGTGCTTTCTTGTCAGTAGGTGTCTGCGACTGAGGGACTCACAACCCGAGAGAGAGAGGAAGTTACCAGCAACAGAAAAGCTGATTCATAATTTTGGTTATTTTTGTCTTTGTTATTTTAGTTTGTTGTATTGATTTATTATTTTTTACCCGGATCTGATGAGGTGTTTTATTTATTTTTGTAATCCCGTCTAAATGCTTTTCTTACAATGATGGTTCCTTCATCGAAACAAACCTCTTATAAAATGTGTTCATTTCTGCTGTTCACTGTGTGGCTTATAGTACATTTATGTAACTCAGTGGCAAGAGTCGTACTGCCCCATCCAGCAGGGGAGTGCCAGAGAAGATGCAGGGGAGAGGCAGGGCATACTGCTCCATTTTGGCAATAGGGAGAACATGGAGGATGGAGCAGACATTTCTCAGAGAAGCTCAGGGTATGATGGGCTCAAAATAAATAAATGTGCTCAAGATTATGGAGATTGACAACCGAAGGCGAAACAAAGGTATGTGTACACACACACACACAGACACACACACAAACTATATTTTCTTATTTTGAGAGACACGTGGCACAGCACATGATGTATGCATTGGCTTCTGCACTTTGCGCCCATCTGTGCAATTGCAGTGCTATGTCTGTCCAACTATGGCTGTTGGTCCATCTGTCAGAGACACAAATACACACGAAGACACAAACACACACAGACACACACAAACAGATAGGTACACAGACTGGCATACATATGTTACAAACATACATATATACATACATGCAAACATACATAGTTATAAACATTTGTCCTCCTGAATATATGAATATACAGAGACTTGAATTGCTGGGTATCACAAACGCAAGCACACACACACACACGCACAATCACACACGCAAACACATATGTACACAGGTCTGAACTGAAAGCTGGTTCTACAGGGCTGACAGTACACTGACATTTCAGCTCATATTCGATCCAGTTCTATGCTGCATCACATCTGAGTCACTAAGCCAGCTGCCCACCATCCAAATTCTCTATCCCAGGTGGTGCTTGACCCACCGGAGTGAGAGAGAGAGAGAGCAAAATAGAGGTAATCTTGCTCATTGCTGCCTCCACCCTGTTGAAGGGCTTCCCACTGACGCATGTACATCAGTCATCAAAAAAGGCAGTGACTGCTAAAAGGTGACTAACACCATGTGTGTGGTCTCTACAAACGTAAGTCAGAGCAAATATGTCTGTGTATATGTGTGTCACAGTGTGTATGTGCGTGAAAGTGTGTTTGGTAAGCTGTTACTCTTAACCCGATGCATAAGCGAACTAAGCGCCTGCTTACGGCCCCCGTGGTCACCAGAGGGCCCCCAAGAGCACTTGAAATGTCCCACAAGAGAACCTGAAATGTTTTGTTTGTTGTTATATTATAGCCGTGTTTCCACCAAAATTACCCGGAACTTTTAGTCCCAGGAACTACTTTTCAAGGAACTAAAAGGTTCCTTCAGCCCATGGTTGTCTGCGTTTCCACCGCGGTCTAAAGTCCCGCGAAGATTAGGCAAATTAGCCCACTGACGTATGAAAAAACGACGTTGTCGTCGGTCCATCTGTCCTATGATTTCTTCTGTAACCCCATACTACCACCGAAGTAGCCTACATTATTTTCTAATAACCGGGACAGCCCAGAGGGGTTTATTCCACTTATATACAATGGGTTACCAACAATGATTATATATGGTTACTTGTTGTTTTTTTGTTTTTACCGATTTAATCACCTGGAATTGAAATATTCTTCTGCAGCCGTTTGGGCTTATTTTACCGTTGTCAAGCAAAACTGTCATTGGTAGTTGAACTTGGACCGTTGTTATGCAACAAATAGGATATAACAGGCCAATAGTCAGATTGTAACTGTTTTATATATCCTCTCAAACACATTCATTATGTTTTTATGCGAACATTCGCTTTCATGTCTTGACATCCGAAGCGACCGAATGCATTCACATGTATAACTGGCAACAACAGCAGAAAACATGCACACGTTGTAAACAATTTGCTGTTTGATTACTTTCTCATCGTCAATTCCATATCGCAAATCGCAAAATGACAAGAATAGAACGAAAACTCGGACTTGCGTAAAAATTTAAATTAGTAGTGGTACAGCCACCGTTTGCTTTCCTTCGAAGTTACTGCTAGCCGAGCAGCGAAGTGTGCCCTCCAGATGCAAACCATGCACCATAAATTAGTCCATAGTCTTCCTGGTCTTTTTGTGGAATTGAAGAATGGCAGAGTAAAATTACGGCAGTCTGAAAAAGCTAAAGGGACGATTACTAGAATTTACCTGTTATTTTACCCTGACAAAAAGTGCGGAAGGTGATTTCCAGTTTGCTTTTACTGTATCACCAATGTGAATTATGCAGAACTACCGCATACCTCACATAACTGCATCAAACGTTTTGAGTCAATTACAACGGGCTAACAAAGAAAATCCGGAAGAAAATATTCAGCAACCGAATTAATCCGTTTGAATGTTTTGGTAGGTAATATGCTGTCCCAGCACGAATGCTTTTTATAAAAAAAAAATGTATAAAACGAATACTAAAGCAAGAAAAGAACAGAAGAGCACACGTTATAATTCCAAGACGTTGGCAGGCTATAACCAAAAGTAGGCTACTGCACCGCATAACATACAAGTTTGATTTGAAGTTATTATGAAAATAAATCGGTTTGCGCCTGCAAATTTTTAAACATGGCGCCTGAAAATAAACACAAAAAAATGCTGCAAGTACTCGACCAATCAGAAATGTTCAGCGCTGCAAGCTCCACCCAAAAGGTTCCTGTACTTTCGGAAAGTACTACCCCCCGAGCAGGAACTTTTTGGGGGGTAAAATAAAGCCCCCGGAACTAAATTTAGACCCTAGTTCCTGCGGTGGAAACGCACTGAGTTCCTCAAAAGGTTCCTAGTTCCGGGGTAAAGTTCCTGCGGTGGAAACGCGGCTTAAGTCAATGGTAATCATAGAAAAACGCAATATTATGTTAACGGGCTGGCTAGCTAATACTACTGGTTTAATCAATTCCCACTGCCTCTGTCAGAGCTGGTGTCACATTCATGCGCACTGTAACAGACGTTAACTGCATTTTGTTGCAAGCACAGTCAGTCAGACTAACGTTAGGTTACAGTCCTATCCTCTACGTCAATGGAAAAAGCAGCAAAAAAGTAATGTCGCAAAAAAGGACAGCCTATCCTTCTGGAGCAGAGAAAAGAAAGAAGAAAACGGAAGATGAGAAAAAACAGCAAGATAAAAGTATGTTTGCATGACTAATTACAGCATTTTACCATAAACATTCCACTGGCTAGATAGATGCGTCAAACTATGTTCAGCTAGCGTCAACTAGCTAGCTAGCTATCACATTAATCACATTACATTTCTATCACATTTAATCTAACACATTAGCTAGATTCCCCCATTAAAATTGAAATTTCTCTAGCTAGTTAGATAGCTTGCTATTATACATATAGCTAGGTGGATTTAAGATGTCAAGTCTATTTAGGCATGTTTAATCAAACGTTAACTTTCCGAAGATATGCTAGCTAGGCTATGTTGTTAGCTAACGTTAGCTAGCTAGTTAACAACATATTCAGCTTTATATTTTTTTCTTGAACCATTAGGCTACTGTTATCTTGTTACAGGTTCCTCTGTTCATTTTATGTCATTATTTAAGTATTTATTTAATATTGTCTGTTTTTTACATTTGCATTTATTTTTCATATAAGAAGAAAACTGTACAGAGGGAGGTACTGTTTATCTAAGTTATTTGATTTTAATTGTAGTTTATTGTTGTTCTGCACTTTTGCATGTTGCAAATTTTTTAAACCAAAAGCAATTAAAGTGGTTAACTTGTTTACAGTAAATGCATTGTCTGCTGGTTTATTTTGTTCCTTGTCAGTATACCACGTTCAGTATGCCACTTAGTGCTGTATCACTTTGAATATTAAAGTGCAAATTAACACCAGACCACTCTTGTGAGTTTGCTACCTTCTAAGATTAAAAACCATAGAAGGGTAAAAATATGCCAGGCTGACATGATGGTATGATGTAAGCAACACAGCTACAACTAATAAGCTGTCAATAGTCAATAGTCAATAGTATTGGCAGCGCTGAGGCGGTGGGGGGGCCCCCAAATCAAATTCTGCTTAGGGTCCCATAAAGGCTTTGGTCGGCTCTGCTAACCACACCCCTACAGTCACACTGCACGCTGCTACAATCAGACCAAAATCCGCAAGTCACTTCTGTATTCACACCATACCCTTACAATCACATGGCTACAGTCACACTTTGCTGATATGGTACTAGAACAGGTTGACCCCACACAAGGTCATAAACCCGCTCCTCACAGGACAGTGCCCTGCTGCTTTGTGCTCTGAAACACAGCATTACCAAAGTAAAATACTTTACTACACTGCAGTAGTTAGATATATTTTAATTTTCTGTTTTCAGAACTGCATCTGACACCATAAAATATTCCCAAGTAGGTGCCACCGCAATATAATTATGCTGTCTCCTGTGGGTCTATCACAATTTAACCTCATCATTATTATCATCACTGGTGTAACCTCAACTGCGGTACGAGCGTATCCAGTGTTCCAGTGTTTCACCAATACTCATGGTGTGCAAACCCAATTACTGATTTAACGCAATTATGATACTGCACCCATTTAATAAACTGCACTGCAGTGTGGTCAAATATGCATTTAAAACACATCAACATAACTGAATGCTCACTGTTGTGAACGTGGATTCTCACAGTTTGTCAGACGATTTGAAAGCTTTTTCGGAGCGCACCCCCGCGGGTTAACGTCATTTTTCTGCGTTTACCGTGATCTTTCCCCTTTAGGTACCCAGTGCGCACACTCTGGTGCCAACGGCCCATAGTCAAACATGGCTGCGTCCATGAATTGGCCTCATGCGCCTTTGAGCAGCTTCCATAGATGTCTCCAGTACTTGTATATCTCGATGACCGTTTCATTTTTACCTAGGTAGCGTGTGACTGTGCGTGCAGACGGTCGGGCGGTGGGAGATGCAAGCGCGTGGGAAAAATAGTAAAGCACCATTTACTGTGATAAATAAACAGCAGCGTGCCTTGCAAATCTAATTGGTACGGAAAACAATTGTGTTCACGTTCTCTCTGATGGGATCATTCATGAACACATTAATTATCTGGCGCTAAACACCTGCTTAATGATCGAGGTGGTAAACGCAGTATACAACACAGGTACTTCGATAGATAACTAAAATTGTTTTGCTATACGTTTAATAATGTATCATCTCATGTCCTAATTATGACATGCGCATTTTTCTTTGAAAACCAACACAGGATCACACAAATTTTTGGAAAAGGCATAATTCCCTTCAGCTTATGTTCCCTGGTGCATCCTGAAATACACCAAACATTACAGCCGTTACAGTTGCGATTATTTCTTTGACTTCTGTTTATGGGATTTGAATGAGCTCCTTTAAACTAATATGATGCGTAGATAATAAAAAATAAATAAATAAAAAAACACATTACCTTTCATCCAGTCTACGACCTGACTTGGGCTCCATTTGCTAACAGGTTCCATCACGAGTGCCATTTGGAAAGTTTGTGCAGCTTTCTACAGGCAAGGGGAAGAAAGTAGCACTGGAATACCCCCAAACCACTGTTCCGACCGGGAAGATGGTCGTCTTATTTATCCGGCACTGTGTTTGTTTTCTCTCGGCGCTCTGCGGCTGTAAAATGCACTCGCTGGGAGCGATCAATGCCGCAGCTTCTTCACACGAAACACACGCAGCACAGCCAGTTCCGAAAACATCGCTGTTTAGAAGTCTCCGACGGAATTCAGCGCATTCTGGGGGGGGTGTGTGCTCTAATGATTCTTTTATTAAACATTGGAGGCAGAGTTGCGACCCCCTTCCTTTATCTCCCACAAGTTATTTGTTTGGAGGAAATCCTTTTCATTTCCCCTCGTCCAAGGCTAAACCTAATTGAAACCACACATTGATTTTGTTTACGTTTTGCATTGTATACTTTCGCCTGAGGGGTCCAACGCTTTTCTTCCAGCGCTTTTACCAGTCTCCTCACATAGCTGGCCGCTAGCTTGCATGCATCTTGTGCCTTTCTCTCCCTCCCTCTCGGTCTTCTTCTCTCCGCGCTTTCCCGTTAGGAGTCTCCCATCAGCAGAACGCAGCCTAGCGGAAGCGACGGGGGTGGCAGGACTGTATCGTAGAGTCACCACTATTAGTTTGCTATGTGGGTTTCGAGTAAAAATGTCTAAAATATGCTTATTTTTTATTTGGCTATTGATTATAAAAAAGCACCAGTTGCGCGTGAGCACTATGCACGTGGTTGATTGATATCTTCCTCAATTTTTTTCCATATACGTCCAAGCGTAACACGATCCTACAGCTTCAGAAGGATGACGTTACACCAAATTATTTTTACAGTGTGATCATGCATATACTGACTGCGCGAGGGTGGGAAATATTCTCAGCGACAAATCGTGAGGTGCTGAATAGCTCTGTGTGTGTGTGTGTGTGTGTGGAACAGCTGTGTGTGTGCGCGCGTCTATAATGTTTCAGACGAAGACAGTTACTAGATTTAGGATTTGTAATCGATTCACACGCGATTAAAGCACATATTCTCAGCTTTTATTAAAGGGTGTATTTATATACTTTGGTTTAACCACGTAGAAATAGCAGCGCCTTCTATACATAGCCCCACATTTCAGGGCACCATTTAGGACATATTCACGTTAAGAAAATTACAATAGTCATGTTTGGCTGTTAAGGCTGTTGCATATCGTTTGCATGCAATGACTGCTTGATCAGGTGTTGAGTATCTCTGGTGATGCTCTGCCAGGTCTGTACAGCAGTTCCATCATCAATGGCTGCCAGTACCTGTGGCAGCCATACATAGCCAGATACAGACCCAGACCATTACACCCCATCACCATGTTTCATAGATGAGGTAGTACGTTTAGGATCTAGGGCAGTTCCTTCTGGCCTCCACACTCTGCTCTTGTCATCACTCCGATACGAGTGAATCTTGGTCTCATCTGTCCACAAGATCTATTTTCCAGAACTCAGCTCAACTCTATTCAAAGTCCATCCCACTTTTTGGACCGCTACTGCTCCCAGAGTTTTCGCACCACATACACGTGCAGTATGTTAAATTGAGCGGCTTCATCGAGAATGGTGTGCTATTACTTTGTGGAAAGTTTTGTTGCACGGTTTTTGAAGATTTTTTCCCCATAGAGAATGAATAGCAGATTGTTCAGCCTTGTAATGTCACAACTAGATAAATCCTGCAGAAATTGTGAAGTGTGGTGCCACCAATGCAAAGGCAACTTTGTGCTGAACAGTGTGAACACTGTTTGTAGTATGAGTAGAGACAGAGTATTGTGTATGTGCTATAAGATCACGGCAAGTTGATTTACGACACAAATATACAGAGCTAAAATAACTATTAATCAAAACTTAGTGTTTTACTCATGGTATGCTGTTGCGAGGTGTTCTAGGTGGTTCATAGTCTGTTGCTAGGTGGTTGCAATGGAGGTCTAGGTGGTTTCAAAGGTGTTCTAGGTGGTTGCTAGGGTGTTCTAGTTGGTTGCTAGGGTGTTGCTAGATCGTTGCTATGGAGTTCTAGGCGATTGCTATGGTGTTGCTAGGTGGTTGCTATAGAGTTATAGCCGGTTGCTAGGGTGTTGCTAGGCATTTGCTATGGTGTTTCAGGTGGTTGCTAGTGTGTTGTTAGGTGGTTGCTATGGAGTTCTAGGTGGTTGCTAGGGTGTTGCTAGGGGGTTGCTAGGGTATTCTAAGTGGTTGCTAGGATGTTGCTAGGTGGTTGCTATGGAGTTATAGGCGGTTGCTAGGGTGATGCTATGGCAGTTGCTATGGTGTTCCAGGTGGTTGCTATGGAGTTCTGGTTGCTAGGTTCAGTGTTGCTATGGAGTTCTAGGTGGTTGCTAGGGTGTTTCTAGGCAGTTGTTATGGTGTTCCAGTTGTTGCTAGGTGTTGCTAGGTGTTGCTATGGTGTTCTAGGTGGTTGCTAGGGTGTTGCTAGGTGGTTGCTATGGTAGTTCTAGGTGGTTGCTAGGTGTTGCTAGGTGGTTCTATGGAGTTCTAGGTGGTTGCTAGGTGTTGCTAGGTGTTTGCTATGGTGTTCCAGGTGGTTGCTAGGTGTTGCTAGGTGGTTGCTATGGAGTTCTAGGTGGTTGCTAGGTGTTGCTAGGTGTTTGCTAGGTGTTCCAGGTGGTTGCTATGTGTGTTCTAGGTGGTTGCTATGGAGTTCTGGTGTTGGTGCTAGGGTTTGCTAGGGGTTGCTAGGGTATTCTAAGTGGTTCTAGGATGTTGCTAGGTGGTTGCTATGGAGTTATAGGCGGTTGCTAGGGTGTTGCTAGGCGTTGTATGGTGTTCCAGGTGGTTGCTAGGGTTTTTGCTAGGTGTTGCTATGGTGTTCCAGGTGGTTGCTAGGGTGTTTGCTAGGTGTTGCTATGGAGTTCTAGGTGTTGCTAGGTGTTGCTAGGTGGTTGCTATGGTGTTCCAGGTGGTTGCTAGGGTGTTGCTAGGTGGTTGCTATGGAGTTCTAGGCAGTTGCTAGGGTGTTCTAGGTGATTGCTAGGGTGTTGCTAGGGGGTTGTTATGGAGTTATAGGCGGTTGCTAGGGTGTTGCTAGGCATTTGCTATGGTGTTCCAGGTGGTTGCTATGGAAGTCTAGATGGTTGCTAGGCTTTTCTAGCTGGTTGCTATGGTGTTGCTAGGTGGTTGCTAGGGTGTTGCTAGGTGGTTGCTATGGAGTTCTAGGCCGTTGCTATGGTGTTGCTAGGTGGTTGCTATGGAGTTCTAGGTGGTTGCTAGGGTGTTGCTAGGTGGTTGCTATGGAGTTCTAGGTGGTTGCTAGGGTGTTGCTAGGTGGTTGCTATGGAGTTCTAGGCGGTTGCTATGGTGTTGCTAGGTGGTTGCGATGGAGTTCTAGGTGGTTGCTAGGGTGTTGCTAGGTGGTTGCTATGGAGTTCTAGGTGGTTGCTAGGGTGTTGCTAGGTGGTTGCTATGGAGATCTAGGCAGTTGCTATGGTGTTGCTAGGTGGTTGCTATGGAGTTCTAGGTGGTTGCTAGGATGTTGCTAGGGGGTTGCTAGGTTATTCTAAGTGGTTTCTAGATGTGCTAGTGGTTGCTATGAGTTCTAGGTGGTTGCTAGGTGTTGCTAGGTGGTTGCTAGGAGTTGCTAGGCGTTGCTATGGTGTTGCTAGGTGTTGCTAGGAGTTTCTAGGCCATTGCTAGGGTGTTGCTAGGTGGTTGCTAGGGTTCTAGGTGGTTGATCTAGGGTGTTGCTAGGTGGTTGCTATGGAGTTTGGCGGTTGCTATGGTGTTGCTAGGTGGTTGCTATGGTGTTCCAGGTGGTTGCTAGGTGTTGCTAGTGGTTGCTAGGAGTTTAGGCAGTTGCTAGGGTGTTCTAGGTGATTGCTAGGGTGTTGCTAGGGGGTTTTAGGTGTTAGGGTTGCTAGGGTGTTGCTAGGCATTGCTATGGTGTTCAGGTGGTTGCTATGGAGCTAGTGGTTGCTAGGTTTCTAGTGGTTGCTATGGTGTTCTAGTGGTTGCTAGGTGTTGCTAGGTGGTTGCTATGGAGTTCTAGGCCGTTGCTAGGTTTTGCTAGGTGGTTGCTATGGGTTTAGGTGGTTGCTAGGGTGTTGCTAGGTGGTTGCTATGGAGTTCTAGGGTTGCTAGGGTGTTGCTAGGTGTTGCTATGGAGTTCTAGGGGTTGCTAGGTGTTGCTAGGTGGTTGCATGAGTTTAGTGGTTGCTAGGGTGTTGCTAGTGGTTGTATGGGTTCAGGTGGTTGCTAGGGTGTTGCTAGGTGGTTGCTATGGAGTCAGGTTGCTATGGTGTTGCTAGGTGGTTGCTATGGAGTTCTAGGTGGTTGCTAGGATGTTGCTAGGGGTTGCTAGGTTATTCTAAGTGGTTTCTAGGATGTTGCTAGGTGGTTGCTATGGAGTTCTAGGTGGTTGCTAAGGTGTTGCTAGGTGGTTGCTATGGAGTTCTAGGCGGTTGCTAGGTGTTGCTAGGGATTGCTATGGAGTTCTAGGCCTTGCTAGGGTGTTGCTAGGTGGTTGCTATGGAGTTTAGGTGGTTGCTAGGGTGTTGCTAGGTGTTGCTATGGAGTTCTAGGGGTTGCTAGGTGTTGTATGTTGCTAGGTGTTCAGGGGTTGCTAGGTGTTGCTAGGTGGTTGCTATGGAGTTCTAGGGTTGCTAGGGTGTTGCTAGGGGTTGCTAGGGTTTAGGGTTGCTAGGTGTTGCTAGGTGTGCTATGGAGTTAGGCGGTTGCTAGGTGTTGCTAGGCTTCTATGGTTTCAGGTGGTTGCTAGGGTGGGTTGCTAGGTTCAGTGTCTATGGTGTTGCTAGGTGTTGCTAGGTGTTTGCTAGTGTTGCTATGGGTTCAGTGTTGCTAGGGTGTGCTAGGTGGTTGCTAGGGTTCAGGTGGTTGCTAGGGTGTGCAGGTGGTTGCTATGGTTCGGGGTTGCTAGGGTGTTGCTAGGTGTTGCTATGGTGTTCTAGGGGTTGTATGGTGTTCTAGTGGTTGCATGGTTCAGGGTTGCTAGGGTGTGCTAGTGGTTCTATGGAGTTCTAGGTGGTTGCTAGGGTGTTGCTAGGTGGTTGCTATGGTTCAGGGTTGCTATGGTGTTCTAGGTGGTGCTATGGAGTTCTAGGTGTTGCTAGGTGTTGCTAGGGGTTGCTAGGGTATTCTAAGTGGTTCTAGGATGTTGCTAGGTGGTTGCTATGGAGTTTAGGGGTTGCTAGGGTGTTGCTAGGGTGTGCTATGGGTTCAGGGGTTGCTAGGTTTGCTAGGTGTTGCTATGGAGTTCAGTGTGGTTGCTAGGGTTTGTATTCTAGGGTTGCTAGGTGTCAGGTTTGGGTTCTAGGGTGTTGCTAGGGGTTGCTATGGTGTTAGTGGTTGCTAGGGTGTTGCTAGGTGTTTGGGCTAGG